>NC_133808.1:27218042-27921085 GCF_043250625.1 Sebastes fasciatus | reverse complement strand
GATTGGATGTGAAGAGCATTGGGCTGTATCGATCTGGGTTCCCAGTTACCACAAAAGGTACAATTATGACCAAATGCGAAGCGGTAATTAGGGCCGACACCGGCCGCTGCCTCCAAAGAAGCAATTTAGACTTTGACTAAATGACGCCGTATCTGTCCCACTCCTGCAGACGTCAATAGGGCTGGTGATTGATGACAGAAGAGGGTGGCCTGTGGGGAAATCAAACATAAGGGCTCGTCCCTGTGCACTGAATTATTGATCCGCAGTAGCGCAAGCTCCAATCTTAATTGAAGTCCTGCTCTTCTGGTTGTTTTTTTCTTCCTCTCTGGGCTAAATACTGAGCACATTTCTAAAGATTTAAGACCAGAAGGAGATGTGACAACACTGATTATTAAGCGTAAACAAAATAACCATGTGTGTATTCCTCATATTACCCTTCACACAGACAAGCTGGAAATACACCTTGTTTTTTCCTTTCCCAAATGAAGGTACTAGCAGTTTAGACGACGACGATGATGGAAGGGAAGGTGAGGAGGGAAATGTAAAATATCTAAATGTTCTCTACACCATGGCTTCATGCTGTTTGTCTGCAGATGGATAAAGGAGGGGGAGAGCTACTTACTATTCAAACAATAAAACTATAATGGCAAAGCAATAAAACTGAATGTGGTAACCATGGGAGCAATGCTCTCTGCTAAAGATCCATGTAGGTTAAAATGTGTCTTGAGGAGAGTTTTTTCTTATTTTTAGAACAACATCACTTTGCGACTAACCTCTTCAATACATTTTAAAAAACAAATTGTTTTCCATTGAAGTCTATTTGATAAATTAATAAGAAAGTAAAGGAGTACAAGGATCCCATTCAGCATGAAATATGTGTAATATGCTGTTGATGATGTCAGACTTCCAAAGGACACAGAGGTTGAACACGGTCATGATTACTCAGAGCTATCAGATGAGTTCGATGGAAGTTTTGTGGTGCAAATGTGTGGGTTGTGAATAATGAGGGAAGTAGAGGGATAGATGGTGAAATGGGTGGGTGGATGCGGAGAAACGCCAAGATGAGGTTACTCAAATGGCATACACTGATATTTGAGAGCACAGCAAATGTGATCCATTACAGATAATGTTTTGCAATTTTTATTTCCACCCCACCCCCCGATTGATTCTTTTCCCTCCGCCTCAATGTCTCTCTCTCTGTGCCTGCATCTCCTAGCCTCTCCCTTTTAACTCCCTTTTTCATTTAGACTGAAGAAAAGAAGGAAAATACATGAAAATACATGATAAAGAGAGGCGGCAGTCGATCTCTGAACGCATCGGCTAACGGTCTGACAATGGATAAGCCTTCTGTGCACTGCTCATTGTTTACAATCCAATTAGCAACTTGAGACGCGAGAATGGAGTTGGAGTTGAGAGACGACGTGAATGACCGGATAGTTTCTCAAGTAGCCACGTTACAAGCAAATTTTTAACCAATAGCACCAACCAAAAGCTAAATCATCGTCAGATGTTAGCCGGTGGGTTCTGAGATTGCTTTTCGGCCAACGCGTTCCACCTTTCTTTGCTTTCCACACACAGACTGTTGACCTGCATTCAACCAAAGCCTGCTCCAACGTGATTGGTCATTACTACTTGGACTACAGACGGAAACAAGAATACTTCCCATAACCACCGATTCCGTTGTTTTCATATTGTACAACCGAATGTAACACTACTTATGCCTTCCAGAACAGATTGTTGCTCCTTGTTCTTCTCTACGATGGCCATTGTGTGGCCATTCAGAACAGCAGCTGTGCTACAACCTGTGCAGCTGCACAATTTTGCCTTCCATCATAGTTTTCTATCACAATCAGGCCCAGTGCGAAAACTCCCTCCGACAACTACCGATTATACGGTCATTATTGTGTAACAGTGTGTGTTGAGGTGTGTGCATTGTCGTCAGTCTGGACTGAGGCAGGAACAGGGTCTCCCCTCTCTGTAACAGCTGTGTTGTGAGGACTCTCTTTCTTGCATTATTAAAGTGTCTAGCAGTGCCGGATTAAGGTCACGTAATCTTTATGAATTATTGATGAAAAATAGTCTGAGACCAAACCTGAGAAAATAAAAAAGCAGGAGAAGTGTTGTACTGTTGAAGGATATGCATCGTATGTGTATGTTTTCATGTGTCCTCTTACCTGGAGGTGTTTGACTATGTTGACCACCTCTCGGGTGGAGTAAGGGTAAGTGATGGTGCCCTGGTCGGCCATGGACCTCAGCTCTCCAAAGGCGGCCACCAGCTTCTGCAGAGTAGCATCGGGAACGTCGGGGCCGTACTGTTTCAGCATCGCCAGCTCCGCCTGGGGCTTCGGATTGTCCACAGCATGGCAGCTAAAAATATCACCTGTTCAGAGGACAATAACAAGTCATTACTTTCCTGTAGTGATAGCTGCTCCATTTATCATCACTTTACTAAAGATATATCTGCTCTATCGCTCTTTGTATGGTCGTACTAGGCTCTTTTTTGAGAAATGTTGTACCCCGGCACTTTACTGCAACGAGGACAGAATTATAAAAACACACGTGCAGCATCTACAGGCAAGGAATGAAACAGCTGCTGTAAGTTTGACAGCTCTGAGAAACTTTGAGTAAAACTTGAAAGACCCTCAAATTCCAGGTTTTAGAGAGTGCATTAACTTCAAAAGAAATCCTGTTTAGGGCACCCTGGTGGCCTAGGGGTTCAAGTTGCCGACCAAACCACGGTTTGAGTCTGCCCGGGGACTTTTGTTGGATGTCATTCCCCATCTCTACCTCATTCTTTTCCATCTCTACTGTCTCCTGCTCTCTACTGCTTCCTGAGACAGGCCCTTGAGGAGCTGCAGCATTTATTTCTGTGCAAACTGCACAGCTTCTCAAAGCTAAACTGACTCTGTCTTCTACTACACTAGCTCGCACCATCACGCACATTCGCCGCCGCTCTCTCTCTCTTGCTTCACCACTCAAATCCACATACTCTACAATTCTCCAAATGACCTACGCTGCTCTTACAACAATTGGCTCTAGAGAGGGCCGTTCGTGTTTTCACGTCGGCCACCGTAGTGTTCCCCTACACGCTTGGCACACAAGGTTGCAGTCTGTAACCTCACCACTAGAGGCCGCCGGATGTTACACACTGTACCTCTAAATATATGAGTTTGTTATTGAAAGAGAATATTACTAGCCCTCTGCTGCAAGTCGTTGGTGTTGTGCATGTGTGTGTACCTAGAGCTCCAAAGAAGTCATTGCCCAGGAAAGGAAAACCAGGTCGGTTAGCCAGGACGAGCATCCTGAAGTCTGGGTGCATGACTATGGTGTTGGGCCTCCCCTCAGCTTCACGTGGATCTTTGGAGGGGAGACAGTCACAGTTAGCGCGACATAACAAGCAAACAAACACACCACAACAAGAACTAATACTTCCCGTCTCTGCATGGGTTTCTGCCTCGACCCTCTTTTTAATGTTTTGATTTGATTTGTGTGACTGAGGCTCCCACACACCTCTAACGGTCCTGATAGCATCGAGGAACTGTCTCAAGTTTGTGTTTATGAAGTCTCAAGGTTGTGTTTACATTCCTCCGGGAGGAAGAGCCTCTCAGGAATGGAGAAGCTGTCAGCAGCTACTGCGATTACGTTGGACTACATGGAAAATATACACGTTTATAGTCCAGCGTGATCCAGAATCTACTGGTACCTGTCCATAAAGGCTTTTATCCTAAGCCTCCTTTAGTGGCCTGCATCTGATGTTTTACTCGTGTTTGTCTTCAAGGACATCCAATCCTCAACTCGTCCGTTTAATGGTCCCGCTTCTGTCTGCGCGCTGTATCTGGGACATGTCTTCTGTCACGGTGTTAAACACTGTATGCGTGCGTGTGAATGTGCGTACCTGAGATGATTCTGCGTCCGTCGGCCAGGATCATCTCTCCGCTCTCCACCAGGGTTTTGAGGATGCAGGTGACGTTAGTGGGAGCTTTGTCGGCCTCGTCGATCACTAAGATGTTGCCCTGTTTCACTGCCTTCACCTGCGCACACACACACACAAAAGGTATCGCTGAACATCTTGTGGCTCTTCATTAGTAACAAAGAGGAACCAACATGCAAATTACTGATCTGTCTGATCATCTAACTGTGAGTACAACGTTGTTGCAACCAATAGAAAGGATGGATAGAACTATGTAAATAAATTCCATTTAGATCAAACATGAATTTCCCTTTCTCCCTGCAAATCCTGATATATTTACTATATATGCAAGAGGAGTGATCCTGTAAAAGTGTATGTGTATGTGTGTGTGTGTTTGTGTGTGTGTGAGTGAGTGTCTGTGTGACTAACTGACCAGAGGTGAGTCCTCGTACATGATGACGCCGTCTCGGACTGAGGGCTGCAAGGTCAGAGTCTGGACGGTCGTATCTCTGAGGGAGCAGAAAACAGGGTTCACACTGTAGATATTCATTCATGAAATCAAATTGCCCTTTTGCAGACCTTTACGTTTGGTATCTGAGTAGCAAAGAGGGAGAGAGATAATTCTCATGGATTGGAAGGCTTCCAACACTCCTTGTTTCTCCAGATGGTTTAGGGAACTAGTCTCAGGGATACAGCTTGAGAGGCTTCGAAGCAAAACACGGGGTTTTCATGAAAAGTTTGAGAGTAGAGAGCTCAATTATTAGACATCTTAACTCTCCCATTGGTTAACTTAAAGGGTTAGTTCGGGTGTTTTGAAGTGGGGTTGTATGAGGTACTTATCAATAGTCAGTGTATTACCTACAGTAGATGACGGTCAGCACGCATGATAATGGCTTCAGTTCAGTGTTGTAACTGTTTCTCCAAACTGGGGGAGTGCCGACCGTCATCTACTGTAGGTAATACACTGACTATGGATAAGTACCTCATACAACCCCACTTCAAAACACCCTAATTATCCCTTTAAGTCCTTACTGCGTGATACCCAGTTTTGCTATTCTTAGCCATCTGTTTGTAGTTTTCGTTTGATGAAAATAAAACATAATTTTTTTTAAAAATGCCATTTTGCTTTCATGTTAAAAAATAATCAAAATCCGTGAAATGATTAGGTCAAATATGAAATTTGAACTTGAAAGTAAAAAGGCCTACTTATTCTATGCTGTTACAGAGGCCATATGGGTCCTCATTGACATCCAGAGATGGTTTCAGCAAACATATCATGTCTATAGGGCGTTTGCATGTCCAGTTTCAGTATTCCTTTACCATTTGATCACCAAAGATGCAGGCCAGTGAAAAAGGGTGTCAGTAACACTTGAGTGCTTGAGTTCAACAGGCCGGCAACAAAAACATAACGTTGGAGCATCTTCCCCAATAACTTTGAGTCCCTTGTGGCGTCCAAAATTATCCCTCTGAACATCTCTCTCTTCGACCCACCTCCCTCCCTCCCTCCATCAGCCCTCCCTCCCCGATACCTCACAGTGTGACCCAGGAGCTGTCCTAGTTTCCTTCCTGGCCGGCTGCATCTCTCTTGCTTTTCTGAGCCACATCTCTGTAGGCTTTCAGTCACAGACTCCCAAAAGCCACATGCACAGATCCTCCTGCCTCTGCCCTGGTCTAATATTAGCTGCTGCTACAGTAGCTAACCAGGCCACATCCACGCTCAGCTCCACTTCGACTTTCACAAGACTTTGACAAACTAAAAGAACACAGACTGAGAGGAGAAATCGGTTGTCTGTACGTGCTGTTGATGCTTGACCGTAGATTCAATCTCACTGAAGTTCTTCAGGTTTGTTGACGACTTCTATTGGCATTCTGTTTGGTGCCTTTCTCCCATCACCGAGTCACTGACACGCAAAACACCGCCTTCTTATTAGTGCCCAGATCGATACAAAGGTCCACCTCAGCCTCTGATTGATCCGAGCTACATTCAACAGCAAGCAAGGCTGATTTCACAACACAACACATTGATCTATGGATGACCTAATTTTCCTGAGGTGTGATCGTGCGAGTATTTATAGAATCAGGGAACCAGAGTTAAAAAGGACTTCTTCAAAATTGGTTCCTTATTTAATGTGGACATGTGAAGTAAGTCCTTGTTCTGATGAAGTGTGGCCTAATTCACTGAGGACCAAAATAGTTTTTGACACCCTTTGATGGCTGGCAGGGGGAGTCAGAGAACATGCTGGCTGCTCACATCTCCCTCAAATAGAGTTTCTTTGTTCCTCTTATTGGAAAACTACAAGTACTTCAAAGAAACATGTGATTATTGCTTCTGAACGGCATCATATTTTGCCAACCATAGTAGATAGAAATGGATATCCTGTTTGGGAGTATGTGAACTTTCAATGCAGAACAATAATAAAACATCCCTTAATTAATAATTGATGATGAACTTGTGAGCTATTCCGCAGCTGGTGACCCAGACATGGAAAACTCCTCCATAAGTTAGATTCACCTGAAAGAAACTGACTTGAAAAAGAACCTATTGTGTGTTTTTAGAAGAAGATATTCGGCGAAAGTTTAACACGGTGACGCAGAATGGAAAAAAGTGGGACAAAGGAGAAGCTGCAAACATTGAGACAGGATTATAAAAGAGAATAAAGACCACAGTGACTGACGTTTATTCCTAATTCTTTTTAAAGCTCTAAATGCAGGGGGGAAGTTCAAAAGTTCATGGTAACAAAATACCTTTAGTTTCTAATCTAACATGTGACATAGATCCTCTAGGTTAGGTTATCTTTATTGTCCCGTGAGGGGAAATTTGTTTTACCGCCAGGGTTCACATAAAAACAGAATACAAAAGACAACGTCAATGACACGTAGCTAGAGTTAGAGCGGTAATGATTAATCGATTAGATGTCAACTATTAGATTAATCGTCAACTATTTTGATAATCGATTAATTGGTTTGAGTAATTTTTTAAGGAAAAAAAATCTTTAATTTCAGTTTCATAAATGTGAATATTTTCTGGTTTCTTTCCTCCTCTATGACAGTCAACTGAATATCTTTGAGTTGTGGACAAAACAAGACATTTTCTGACACTTTATAGACCAAACAACTAATCAATTAATCAAGAAAATAATCGACAGATTAATCGACAAAGGAAAATAGATGTTAGTTGCAGCCCTAATTAGAGCAGGGAAATGGAAATTCAATTGGAAATGCGAGTGTGCAAGGGAAGTGCAAAAAGTGCAGCCAGAGTGCTATATGCTATATTGAGCACATTAATAGCACTTAGGACGAAAGAGACGTGGAGTCTATGGGCCCGATCTTACACCCGCCGCAAAGCGAGGCTGAAAGGAAACAGACACACAGTTGTCATTTTCACGCCCAGCGCCCGCGGTTGGTCTTAAAATGAGGCGTGGTCAGGTGTTTTGTTGGAGCATTGCTATTTTGAAGTAGAAGAAAGCGTTATTGTAACAGTATTTTCCTGCTATTTAAAGGGGTATTTTAACGGGTGCTGTGAGATGACGACCAGAGGTCAAAAGCTTAAACTCCTTCAGGAGTGGATGGTGCTGGCAGACTGTATAGCCCTTCTAAGGACCTGCCTGTTATAAATGTCCAATAGCATAGCCTGACACCTCCCTGAAATCTTACTGGCTATTGTAACAAGACTTCCAAGTGTGTTCTTGTCGGACAGATTTAGATTTCCAAACCAAACAATAATACAAAAGGTTAAAACAGATTCCTCAACTTTTTAGTGGAAAGGTGTTTTGGTAAAGAGCACGTGGATTCTCCTCACCTGTGGAGCTGGAGGTATTCTCTGGGCCTGTTCAGAAGGTGCAGGAATCGGTCCACTATTTTATTCTTACCCACGCCCTAGGGAAGGAAACAAAACATTCAGCAACCAGCACAATTTAATGAAATGAATCTTAAAGCACCGACTGTGTTTCAGTGACATAGAGAGAGATAAAGAGGTGTCCGTTCCGTGTGTGGAGAGGCAGCGCTGCGAGGGAGAGCCGAGTGTTTGACGGTGCTACGTTGTGACAGGGGCCGTTTCTCTGGGACTCCCACTGGCTTCCCACAGAGCCGGCCTCTCCTCGGCCGGTCTGTCAGACGTCCAGTAAGCCGCTCTGACAGCTCCTAATGTCTCAGCTTCGCCCATGCGTGGTCATGTGCTCAGATTTGCAGATTGCTCTCCCATGCACACATAAACATCAATGCAGAAACACACACGGACAACCTCCCCTGAGCTACCAGTACAACCATGTCCACTTCACCACTCCTCCTCCTCCTCCTCCTCCTCTCTTCTCCCTTTAATCCTGCACATTAGGACCTGACTGGGGGCAGACAGTGTCCCCAAGGAAGTGCTACATACTTCCTCAGTGATCTGTGAGCGGGTGGGTGTAAAAGGGTGACATCAGGGTGCAGGGAGCTAGTTTCATAACACTTCCCTCCACGCTCAAACAAGGCTGACATGTGTGGCCTACTTCACTGAGGCCTACTTCACTGAGACCCCCTCTGCAGGCATAAGCTCTGCTTATTCTACATGACACCAAAGTGGGATCATAACAGTGATCATCTCTATGGATAAAGGCCGGGTCTCAACAGGGCTCTCTTCTGGGGACAGGGGACTTTAAAGTACAAGTATTTTGCACTTAACAAGCACTGTGATATGTCACTCACCTGGTTGCCCACCAAGAGGAGGTGCTCTCCTAGTAGAAAGTCTTTCAACATGTCTTCCATCACCATCATGTGCTGCAGAGAGATTTAAACAGACATTAGTTTTATGGACTCACACACACGTCGACTGGAAACCAGATGTGGTGAATTGCATTTCACATATTATGAAAAGGGGACTGTTGTCCCCGTTTGAAGATAAAAATTAATCTTAAAACCACACGGGGATTGTGCAAAACATTCAGAGATTTGCTTTCTCCTCCCCTCTGCTCTCCCTATGCCTTTTACAAACTGTGCTTCTGCTCTGAAGACAGAAAAACAGGTCATTCAATAAGTAGGGCATCCTCGTTGCTCTCATCCTATCTCACCCTCTTCCTTTCTTATTTTCAGTCTCCCATACAAGCAGGCTGAGCAAAAAGGGCAGAATGAGGACAGAGAGAAAAAAGAGAGTGGGAAAGAGAGAAATCTGGGTCACATGGCGCCATCAGTATTGCCAGAGGATGTCAGAGTGTCATTTCCATAGCTGGTTCTTCCCCGGACACCGGCCAATAAGACATGAGACATCCACGTCAAAGTAAACAAACACTGGTATATAAATATCTCACTTGGTAAAAAAACAACATCTACTTTAAATGGGCGTGTTATTTTATCCAAATCTAAAGTCTCCTCAACGTCAGTTGCCACAAAAAAATCCAAACCTGCTGTTGTGCTGAGCAGAGCAGTAACTGATAACTAGAAAACAAAAACATAGATACTTTTACATTACGTCTCCAGAGGCTGCTACTAACGGTGGAGCGTGAAGCTAGTCATTATAGTGTGATGTTAAGACAAGAGATCAATAAACATGAACTAAAACTAAACTAAAATGTTGCATTTACAGGCACAGTAGCTTAATGTGTGTTTAATATTAGAAGTTAAAGGGTAACTTTGGTATTTTTCAAGCTGGATACCGTCAATGTAAGTTCACTAAAAGTGTTTGTTTTTGCCAGCGACAGACTGTTATTAGAAGAATGAAATGTTTCCTTTACTTTTCGCTTGATCCGGTCTGTTTTGTTATCGCGTTTCTCGCTCGAAGAAGTCTCGTTCTCAAATCTCGCGTCGCATCCACATTGTGGAAATCATATAAATATTCAGCCATGACGTTGAAAATCTTTTAGATAACACTAAGCTATTACACTTTCTGTTCTCCAACACAACAAACTCTGCCCGGCTGCCACTCGCGTTTCCACCATGGATGTATTCCACTATTCCACCGCTGTCTTCCGGCAACACGTCACCTCACCAGATTTCAGAACGAGACTTCTCCTTGAGCGAGACTCTTTCCATAATGTTGTCAGACACTTCTAATAACAATCAGAGCCTGTCATGGCAAAAACAAGCAGTGGATGTAAATGACGGTGTCAGCTTGCCCCTATAGCACCATATTACAGCCTGTGAGCAGCTGCCGTCTACAGCGCTCTCCCTCAATACTGGACCAATTAAAAAAATTGTTGTCTCTATTAGTCAGTTAGACACAAAAATATGGGAAATAGTGTCCAGCACATAACAAACTCTGTCAACACCGGCACTATGCAGCATAATGTTCTCAGACACTTATAATAACAATCTGAGCCTGTCAGTGGCAAAAACGAGCGCTTTTAGTGGACGTACATTGACGGTGAGGAGTTGCAGACCATTTAAGCGTTCTCCCTCAATACTGGACCAATTTAAAAAATTGTTGTTCCCATTAGTCACTTAGACACAAAAACATGGGGAAATAACTTGAAAAATATAGAAGTTACCCTTTAAAGTTGCATTTAAAAACGTAAAGATGTAGGAGAAATCTGTCTATCTGTACTGGCCGTTGTTGAAAACTTCTGATTTCAGCTTCTTCCGTTCTGTGTTTCTCTAAAAGCACACTGACTCAT
Source organism: Sebastes fasciatus (assembly GCF_043250625.1). Lineage (NCBI taxonomy): Eukaryota > Metazoa > Chordata > Actinopteri > Perciformes > Sebastidae > Sebastes > Sebastes fasciatus. The sequence goes on along the minus strand of NC_133808.1, from coordinate 27,910,591 downwards.
CGCTGCCGGCATAGAGGCAAGCGCATTTCAGCGCTGAACATGTACAGTGACAAAAGTAGGACTGGGAGGAACGTGGAGTTCTGCCCGTTTTCACACCTACGGTATGCAAACTTGGACAATCACTGCATGAAGCGGGGGTGACTGGCGCATTTTTGGTGTCTGAAAGTTACAAAAACTGGCAAATCCTAACATACCCGACTTCTCACTGCTTCCATCCTGTCTGACCAACCAAACTCTCTAATAGAGCATGACGTCTGTTTCTATCCGTTTATAGATTTAAGGTATGTGCTGTTCTGATTTTTGCATGACCTTTGCTCTTTGTTGTAACGATCACGACTACAACCATTCAATGAAATCAACAATGCGTGTTCCTCTGCTGCACACACAGAGAAATACAGAGCAGAATTACAGTCAGATTGCTGCCTTATCCAATAAAATCCACCAATAACAGCAATCAGAGGTCAGTTCCAGTGTACTGGGGCAGATTTTACTGCTGGGCTGGGACTGAGATTAGCATCTCTGAGACTCCAGTGTTTCTGAAAAGAGCCCGAGAGGCAACAATGAAGAGCACGGCCCTGGAAAATATCAGCTAATACCAGAACTAAAAGTACAATCCTTCATAATGAAATAATGTCACACACTGCAATAAGAACAGAGTAATATTAACAACAAGGAAGAAAGAGGAATGAGATCAGAGTTGGTGTATGACCCCAGTGGAATGAACAATGAATAAACAGAGCGATCTTTCTCAGTTTGAGAGAAAATAAACAAAAACAGCGGATTATTCATTATTGTTTCTAATCCGGCTTTTTGCCCTTATGTTAGAAAATGTGGGTCATGTCCTGGAAATAAATGTATTTTACAAGCACACAAGGATTTGGTGAAATGTTGTGTTGCAGTTTAAAGCTTCGGTTTGGACTGATATGTGTCTCGCTAAGTATATTCGGTTGTGAGTGAGTGTGTAATTACCTGGGGATTATCATAGAAGAGCACGTCTGGAACCTTCATTTTCTCGCTGGCGTTGTACACGGGGGCCGACACACTGCCAATAGTCAGCACGCCATCCTTTACCGTACCTAGAGAGATACAGGGGATGCAGTCACTGTATGTGTGTGTATGACAATAGGGGGATTAAACAAAGTCTTCTGATGTTCGTTACTAAACAAACAACTCCACTAGAACTTCTTCAATCTCATTTACTGAAGGAGGGAACTGTTCCTTATTCCCCCAACCCACATTTTGACTTCAGTCTTGCAGTCTGCCAGACTTTCGCTTCTTTAAACCTCTGGACTTGTGAGACCTGTTTAACCTTTTAAAAATCTAGTGTACTCGACGCAACATCCGACACCGTCAACCATCTGCTAATCAAACTGCAAAACTCTATTTACTTTATGAAACGTAGTTAGAGACATTGAACAGTTGAATAAATCTGATCTAGATAGCTGACTGGGACTTACAACTGAAGTCATGAGTGTGTTCAGCAGGATCTGGCGTGTCCTGTATGGAGCAGTTGGCGAGGTTTTTATCAAGAGAGGCTCGGGCCAGGCTGGGCAGGAACCTAAAACACACAGGCACACAATCATATTGCATTCAAATAAAAAAAAAAAAACACTTTTATCAAACACGAATGAACAAAGTGCATCACAACCTAGATGTAGTGTGTGTATCTGTGTGTTTCTGTGTGTACCTGGAAAGACAAGCCTTATTGACAGCGTGAGCGATGCTCTCCTCGGGGTACTGAGAGAGACGGCGACAGATCCTCAACAGCTGTCTGGTGGAGAGAGACGAGGCCAGAGACTGGGCCTGGAGACACACACACAATACACAAATAAATCACTTACATCACACACACATAAACAAACTAATAGGCGCGCACCCACACACACACACACACACACACACACACACACACACACATGCACTTACTGTGGGGTCGTTTGTCTTGCGGAGACTGTGTGTGAGGTGCAGTAGCTGCTCTGCTGCTTCCTTTGGAACATTACGAGTCTAAAAAGGAAGAGAAGAAGAAAGAGAGAAGGGCTGATGAAGAGGATGGTATTTAGATAAGGAGGAAAAGGGATTTAAGCAACAGAATAGCTTTTTTTCCAGTTGACACATACACTGCCAGTTTATTAGGTACACCTAGCTAAAACTAATACAGTCTAATCCAACAGTCTTGCTATAAATGATACCCTCATGAAGGTCATAAGGTTCAGTTGTTGATTAAACTGTGTGATTATTTTGGAGGATGTAGTTTGTGCTGCTGTTGAACTGTATTACATTACACAAAGACGAGAGGTTATGTACAGATGTGGGACCAAGTCATTGTTTTCCAAGTCACAATGAAGTTTCAAGTCTTTGCACTCAAGTCCTAAACTTTGAGTTTCAAATCCAGTCAAGTCAGTTTATTTATAAAGCACACATAAAAACAACAGGAGTCTACCAAAGTGCTTTCCAGTCGAGGCAGATGGGTTAGGATCTGCCTCAACACAGGCATACATTATTAAAAACATAAAAGGCAATAAAACATGGCACAATACAATATAGCAATAAAGAAAGGTAAAAAAACAAACAAATAAGAAGTAAGGAGGAATAGAATAATTCCATCATAAGTAACACAATGACAGAATTTGTGACTATTTTGGTCATTGGTTTCATACACTTTCTTTAATAACACATCTAAAAGCAAAGGAGAAAATCTTATCAAATGGGGGTCTGTGGTGTAATTTGTGTCAGGTTAGGGATCTCGGTGTTTGAGTGGTTAAGATGCTAATCATAACAAGGTTCAACCCCCCACCTCTCTCTCTCTGTGTTATCTGTCATCTTCAGGCTGTGCTGTTGATTTAGCCTTTCATTTGATAGTATGACAGTATAGAGACAGGGTGACCACACAGAAATAAACATTATGTTTGAGTCAAATACTATCACCGCATCTAACCCAACATCTAACTGAATGGTAAGTTTGTTTGTGCTGACATGGGAACCAAATCGTGCAACAAAACATCCCAGCGAATGGCCAAACAAGGTCTGTATTTCACTTTGTGTTCAAGGCCAACGAGTTGTTTAGCATTACACCTTACAGTGGCGCTGCCAAGTCTCCATTTATTTGGACGAACTCCTGTTGCTGAGCTCCACAAAAGGCCAATAATGAAGTGTCACACCCTGCACTGGATCTTGTTTACCAACTCGGTTTGTTTCGTATGGAGTCCTGGCTAAAGGAAGCAATATCATTATAACTGTATTAGCGCCTGCACTGTTAAACTCTACACAGAAGTCTCTCCCTTCCCTTTAACTAGCTAATGACACATCAAAAGGCAGCGTCCAGAATAGAGTCGTCTTTCATATTTGGAAGCTTTCATGTCTCTGACAAAACAATTTTCAACTGTTCAAAAAGCTTTGAGGCAAGAAATAGAAGATAATACAAATTAATGAAACAGCAGGGAAGCTAAAACGGTTATTGAAGACATTTGTAGGAGCTGCTGGTGAGACCGCCGACACTATTAACACTGTTTCATTAACAAACTCACCCTTTTGAGTAGGGCTGTGGATTGGCAAGAATCTGGCGATGCAATATGTATCAGGATGTAATGTCATGTAATTTTAAGAAAACTGTCATAGTATAAAGAGCACACCACCATATGCAGTATGAATTTCCAGAACAGTGTGATCTGCATTTATCACAGTCCCTGTAACATCCAGCATCATAGCACTATGTAGAGAGGGCACATACATTGAGAAGGCGCATCTCTTTGCAAATGAAAAACATTATTGACTGAGTTAATCTTTGCATGTTAAGTATTCATTCAAATTCGATACAGTGTTTTTGAGACTCGATACAGCATCACAAAATATAATATTGCAATACTCAATATTTTTTTATATTTTCTTACACCCCTACTTTTGAGTTTCCTGTACCTTTAAAACTTAAGAATTACCGCCTCGCAGTTGTATGCCTCCGCCAACCAGTCAAGTTGCAGTTTGTCGGTCCAAAATGCCATCAATTCATCATTTTATTCAATTAGGCATTTGTGTGAAATTGTCAAAATTAGCATATGAATTCTTGAGTTATGAGTTATTTATCAAAAACATGTTTTGCGAGGTCACAGTGACCTTTGAACACCAAAATCTGTGTGGACATTTGTGCCAAATTCCTGAGATATCGCGTTCACGAGAATAGAGCGGCCGGACAGACGACCTGAAAAAATAATGCCTCAGGCCACAGCAGTCGCTGGCGTGGAGGAATAAAAATAACATACCGTCTTTAACAATTTGATACTCTACATACTAAAATGTAACCTTGTTCAAATTCCTTGATTTAAATAGACGTGCCAAACCACAGCTAAATGTGTGTGTGTGTGTCTCACCAGTCCCTGTATGAGGTCCATCTCCTCTGCTCTGGCCATGGGGGTGACGGTGTGGTAGAGGAACATAGTGAGCAGCTCTGGGCCCAACCACTGCTGCTGACCTCTGCTGTTGCTGCTGCTTGTACTGGCACCCACAACGGGGGGCTCCGCCAGAGCCAACACCCTGAACGCTGGATGGATGGGGAAGATTGACCTGAAAATACACACACACACAGACCGGACAACAGTTACACACTGGCAGTGGATGACACACACAGTTGAACATCTGTTCAGCCGTGTTCAAGTGGATGTGGAGTGCAGGTGCACATGGTGTTTATCACGGATACATACTGTATGTGTGTGTGCACCCAATCTATGTCAGGGACTATGTGATCCTCTGATACAAGAGGACAGCTACATCCATGTCTATCACCCCACAGAGACGCCCACACTGTAACGGGATATATATACTCTAATGTGGGCGGAGGCGGGCGCTAACCGTCGTCACCGTCACTGGATGAGTGTGTGGGAAGACATTTCGTATATGAAGATATCAGAGGTTGTTATTATCGGGCTTAACCAAGTGCATACTTTACTCCACTCTCCATCCATGCGTTACAAAATAAAAGGTACTTTTGAGTTTGTCTCGTCCACACACTCACTTTCTCTCTGTCTTGCTCTCTCTATTCAGTCTTGTAATGTGGTCAGTTACATAATTAGACATCAGTAACAAACTAAATTGCGGTCTAATCCAAATCTGATTGGTAAACGGTAACAATTTGCCGCTCTGAAGTCAGACGCCCCGGCATGTGGTTTCTATCTGTTGCTATTGGAGACAACATGAACTATCAGGGGAACAGGGACACGATCCGTTTTAATCTTCTGCCTCGAGCAAAACTGGGCTGCATGTGTCTTTGTTTTGGTTGCGGTATTGGGCTGAAAGGTTTACAACAGGAAAAAAACTGCTGCTGGCGGGAGTGATCAGAATCTGAGCAGGAGCGGGACGATGCATCTGCGGCAGCGGGCGGACATGTTCAGAAATCCTGCAGGAGTCCTGTGCAGACCTCCAACCCACAAAACACACACAGATACACACAGCCAGTGAGGAGAAGAGGAAGCAGCAACACATGTGCTCATACACACACATTCACATACATATACTGTATGTACACACTGTTGCCTAGCAACTTGCTGGTTCTTTCTCATCCATCTCTGACTTTGTCATATCTGTGTTTGATACACCAGGATCCTTAAATGTTGAACTGGATATTACTAAAACCTGTACTGTAATGCACGGTAAAATCCTGGTGGACACACACACATACACACACACACACGTTTTGTCTGAGCCACAGGAGTGGAGGAAGAGGAAGTGGGTTTATTTCAGCACAGACGCCCCACCACAAACATCCTTCCTGCCAGTTTAGGTGGGTTTTTAAGAGTGCATGTACACACACACACACACACACACACACAAACACACACATACACACACTTTAGGAGTCGAACACAGGGAGCAGTTAAGGTCAAGACCAAACAACGGTCATTCACGAACAATATATTAATGCCGAGCAGTAAAACAATGTAAAACGCTGTGTCATAGTTTTATAAACCACTGTGCGGTGCTCTGGTATCTAATAAGACTTCAAACACATGAATCTATTACTAAAACTGGCCTCCTAGATCATATTTTCAACACTCCCCCACCACTGCAGACCCAAGCATTCTGTTAACTTTGGGCTATTTTCAGTCTGAACACCTGGTCAGACTCCCTCCCTCCCTGACAGGAGGCTCAGAAGAAGTTGGATGATGTGAATACTAATCCAGAAGGGAGGAGTAAGATTCAACACAAACATACATCACTCTCCTCTTCATTGATGGGACTATAAGCGGTATATCTATTGTGTACTCCGCCCTCTACACGGGTCAGACTCGAGTCAGATTCAAGTCACAAATTTGATGATTTTGGATTCGACTTGACAAAATAAAAACTTACAACTCGACTTGGACTTTTAACACCAGTGACTCGTGACTACATTTGGACTTGAGCCTGTGTGTACCTCTCTTGCAGCTGCTGGTCACTGAACTGCAGTTCTTCCTTCAGCGTCTGGTATCTGTCCCACCTCAGCAGCCTGGTGCCATCGTACAGATCCAACTCCCGGTCATGGAGTAACCTGGGACACCAAGCACAGTGGAATGAGATGGGAAGTGTGTGTGTTATTGCTATTTACAGCACTATCTCCCTTCACTTCTGAAAAGCAGCCATATAACATATATATAACACAATACAGAAGATATTACAAGCAATACAGGAAACTGTATATTTGTAGCAAACTGAAGTACCTGGACAGCACAGCCAGGGTTCCCAGGTTGACCCGGTGTATACCGTCCAGAAGCAGCAGCTTGCCCTCAATGGCAGCGGTGACCAGCGGAGACGGTCTCCACGCCGTGTCTCCGTTAGGGAGAGTGTACCTCTGCTGGAGGAGGTCCCTGGCTGTCATGTCCTGGAAGGATATGGACACCAAGTGACAAAGTTAAAAGAGGTGAAGGGATTGAGAGCAACGTAGGGGAGGTGGTTCAGTGTGCTAGTGTCACTATCTGTTCTTCTGCCCACATGATCTGGCCCCGCTGCTACATCTGATATCGCCGCTTTACAGATAACAGCTAATGGCACATTTGTGTTCGGAGGGGAAATGTCTGTGGAGCAGGACTGTCACATTCACTATCACGCTGCCGTGTCATGAGAGAGACGGAGGCTAGAGGAAGGAAGACAAGCGGAGTTGCACAATTTGTTCCAGGCAGTGATTACTGATCTGCTAACTGATCCACAGCAAGAAGACATTTTGCATTAAAGGGGACATATCATAGAATAGTGCCTGTGTTCATACATCTGAGTATCTGGAGCGCCTACCAACCCACAGACTGTGAAATAAGACAAACCCGTCAGTTTTTTGTGGGCTGTCTAGATCTTCCTATGTCACCTGGAGGCTTGAGAACTACCTTTGCAAAGGTGCACCATATTTTTCTCACAAGCCAATCAGAGCAGACTGGGCTTTTTAAATAGACAGGCGCTTTCAGACAGAGGGTGAATACATTTTTTTAACATTAAAGCATGTAAACATGTTTTAGTAGACACCCAAAATACAAGTATGAACCTGGAAATGAGCTTAATATGTGACCTCTAAGTCAAAAACCAGCTGTATATTTTCCATTTGGAGACTAAGACCAGGAGGAAGCCATGGATGCTCATGTGACCTCCTCTGACATTCAGAATTAAGCATCATTAATGGGGTGACTGCTGACAGAGTGTCTGGTCTCCTCAGCCACAGGGACAAATCACTCTCTCTGTTTTTGGTAACCTACCAACATCATGAGTGTCTGCAGCAGACCTGAACACATTATTATTCTTCATTTTTTTAATGCAAAACAGAGAAAGGGCTTTTATTATTTTTATGTTTTTTTTTCCTATTGAGGGACACACGCCGACAAATAATATATTTATATTCCACGCTAGCCTTACATGTCGCTTTGTTTTCCTAAAATGGGATTGTCAGCGCTGACAAGATGAATAACCCGGCGAAGGATTCCACAACTCCCGCAGCACAAGTCACCCCCCGACCTCAGCCAGCTAAAAATAGCTGCAGCATAATGCATTAATACATAAGTCTTCAGCGCACACATGTTTCCTGCACAATCATCACCCGGATGACTACATTCCCCAGAATCACTCACACTCTGATACACACATACACACACTAGGAGGATTTCCAAAGCTTTAAATGCATAGACATATCCAGTATATTGTAGCAGTCCTCCTTGGCTCTCTATCTACCAGTCAGTGTCAGTTTGTGGCCTGACGGGTGGCCTGAGGTCCAGGTAATGAAAACCAGATGTTTGTTTTTAGCCAAACCGCTGTCCTAATCCTGCATAAACTTACTCCATCCCACTACACTGTACCTTCCCTGGCTTTACATGTGTGAGATGTACAGTCACACAAACTAGAGTTACAATTTCGCATCTTAAACCATGACCTCCATCACTCTGCAGACTGGGAGCAATTAACCGGCTCATCAACTGATTATATAGCAAGGGTGGAAAGAATCCTTTGCATTACTTCTGCTACATATGCTTGTGGTTAAAAAGCCACAAGTGTGAGAAAATCCTGGTGAAAGAGGAGAGCATTTTCTTCTGATGAACCCATTTCTATTTTAGAAGGTCTTCTTTGATAAAAAAAAAACTACCCCTTCCACGCTGTGCACAATGTGCTTGCCCCACATCACAGGTCAAAAACTGCGTCCGAGTCTCTGCCAGTGATATGGTAGACATGATAAACTGTAGTATAAAATATTCAATGAAATAAGGAACGCTTACTTTGACAAGTTCAACTCTGTAATTTCAGATTTCTTAATGACTTCTCAAAATGAAAAATACTCCCAGGAGAAGGAGACAAGTTGTATGTATTTGTTGAAACGTGATTGGGGAAATGGTTCCTGAGTGAATTATTCCGTTCCTACATACAGTCCATGCCATTACTGTTAACTGGAGATTCATTTCAATATGGCTACTGTACCCTTTCAACCTTCCCTAAAGATAAACATAGGATATACTGTATATCATTAACAATATTGTTATTGTGTTCTTTTGTATTTTGATGCTTTGGCAACATTTGTCTTGAACTTGAGCCCCTTTAAATCTGAATATTAAATGCAGATAGCTTCAGACTTGAAATACAGTTTTTATTTACCTGGTAGAGCATGACCGGCTCGATGCTGTAACCCAACATCTCAGCGAACTCTTTCGCAATCACTGACTTGCCACAGCCCTAGAAAGAACAAAACGATTGTTATTAAGACCAGAGATCCCGTACACCATGTGTACTGTACTGGTGGTGTATACTGTACAGTATGTGTTAGCTACCTTGGCTCCTATCAGACATAAGTCCTTAACCATGTGTGACTGCATCATCTCAGCCATCAGCTGGGAGTGGCTCGGCGTACTGATGAAGGTCGGGCTGCTGTTGGGTGGACGCAGCTCCTTGATGCCGGCTGGAACCTAAAGATTGATGGTGGTAACAAATAACCACGAAAGAGCAACCGACAACTTCATCACGGGGAAATATTCCTTCAAATAATAATTCACAGACTTATCAGCATCAGTGACACACGGCTGGGAACAAACTCGACTGTATGTTCCAACAACATGGCGTTATCATACAAGCTGTGAGATATACAGCACTGCATATTAAAAGCCAAACGAATTACAGCTGCACATAAAAGAAAACTTCAAAGAGTTAATGATCCTGATATAATTTGTTTGGCTGAAAGATCAACACCACAATTCATAGAAGTCTGGAATAGCTCTGTTCTCCCAAACCCCACACACAGTGACTCATTCACAAACACCGTTTTATCATCCAAGAAGAAGAACTAAAGTCTGATAAAGATGTTCCCTTAAGACACTTTACAGAGTATCAGTCAGAGATTAATGGTCACGCTACTGATACTGATACACTGCATCTGTGTGTGGCCTGTCATGGGATAATGGACATCTCTGTGAAATGTATGACTCACTGAGTGTTTTGTCAGAAACCTATTAGTTCAGAGTTTGATGAAGGCCTAGCGGTCACACTCACAGGGGACAGTCAAATTACTACGAGGAACTTTAATTTGATGGTGATTTTTGGCGGTCGGTCCCTGTGTCTCCGAGCACCAGATTCCCTATAAAAAAACTCTCATTTTACTGCAGCAGGTTCTGACAGTCTGCCCTTTTTTTCATGAGCGAGTCCCTGTTTTGTTTGCCTCTCTCACATGAATGAGGAAGCACTTGCACCAGTACTGCCCACGGGTGACGCAACACATTCCTGCCAATGGTTTCACACTATTCCACTCATCTACAGGTGACTTTAATGCGCCAAGATACGCAGCAATTCGCCAGCAAAGGCAGTGACGAAGGAGACTGCAGGATGCAACATGGATGTAAACAGTGCAGGATAGGTCATCTTTAACAGTGGCAGCAGGAGCAGCACTTTCTGTCTTTAAAGCCCCAATCCACGTTCAGAATAAAGCAGCCCAACATCATTTTACACTGTATATAGCCAGTCTACTGGTACCTGAAAGGTGATGTCCTTGTCCGCGACAGATAATGTGACGTCTGCATGGCCTTCAAGATCCCCTGACCTGGACACACTCGAAATGGCGCTGGGAGCTGGCTGACGACGACCATCCAGAAGCTCAAATCTCTATGAAAGAGTGCCATAGAACACATATAGGCATGAATACCTTTAAATAATGTATCTTAGCTTATGTTAAGACCATAACAAGCACGCACATTAGATGACACCACATACAGATAGGTTGATAGTTTAGACTGGTGGTTCACATCTTGACTTACACTGAGAACGCCCTCCACAGCGGTGCGCCCATCCTTGCCCAGGATGCTTTCGTAGGGGTAAAGTCTCTGGACCAGCTGCTGGGAGGACAGCATGGGGAAAGCATTCTGCAATAACACAAAAAAGACACTAGCATCCACGGACTAAAAGAAGTCTGTTTTTTTCTTTTCATGGCTGGGCTTTCATTTTTCCTCCTCCCCCTCTAAGGGACAGTAAGAAAGATTTAGGGGGGCTGGATTCTCACCAGCACATGGAGGGCAGGAAGCAGGTTGTCCACAGGGAAGTCAGGAAGGCCAAGGCTGGATGATTCCTCGGAGCACAGCGTGGTGGCTAGTGACAGCAGCTGGGACACCCTGACACACAGGATACAACAGAATAATGCACATGAAGAACTACTGAGACTGTTGCGAAAGAATACTAACAAGTCAAACAAACCATTTTAAAGCTTCAGTAAGTGTAATTTTGAATTTACCTTTCTGCAGCAACGTTTGGTCCGACTGTGTACAACAACTCCAACTGGTCCTGGAAAGAAAACAATATCACGATGAGGATAGCTGCAGGGCTATACTGTACTGTACACTTAGATCGACTGTACTTGGAGCATGTGTGCCACAAGTTCAAGCTCAAAGATGTATTGTTGAAAACTGTTTCCTGTGAGGGCAGAAACACAGAGTGGCGGTCTAGTTAATGATGTGGCTACAATCTGAAAATTGGACAAGCAACGTAAAATATGAGATGTTCAAAATAACAGGTGTTGCCTTTTTGCATTTACTTTGTCACAAGCTACAAAATAAAGAGCCAGTTCACCCAAATTTAACACAAAATTCAGCCGTAATGTGTCTTTCCAGTACGATATCCCATTTCCACTGCATGATCCACAGATCTGGCTGTGAACCTTATTATATTTTTGATGGAAAGTAGTTCCAATAAAATTTGTTCATCATTTATTAATATTCAGGGTAATGAGTATGGCGTCACTGTGGAGAACATTTTGAAGTCCTTTTCTCTCATGTTGAGATATTTTGGCGGTGGGAAATGTTTGGTGTTAGATAATCTGTTAATTCCCGGACTGACCTTAAACGGGAGGTAATAGACATCTCTGGCCTGGAAGCGGGAGCGGAGAGGAGGATCCAGCGGGTTGCCCTTGTACTTGGGGACAGGAAGACCAAGAGCGATGACCCGAAAGTCCTCACTTACACGGACAATCTTCCAGCCGTCCATCTCCTCTTTGGTGTGCTCCTGCAATGCATCAAGGTACAAAACACTCCAATCCTTTATAATTCAGCAAATTCAAAGATACATTTTCATCTTAAATGCAATATTCATGCTAAAGGCTGCAGGTACACAGCTTCATGTAACAAGTACAGACTCTGAATGTCACACAAGAGGAGCACTGTAGGAGGAGTGTGAAAATGCACTGCTCAAGTGTTAAGATTCAAGATCTTCGATTGAGAACATAACAGATCAACGGTGTGTGTCGCTCTGACCTGCAGCAGTTTGTCGTAGCGCTCAGCTGACATGAGGAAGCGTCCGTCCTCCAGCTGCATCTCCCTGTTCTCCAGCAGGTTGTTGAGGACAGGCAGCACGTTTCTCTCTGCCTTCTCCAACCCCTCCAGCACCAGGACTCGACCTTGTGTCGCTGCCCTTACAGCACACTGAGGACAAACACATGAGAAGTCGAGACTAGTCATTAAAGGGAACCTATTATGCTTATTTTCAAGCATTTGGTCAGCTGGCCCACTGTTGTGATTATTCAACCAAACCAACCTCTTCGGGCTCCACTCCAGCTCCACTCTAACTAGCTTTGTTTGAGGGCGTGCCAAACTAGCTGCTAGACGGGTATTATGCAAATGTGTTACTCAGTGACATCACCACGTTACAGAAGAAAAAGCAGGACTTCAAGCAAGGCGTTTCAGACAGTTCAGGAGCAGTGTAACTCCCTTTGGTGTGGACTTTGGGCTTTGTAACTTTGCAGACCTTTTACATGCACAAAACAAACGATATAATACATTAAAGGAAATGGAAAAAGCACAAAAGCATAATAGGTCCTCTTTAAACTCAAGCAATACTCCAGAAATAATTAGAGATGCGGGGGAAGATGCTGGTATCAGGAAATAGCTAATTATAAGGCTAAACCCTTGCCACTGCAACCAGTTTAACCTCAGGCCAAAGCTGCCGCTCCATTGTCCAGCACGACCTCTGACCCTGTGTAAATGTTAAATGCTAAAAGCACTCAATCTGAGCGTGCATCAGCTCTTACTGCTCTAATGACAAAATGAGCTTGCCATAAAGCCCTTCCTGAGGATGTCCTCAGCTTATTGTGTGCAGAACATCCTCCAAACCAAACTTCAAAACAGTCTCGGCTGTTTTAGGAAAGGCCTATTTTCTACCACCAACTGTGGGATGAAAAACTTGGTTCTACTTGGGTTAGTTTCAACAGCATGTGTGTGTGTGTGTGTGTAAGTGTACAATGTTTGTGTAGACGCACATTTCTGCAGAAATCAAAAAGCGCGTCTGACGTCAAGAGGCAGGAAACTTTAGCTGTCTGGGTGCACCGCAGAGCAAGTGGCCATATAATTAGGTTAACATGTAAATACGTGGCAGGTTGTGTGGGAAGCAGAGCCATAAAACTATAGTGAGGACCAGATGCTCTATATTTAACTCTTTATCCATTTTCGGCACCAACGCTATAATCAGATAATTGTTAAAAATGTAAGTGACGCAGGATGGCGAGAGAGACGGGGGAAGCACAGACGGGCCTTGTTCTCTGCCTGACACTCACTGTGCAGAAAATATCCCACCAGATCCCGAGAAGCTTTAAGCAAACATTTAGCAACGACTGTTAGAGAGGGTTGAGTAAATAGGATAACGAAAGGATTAGAGGAGTATGGATATGAAGAGTGACGGGTCTACAGTGATATAAAAGACCATTTTCCATACCACCCCCTCAACTGTCTGTTTTGTACTGTATGTAACGTTTAATTGTCATTCCATAATGCCATCAAAATGCTTCTGCACCTCATTTATGAAGGCACAGATTTAATATTAACTTGTGTGCATACACAAATCAACAACTGTTGTTGGATTGGGATGTTTTTTTCCAAACTCTTTGCAGGTAAGATCCAAATTTCAAGTAATCAGGAGGACCACTTATAAACTGATACACACAAATCCATATTAGTGTATGCTTTAAGGCAGTGGCTCCCAACCTAAGAGGTTGTCGAAATTAGATTTGCTCATGTATAACTAAAATCATGCTCACACACTTACTGGATAATTTATACAAAAGTCTGTATATAAAACCTTTTAAAAAGATATATTTTTTGCAAAATCTAATGAAATATGTTGCTCCAATCCACATTTGTTGGCGTTTAGCCTTTTAAAAACAACGTTTTCATTGCGGTCAAAAACCTATTTGCTCTTCCTCTTGATGCCCACAAAGGGAGGCATGCACCTGTATTAACGGGATGGTTTAGCAGCAATCTAACCACACCATAAATCACATTTATTTAACCACAATAACCAAACATCTATTTTGGCTCCAACGATCGTAAATTAATTAAGTCGTTAGAAAAAAAAGATCATATTATGTATCTGCATTCGCTTGGGGAATCCGTCAAGACATCATCACTTTATTTATGTTCAACAAAACTATTTTGGCACACTTAAATGCCCTCATCACAGATACAAGCTCTCACATATCTATCCGTCACGTCTGATATCTACAGCGGGATGCTCTCCAGCGCTGGCAGATCTCTGTCCAAGAACACTTAACAGTACATGAAATCACATTAGTTTTAGGTCTGCTACAGTCCTACATCTCTGTTCCATTTGCGTGGCCCAAATACCTGGTTATTGGTGCTAATTTTACATCAAACTGTTCCTGTTTTTACCTCCACACGTGTGCGGTTTTGTGTTAATTCAGCATTAACCGTGCCAGTGACACTGTTTCTTTCTCTGGGCCCACTCCGCTCCAGTTCTTGCACTTGAAGTAAAAACTATTATAAAAGAACTCTGTTTTGTTTTTACAGTTTTGCTTGGTAATCCTGATATTGATCCGCAGTTGCCACAGGTTTGTACACAGCAATCAGAGCTTTTGCCCTTACTGTAAAAAGGACTGTTTGGGTGTTTACTCAATACATGTGACCGATATATATTACCTTGAAAAGTGCATCCAATTCATTTATTTTGAAAAGGAACTTGCTGCAGAGCTTAACTATTTGTTGGCTATACACTTGTTTCAGTTCAAATTCAGTGGAGGTGGCGAGCTGTTTATTACTGTAATAGAGTCTTATTTGCAGTGTGGGTTTGAGGTAAGCTGCCTTACATAAGAGCCTGCTAACTGGAGAGAGGTGACTGGAGATGTCAAATATATACAACAAGCATGTGATTACATCCATGTGACTTCATCCTTTATGCAAACTTGGGGGGGTGGAGTGATGCTTGGACTGACGGAGGAAAGGGAAAAAAAGAAAGAAAGAGACCGAGCATGAAGTGGACGGATAGGAGGGGAGGTGGAGGGACAGAGTAAGCAGAGGGACTGACACGTTAAGTCTGAATTTAGGACTCCAAATCAGCACAGGGCCCTGAGGAATACTTGGATGTTCTAGTTAACACACACCTCCTACGACACCAAACCATTCTCAAAGAGGAACGCTCGCAAATTTGCACCCACACGTCTTCAATCCCTCGCACAAAACAAGTGTCAGATACTGTAATGTGTACATATACTCATGCAAATATCAACTTCATCTCCGAGTTTCATCCAATACACCAACTCATAAAGCTGCACATGCCAACTCACACTGACACACACCCTGCCCACGTTTCATTAGACGGCACAAGATTCCACGGCATTTGAGGAAGACCAGAAATAAGCAATCCCTTCACACCTAGTACAGCCAATAATGCTGTATCGAATCATGGGCTGTTGCCATGGAAACAAGGGACACCTGTTTTCATTTTGACGAGAAGGTGGGAGGCGGATGATCCTCAGGGAGTTGAAGGGGTCGGCTAGCTTTCCTTGTTGCAGGAAAAATCAACAGGCCTTGGTCAATACGTTACTGTGTCGTCGGTGGATAAGGACGAGTGGAGGGGCAGGAAACAATTGAATTAATCGGAGCATTTCGAACCATCATAGACCGTATATAAAGATGGACGACATGACAGCTCCCCGAAAGTGAAGCCAGCACATTTCCCATTGCCCCCTGGTGGCTGGTTGCAGTATAGGTCAAAAATCCCGCCCCTGCCATGTTTGTGGATGGGACATGGGCCAAACCAAAAAGTCAAAGAACACATCCATAATAGAACATGTGTCTATTTGATCATAGATGTAGTTATAGAGATATTACGGTTAATTGTTGTGTCTTTCTAGCCAAACAGCTACCGTGATGCTAACGTAGCAGCTAGATGGCTCACGCTAGCAAGCTGAGGCTGTGTCCAGATTGTGATTGGCTCAGGCAGGTGTGTGGGCGGGACCTCAGTATTACGGCTCCAGCCCCCCCGGTCACTACTGCGTAGACTCTGGCTCTAAATGATATCAAAATCTAAAGATGGCAGCTCCTGTATCCGGGATATTTTGGCTTCAATTCTGTACAGTGGGAGGAAGTGGATACGCGTCGTCCATCTATATATACAGTCTATGGTCCACGTATGTCCACTCTTGGGCCCTGTTTTCCTGACGTGCTAAAGCAGAAGGTGATGCAACTTCATAGCGCTACCTCACTTGGGTGTCATGGGAGTGGTGGAGCAGAGCAGCTGTGAAAAGGAGCCAGATTTATGTTTAAAAAGGTCTGTAGCGACCAATCAAATCAGACCACCGGTGCTGGAATTTTCCCTCAGGATTAAATAAGTGTCATTGCCCAGGATGTACAGAGAAACATGGCACAAATTCTGTACTGTATATGGCAACCGATGATGGATGTGTGTTATTATATGCTGCTGTAACAGAAGCTATCACAAAGGTTTTATTGCATGAAAAACACAGCTGCAGCTAATGACATTAAGAAGGTCTATCCCTCCCTCTCTCTCTTCTAATTTCCTGTCATCTCTCAACTGTTTCCAATACAGGCAACTCTAATTTATGTAGTGTAAACTGTTGTGCAAGCATTGACAAGAGCCAATATTGTTGCAAATGTTTGTTTAGTGGCACACCTCATCAAACTTCCCCCTATTATTACTTACACCTGAGCATCGTCTGCTCTACGTGGAGAAAAGCAGAACTAAAGTTATACAGCTTCTACTTGTTGATCGAAGAGCGTCACTGCTTTTTTTAAAGTGGGAATTCTTCCATTGTTTAATAAACTTCAGAAATAAAGAAAAAATAAAGTTATTTTTTTCATGTGTGAAGACATTTCATTCTCATAACATGCAAAGGATTGGTGGGTAGTATGGAACTGGGACACGGCTCATGATTCAATCACACGTGCAGATAGATCGGTAGTAAAAATAAAACATGTTTCTGTTTATTTGTGGGCTGCCACTGTCATTTTTAACACCATGATGCCAACCGTGCAAGATGTAATAATTTGAAAGCAGTGTGTCTAATTAAGCTATGCCCTAAAAAATAACACCACATCCCACAAAACAGATTGCAGATATAACACACATGCTGCACATGTCCTACTGCTTCAGATTACCAAGTCAATTAGTTCATTACTCAGTCTTAAAAAAGGCCTATTGATGAATTACACTGTAATGTACTGTAGACAGAATTAAAAGGAGGTTTCTGGCTTTCAGCCTCATGAACATTTTGTTAATTTTCTTTTGTTCAGAAAACACTGTTTTGACAGACAAAGGATGTAAAAATACATATAGTGGTAATAACTGCAACTAAATGCAACATAAAAGGCTTATGTTTTTTTTCTGGAGGGGTCTATGTGGGTGTAGTACATCTTTACACACAAGCAAAGGTTTTTATAAAATTGCAGTGTCATTGCTGTCCACTTATGGAAAGCTGCCATTCATTTTAGTAAAATGAATATCACTACGAGCCACACAACTATCAAATTAGAGAAATGAGCTAGAGCCAAACAAAACTGCCACATCAGCAGGGTGACGGCCCAAATGCTTAATCTGTACTGGCACATAAATACTAGGCCCCTTTAATCATAAAACCAATCAGATGAGTAACGGCTGAGGTGCAGTGCAGGGTGTCCACAACTATATGCAGTACAGACGTATTTTTAAGTCGGCAGAGTGTCCTTCCTTCTCAAGCACCAGTGATGCACTGAGAAATCTTTATATATACATGTGATACATTAGGGCAGTGTATCGTCAAGATTCTGGAGATAGGATATGTTTCATGATACTGGGGTTATGATTCAATATATTGCAATTTTTTTAATTTAATTTTAGGAAAACTGTCAAAGTATACACACCACCATATGTGTAAAATCTGAGTTTTAAAGAAGAGACTTTTCTATGCAATCAGAACAGTGGGATCTGCATTTATCACAGTCTCTGTAACATCCAACATCGTAGCACTACTTTTTGTGCAACCCATTGTTAAGGTGGTGTACATGTTTAGAGGAATAAACTTCATAAATCTCATAATTCTGACTTGCTTGCTTTTTTATTAACAGCATTTACTTTTACTTTTAATTTGAATACTTAAGTATATTTAATATCATAAAATTACTTTTGATACTTAAGTACAGTAAATACCAGACATTTAAAGACTTTTACTCTAATATTCTAATAGGTGACTTTAACTTCTACTAAAGTCATGTTCTGGTTAGATATCTGTACTTTTACTCAAGTGTGGCTTTCAGGTACTTCTTCCACCACTGATTATTATAAATGTATAATATTTTGTATGCTTATCATTTTATTTAGATATCACCTTTGTGCCTTTTATTTTGTTATATTTTCTAATGACTTCAATGCAACATACACAGTTTGTAAAAACCATGGAAATGAGCCTTGAATGCACAAGTGACCTGTATGTGAAATATAACTGATAAAAAGATATTTGAGGATCGTATCACAAAACATAATATTGCAATACTCAAGTGCATTGATATTTTCTTACACCACTATGAAACATACAATATCTCTTCAGTTACCAGAGGAGAGGAGAGGAGTGGCACTCTACAATAACTGAACTCCCCTCCAGCTTCAGTTTAATTCTAAGAAATGAACTAGTTAGCTGTGAGTTTTCCTGTTCCAGGTTGGTGAGTAAAGTCTAAAGGATAAATGTGCTCAGAATAAATAAAAAAAACGTCACCCTGTTCCCCTGGAGTTTGAACTGTTATGCAGCAGCTGGTTTATTTTTACACCGATGAAGCCATGTGCTAATTAGCTGTGGATAATGACATGAATGAGTAAATGTTAATTATATCAGCTCATCATCATTTGTCACTTCTGGCTCCTGGAGCCTGATGACAGAGTCTAATGATCACGCTTATGCGGATTTTGTTCTTTTTTTTTTGTTTGTTTGTTTGTTTTTTTGTCCATAATTGTTTTTCTGTACCCCTGAGAAATTAATGGAGATGAACGGAGAACAGAAAGTTCTCCTCAGAGAAGCCAGCCTGGATAATGAGGATCTGCTGGTCTCCATGGTTACTTGACTTACTAAGTCAACAGAGTGTGGGGGTGCACGTTTGCATAAAGCTGGATCGATCAGAGAGTGGCATGGAAAGGAACAGGATGGAGCGGTGAGGGAGGGCACCAGCGTAGTGATGTGTTACAGTAACTGAACGCCTTCTGTTTGTGTGCTTCACAGAGAAGTAGAGGATAAGAAATGCTCAATTATTGCTCCACTCTTACTGAAAATTAGAGTCTAACAGTGTTTCAGTAGTGGGAAAAAATGCTCTGATTATTGACACCATGCTTTCGGTATTGGTCATATCAGTTCTTCACAGTGTTACACAGACATTTAGCCAGAGCCTGATTATTGTGATTCTAAATTTGTATTAATTCTATTTAAACACAAAAACATCATGAAAAATGAAAGAATGTCTGGAATCGCCTGTGTGAACCCAACGTCAAGTCTAAAATTAGAAAAATATTTTAGTAAAACCATCGCAGCTTGTTGTATTAAGCTGTTGTATCAATCACTGGCTCTAGAGAGAGACTTTAGTAAATGTAATTGCTAGTGCGGCAAATAACTTGATTTATCTGGAAGAGCAGATTTTACACCAACATGGGTTCATTTCGAACTCTGCTTGTTAGACGGTGTGTGAAGTACAGAGTGGGTTTACCTGGTCTATGTAGAAGGCCGTCCCTGAGCGGATCTCTCTCCTCTGTTTCAGGTCCGTCTCTGTGGTGTCTCTGGACAGAGCGACGTACTCTACTTCCCGTTTGGTCAACTCCTGGTCAACAACAACAACAATGGGAAAACTTCAGAAATCAATGGAAAAGATTCAGGCTTTTGTTGTAAAATAAAAATATGAGAGGGTTCTGCAAACAAATGTCATGAAATAAAAAACAATAATCACATATTTCAAAGCTCCAAACAATCACTCTAAAATCTAAATTAAAAGGAACTGCAAAGAAAATGTCTATGATGATTGGAATATACAATATAAATTACATGTTAGGTGGAGGTTTGCTTCAATTCCAAAGTGTTTAATTTCTTCACAACAAATATTTCAAGAATTTCACATACAGTACATTTTAAGGGAATTTACTGCCAGAAATCTTCATACAACTATGAGATTGAATTTTTTAGGATATTGGATTTGTCACAGTCTTAGAAATACTTCAGTACATAAGAGTTAACACATGCCTTCACTTCCTTGCCTGCGAGTGTGTGTTCTGTGTGTACTCACAAGGTACATCATAGCTATGGATCGTCTCAGGGGTCCTGGAGGACCGATGAGAAACACATCCTGGCCCAAAAGGTCTTTCTGCATGATCCATCGTAGGTGCTGAGCCACTGTCTGGGGTAAGGAGTCTGAAACTAGCAAACCAAAAATAAATAAAGTTACTTTTGTTTTATCTGTTGCCACCATGTTCCTCTCATTTCATGCAGAGGTATATATTGTACAGACATCTCTATATATGAGGAAATGACTTACTGTGTTTGACAGGAACCAGCTCTGGATTCCGGGGTGTTTTGAGTTTGTAAGCGATATCTCCAATCTTCACCGTGTCACCTGCAAACATCGAGGTAACCATGCTGTTGTTACATGAGAAGGTCTTTCACAGACAAGTCTAGAGATACTCAGGACGGTAGAGTATCAGTTTCTATTTATATTTAACTTCTATCTAGTGTTAGCCATGGCTGACACCTTTGACACAGTAACAGTAGGAAAACACAGGTGGTTAATATATTGCTAACTCATGAATAGCCCTGGTTTGTGCCTCTCATGTAACAATCATTTTTAGATCATTTTTTTGCATTGATGGACACACAGAGCTAAGCATATTTTCTTTTTTAACTGAAACTCCCTTGAGGTTGTTTGATCGAACTTACTGCCGTTTTGAATACAATTTTAATTCCTAAAGGAGTCGTCCAAGCCAGTTGGTATGCAACTTTATTCGGTGTGCTGTGCAATTGGCCTTTTTCTCTGAAGATATTTTGCTAAAGTAGGACAAGCACAGAGTAAATAATAAAATTACTGATTGCTGAATTCCATTGAACTGCTTCCTTCAGGCCTTTTGCACAGCAGACATACTTGTCATAGTAGGACAGGCACAGGTATGGGCTCCGTTTTATTTAAGTGTTCCAGTGAAAGTGAGCCAGCATGCACAATACTCTGACCCTGAAATCAAAACTGGAATTCAGCCATCATTTATTTGATTATTTACACCTGTTCTTTTCCTGAATGTCTTCGGTGAAAAAAGCCTGCATGGTAGCTCATTGTCACACTGTCATGCCTAACTGGGGACCGTTGATCGTTAATGTTATACTTAACACCTGTTGTGCTTTTCCAAGTCAAAATGTCTGTTGTGAAAAAGGCCTGGAGAGAAACTGTTTGTTTGCCAAGATGCAACCGTTTCTTAACCAAACAATAATGGCAGTCTAAGCTTGCTCTTTTTGAACAACCCAAGACAACAGGTTATTTTCACAGCAGCTATTTTGACATGTCATTGTAGGATAAACACAGGTGTAATTAATAACATTGATTATGGCCCTGGTATTGTGCATGTTGGCTCACTAGAATGGCTGTGACGCACTAAACAGAATGGGACCAAAATTATTTTTTTACCCTGCTATGACATGTCAAAATGGCTACTGTGAAAAGAACCTGTTGTCTTGGGTTGTATACTGTTGTATATAAAAGGTATGTAACAATATAAAGACCTTCTATGACACTGTGGTCGCATTAGCCATTTTTAATGGAGTGGTCTGCTGAGGCAGCAGCATCTTGGCTACGGACAGGAAGAGACTAGACAGAGTGATCAGGAAGGCCAGCTCTGTCCTGGGATGCCCCCTTGACACAGTGGAGGTGGTGGGAGAGAGGAGGATGATGGCTAAGCTGTCATCCATGATGGAGAATGACTCCCACTCCATGCAGGACACCATCTCAGCACTGGAGAGCTCCTTCAGCGACAGGCTGCTCCACCCGAAGTGTGTGAAGGAGCGCTATTGCAGGTCCTTCCTTCCTGCAGCTGTCAGACTACACAACCAGCACTGCTCCCAGTAGACCACATACACACCAAAAAACTGACAATAACCTGATAATAACCTGATAATAACCTGACAATAACCTGATAATAACCTGATAATAACCTGACAATAACCTGATAATAACCTGATAATAACCTGATAATAAACTGACAATAACCTGATAATAACCTGATAATAACCTGATAATAAACTGACAATAACCTGATAATAAACTGACAATAACCTGACAATAAACTGATAATAATGTGATAATAACCTGACAATAACCTGATAATAAACTGACAATAACCTGACAATAAACTGATAATAATGTGATAATAACCTGACAATAACCTGATAATAACCTGACAATAACCTGACAATAACCTGACAATAACCTGATAATAACCTGACAATAACCTGATAATAACCTGATAATAAACTGACAATAACCTGATAATAACCTGACAATAACCTGATAATAACCTGATAATAACCTGACAATAACCTGACAATAACCTGATAATAAACTGACAATAACCTGACAATAACCTGACAATAACCTGATAATAACCTGACAATAACCTGACAATAACCTGACAATAACCTGACAATAACCTGATAATAAACTGACAATAACCTGACAATAACCTGACAATAACCTGACAATAACCTGATAATAAACTGACAATAACCTGACAATAACCTGACAATAACCTGACAATAACCTGATAATAACCTGACAATAACCTGACAATAACCTGACAATAACTTGATAATAACCTGACAATAACCTGACAATAACTTGATAATAACCTGACAATAACCTGACAATAACTTGATAATAACCTGACAATAACCTGACAATAACCTGACAATAACCTGATAATAACCTGACAATAACCTGACAATAACCTGATAATAAACTGACAATAACCTGACAATAAACTGACAATAACCTGACAATAACCTGATAATAACCTGACAATAACCTGATAATAACCTGACAATAACCTGACAATAACCTGACAATAACCTGACAATAACCTGACAATAACCTGATAATAACCTGACAATAACCTGACAATAACCTGACAATAACCTGACAATAACCTGATAATAACCTGATAATAACCTGACAATAACCTGACAATAACCTGACAATAACCTGACAATAACCTGACAGTAACTTGATAATAACCTGATAATAACCTGACAATAACCTGATAATAAACTGATAATAACCTGATAATAACCTGACAATAACCTGATAATAACCTGATAATAACCTGACAATAACCTGATAATAACCTGATAATAACCTGACAATAACCTGATAATAAACTGATAATAACCTGACAATAACCTGACAATAACCTGATATTTTTAAGGGGGACTTTCATTCATTCATTCATTCTCACTGTGCAATATCATTTTCCACTTGTGCAATTTTGTTAATAGTCTGTTTTTTGTCAATACTGTATATACTGCTCCTATTTATATACTTCCTTCTATTTAAATGGTTCATATTTTGTTTCTTTTTTTACTGTGTTAGCTGATGCATCTTGTTTTTTGCACTATCCCCTTTGCTGCTGTACACTGCACATTCCCCACTGCGGGACTAATAAAGGAATATCGTATCTTTTCTTATCTTATGTATTTGATTGAAGATGAATGGCAATGAAAATAAAAAAAATAAAACAATTTGGTGATACATGTGATGTCAATTCTGGCTGCCATATTTTGTTTGACATATTTTTGTCAGAAAAAAAGAGTCTTTAAGCAACCTGGAAATGTCATTAAAACAGAGGTGAGTGTTATTACACGACCTACACCGTTTTTCTAAGTGTAGTTTGTATTAATACTTGAGGCTAAAACTGGGGTCAGCTATTAGCCAACTAACTTAAACATGTGTAATTACCTGCCTATAACCTTTCACCTACTAGCTAGTTGAATGTCCATGTGCATAGCACTTGTCATCTCGTTTGACTGTTCTGTGAGCTAGAAACAACAGTTTCATTCATTGTTGTCAGAAGTAGAGTAGCTGTGTCTGTATTGGTCCACCTTTGGTACCAGCTGTCAGTTTACCTGCAGATGTGTTGATGAGTTTGACCTCACGAGTTCTCCACATCCAGCCGTCTCTCCTCAGAACAGCCCCCACAATAGTCCTCATCCTCCGGGCAGCTACAGCCGCCGAGCCGCTGAATATGATCTGGGAGTGCATCACTTAAATCACCTTAAACATACTATAAATACACGCTTCTTCTGTCACGCTGCGTCCTCACCGGCCTCATTCACATTTCATAACATCCGACAGCTCATCATGTGGGAGTCGGAAGATAATAAAAGAGGCACGGACTGGTCCGGCGCTAAAGTCTTCCGTAGTGGGTGTTTCACAGTTTTTTGTGTTCCGATAGTTCCGACATAAGTGTTTACAACATCGACTATATATTAGTTATATTCAAGATTCAAGATTTTTATAAATGTAAATATGTTTTATTGATTTTCAAAGATGTTATCCCACAAAAATAACAGATACAAAACATGTATAAGTCAAACAAAATAGATATCATTCATCAGATCTGTTTACAAAGTTGAGTCCAAATTCCTTTCCCTATCCCCCTCCCTACCCATCCACCCACCCACCCATCCATCCATCCATCCATCCATCCACCCACCCATCCATCCATCCATTCATCCACCCACCCATCCATCCATCCACCCACCCATCCTCCCATCCACCCATCCATCCATCCACCCATCCATCCATCCACCCATCCATCCATCCATCCACCCACCCATCCATCCATCCATCCACCCATCCTCCCATCCACCCATCCATCCATCCACCCATCCATCCACCCACCCATCCATCCATCCACCCATCCACCCATCCATCCATCCATCCATCCACCCACCCATCCTCCCATCCACCCACCCATCCACCCATCCTCCCATCCACCCATCCATCCATCCATCCATCCACCCACCCATCCATCCATCCACCCACCCATCCTCCCATCCACCCATCCATCCATCCACCCATCCATCCATAGGGTCACAGGTTACAGAATACATTTAGTTGCATGAAGAAAAGATATACAATAAACAAAAGACAGGGGGGAACAATAATTAGGAAAATAACTTAGAAAGAGAGAAAAAGAAAATAAATAAATAAATAGCCTATTAATTAGTTGGCCTTTGAGTTCAAGGAAAGTGTTGAGTAAAGAGAGTTAGTAAGATAAATCAAATGGCATGGGGGAGGAATTGAGAAAATTGGGGGAAATCTGATCTCATAAAGTGGATTAGCAAATATAGGCATAAAAGTATTTTAATCAAGTAGTCAATTCATGTATAGAGCACATTTAAGAACTTTGTTTTTCTTTATATAAAAAGACAAAAAAACAGCCCACAGTCACATAAACACTCAAAAATAATGCCAAAATAAATAAATGAATGAATAACTAAATAAATAAATAAATAAATGAAGAAAGAAAGAAAGAGAGAAAGAAAGAAAGAGGTACAGAAATAAAGAAAGAAATGAATAAAGAAATAAAGAAATAAATAGCCTATTAGTTCAAGGGAAGTGTTGAGTAAAGAGAGTTAATAAGATAAATCAAATGACATGGGGGGAAATTGAGGAGATCTGATCTCATAAAGTGGATTAAGCAAAAGGCAATATTAGGCATGACGTCATTTAAACGACACACACACACACACACACACACACACACACACACACAGACTTGCTCACGTGCACGCGCATATATAGCTGCCTACACGCACTCTCACTTTCACACAAAACTCGAGATTTTGATCCGTGCAGTGCGCGTTTAAGCGGGTTTGACATTTATCACGTGGAGCTGCTGATAGGCTCTTCCTCTCCACAGAGAGAGAGGAGAGGAAGAGGAGCAGCAGGGAAGAGGAGGAGGAGGAGAGAGGTGGTGATAGTGGTGGTTGGTAGTAGTAGTAGTGGAGGAACGACAGGACGAGTTAAATCCCGTGTATTCTTCAGAGAGCACCGTATGAGGCAGGCTGTGAACTCCTCCACCTCCACCTTCCTCTGATTCCGGAGCTTTTCTTCCACACAGAGGTCTGGACTATGGAGGAGGTCTACCATTACACCCGCAGCCCAGCCTGGGAGGAACTGGTCAGTAACAGGCAACACTTTTTATTATCACTCCGCTCAGTTACCATAAAGGAAAGAAAACTGTTATAGACATCTTATTATAAGGTCTAATTATAGGAGTTTGCTGAGGTTATTCTAACGCGTTGGGGGTGTTACATCCTCTTTAATAGTGATCGTGTTGCGCGTTTCCTTTTCTAGTGCTGTGATTTGTATTGTGGACTGTCGCTCTTAGAACCGTTTGCATGTTATTGTAGGATGCTGTAGTATTGGTTGTGGTAAAAACAAAGACAAAAGCATTGATACTAGTGGTTTTAAATTGATAAGTATTTAGATTCCTTTGGATTTTATGGTTGTGTTTATTCTCAGATGAACGAGTGGAGGGACTTCTCTTCTCTTCTCTAAATCGAGGGGAGATTTTTCACGTTTCAGATATTATAGTCTATATAGGCTACCCTGCCCATTTCCTTGTGGAATCCAAATCTTATCCTATATATAATTTATTTTAACTCAAATGAATGTAGTCGCTCAGTTACATCCAGACCAGGAGTTAAGATAAGACTGGGGTCAGATCTTTTTATATTTATTAGTATTATGATTGATAATAATAATAATCATTATTATAATAATTTGTGTTTTTTAAATAGTTATTGAGCATTAAAATTGTTTTGATTTGTATTATTTATTTTATTTAAATGTATTATTATTATTGATAATAATAATAATAATAATTATTATCTATAATAATTTGTGATTATTTAAATACAGTTATTGAGAATTAAAATTGATCTGATTTTTATTATTTAGTTTATTTAAATTGATTATTATTATTGATAATAATAATAATTATTATAATAATAATTTGTGGTTATTTAAATACAGTTATTGAGCATTACAATGTATTTTATTTTTATTATTTATTTTATTTAAATGTATTATTATTATTATTGATGATGATAATAATTATTATAATTTGTGGTTATTTAAATACAGTTATTGAGCATTAAAATTAATTTTATTTGTATTATTTATTTTATTTAAATGTAGGATTATTTTTGTTAATAATAATTTGTGTTTATTTAAATAGTTATTTAGCATTAAAATTGATTTTATTTTTATTATTTATTTTATTTAAATGTATTATTATTATTATTGATAATAATAATAATTATTATTATTATTATAATTTGTGGTTATTTAAATACAGTTATTGAGCATTAAAATTGATTTATTTTATTTAAATGTATTATTATTATTATTATCATTTATTATATTTTATTTATTTAATTCACTTTTTTTTTGTTCTTTATCCTATTTGCATATAGGCAATGGGTGAGGGTTGGGTGGGAGGGTGCTTTGGGAGTAAAATATCAAAATATGGAGGTCCAATCATTTACATTTATGCTCTATTTGTATGTTCTCTATCTCACCTGTTGTTACTCCCAATAAATTATTACTTAAAAAAAAAATAATAATACCATTCAGAGTAGTTAGAGTTATTTGTGTGGCTCATGCTCGATGCTCAGCTGCAGACAGTGTTTGTGTAAAAGCAGCCACTAGGGTCTGCCATGAACCCGGACTGTCCACCGGTTCTCTGAGTGGATGAGGCGGTCTCAGTCTGGACAACCATCAGCCGAGCAGAGGACTGACTGAAGGGGGTTTATTATATATCTGCTTTGCTGTGGAGCTGTGGAGCCCATCCCCACTGACATGCTGCGTTTACCAGCCCACACACACTCCAGCAAACACAGCAGCCTGCAGCTCTTCTGTCGACACTAGTGAGAGATGACAGCGAGGAGGAGAGACGCCTCGCAGCCGCTCAGCAGCTCTCAACTCCCGCAGAGGAAGGGAGCGGCGGCGGCGGCGGTGGACCGGGCGAAGGCGAAGGCTAACCCGGACTGGTTTTATGTGTGTCCTCCTCGACAGGAGCCGGAGAAAGGACCGGTTTCCTCCTCTGCAGCGGGGATCCATGCCCATGTGGTCGGGGTTGTGGGAGCCGGATCCGGATCCGGGGCTGCAGACGAGTCCTCTGACAGCGAGGCGGAGCAGGAAGGGCCCCAGAAACTCATCCGGAAAGTGTCCACTTCAGGACAGATCAGGAGCAAGGTAAGGACACCTTCTGGCTTCTTTTGTCAGGCTTTTATTCAATATACGTATAAGTATATATGTTGTTTTTTTGTTGTTGTTATTTTGTTTATTTATTTGCACATATATAAAACTTCACAAAATCCAGTCAATGAAAAAATAAAAATAAAATATTAGTAAAGGTTGATACAAAGGACCCCCCCCCCCACCAACCCCAGGAGGAAAAAAAACAATAACAAAAAAGGAAGAAAGATATAAGCTAACATAATTTTAAAAATACAACAAAAGTTAAACAACAACAACAAGAAGTACACAAAAAACAATGAAATACATACAAAAAACAGTACAGACACTCAATATGCATGTTTTTCATTTATTTATTTGCACATATATAAAGCTTCACAAAATCCAGTCAATGAATTTTTTTTATTTCTTTAAAAAAAAAAAAAAAAAAAAAAAAAATGTTTGGATCCTTCTAACTCACAACACATCATAAAATGAAACCCAAAGCAATTTGTCTTAGGATATAATGAAAAAAACAACAACAACAAAATAAAATAAAATGTATTGTCTTCATTGGTGTTCTCACTGCTACACAGCTGCTACTGTTTTGTTGTGTTATTAAGTTTAAAAAACTTAAAATTCATAACTTAAATTGTATTACATTTGTCATATATATATATATATATATATATATATTACAAGTACATACACAAAATGTGACCTCTGCATTTAAGTCATCCTAAGCATTTTAGGAACACTGACAGTGACAGTTTTCTCAATCAAAATACCCATAACAATTATTTTAATCAAGTAGTCAATTCATGTATAGAGCACATTTAAGAACTTTGTGTTTCTTTATAAAAAAAAAAGAAAAAAAACAACAACTAGCAAACAGTCACATAAACACTCAAAAATAATTGCCAAAATAAAGGGATTTTTTTATTTATTTGCACATACATAAAACTTCACAAAACAACAACAAGAAGTACACAAGCTGTGCAGAAAAACCTAACCAAACAGTGGAAAACAATCCAATAAAAACAATAAAATACATACAAAAAACAGTACAGAAGAAAAGGATATACATCTAAACATATCAAAAGATAATTAGACATCATTAATTAAATGTGATGATAATTTCCTTTTAAAATGTTCTAAGGATAACGAGCTGTTGATAACATGTATTTTGGTGTTCCATATTTGTACACCACGATATCTGATGGAGTACTGGCCATGTTTTGTTTTGTAAAAAGGCAGGTGAAGAAGATTAACCTCTCTAGTATTATGGGAATGAATTTGAGAATTAGATTTAAAGAAGTTGCTAAACGATGATGGTAAAGAAGAAGGCAAGAACATATATTTATATATAAACATACATATCTGATGAATATTTATGTTTGAATGTGGAGCTCTTGTTTTTATCTGACCTGTCTGCTGGCTGAGCCATTCAATGGAGGTGTGTTTGTGTTATAGTGGGGGTTGTTGCCTGTAGTAGTGATGCCACTCAGTATTAGTGCTTTTTTTTACTGCTTTGCCATGTGGGTTTCTGCAGAACAACACTGCACAATAGCCCACGACCTTATCTATTTTTAGATGTTGCATGGAATTACATAAAAACAGACCTGTTCTGCTGCTAAATAGTAAAAAAAAATTAACAAAAAGTTGCTTGAACCTGTTGATCTTTGTAAGTTTAAGTCTGCAACCTCAGTGATTTACTTTAAGAAAACTTGTGAACACATATTCCCCCTTCTTGTAACTTATTATATAAGCTCCCAGTAGACCACATACACACCTCTTGCTCTTTTTCTGTCTCCGACTTACTGAATATGGATGTTTGAATGTGGAGCTCTTGTTGTTTTTATCTGACCTGTCTGCTGCCTGGGCCATGCAATGGAGGTGTGTGTGTGTTATTGTGGGGGGTTTGTTGCCTGTAGTAGTGATGCCACTCAGTATTAGTGATTTTTTTTACTGCTTTGCCATGTGGGCTTCTGCAGAACAACACTGCATAATAGCACACGACTTTATCTATTTTCAGATGTTGCATGGAATTACATAAAAACAAACCTGTTCTGCTGCTAAATAGTAAAAAAAACAAAAACAATTTCAGAAAAAGTTGCTTAAACCTGTTGCACGTTGTAAGTTTAAGTCTGCAACCTTAGTGATTTATTTTAAGAAAACTTGTGAACACATATATTTCCCCCCTCTTGTATCTTATTATATAAGCTTCCAGTAGACCACATACACACCAAACAACTGACAAGAACTGCACTTTACTGTACACCAACTGTCTATCAGTACTACTCAGGTGTAATTCCTACTGTGCAATATCATTTTCCACTTGTGCATTTTTGTTAATAGTCTGTTTATTGCCAGTACTGTATATGCTGCTACTTTTTTTATACTTCCTTCTATTTAAATGGTTCATATTTTGTTACACTTTACTGTGTTAGCTGATGCATCTTGTTTTTTGCACTATCCCCTTTGCTGCTGTACACTGCAAATTTCCCCACTGCAGGACTAATAAAGGAATATCTTATCTTCTTATCTTATCTTATACATATACATATATGAAAAGGAGATTTAAATCAGCTTAGATAATACATTTCATAAATACAACGGATCCGCTGCATCCCTGTGTTTGGACTGTGTAAGAGGATGCTGAGCTGATTCTTACCTCCTCCTGACACCTAAGCTTGCTTGGCCCACTTATCTTTTACACAGTAAACGAGTGCCGTCCTCCCACACCAATGGATCCACTTAATTATTGACTGCCCCACTCCACCCCATCTACATTATTCAGCATGGGGGGTATATTTAGAGACTTGTCTGGCCTGGAATGTCTGGCCACACCGTTCATATGCAAATTACCCCCCACCAGTGAGTGTAGTGCTACCTAGAGGATGTGCTGCACGGCTGCAACTATACCATATCATATTCAATCAATCATCTCTTTTCTAGGGCTGCCCCCTCTTAGTCGATTAGTTGACTAATCGGTCGCTTTCGTCTTAAGATTTCTTTAGTTGATTAGTCATTTTTTATGCTTTTTTCATGCTGAATGATTTATTTCTAAGAAACTTATGGGCACATATCTGGTAAACACCAGATTTAAAGTGATTCTTTGTGGAGACACTCAGTTTCACAGATCTGCAGATTAAATCAACTAATCGATTAGTTGACAAAATCATCTGGGTGTTAGTAGACAGAGAATTTCTTTGGTCAAGGTCAGCCTGAAACATTTCCAATAATGTTTCCTAACATTTCCAATAATAAACAATAAACAGTTTTGTATGCAAATTGAAAAAAAAAAATAAGTTACTGGAGCCTGAAGTGAATCATAGTTTTTTCTTTTTGTCAGACCAACATTAAAAAATACTCAAAAATATTGTGTTTAGTGAATGAGGGACAGAAAGAAAAGCAAGCAAATCTTCACATTTGAGAAGCTAAAACCAGCAAATGTTTGGTACCAGGGCTGCAACTAAGGATTATTTTCATTGTCGATTAATCTGTCGATTATATTCTCGATTAATCGATCAGTTGTTTGGTCTATAAAATGGTGAAAAATGTGGATCAGTGTTTCCCAAAGCTCAAGATGACGTCCTCAAATGTCTTGTTTTTTTCCACAACTCAAAGATATTCAGTTTACTGTCATAGAGGAGTTAAGAAACCAGAAAATATTCACATTTAAGAAGCTGGAATCAGAGAATCTTGACTTTTTTTCTTAAAAGAATTACCCAAACCGATTAATCGATTATCAAAATTGTTGGCAATTAATTTAATAGTTTAATAGTACTAATTGATTGATCGTTGCAGCTCTATTTGTTGCTTTAACTTGATAAATAATAAATGATAAATTACTTCTGTGATAGATTGATTTCCTGTCAGTTGACAGTTACAACATTATCTTGTTGCCGGTCTAAAGGGTGATATAAGTGTAAACACAGATCCAGCTGAGGGACAGTCCCTCATCAGCTGTTGACTGTTTGTTTTTCCATGCAGGTGGTGATTCTTCACTCACCTGTTGCCTCTGAAGTTACAACAGGAGTTTTAAAAAGTGGATGAAAGTCAAGGTTGATATTGTCATGGAGAACATGCAGACCACAGTGATCTACGTATACTGAAGGTTTACTAATTGCATCGTCTGGCAGAGAGCCCAGATAGACTTAATCTGTCCTGCCAAACTATATACAGCAGGCTACATGTCACACTGGACTTATCACAATAGCATGGAGCACTTGTACTCTAATTGTATCAGCGTGTTTAGCACGTTGACATCGTGCTAACAGAGGTCTCAGAGTTGCTGTCGCGTGGGTCAGTGGGTTTTTTTCTCTGAGCGTGTGTGTGTGTGTGTGCTGAGAGTTACTAATGGATCATGCAGGCACTGACTCACTGAGTGTTGTTCCACTGGGTTGTTTGCTCAGCTCTGCACTGTGTGTGCATGTGTGTGTGTGTGTGTGTGTGCGTGTGTGTGTACATGCATGTGTACGGTTGGCCATCACATTGTCTGTGTCCATCCCTCTCCGTCCACTATCTCTCTGGTTCTTTGGTTGCCACAGACAACCACATCTTTCGCCCCTTATTGGCCGACTCCATGGCAATGCTACCTGTAAGCCTGACAGCTGGTTATGGTTGATGGGGCACGTATAGGATATAGGATAGGATAGGCAGGTCTCATCACTTTGCCCTCTCTGTGTTTCCATTTAGTTTCACTTTCAGGAAAAAGATAAACATGTCCGTAAATCAAAGCACCAGGCTTTGATACATAATAGAAATCCTTCAAACGGGAGCTATTTAGTTTGCAGATCTATCTGTTTTATTCTGCTATATTTCTTTGATCCAGCACCCATCCTGACGGACACTGGATGTGTGCGTCTTACCGTATTTTATTAGTAAATTAAAGCAGACAAAGAGTGACAAGGAAAAGCCAGCAATGTCCTATTGCACCTTTAAAAAGTATTTTTCCATACAAGAAATTAAATAAAAATTGCAATTAGGGGCTAGTTGTTCAGTTGAAATTAAGCAGAAATATGAATGCTATTTTATGAATATCGAGTAGGGCTGCCCTCTCTTAGTTGACTACGTTTTATTTAGTCAATTAGTCACTTTTTTCATGCTGAATGACTTATTTCTAAGAAAATTATGAGCACATCTCAGGTAAACACAATATTTAAAGTCATGCTTTTGTGTGATTCTTTGCGGAGAAACTCAGTTTTACAGATCTATCAATTAAATCAACTCATCGATTATTAGACAAAATCGTATGAGTGTTAGTTGACTAAGTATTTCTTTGTTCTAGACGAGGACTTCCCTAATATCAAGATTATTTAAAGGTGCAATTGATAACATTGATAACATTCAGCCACTATATGCTGCATTCTCCTTCCTCCATTCCGTTGTATTCACTTCACAAAAAGTGGTTGCCAGACACGTACCGTCAAACTCAGACAGTTTTTCGCCACACTAATTGGCAACTTGATCGCTGACGACCCAGAGATACCAACGTTGTTATTCTATTAGCTCATAACCCTTGTTTGAAGTTGGAACCGAATGTCAGATATCTCCTACAAAGATAAACAAAACATTCATTTCGGACCCGTCAAAAGTTTTAAAATGATTAATTCACAGTCATAATATTTTTTTTTAAAGAAAAGCCATACTTTTATTCATCACCTTTCTAAAAGCTCTGTGGATGTATTATTATTTCTAATATCCATCTACCTAAAAATGTTATTAATAAGACCTTTAACAACATTTTTTAAAATTCCTTAAATATATGTTTTTTATAACACGGATAATGATTGCAGTGAAAGTCTAAACTCCTGAGAGGAGTGAACTGTAACTCTGGCGCCGTCTCTGTCTCTGGCCGGAGGTACAGTACATGATGCAGCTGAAATCATTACGGCTATTTATAGCTAACTTTTCATTGTTGATAGCCACTTATAAACCCATCACGCCAGATCAATATATTGGCAGCTGTGAATAGTTGTTGTTGTTGTTGAACTGTTGGCTGAAGCGTATCGGGTATCATTTATTCCTGCCTGATGTTCTCCTCCTGTCAGACAGAAAGTAATGGGATTTGACCGCACAGAGAGGGAATATGATACTCTCCATCATATGGGCACCGAATATCATTTCGCTTCTTCTCTCCCATGTCGTGAAAGCACTACACTTATTGTTGTAAATGCGTTTTAGCCATTAAACTAGTCTGGTTGAATCAGACTGCGTATTGCTCAGATATGAGAGGTTGAATAACAGTCTTTTCATAGCCTCCTCTCTCCTGTCATCTCTACTCTCAGCCCCCTCTCTGTCTTCTCAGGGTGTGCTGTTGCAGCTGAGGAGGGCTTATAAACTTGTGACTAATGCTGTAGCTGTGTGATTGAAAGCAGAGCTAATGACATACCGGAGCCTGCTGCTGCTGCTGCCGCTGCTACAGGGAGACTGGGAACGCTCTGCACGCCTGACATATAGAATAATCCAGATCAGGTAGCTGCTGAGTTAGGCGGGGTTCGGATGAGGCATCGATAGGGTGACCAGATCCCAACAAATGTGGGACAATGAGTATGATAGTGTGGGACAATGTGGGACATGTTAAGGCTGAGAAGTAGTCTACAATTTTGATATAAGGTCTATCTAACTTAAATAATAAACATTTCTATTCTGCCCCTTATCCTGTAACATCTCTATGCTTTGCCCGAATGCATCCATAGATCGGCACGACTCACATGAACTGTGTCGCTTCATGTCGTATTCCCCCCTGTGCAGTTTGACAGCAAACACAGCGCCGTGATGACAGCCTTGTTCCCTGCTTTCTTCACAGCCATTGGATAAAAGCCAGATTTTAAAAAAAGCATTTGAAAACTAGAGCCAATGAAAATATTGGACATCGTCTCAATATGTGGGACGTGGGACAAGAGATAAAAATGCTGTGCAATCCCTCGTATAGTGGGACACCGGGGTCACCCTAGTCATCATAGAGAATAGTCATCTTCGGTCCACGTTTCCCATGCATTGGATGAAGTGACGCACTGTGACTTACATTTATGGGACTTTTTGGATTAATACTCTGGAGATCAGCTTCGGATTGAGTCAACTGGTGGATATGTTTTTGTTTATTTAGTCTTTATTTAACCAGGAAGTCTTTTGAAATACTCTTTTGCAAGAGTACGACGACATATTAGGGCCACATTGAGGGTGAAAAAAATTGGAGATTTCGAGAATAAAGTCGTAAATTTACGAGAAGAAAAGTCGTAATAATACGAGAATAACGTCACAACTTTCCGAGAAAAAAAGTAATTTCCTCCTACACAGAAGAGGCAGTTTCCCCTACATCCGTGTGGTTCTTTCTATTTATAACGCAGTTTCTTGCACAATCTTTTCAAGGTCCTGATACTGATGATAATGAGGTGCTAATGTGCCAAAAGATTAAGTATTTTGCTATTTGTGAAACTTAAACTAAAGTATAACTTCACAAGATGCTCCACGTTCTTCATTTTCACACAGGTGGCATGCTGCTCTATTTTCCCTCTAAAATAACACGTAAAATTACTACTTTATAATATGACTTTATTCTCATAATACTACGACTTTTTTCCCTTAAACTTATGACTTTATTCTCGTTATCTCAGATTGATTTTTTTTCCTCAATGTGGCCCCAGTACTCTGTTGTACAAGAGAGACCTGGCCAGCATTGTGTAAATTACACAATATCCACATGCAGATTTTTGCCCATTTAAGTCATAAATGGGCAAATTTATGACTTAAATTATTACCATGTGGAAGACACTCAAATAGGTATAAGAAGGAGAAACATGTACCCAAAACCTTCCTCAAAGTGTTGTGGTTTCTGCCCGCTCAGATGAATCATACTTCCTATTGAGAAAGCGTAGGAACACTTGTTCCTCCTTTTTTTCTTATGTGAAAGATTGTACTTTAACAGGAAAGTTGCCACATGATGAGAGGTTGTAACGAACACAAAGCTGTAGATAAGGCGATCCCTGCTTCTAAATGTGTTGCAGTGGTCTCACCTATTACTTTGTCACTCGGTCTCTCACACTCTCGCTTCCAGAGATAGTATAATTATGTACTAAATTCCAATGTGGCACTGAAGCAATGTAAAGTTGTGTCCTTTTCTGTTGCTGAATCTAATTTGAGGTAATTGTGTGTAAATTGCTGGCCTCAACAACATCCCCTTAACAATCCCCTGTACCCACTTGACACATGTATAACTAACCAAAGCAGATCACAGACAGGGGAATTACACCCCTCCCAAATCCTGGATTGTAATTTTCCCATCACCATGGTGAGATTTTAGCATGTGGTGGGAGTTTGAGGAGGAAGGGTACAGATATACAATTACACCCAACAGAGAGGACAATATGCCAAGACAGCTACAGGGGAAGAAATGGAGAGAGAAAATAGAGAGATTCAGCACCGGTCTCTAAAAGACTTGATTGTTCTGCTTCCACAGGCACTCCAGTCTTACTCAGGAATGACAAATGAGTCGGTAATGGAGGTATAACAGAGTCTAAGACAGACAGTCAGCATCCACTAAAGCTAAGGACAGAGAAGTAAGCAGTCTTCTTTATGGACTGACTGTCAGTTTCGTCTTAATGGTCATGAGTTGAAATTGCCAGACAGGGATAGGTTCTCTTCTGGCGAGCTGCCATAGATAACAGTACATGTGTATGTAAGGCTCTGGTACCTGGCTGTCATTCCATAGTGGTGAGTCTTTGGGTTACCTCTGTTTGTTAAAGTCCCAGTGAAACAGAAGTTAGAGCGTCTTTAGCTTCTGTACTGAGAGTATTCTCTAGTGAAACCATAGACTGTATATAGGAAGTGGACATAGTCACCGTGACGTCACCAGTTGGTTTGTGGACTGCCGTTTTTTGAAGCCTCGAGTTCGATATTTTGTCCGTCATCATGTTGTTTTTTGCAACCAAAGTGACACGAGAGGGTGAAGTTAAGTATAACCCCACGCTGAATGAGATATTTTAAGCAACCAAAAAGGTTATAAATAAACTTTCATGAAGTGAAAACACACAGTGAAAGGGTTAAAGTTGCAAGACGAAAACACAGACAACTCCCAGATCGGACAACGCCGTGGTAGTGACCTGTCAATCACAAGGTAGCCACGCTCTAAAGCATCCCCTGCTTTATGGTCTATTTGACTCTAAATGAGACCGTAATTTACTAAGTGAACATCATACTGTATTGAAGAAGACTTGAAACTAGCGATGAGACCATAAACTCATGTTTACAATGTTTACTGAGGTAATAAATCAAGTGTGAAGTAGGCTCATTTTCTCATAGACTTCTATACAATCAGACTTCTTTTTGCAACCAGAGGAGTCGCCCTCTGCTGGCTGTTAGAAAGAATGCAAGTTTAAGGCACTTCAGCATTGGCTTCACTTTTCAGACTCTGGAGTTTCCCGCTGTGTGAAACAGAATATTTAAGCCGGATTTGATTTGAGGAATTCAAATCAAATCATTTGCATTTGATTGGACCAGTAAAAAGTGGGCGGGCTTAGAGTGGAGCGTGATACTGTCGCTAAGAGTTGCAGATTGATGGATGGATGGATGTCATGATATTATTGGTTGAATCTGTTTGGTACTAGCATACGCAAGCACACATCATATTTGTTTTACAGGTAGAAAAGATTATTGGATTTTGATATAAAAATACAAAGACTTTTTGTTTTTGTTTTTTAATTTTTGCATATATTATTAAATAGGTGCACAATATGACGGAGATGTGATCTAAAAGTGTTAAAAGGGCATTTTTCATTACATCTTGACTTTACCCTTTACCTTTATGGATCTGTCCATTCCATATAAGGTTGCAGCCTGCAG
The DNA here is from genome assembly GCF_043250625.1 of Sebastes fasciatus. Lineage (NCBI taxonomy): Eukaryota > Metazoa > Chordata > Actinopteri > Perciformes > Sebastidae > Sebastes > Sebastes fasciatus. The sequence goes on along the minus strand of NC_133808.1, from coordinate 27,872,246 downwards.
CCAGTTAGCTTAGCTTAGCATAAAGACTGTAACCAGGGGGAAACAGCTAGCGTGGCTCTGACCAAAGGTAACAGAATCCACCCTCCAGCCTATCTTCTTGTTGGTTTAATCCATACAGTGACTGGTTGGAGTCTCTGCTGGTTGCCTGGCAACCTCACGGTGACCACAAGGCTCCAGTAAGTCACTGCGTCTGGCCAAGAAATAGGAACATAACCCTCTTGTAGAAACCACACACTTCAGTTTTAATCCATAAACATCCGTAAACAGAGATCAGATTTAGTACCTAGCGAGCATCTGACAGACAGAAGATGAATAAGTTCCTGTTTGAGGTTACACAATCATTCAGAAGGATTGGTAAGAGCATCACAAGACTCTATAGGAACTAATACTCATGTCTAGACCTGCAATGATTAGTCAATTAATGAATTAGTCCATAGAAAGTAAATTAATCTGCCAATAATTTGATAATTTATTAATTGTTTTGAGACATTATTGGAAGACTGGTTTATATCATTAAACTGAATATCTTTGTGTGTTTGACTAAATAAGACATATCAAGTCTGCACGTTGGACTTCGGGGCACTGGGATTGACAATTTTCACTATTTTCTGATGTTTTAGACTAAATGATTAATTGATTTATCGATATTGAAATAAATCATTAGTTGCAGCACTGTTTATATTCCCATTTCACTGAATGATTTAGGGTTTTTAATGTTGGTGCAATTTCATTTGATCCCAAGAACGGTGATATGTGAAGTGGATCAGTACGACTTTGAACAATCTCAATATTTAGGACTAATTTAGCAGCCCTGTATTTATCTGAGGCTTGTCATTTTAAGAATCTGTAACCTTTGCTCTTTGCATTAAAACACTTATGAAACGATTAAGCTAACCAGAGAGGGAGGTGGAAAGTCAAGCATTTTTTTTATCAGATTAATTAGATGGAGACGTCAGAGAGGCCCAGGAGGGGAACGCTAATTGGTTTAGGACTCAGTGCTCTGGAGCTATAAAGTAAGAGAGAGAGAGGCTGTAGCGTTAGTATAAGGGAGTCTATTGGTGACTCTGGTCTTGTGTTCATAGATGGACAAGTCGGTCCTGCATGAACTAGCTGTGTGAGTGAGCTGTTTGACTGACAGTGTATCGCCAAAGACAGGACTCCGCTCTGCTCTGCTCTCTTCATTTAACCTCCCAGGGAACTCCTGCTCTGCTCTTATCCACCAACCACAGCTGCTGGACTCATTTGAACTGCCTGTACCTTTGTTCATTGTATAAGTGTGTGTGTGTGTGTGTGTGTGTGTGTGTGTGTGTGTGTGTGTGTGTGTGTGTGTGTGTGTGCTGCTGTTTAGAGTCTGTGTGTGTGTGTGTGTGTGTGTGTGTGTGTGTGTGTGTGCTGCTGTTTAGAGTCTGTGTGTGTGTGTGTGTGTGACCCTGTCAGTGGCCAGGCAGAGTGTGGGTGTAAGGTACACGGTGCTCAGGTTACTCATTTCTCTCTGGCACAGGACTGGCTCTGTGTCTCACTATTTAGCAGAAGAGAGGAGCCGTGCACAGAGGCAAGCAGAAGGACTATTTATAGATCACTTCTGGCCTACTTGGCAACAGGAAGGAGATGAAGACAAGGAAAGGAACTATGGAGGCCAAGGAGGGCCAAAATAGAAAATAGAACATCCAACTAGAGCAAAGTCACTTCTGCTGCTCCGGCTGGGCTGAGACCATTAAAGTTCTACTTCTGTGACTTTGTTGAGTCTGAAACTTTCTCTTCAGACACTTCGCTGCAAGACAAAATCTGTGGCTGTTAAAAGTAGGGGTGTGAATCTTTCAGTATCTCACTATTCCATTCAAAATCGATTCTCGATTCAGTACATAGTAATTTCAGGATCCAGTCCGCTGTGCGCTAATAAAAGTAGTGTGTCAAATTATGACATGAAAGCAGAGTAAAGTGTGTGTAAGATTTTTAGGGGTGCAACCTTTCATTGTCAATTGTTTGCTCTATAAAATGTCAGAAAATGGTGAAAAATGTCAGAAAAGTGTTTCCCAAAGCCCAACATGACGTCCTCAAATGTCTTGTTTTGTCCACAACTCAAAGATATTCAGTTTACTGTCATAGAGGAGGAAAGAAACCAGAAAAGATTCACATTTAAGAAGCTGGAATCAGAGAATTTAGACTTTTTTTATTAAAAAATATTCTCAAATTGATTATCAAAATAGTTGGCGATTATTTTAATAGTTGACAACTAATTGATAAATCATTGCAGAAAGTTTTATCAAGTAATGGCAATAATGTAAACACACAAAGGCAAAATGTAACATTTATTCATGCTAAACTTGCACAACTTTTTACTATAAAGTGTTTAATATTTGTCAATTCTCAGTGACTTCAAGAATAACAAGTTCAAATTGAAAAATTACAATACAAAAAGTAAAAACGCTTCTCGTTACATAAATAAAATTGGTAGACTAGCTACCTTTTCTTTTCTCAGAGACTTGCCAATTCAAAACATAAATTGAACACAAAATAACACTGTAAAACTGCTATTTTGTGTGTGTGTGTGTGTTTTCAAGCACTACACAGTGTGACACCTGGAACACCGTTTTGAGCTGAACTTTTGACGAACACTCTGTTCCTATTTAGTAACAGTTGATTGGTGAAATGAGGAGTTAGTCATCTATACGACACCTCCTCATTTCACTACAAAAACCTAAATAAGGCGACAACTGGCTGGAGCGAGATCGGCAGGAAATTGCCTAAAAGTTTCCTATACTTCCTGTTGGCTATATTGTATCATTGCCAGTAAATATCACAACATTAAACGTGTGTTTTCTGTTTAAAAAGTACAGACGTCAGAAGATAGCAAGTACAATAAGCTTGACTTCCTGGAGATGCTGTTGTCGTCAATCTACCAAGGTTGTGAGGAATTTCTGTCAGTTTGCTGAAGATGAGTTGAAACACAAAGCAGCTACTGTCCACTGTGGGTGGTAACTGTGTTTAAGATAAAGAATATACTTAAAGTCATAAAGTCAATACGACAGGGTTCGTACAAAGTCTTGAAAGTTTGGAAAATGCTTAATTTGAACAGTTATGTTTACAATCAAAGATAATATGAAAAGCTAGAGTGATAACATACATTGATTGCTGAGGGTATAAACTTTATTTTTCACAATTGCACTCATAGTAACAATTTAAATGTGATGATAAAGGCTCCAAGAGTCTGAAAACTTAACTTAGGTACCTTAAAATTGCTTGAAAAGTGCTTTTATTTTACTCTTGTGAAGCTGTTCGAACCCTGAATACTAGTGCAGCTCACACTCTGCTATGTAATGACGCATCTCCTCATGTTTAGAGAACGCAGCAGCACAGTTAGCCACTCTGTGTGTGTGTTTGTCTCAATCAGTCATGAGGTGTTCATTAAACTCCTCAGTCATCACTGAGCTCCCCCTCATCCTGTTGGATTAGCCGTCCGAGCAGCTGATCGTACGGCCTGTAATATGTGTATACGTTCATGTGAGTGTGTTTACACGCCACAGAAGAACCATTAACAACTTAAATAGCAGTTCTGTCCAAATGAGAAACTGCTTATTATTCTCCGGTAGCCCCACATGTTTAAATGAGGAGATGACTTCATCCGCCATGCTGCTGTGTTTCACTTTGATTGTAGTTCGCGGGCCAGCAGCTATAAGTCCTTATAGGGTAGTCAGCATTTAGGTATTCCACCTTAATCCACCGCAGGAATGTAGTCTTCAGGGCGTCCGTACCTACGGAAAGGGAAGCAGGGAATTAACGGGGGAAGACGGCCGTGTCAGAGGATTCACAGTGTGTCCTCTTCCTGTTGTGTTTTTTCCCCCGCAGTCATCGTCTCTGTCCAAACAGACAACGCTACTGAACTTTACGGGAAGGTTTGTGTTGATACAGGCCTCAATTTCAATCGTAATTCCTTCATTATAGTGAACTTAAAGTAGTCCTTACTTAATAGATGGACCCACTCAAATTCTATCAAGGACCCTCTGTGTGTCTTTATGCCTTTTGTTTGTATGTTGAAAGTGTGCGTTACACTGAGGTGGAAGGATCTAATGAAAGATGCTATCAAGTTGCATTATGGGAAGTGTAGGATCCAATGATTTGGAGCTTGACCTATACGAGGGACTAAAAGTCAGGATATCTCGGCCTCTGCTGCTTTGATTTTGACTTTATTAATGTGCAACACAATATCGCTGGAGTGCTTCTTTTAGTAATCCTTATTATTAAGGATCACCGCACCTACATTACACGTTTTCTCTCTTACCTCTTGTGGTATTTAGCCAGGCAGATAATCTAGATTTAGTTTGATTTGGCCTGGTTTTGAGAAATATCTGCCTCTGAGATTTCTGCCCCAAAACAATTAATCTGACTGCTTTTATCATTTTTGTTGCAATAATGAGATTTAAAGACAATTCACATCAATATCTCTTTCCAGAAACTAATCCAGGGATCTCACTGTTGCAAATAAAAACACTGTAGAAAATAGGGATGGAACTACCTATTTTTTTTATTAATCTGTTGATTATGTTTTGATTTAATTGATTAATTGATTAATTGACTAATCGTTTCAGTTGTAATGAAAACTGTTGGCAGTATGTTCTGAGTAACTGGTACATTATTTCTTGGTGTTGTTGTATTTCTGTGAATGGAGTTTTTAAATATACCTCAAATGTAATTCAAATCCCCTCTTTTGTTTCGGGGTAGAGGCAGAAATCTCTAACAAAGATATATCATAACAAATAAAAGTAATTCTACAGTATTGACATGCCTCGACACCCCAAGGGGTAATCGAGAAAATATGTTGTTGTAATTTGGGTGAACCAAGTCTTTAAGAACCTTAAGAACACATCTGTTTCATAGTTGTTCACATACTATTTAACTAATGACAGATATGGAAATATACATTTCAAGGAACATTGGTCACTCTATTAAAAATGAGTCTTAAAGATGTTTATCTTCATCTCTTTTTATTTTTAAATCTCACGATCCTGCTTGGTAAACTTCATATACATAGGCTATAATAGTTTTTTAGCATTTTAATGAAGTCTCTGAAACATGTAAGCAGTAAGAGAAGTTTGTCTACCATACATCATTATAACCAATTATCTTTAGTATATGATTTTAAAATACTGTCTACATTTCTCTCTCTTTGTTTCTTTTTCTTTATCTCTCTAATGTTTATTTTAGTCTGTCTTTTCTTTCTTGACGATACGTGAACTCTAGGATATCTGACTCGCAACAAACTCCTCTCTTTTCATCATTAGGACTATGTGATATCCCATTATGGATCTGTCTGTAAATGCCGGCCTTCATCCACTGCAACATGCCATTGTTTGTGTGTGTTTGTGTGTGTGTGTGTGTGTGTGTGTGTGTGTGTGTGTGTGTGTGTGTGTGTGTGTGTGTGTGTGTGTGTGTGTGTGTGTAGTGTGTATCCAGCCTGTACTCTACTCTACAGCAGTGTTTTCTGTGTTTAAGTTGACACAGCTGGTGGGCAGGATGTCAGCTTCAGGCCTCCGTCTCTGTTTGTAATTCTCCCCTTAGAGAGCAGCCTTCCTTTGCTATAAATAGCCTCTACGTGTGTGTGTGTGTGTGTGTGTGTGTGTGTGTGTGTGTGTGTGTGTGTGTGTGTGTGTGTGTGTGTGTGTGTGCGCCCAGAGAGACTGATGTTCCTCTACCCATTTCCATGTGTGTGTGTTTTATGTTTTCCATGTCCACTGTTCCTCGTCTCACTGTATTTGCTCTGTATGCCCCGGGTGTGTGTTAATGCCTGCGAGATGATGGTGGTCGTAATGATGATGAGTGTGTGTCACATGGCGAGATGGTTTGATTTGATGTGACACACACATGCCGGCTCTATAGGAGACAGGAATATCTTGTTTCTTTCTCTCTATCTTTCCATCATTCGTTTAGGTTTCAAACCCGTTTTCTCTCTCCCATCTGTTCCCTCTTAGTCGTCTCCCACCCTATACTATACCGCGTTGTCCTCCTCCTCCTCTTCCTCCTCTTCTGCCTCGCTTTCGAAATGACCATGAAATGTTCCCGATGTGGGGTGGAACATTCGTGAAGTGATTATGTGACGATGTGCGTCTGTTTTTAGACCGTCATACTTGCATGCTGGAAGACATATTTGTGTTTGGCGGAGTTCCTCTGAGTTCAACAGATGGCCGAAGGCAGCAGAAGCAGTCAATGGGGATGCCGTCCTCGCCCTTTTTCCTCTCTTTCTCTTTTCTTTCTCTCTCTCTTTCCTTCTACGTCCGTCGTTTTTTTTGTTTCCTCTGGCCCAGGGGAAAGGGTTGAGTGAGAGTGATGTGTGTTTATAGCTCTTCAGAGAAATGAGGGGTAGTGTGTGTGTGTGTGTAATGGGTTTCCTTTCTTCTCCACTCCTTGTCTCCCATGCATAAAATTGGTGCTCAGATTCTCAGACACATAAACAGTACACACTTTTCTTATCTTGACAGTTTCCTGTAGATAAATTAGGGCTGTCAAAGTTAACGCGGTAATGACGCAAATTTGTTTTAACGCCACTAATTTCTTTAATGCATTAACGCAACTTGCGATTTTTAGGTTGTAGCGGGCTCAGTTTTAAAGCTTTGTGAAGATAACGCTCCAAACTTGTGCTAAATTTTGGCGAGGAAACACTGTCATGGTAATTTTCAAAGGGGTCCCTTGACCTCTGACCTCCAGATATGTGAATGAAAATGGATTCTATGGGTACCCACGAAACTCCTCTTTACAGACATGCCCACTTTATGATAATCACATGCAGTTTGGGGGCAAGTCATAGTCAAGTCAGCACACTGACACACTGACAGCTGTTGTTGCCTGTTGGGCTGCAGTTTGCCATGTTATGATTTGAGCATATTTTTAATGCTAAATGCAGTACCTGTGAGGGTTTCTGGACAATATCTGTCATTGTTTTGTGTTGTTAATTGATTTCCAATAATAAATATATACATATTTTTGCATAAAGCTGCATATTTGTCCACTCCCATGTTGATAAGAGTATTAAATACTTCACAAATCTCCCTTTTAAGGTACATTTTGAACAGATAAAAAATGTGATTAATTTGCGATTAAAGATTTTAATCGATTGACAGCCCTAAGATTAATACAAGAGGGTGTTCTGCATCTGAGAGTGAGATGCAGTGTCTATGGATGGGACAATATAGGATTTTTTCACAGATCGCAATAAAATACACACAATAACTTGATAAGTTGAATTGTTGAATTTCCATTATCGGGATAATCGTGAATATCCTCACACGAGTGACTTGAAAAAGCTGTCTATCTCGCTATCATGGTAGGGAAGTGAAAAATAAAGCCTGATTTAAAAAAAAATACAGGAATTATCTTGTAAAAAAAGAACAGACTCACACGCTTTTTTGTTTATTTATCCTTTTTTATGCAGGGGGCACCTTATGATTTATGATTACCATATTTAAGAGTTTGTTTTTTTACTAAAAGGACATTCACAAGAAAAGATGTGTGTCCTATCTGTGATGCAATAAACATATGTTTCTTAAATGTAAGGTAAAGAGAGAGTTTTAATCGTATTTTGATGATTATCGGGATAATGTCGTGAATCTCAATTATTTATTTTGGCCTGGATAATGGTGATATGAATTTTTCGTCTTGTCTCATACCTTGCGGTGTCCTTGAGAAAGATTGAAGCTTTGTGTTATTCTATCTGATGGAACCTTTCACTGATTTTATTTTGATTGTCTTGTCTCCCTCCAGACGAGTATAAAGGAGGGATTGTTGCTGAAACAGACCAGCTCGTTCCAGAGGTGGAAAAAGCGTTACTTCAAACTGAGAGGCCGAACGCTCTACTACGCCAAAGATGCCAAGGTAAGCTCATCTAGTGTATCTCCGAGTAGCCACAGGTGAGCAGGATAAATGCTCTCGAGTCTTCGGTCTATAAATTGACTTAGTTTAGATGGAAAAGCTCAAGCTGCCCTCTTATTAGTGTCGATCTTCAGTTTCTGTCCTCTAATCCCACAAATGACTTTCTTTAATGTTTGGAGACAAAGCTTCTACAGGTCCAGAGACAGTCTTAAACGAACATTTCTACATTTTGGCAGCCGTTACAGCGTTCTTCCTCAATACTGGACCAGTTTTGGAAATTGTTGTCCCTATTAGACACACACAAATACCAAAGTTACCTTTCAATGAGTTAAATTGATTTTCCTTTTGAGTATACCTGAGCTTTACTTTAACTACATTTTTGTTTTGAACTTTTTTGAACTTTCTACTCCTGTTGACATCTCTTTCCTCTTTTGCTTCTAACCTTCCTGGTCTGGATTATGTGTGTGTGTATATGTGTGTGTGTGTGTGTGTGTGTGTCTGCACACGCACTAGTCTGGCAGTGCCCTGGCACGCTGGCAGGAGCGGGCGCTGCGCAGAGTGTCCAGGAGTCGCGTTTGCTGGCGAGTTCTGTCCGTGTGCTGGACGGGCGCACGACGCTCCCCCCCACCTCTGGGTGTCAGCGGATCTGAGGAAGGCCTAGTGAGAATTCGGGTCAGCACAGCGCAGCCAGGGACCCGGGGCCCGGGGCCAGACCAGGCCAGCTTAGCCATTTAGCCACTCACCTATATGTGTGATAGTGATGCATTCATGCCATATGGAGCTGCTGGGTAAAGTTAGCATGTACAAATATGTTTTAATTATTATTACAGCAAAATAAACAGGGGGTCATTCAGACAGTGGGGGAGACATTCTGTGGATTTGGATGAGTTTTTTTTATCACCATATGACATGAATGCACTGTATATAATAAGGATATAACCGCAGGTAGACAAGCAAAACACATGTGTACAGACTGTGAGGCCACACCTGTATTATTTGAGCCTAACTTATCCTCTATGGGGATTGTGGTTCTCATTGTTCTGTACTGTGTGTTGCTTGTCCTGTCCTGCAGCTTAAAGTCTCTGCATGGCCATGACGGAAGAATAAAAACATAAATGAAGTATATAAATACTTTGTTTTCTTCGCTGTGTGTTACGGTAAGGATGAGTCGTTTATAACTGGAACCTTATAAGTTATACGAGTTCTCTCCGTCACGGCCAGACGGGGACGTTAGCCTCTATAGATAAGTACCCTCCATGTCCGTCCACTCTGGTGTCTCCAGGTGGCCTGGCTGGCTGTGCTGCCCTGTGCTTAGGAAGCCTGACCTCCTCATTGATCCATCAAGGAGGCTGCATCTCAGCACTGCAGTTAGTCCTAGAAACTACTCTCCTCCATGGATGTATCATAAGAACTGGATACCGGACCTCAAGAGCGCCGCTATTCAGAATTGCTCGCCTGGTGCATACGCGAAAAAAGTTTTCTAGCATCTGGGTTTACTTCCGGGGTATGCGAAAGTATTGTTGAAAGAGGAGATGTCACAGCTTCATAACGCATCATATCATTGGGGTATGAAATCTGGTCTGCACTTGCCAAAAGGCTCACTAGCTTGCGCACAATCCCATAACATGAGGATGATTGATTCGTTTGACTGGGGCGTCAAATAATTCTGCAATTATTGAAAAGATCTTTAACAAAAGACCATAAACAAATGCTTTCGATTTGAAAATGTTTTATTGTATATCGGCCGCCATCCATTGGAGCGTACCCAAAAAGTTCTGTTAGGCCGAGATGTTAAATCGTTTTTCTTTGCTTGATGAAAGTTTTACAAACATAAAACCTCCATGGATCAAAAATTCATAACAGAATGAGTCATAATCGACCTTGTTTGCAGTTCGAGACGTCCTGTCAACAGTTTTGCAGACGTCTCTTTTACAATGGTGGTCTGCGGGGGATTTTTTGTTGCAGTACCACTGGGAAAAATTGGAAGCAAGCAGTGTCGCCGACTAAACGACATAGATTTAGTGACTTTTCAGACTCTCGTAGCGACTTTATTTCTAAAAAGAGACAAATTTAGCGACATCCACATCAGGCAAAAAGCCAGAAATATAATTCATATGTAATCACAGTCCACAGCTCTTTTTGCCAACAGCTCTTTCTCCTCTTGCGTCGTGTACAGGCGGTGGCGGCGGCGGCGCTATATCCAGATCTTATTATACATCCACGCTCTCCTCTCCTCTCCTTCCTGATTTGATGAAACAAAGCCAGTTAAAGATAACCAAGTCACAGGTAGAATTCATGGATTCTGCTCCTTAACAGTATAAACAGGCTGTAAACAACACGTTATATCCACATAGCATATTAGATAGCTGTTATTGGTCGCTATAAGCACCATAGATGTGGGTAAATAGATGCATACTGCACCCAATAGTAGGTTTTTATCATCTATTCACATGGTCAGTCACCAAAAGAAGGTATAAAAGAACACGACAGCGATCTCGGAAGTCAGGCGCTGCAGTGTAGACTGCGTGAAACTCTAAAGGTCAGGGTGATGGATGGGACAAAGCACAGGGTTTTCACCCAGGATACTGGGGTTCACATCCAACGTGAAACCAACAATGATTAGTTGTCTTTGTGTTCACAAGCGTTAAGTTTCGTAGTTATTTTAAGCCAAAACACAATGTTTTTCCCTAAACTTAACTAAGTGGTTTTCTTGCCTAAACCCAAATAAGCTTTTTTGTTTGTGTTCAAAACGTAACGTTTCATTCAGTTTTACAACTTTTAAGTTTCGCTTTCACATAGCAGGCGTAGTAGGCACTTAATGACCCACAACTAAGGTGCTTATAGAGACCGATAAGGCCTATATAATGGCCTGATAACAGTCGAATCGGGTGGGAGAGAGGAGTTTGAGGAGGTAGGAGGCTCGTTGAGGTGGCTGAGATGCAGCTCTGGATCTATGGGTATAACAGAGGGGTCTGGACGCTTGCCTTTGTCCACCATTCACTGTCAGCTTTCATTACAGCTTCCCTCAAGACAGTTGAGCGTGTGTGCCCACACGTATGTACAAGTGTGTGTGTGTGTGTGTTGGGCTGGTGGTGTGGTGAGAGAGCGAGAGGGAGTGTGTTAAAAGAACTGTAGAAAGTTATTATCGCCCACATACATACGCACACGTGATGCGATGGTACAGCAGCCAAGAGCGCTGTAACGGGGGGTGGGGGATTTAGTGTTTGTGTTGGCATGCCATTCATACTTACACTGGCCGACACTCAATACACACATTCACACACACACTTGTAGGCATATGTGGAAGACACATGCTCCCTCCACGCACGCACACACACACGCACACATACACACACACAGCGAGCGTTGGCTGGTGTCCCTCTCCAGCCAGGCCTGGGGAGAGCGTCGTTAACTGGGCATTCCCTCTGACAGCTGCAGCAGCTCACTCCTCCCACACACACACACACACACACACACACACTCAGAGAGAGTCAGAGGGCATTCCTTTGACGGCATCGTTTTTGGCCCGCGGCCCTTTTAAGAGCTCAGCTGCGTGCCTTACGCATCACAGCTCTGTTAGGATATCATGTTCCTGTTTGTAGACTCTGGCTCTCCTCTCTTGTCTGTCTGCTGGCTATATTGCTTTAGAGTTGGCTCCAGCTTCTCCTCTTCCTCCTCCGCCGCCACATAGAGAATTCAATAAAACACATCAACATTCACCGTCTTTGTTATTCGCACTGTTCTCATTTAGGTAGAGAGTCAAAACAAAGGAAACTCAGGAGGGAAATCCTCACACAGCAGTGGAGGTTTATAGCTGCGTCGTGGTGGAGAGCGTTTCCCGGCAGATGGAACAAACTGTGTTATCTCTCGGACAGACTGGACTCATTGTTCTGGACCAGAACGTTTCTGAGCTCTACATTTTATTAACCCCTTGAGACCCATCCACTGCAATGAATCAAAGATTTCTGCCCAGTAACTAGAGTCAACTAACCAATAAATGTCAAGTAGGCTGCACAATAAATCTGAATTTAATCAAAATCGCAGTATGGCCTACTGCACTTATCAAATCGCAGGAGGCGCAATATTTGTTAAATTGTGTCAAAATACTAATACTAATACATATCCTACAGACTTAAGAAAACATCTTTGTTTTGTACAGATCCCCGCAAACGTCACACCATAATCATTTCAATATGTTTTTCATAGAAAATGAGAATTATGATCATCGCAATTGCAATATCAGTCAAAATAATTGCAAATAGATCTTTTTTTCAAAATCTAAAGTAGAACTGCAACGATTAGTCGAGTAATTGATTTGTCGATCGACAAAAAAATAATCGGCAGGTATTTTGATTAATGATTACTCGTTCAAGTCATTTTCAGAAAATGCTTTTTTCAGCCTCTCAAATAAGGAGATTTCCTGCTTTTCTCTGTTTTATATCTTATTAAGTTGAATATCTTTGGGTTGGCCGCAGTACACCGTTACCTTGTGTTACTTTTGGACGTGTCGATATGTGCTCGTTACGTGCATACTGTCCTTTTAAAAATAAGTTCCCTTTTCACAGGAAGTTAGGTTTAGGCGACACAAACACTTAGTTAGGGTTAGGTAACGGTCGTATTTGACGTTAACTTCGCTGTCTAACGACTTATGGAACTCACAGGATTGACAATACTAACAAGTCACTAGACAAAATAAATTAAAGTTGCTTTTAGTTTCACACGGGACACGATCAGCGGTCTCCTGGTTGAAAGTCTTGCGTTTCTTCGACCCACATGCTGCCCACTCGGCGGTATTTGACGAGTTGGGAGTGAGACTGGGTTGGTTTAATCATAACGTAATGCCCTCCATGACACGCGTGGGTCAAAATAACCTCGACAAAAGCTGAGAGGAATGCACATCTGCTGTTTCCTTTGTTTTGACTCCATTACAGGGTGTAGATCATCTAGAGACATTTAGAGAAGTGCTTATGGAAGTCTTGCATTATCTGAAGCTTGTAGCTTTAAGATTGTTGGTTACGTATTTTGATATCATAATTTTAATAATTCTAAATGCTGCTATTCATGTCTTTCACGAGTCTTGCAGTATAGCTTCCATTTTATTAAGGCCTTCATACCCTATAGTTTACGTTACAATAAGCTAAGTTCATCCCTCTGTTGGAAATATTGTCCAAAGGCTCATTCTCTTCTTCTCTTTTGTGCCCTCCATCTCTCTGTTCTCCTCTCGGGACTCCCCACTTTTCTCTCCTCCCTCCCACACCTCCTCTTCTCTGCAGTCCCTTATCTTTGACGAGGTGGACCTATCGGATGCCAGCGTTGCAGAGTCCAGCACAAAGAATGTCAACAACAGCTTCACAGTGAGTGCATCTTGCATCAGTCTTACCACACACACACACACACACACACACACACAAAGGCACGTGTTGAGCAGTGAGAGTGTAGCATCAGATCTGCAATCTAGATCCTATATTGAGATCCTGGGTCAGGATGAAGATGACACTTTGTTTTGGTTGACTGAACAGTTTTTGGTTTTTGGATGACTGACATGGCATCTTGATTTACTGAAATGACTGTTTCTCGGCTGGATGTCTAAGAACGAGATAACGGTGGAAGTCGTGGGTTAGTTGTCTGGTGCTAGCCTGGCCGCACCTCTTGTTTGTTTTATCCCTACAAAAAGTGAAGTGTAAAAACAACTATTCAACATTTTACAGGGGGTTATGTATGTGACTATTTCTTTTTTCCAGGACCAGTTACCAAGAAATAGTCTGGCGCATAACACTACGGTAGGCGGATTTGTTTGTTTCCGGTCTTTTTGCTAAGCTGAGCTAACCAGCTGCTAAATGTAGCTTCACTAACAAAGACCACGGCAATAACGATCTGGGTTTAGAAGAAGATGGAGGGAAGTCAAGATGATGTGATGAGTGATGGCTTAAGGGTCTGGCAGGAGGATGAAGGGTTGAGGGATGATGGGATGGAGGGATAAGGAGAAGAGGGATGAAGATTTGAGGGGAGGAATCAGGGTCGTGGTTGGACAGATGGAGGATGTTGGACCGGTGTCGTCAGGAGGGAACCGGGGGAGTCGAGACTCTGTGTGGAGGAGCCGTCTCTTTGTGAGCTCTGATGTTTGCAGAGACGCCCCGTGAGGTTCCTGTTTTCAAACTAGAGAGAGTGAAAAGATAATGAAAGAAATGGGTCCACTGACTGAACGGATCAGGTGTGCTTAAATTCGTTTGTGCGGAAATGGGATGTGTTTGAGGCGTGGTCTTTGTTCCCCGAACCTATGAAGCTTCATTTCATATTTAACGGACAGATAGGACAGTGAGTGGTATCGATCTTCTCAATTAACTCTTGGCAGGAAAGTGAATCCCCAAAATGTTGAACTATTCCTCTAATGGACATCATCAACATTTCCCCTCTTCTTTTTTTGTGATACTCTACTAAATATTTGAAGGTCGGAGTTCAGATCATCCCTGAAGTTGATTCGGTGTCATGCTGAACTTTGCCTTTGACTGACAGCGCCCTTCTCTTAGCACTAAGCAAAGATGATTTAAGGTAATTTGACCAAGTTTTCTGAGATGTCACAGTTGTCATATTGAGTCCCATTAGTTGTATATCTACAGCCGCTACTTTTTAACGAACACTAGACTGCATTCACTGGCAGCTGTTATGCATTCAAATGCAGATCCATCAGGATTTACAAGGAAAACAGGATTTGCCCTTCAGTGATAATGATATCAGAGAATCATATTGTACACCGGGAAATATCAGTCCTATATTTATATTTAGATGATAATACATTTCCCAGCACTGCTCCTTATATTTTGTCACATACTCCTCATCATGGCACATCCAGTGGGAGTAAACAAGTGATGCTGTGGATGCTTGTTCGGGAAAGAGAATGAGCAGCTGAGCTGGAGGATGCGTGTGTGGGAAGGTGGAAGGGAATGAACACGAGTATAATGAGCATGAAAACAGACAGCGAGAGAGCTAGTAGTGCCCGGTCCGTTCTATAAATACCTCTCCGCTCCCCGGGTGTTGCTATAAAAAGAAACAAGGAGGAGGCGGAGGTAGGCAGGAGAGCAGAGCCCAGAGGAGAGCACGCAGCTATTTTTAGAAACGCCTTGAAACGCTTCACTGGGTGCCTGGGATGGCTTAACGTCTGCTGTATTCATAAATTAGATTATAGTGTGCCTGCTGCATGTGAGTGTGCACATGTGCATTTCAGTCGTGACTGTGGCGTGTGGTTGTTGCCGGGTTAATAAACATGCTGTGATAAAGGGGGTTGGAGATGAGCTCCACATGAGCATCAGCATCCCGCTAAGATGGTGAGAGGAGAAGGGGAAAGAGGGGATGTTGAAGGAGGGAACGATGGGGAGCAAAGGGGAGACAAAGATGGGAAGTAAGGTTTGGGAAATGCATTCACAGGCAGAGGTGAAATAAGGGCATGACGAGAATAGAGCACGCTGAATGAAGGATTGATGGGGAATGACTGCAGAGCAGTTTAAGATGGCGAAGGGAAAGACACGGCAAGGTAGCGCAGTAGAAGGAAATCCTGGAGTGATGTCACACCGTCGCTAACTGCACTCGCACACATACTCCCCGGGGGGAAAGAGAAAGAGAGGGGTAGAGCGAGAGCGAGTCACGAGCAAGAAGTGGGAGAGGGAAGACGGATGCGGCGGAAAAAGAGGGATGGAAATGAAGACGGAACAGGCGAGACTGACATAAAAACCAAAGGTAATGTGACGTGCCGAATGGTATAGTTCACCCACACATGCAAATCTCTGTAATGCATCAAAGCCAGCAGAGAGAGCAGTCACACACACACTGACAGGGGGAGACCAGGCTCAGGTTGTGTGGTCACGACTGAGAGAGAGAGGGAGAAGAGAGGGAGAGACCACTGCAGAGGTTGCATTGTGGGTCTTTGCTCAGACTGTGCAGAGCAATTAGCAGTCTCTCTGTGTCTCCGTGTCTGTCTCGCTGTCTCCTTCTGTCTGTCTGTCTGTCTGTGTTGTCGGTCGGTCCTCTGAGGATGAGTGATGCTGCTGGCGTCCTCTGTGCAGGTCGGTGCTACTTGGTTGGATGCTTTGAGCGAGTCGTGCCAGTGCTAAGATGTTTAGCGATTCTAGTCGGAGCTCTGCAGATGTCGGCTCAGATTGTGCATTGCCTGTTTTCACAGAGGGGGGGGACCAAGGAGCCCCCTCGGGTGCTAGACGGCATTTGGACCCACCAGCAACGTATAGGGAATACTTAAATGTCACTTGAATTGATTAGAGAAGGGAATAATTTCACTCCTTTTTTTCAGTGCATTGCACAATGTAGACAGTCATGTAGTTACTATAAATACTCCACCATTATTAATTTATTTAACAGGGACAATAAAGATATACATTGTTATATACAGTAGGAATAAGAAATGCAATAAATGTAAAATTGCAGATAATTCAGGGTAAAGCAACTAAACAAACAAAGCAGATTCAGGATAAAAACAGCTGTGCATGAGGATGTGCATGGGTCTTTGTGTGCATGCATTATTCATGACTGGGTATGCATTGACATATAGATGGGAAAGTATACGTATGTCGGCGTAAAATGTACTGTATGTGACCAGCTGATCTTGTGTTGCTGTTGTTTCACATATGCATTGAAACAGAGCCAGCATGTGTGACTATATGATGAGGCGGCGTGTCGCCTTATAGCGCTGCTGTGAGGGAGCACCTTGAAGTCCACGTGAGGGAGAACGGAGCGAGCTCAGCCCACCCCGAACCCTAAACTCATTACAGACTCCGCAGGGACGCGCCGCCTCTCACTGACTCACTCACGCTTATCGGATTGGCTCGCTTATTACTGTCCACTTTAAATCCACCAAATGAATCTCAAGGAAATTCAGAATCGTCTTTGAATTGTGCACTCGTATCAGCGGAGCATCGGCGCTTCTCTCTGATTTGTAGTGTAGTTAATATTAACTGTTTTCGATGATAACAGTGTGAGTGTGTGTGTGTTGTAGGGAGAGAGCAGCTGTGACAGTTGTGTTTCCACCTCCTCTGTTGTTGTGCTGCAGGTCCCAGTGGATGCAGGATCTGTGCACCACTGTCGCCAATCCTCTGCCTGTGAGCGTGTGTGTATGTGTGTGTGTGCGTGTGTGTGTGTGTGTAAGCAGTGACGGGTGTCCCTCATTATCGGTTAATCTTTGGTGGTTGCCTCTCTACCAAAAATAACAGCTAATGAGGCTCATAATTACATGTTCTCATCATTTAGAGCTGAGGATGTTGATCAAAGAGGCCACTTCTTGTTGTCACTTGTCATTAAACACCCAGACACACACACACACACACACACACACACACACACACACACACACACATCTGATATATTCAGCTCTGAAGGTCAGTCATCAGGAGAGGTTTTCCACACTTGAGGGATGCCTAGAGCCATTTTTGGAAACAGCCGTTCCTGTTTCCCCTGGCAACCAATCTTATCACTACCCGGTTCCAGACACAAGACACACACATGGACACAGTACACCAGCAGGGAGACATGATGATCTATGTCCAAAGGGATCAATTTGCCCAGTGCATGTACACACCAATGCACACACACACACACACACACACACACACACACACACACACTAATCCCTGCAGTTCCTGGTGGAAAACTGGATCGTGATTAACGGCTGAGAAAAACACACAATTCTCTGAAGAGAGAGTGAACCAGAGGAGAGAGAGAGAGAGAGAACAACAGATTTACTGTCGTTGTACATGCAGAAAGATTGTAAAAGGCTGATTGGTTGAGAGTTAAACATGTACAGCAAACACACACACACACACAGGACACTTTCTCACAACACACTATCACTAATTCTGGAGTTGTTGTCTCCACTTACTCAGGAGAAAGGAGGAAGAATGCCAATGTGATTAGCTTTAATATCGAGGGAGGGTAAAGAAAGGATATTGTCCTTTCCTCACCCTCATTACACCCACAGATGACGTGATTTTTATGTTGTCCTTTTTTTATTTGGACATGTTGTTCAGTACTCAGGCATACCCAGATATTGATTAGAGGTCTTGGGACAGATTGATTACAAGAGTGATTAAGGTGATTGATCCGGCTGGTGTTTCAAGCTCAATATGCTAAACACCAAACAGACCATCCAGAATAATATTTTAACAATATGATAATTTATATTAATAAAAAAATTACTTAATTTAATTTAAAAAAAAAAAAGTAAACAGCAGCATCAGCGTCACCCATCTTGTTTTTTTGCAACCAGAAGTGACACAAGAGGGAGGAGCTAAGTACAACCGAACACTGAATAAGACATTTTTAGTCGACCAAAAAGTTATAATTAACTTTCATGAATTGAAAACACACTGTGAAAGAGTTAAAGTTGTAACACAAAGACACGGACAACTCCCAGACCGGACAACGTCGAGGTAGCGACCTGTCAATCACAAGGTTACCCCGCCCTAAAGCATCCCCTGCTTTATGGTCTATTTGACTCTAAATGGGACCATAATTTACTAAATGAACATCATGCTGTATTGAAGAAGACTTGAAACTAGTGATTGAGACCATAAACTCATGTTTACAATGTTTACTGAGGTAATAAATCAAGTGAGAAGTAGGCTCATTTTCTCATAGACTTCTATACAATCAGACTTCTTTTTGCAACCAGAGGAGTCGCCCCCTGCTGGCTGTTAGAAAGAATGCAGGTTTAGGACACTTCAGCATTGGCTTCACTTTTCAGACCCGGAGGTTCCCAGCAGTTGGTAGCAAATATGTCACCTGTTTTTGTCCCGTTGTTAGAACACTTACATTTCTAAAATGCTTTGCAACATCTAATCAGCGTAAGATTTGCCTCATCTGAGATTATGATTAATGGACCGTTTAGCAATGTTGCGCCCCCTCAGATAAATCAGTGTGAGTTTGTAAATGTTACATCTTATAAACTATGATCAATGGAAGCTCTATTCATTGTGGGGGAAAATTATGCCTCAATTAAGCATTTAGCAAAACTGTTGGTCAGCGTTGTTCCCAGAGGGATTCCCACAGAGACGCTCTTTCAGCCTCACGAGCTACAACCAGAGAGGAAGGTTATAGGAAGAGAAGGGATTCTTAGACTCTCGTGTTAAAATATACATTTTCTGTATAATTTTAATGCTTTTGAAATGGTAAAATAAGCTTTAACAGCTGCAGCTGGTTGTCACATATACTATTATTAATGAGGAAAATGTGTTTGACCAATTAGAAAATGCAGTTTTTTAAAGTTTGTATATTTTCCAAATTGGCTGATGAAGGAGGCATGTGACTTGGGGGTGACATTATCTTATGGGCCGTTGTTCTGCCACGCTATTAATGCAAAATCTGTGATATAAACAAAAGGGAAAATCCACCATTTAAATTCAAAACATGTGATCAGAGCCTGTTATCACTCCCAAATTGATTGACAGGTCATTTAATACACAAACAAAGGGTCTGATGGTTACACCAACATTTATAACAGCAACATTTTTTTAACCAAAATCAAAGCCAAAATGAAGATGACGCAAATTCTCAAAATACTTTCATGTATTTAACTTGGGGTAAACTTTGCAGTCTTCGCCACAAACCGTCTCGACAGCGCTGACCTTGGAGGAAGCTGTTGCATTAGCTGTGTCACACCATCTGGTTTTATACAACCCTCAAACTTTTAACATGTAAGACGTTTAGTTTTGTAGTTCAGATGCAGTGATTTTCTATAAATAACATCATCTACTGTAGTGAAGTTAATAATGTATGTAACAATTTCTGTTGCTTATATTTACAGAGGAGCCATCTGACATTTGTCACATGTAGAAAAGCAGGTGTGTAAAATCTCCGGCACTGTTTTATCAAACTGCAGCCAAGTCGAGACAGTGAGTTCTGTCCTTGGTAATAGTTCACATAATGAAAACACTTCAGTGACAGCAGTATGACATACTGCACTAAACTACATATAAGGTCACTTTAGAGAAGCTGTTTGTTCAGCTCCACTACAACACCAGACAAAAGAGCAGCAGAGTTTTATAAAGTCTTTTTTGATACATTTTGAGGTCAATATTGGGGTAATTTGTCAGTAATGTCCAAAGAAATTTCAAATATGCTATTTCCTAATTACCATGAAATTTGCAGACCTGTAAAATGAAGTGTTTTTCTAATTCAGAGGACATCTGTGTTAAGTGTAACCTGCATACGACTGTAATCAATCATAAATATCATACCTCACGGAGGGAGCATCACTTCTAGTACATGAATATTGATTAGTGTGTGTGTGTGTGTGTGTGTGTGAGTGTGTGTTGTCTCTCTAAGGTGAATGGAGATAACGTAAGGACAGTTCGAAAGAGACGGAGAGAAAGAAGAGATGAGGGAGCATGAATAAGTGATGGGGTGTTGAAAGGGTGCTGTGTGTCTGTAGGGTTATCTACAGGGAGGCTGCGCTTAAACACACATACACACACTTGTATACACAGAGAGAGAGAGAGAGAGGGATGAGAGGAGAGGAGGTGACAGAGGGCGAGAGAAGCTCTTAGCCTGTACTGAGGCGCTTCGCCTGTCAGCACATATCTGCCTCAAAGCAACATGAAGAGCTAAGAGCGAGAGAAAAGGAGAGAGAAAATGCTGGAGCGAAGGAAAAGACTAACTCAAGAAGGTGTGAAGGGACGAGTGAGCTAGAGTTAATGAGAGAGAGAGAGAGGGAGAGAGAGAAAGAGAGAGAGAGAGAGAGAAAGAGAGAAAGAGAGAGAGAGAGAGAGACAGAGGGAGGGGGCGTCTCATCCTCTCTCTCCTTTAAAGACAGAGCCGGTCGCTGCTGTCTCCTCTCAGTGGCACCGCAGGCTGGGGAGGAAAGCACTGGTTGAAATTTATCTCTCTCTTTTATTTTGGTTTTATAGCACCAGTATCTTGTCTCACCCGTTCACGCATCATTCACTCTCCCTCCAGGTGATCACTCCGTTCCGTAGGCTCATCCTCTGTGCCGAGAACAGGAAAGAGATGGAGGACTGGATCAGTTCACTGAAGTCCGTCCAGTCCAGAGAGCATTACGAGGTAAGAAGCCCTTTTCCAAATCAACCATCCGTGTAAGTCTGGTCTGTGTGTGTGTGTGTGTGTGTGTGTGTGTGTGTGTGTGGTGAGGGAAGATGGAAGAGAGAGATAATGCTGCAGGAACAATAGATCTGAGTTTAGGCGTATCCTTTTTTGGAGAAGTGATGTTGCTGTTTTTAACCTACCTGAGGATGTTCCTATAAGTGAATGTAGACTAGGATGAGCCCAGATGGGTGTGTAAAGAGTAGTGGGAATAAGAGTTGCATGTTATACAGCCCACAGAAGGGGATCCAATAAGTAGTTTATACAAGAAGCAACACTCTCTATCTTGAGATTCAGACCCCCGAAGCACCAGCAAACACGCACAGTCACAGGTGTACAAGTCAGAGATACAGTAAAGAGGACACACACACAGTATCATCAGTATCAAAACTGTATTGTGCACATGTATTATATGTTCAAACACAAAAAACAGATGCTGACCATCATAAAGCACACGTCTGATTCTGCAACAGCCCAGCTCATTTACACTTGATAACACCTGAAACACCTAATTTTGTTGCTCGGCTTTGTGATCCAGGAAAGGAAGAATATAGAATAACAGGCTGCTGTCGCTGCATGTGCCGTCAAACAGACTGTGCAACTGTGTTCTGATATTCTGCCGTCAGCAGAAGATGCAAGAGGAATACGAATGTGTTGACAGTGAGGGGAGAAAAGGGGGGAAGCGCAGGGAGACAGCAGTACTGCATTTTAATGGCTTTGATTTTGGGAGGGAAATCTTATATAAGACCCCATCCCTCACCCCAATTTACTGCACTGCAATGCAGCAAGACCCCCAGAGCTCGCACTCCACAGGGTGCATACGTGTGCACGCACACACACACACAGTGCCAAGAAGTCAAGCATTTTAATAAGTGTGTAGAATCTGAGCGTCCCAGTTTATAAGTTCCACTTATGAAACACAAACTGTACGCAGGGCTGAGCCGACTAGTGCAGACGCAACGCCCACACTTATGCAGCTCCACTCTCGGTGGGCTCCCTCCATACACTAATGTATAGAAGCATCCAATTTTCCTGAACAGGTGTCGCTTTTGTAAAATCATGGAGCGGCGGAGTCGCACTAATGACTGTCAGCTAGTGGAGGGGTTTCTCCAGTGGAGTCCTGATGTGTGCTTTCTTTAGGCCAGGTAGTGTCATCACAAGGCTCCTATAGAGCAGCAACACTAGACCTTAAAACAGATTATCATTATTAGGGAAAGCTGATCAGAAGGAATGAATGGACTGGATGTGAAAAGGTGTTGGTTTGTGTCTGCTGCTAGAAACAGGTGGATACAAGTTTATTCTTATTTTTTGTGTTAAATTATGTTTCTACTTGCAATTATAATGAAAACTACATTAAAGGGTAACTCCGCTATTTTTCAACACGGACTCTATTTTCTTATGTTTTTGAGTCTAACTGACTATTAGCAACAACAATTTCTGAAATTGGTTCAGTATTGAGCGAGAGCGCTCTAGACGGTACTCAGGGGCTGCATTGTAATTCCTTTAGTGCAAACTGGCACCATCATTTATGCCATATTCACACCAGAGCAGCAGCGAAGTGCAGCCTGCGGCAAGCTGCCATACAGTGTCTATTAAAAGCTGCGTTGGCCATTCTCATTTGATTCTGCATCCAAACTTAAAGTTGGGAAAAGTTAAACTTTTAGTGGCGAATTTTGTCCAGAGAGGACCTGCAACCAATCAGTAGACAGATCCTGTGACTCCTGTGACATGTCGATCTATGTTACAAATAATTTTTTGACGCCTGAAACACATGAACGCGCCTCCCGGACGCAATAATATGTAGTTATTTCGGCGAGCCACACTTCGCCGTTGCCTGATGTGTATTTGCCGAGAGGAGAAGGAGAAGTCTCGTTCTGAAATCTGGCGAGGTGACGTGTTGCCAGAAGACAACAGTGGAATAGTGGAATACATTAGGTGGAAACGCGAGTGTCAGACGGGCAGAATTTGTTGTGGTGAAGTACAGAAAGCGTAGCTTAGTGTTATCTAAAAGATTTTCAATGTCATGGCTGAATATTTAGATGATTTCGACTAGAGCTGCAACGATTAATCGATTAGTGGTCAACATTTAAGTTGATCACCAACTCAATTAGTCAGTTTGAATTCTCAGTTTTTTCTGGTTTCTTTACTCCTCTGTGACAGTAAACTGAATATCTTGGACAAAACAAGACATTTGAGGACGTCATCTTGGGCTTTAGGAAACTCTGATCAATATTTTTCATAATTTTCTTTTCATTTTATAGATCAAACAACTAATCAATTAATCAAGAAAATAATCGACAATGAAAATAATGGTTAGTAGCAGACCTAATTTGGTTTTGAATTTGATGGACGCCTGTATTTATTTGAGCCAGAGTATACGGATATTAAGATTTCACAACGAGACTTCTTGAGCGAGACTTGGACACAATAACAAACAGACTGGATCAAGTGAAAGGTCAGGAAAAGGTTTGATTTCTCTGTAGGATCCTTTCCATAATGTTGTCAGACACTTATAATAACAACCTGTCAGTGGCAAAAACAAAATCTTTTAGTGAACGTAATGTTACATCGACGCTTGTTTCACGGCTGCTGGTTACAGCGCCGCTCTCCCTCAATATTGGACCAATTTCAAAAATTGTTGTTCCCCATTAGTCACCAAAGTTACCCTTTAATATGAAGTCATTAGTATTGAAACCTACAGTAGATTTGTCATAGTACATTTTTCTGCACTGTGCTTGCCTTTCTGTGACTGTCATCCCAGTGCTGCCAACCTGTTTTAACCTCTCCTTTGCCAGACGGCACAGTTTAATGTGGAACATTTCTCAGGGATGCACAACTGGTACGCCTGCTCCCACGCACGGCCCACCTTTTGCAACGTCTGTAAAGACAGCTTGTCTGGGGTCACGTCTCACGGCCTCTCCTGCGAAGGTAGGTAGCACACACGCAACACAACACACGCTAGTACACATGCCGTCTGTCAAACACGTGAATGCTAATTTGCTGGTTTGTTTTTAGACGAGTACTCACACACAGTGTTTCCTTACATAACACCCTTTTAATACATGGCCTTTTGAAGCAGCTCTCACTCATTTATTACATCTCATTACTGGCTCTTGGATGGACTTCCTACTCTCTGTTTAAAGATCAGACAGCGTTGCAACAGATAATTTGGAACTGCAAGTCTGGGAGTTGGCAGCTCTTATAGGAAGGTATATGTTGCGTAAGGACTCGTGAGTCATTGAAGTGAGAAAACTCTTTGTTCGGTTGTCTGTCCAAGTGGAGCAGATTGGATATACCCGAGCCAGCGTGCAGTCTTTGAAACGCTCTCGGTTGTGGAGTTGGATGCCCATCAAACTGTGAGCCTGAAGTAGAGGGAGTGAAAAGAGCTGGTGGTGAATTGCCATTAACGCTGTCACAGTTTCTATCCATATGCTTTTATGTTAGATAAGCTTTGACTCACGCTATCTGAATTTCATTTCTCGCATATCTCCATTTACCCATGATGACGGAGGAGAAAAAAAACCGACTGTTAACAGATCCTGTGAATGACGCCACATCTCCTCACCTCGTCTGTGAAAGAACACTGACGTGGGGCGCTAAGAGGAAGGGGGTTGACACGGGAGGTTGACACCATTTTTTTTTTAGCTGGTGTAAAGTGTCGGTGATAGGCAGCAGACTTTAATGAGCACCATCTGCATATCCTCTCACTCTAATTTTGCTAATGTTCCCCCTGCGAGGGCGTGCACGTGGTTGCGTGCACGCGTCTCATGTATGTCTGTATGTGGGAAGGCAGTAAGAGCCTCTCCACTCAGAGCTCATTATCCTCTACACAATGAAGCCCTCTTGCATCCAGAGCACAAAGCTTAAAGCAAGAGACACGGAGAGATGGAGAGTCATTAGAGCAGCATCAAACTCTTGTGATCTAAATCAGCTTATCTCATCTCATCAAAACACTGAGTCAAAGTTTATAGCGGAAACACGGTAGTTAAAAAAGTTCTTTTTATAGAACTGTCACTTAGGGCTGGGCAATATGACGATATATATCGTCAAAATGATATAAAAATGTCTATCTTATATGTTTTCCTTTATCGTTTCTATCACAATATAGGCTAAGCCTATTTTATTTTCTCCATGATTTCACTTAAAACCGTTATGTTCATTTTGCACTCAAGTTCTTAAAATGAGAAAATACTCAGCATTCGTCAAGTTTTTAATTCACACAGGAGTTTAGAAAAATAGGATTTACCATGTCATTATTTAATATAGACTATTTATCTATTGAATTACCAGAAAACATGCTATATCGTGATATATATCATTATCAAAATATGAAATTACCTATAATGTGATAGAAGATAGATGTTCCTCTGTGTCCTCCTAGTGTTCCTATAATGGCATTTTGCAAGACTTCAACGTGCCCGAAGGGAAACAACCAATCAGAGCCGAGCAGTCTCTACAGCAGCTGTCAATCACTGCTCACGAAACTCACGAACTCCGACCAAACGGTCAAACTAGGCAGCGCTGATCAAATATGAATCAATATTCTGTTACTGTAATGCTTATTTCTCACCTCAAATGTTTTCAGAAACATCTTGTAGTGTACTGTTTAGCTGTAAAATGAGAAAGTTTGTGACTTGACCGCCAAAATCAAGCACCGTCCGTAGAAAACATTGTCATTTTACAGCTAAAAATAATAACTAAAATATGTTTATGAAAGATTTGAGGTGAGAAATAGGCATTATAGTAATTTGACAGTTTGATCAGAGTTATGCAAGCTTTTATTGACAGCTGCTGTAGAGACTCCTTGGCTCCGATTGGTTGTTTAGATTCGGGCATGTTGAAATCTTGCAAATGTCGTTAGGAGCACTAGGAGGAGGAGAGGAACCTGATCTGTCTCATCAGGCCTGTCTCCTAAAAATGATATTACCATACAACTAAACTGCATTCTCAATTACATTTGGAAGGAAACATATTTTGTCGCGGAACACGTTTGTGTCTTTGACATATCACAAATACGTTTGTAAGTCTGCAGACGGCCGCAGCGAGTGATGTAGCACAACAAGTGACGCGCAGTGCAAGTGACGCAATATATTAAGCGGACATGGTCCAAAGTTACCAACTGCAGCTTTAATGGAGCTCTTTATTGGCTTCATAAGTATTCCATCTGACATTTTCTTTTATGTAGATTCATTAACATTTAATATACAGCACTTATGTTAAGAGCACAGGAGTTGCAGTACAACCCGATAGCATCCTGCTGATGTCTGACGCCGGGCAAATGAGAGACAGCGAGAGGAGGATGATCGCACATGAGAATGAGAATGTGAGGATGGAAGAAAGAGAGAACAAAACAGAGGAGAGGAAGAGCAAGAGAGCGTCTCTATTAAACGTCGAGAGCAGCCAGTTTCACAGCAATCAACACGGCTTAAATTTCCCTTCGATTTCCTGCGCAGGATGGTCGGGGGATTGATTTGTGCTTCCTAGCCACAAACACACACAAACACACACACACACATAGACACACATCTCTATTTCATCATCGCACAAACACTCACTCAGCTACACACGATGTTTTCCTCCAGTCTGCTTGGTGAATGCTCAGGGTTTGGCCTGGCCATTAACAGGCAGCGGTATCATGTCCTCTGAATTCTCCTAATGCTCTGCTAATGTTCCCTAACAGCATTTAGCGGTGGACTAGATTGAAACATCAATTGTTGCTCCCGGATATGACTCTGACTTAGTTTGTGTAGACTTCCTATAATGACAGGATCGTGTGTGTGTGTGTCGGCGCTATGTGTGAGCATGGGTGGGGTTGCTGGAAGCAAGTCTGGTGCTAAGTGCCTCATCCTTAATGGAGAAAAAAGTGAGAGCAATCTCCATCTGCCTATACATCTTCATGGGAACCATTCACGCTCCATTTACATTTCACTTTTGAGTTTCTTATTCAGAGCAGCCTGCATTAAATACATTAAAGTCCAATGTGTGAAATGTGAAAGTGCTTCTCTTGGCCTTACAGTCTCTCATACGTATACTGAGTGAACCTTGACAGACGGGCTGATATTAATGTTTTAAAAGTCACTTTGTTTCCTACTGAGGTATACAGCAGGATCTCTGTGACGTCAAGCATTTTAAAGGAATAGTTGTTCATTTTGGGAACTACGTGTATCTGCTTTCTTTCTTGCGGAGAGTTACTGTACATGAGAAGATTGATGCAAATCTCATATCTGCTAAATACGAAGCTGGAGCCAGGAGACGGTTAGCTAACGAAGTAATCCAGCAGGTAGTGTTTAATATGGATCTGGATTAACCAGCCCTGTGTGGTCCAGGGTTCAGGTCTTTCTTAGCCTGTTGCTGGTTACAGATAAATGGATTGAGACCTGTGACGTGGAGCTCAGCTTTGCTTCTATCTGTCAGATATGTAAGTGCAGAACAGGCTCAGGGAGGTTAGTAATTACACCCACTGACATCTCATTAAGGCTTGATTCATTAGAACACTGTACTTTGCGGGGTGTGTCTGTTCCTGAATCGTGCATCAGCGTCCCGTGTTTCACAGCTTTGAGAAGAAAGAATATGAAGCTGCTGAGTTATTTTAACTGATGTTATTAAAGCTGGAAAACATCGTCAGTCTGATAATGTGTTGACTGTTTTGTGTTTTTTTTACAGTGTGCAAATTCAAAGCCCACAAACGCTGTGCTGTCAGAGCCACTAACAACTGTAAATGGACAACCCTGGCTTCCATAGGGAAGGATATCATTGAGGATGAGGATGGGGTAAGTTTGCATGTGAAACATTAGCTTGGCATGATTTTAGGAGCTGCTAACTGTGTAATTAGCCTTGTGTTCTACTGTCAAAGTTAACGCGAGACTAGCGTGTTAATGCAAATTAATTTTAATGTCACTAATTTCTTTAACGCATTAACGCAACTTGCGATTTTTAGGTTGTAGTGGGCTCAGTTTTAAAGCTAGAGTGAAGATGCTGGTATCATATGAAACTACAAAACCTCAGAAATCCATTGTTACCGACCATGTCATACTAGCTTGTTGCGAAGGAGGTAAAATAATGCTCCAAAGTTACACTCAATTTTGGCGAGGAAGAACTTGCATGGCCATTTTTAAAGGGGTCCTTTGACCTCTGACTTTGAGATATGTGAATGAAAACTCTGAGATGAACAGAATGAAAACTGCATCTTATTAGATAAAACAGATGTAGACAAACTGCATAATTTGCATATCTTATCGCAATACTCGCAAGTATCGTGATAATATCTTATCGTAGGGCCTCTGGTGATTTTCACCCTGAATGATAATGCAAAGTGTGTTCAAATCAGTGCGCTTCAACACAACTTGTTCATGCTCATGGATTCATCAGTATCAGAAAAAGACTAAGAGATTTGGAATCATTGTAAACAGAGAAAAGTGCTCCTAGAAGAAATGATAAAATTAGACGTTGTAAAGTGTTGAACTGTGTGTGTTGAACCCGCAGATTGCGATGCCTCACCAGTGGTTGGAAGGAAACCTGCCTGTCAGTGCCAAGTGTGCCGTGTGTGATAAGACGTGTGGCAGCGTGCTGAGACTGCAGGACTGGCGCTGCCTCTGGTGCAAAGCTATGGTAAGACATCTGTCGCATATGCATAATGCTTAATTTCCCCCCATTTAAAAAGGATTAAAATGACACAAGAGGTTGATCATTTGAATCGTAATCGGAACATTTTAAGACAACCAAAAGAATCATCTCAGCGTTGAATGTGGCTTGTTGATAGTCTCATATTTCAAAATGACTGAACTGTTTATGTTAATTGTTTGCAGCATGTAAGCTTGTAACTGCATCTCATTGTTTATTATGCTGGCAACCACAGTCAGGACATAACATTTCATAAACACAGGCCAGTTATAGGCTGACTGATGGTTCCCACTGTCTGTTTTCCATTTATCGATCTATTTTTTGCTCCTTATTGAGTAACGTCTTCCAGCTCTGTCTTTGGCAAAAGGTCGTCTGGGTGATCTTTCTTAACCTGCTGCAACGGTGACACAGACCCAGTTAAGCAGCAAAAAATGGATGGATGTTACTGGAGCAATCCAAGCCTTCAGCAGCAGCATTTCCTCACAGTCTGAGGAGTATAAACTCACTTTTGACTCACTTGTTGTATAACCTGATGGGTCACACAGTGGCACTAAACCATAGTATGTCTATAGTTGTATATATATTATTCTATCTGCAATAGTATTCTCCGTTATATACGACAGCTTATAAGGGCCATTGTAGGCCGAGGGAGGGCGGTAATAGTCAAAGAAGAAACTTTGAATTTTTCCGAGATTAAGGTGGCAAATTTACGAGAAAAAAAACATAGACTGTATATAGGAAGTGGTCGTAGTCACCGTGACGTCACCCATTGGTTTGTGGACTGCCGTTTTGAAGCCTTTGTGTTGTCAAAGATAGAAGTTGTTCGTCTCTACTTTAGCTGTAACTTCTACAATAATACTACAGTATTTACTCATGTTCATAAAAGAACACAGAAAGAACATGAAAGAAAACGTGTATATGTATCTTTCAGGACCTTTGTCTCGCTCGGAGGCCATCCTTACTATAACAACGCTACTTTAGGAGCAACGAAATTTGATGGTTGCTGGCGTTACCACAGTTTTGCACTCTTGCACTATTTGTCTGAGTTGTTTTTTTTCTCATAAATTTCTGACTTAATAATTTCAAAAAATTTGTGAGTCTTCTCTTGTAAATTTAATCTCAGAATATCCAAGTTATTTTCTTGTAAATTTACAACTTTAATCTCAGAAATTCAAATTCTAATACGGCGTCATAGTTATATTTATTTATTTATGTTATTAATTTTTTTTATTTATTTATTTATTTTACAGGAACAGTGCACATTACCTAATATTACTGTAAAAATGCCAGTGTTAGCCACATGGCAAATGTTCCACTATTGTCTCTTAGCCAGATGTTAAATTAACCATTAAAATAGCAATGAAGCAGACAAAATGCAAAATGTTGCCATTCATCAGTCAATTTCTTTTAAATCCCCACACCCATAGGGAAATGTATGTCATTGCTGTTGTACTTGTACATGAGAGAAAAGATAAGAAAGTCTTCAGTCTAAATGGATCTGTTGTATTTGCTGTCGTTCTTCTAGGTGCACACAGCCTGTATGGACCTGTACCCTCGCAAGTGTCCTCTTGGTCAGTGCAAAGTCTCCATCATTCCCCCTACGGCGCTCAACAGCATCGACTCCGATGGTAGGCACCCCCGCCACACACACACACACACACATACACACACACACTCACGCAATGTAATCACGCTGACTCACTCAAAGGGTCAGAGGTTGCTGCCAGACGGCACCTATGAGCAATCGTTACATTTCAGAGATGAACAAATGAGATTTCACCCCATTTAGTGGGCCGATGTCGTCTCTCTGAACTCTGACCTTCTGCTCTGTCACATGGAGCGAGGAGAGGCAGAGTGTGATGATGTCACTCTGGTTGATCAACGCCTCTTTTTTCCACTACACCCACCTCTCCTGTAAACTGCTGGCACATGTGCTGGAAAACGGAAAGAGAAAGACAATATCATTATGTTCTCTTCGGGTAATTGGTCTCGGCATCAAATCCATACTTTGTTACTAGCTTCCTGTTAGTCCTGTTAGAGAGCGGGACAAGGCGCTGGTACGTGTTCCAGGAAATTGCCAGTTTCTTGTACAGCGAGGTGGTTAAAAATAGCCCTATCTGACAGGACGACACACACCTTTGTCAGGGCTTAAAATAAATCTGCATCTTGAGCCAAGATGTGTGTGAGAGGAGAATCATAATTAGATGATTCCCCATTGATGACAGAATGGACACACACACCCATCACGTAACATTTCATGAAGCACACAGACATCACAGAAGAAGAAGAGCTCTGCAGATGGCTGCAAAGCACCCTGAGGCTCCCTCCAGGCTCTCTGTTCAGCATAGTGTGTCTGTATTTCTTTGTTCTAACCATAAACTGAATATAAAGATGGAAGAAGTGAAGCCAAAATATCCCGGATACGGGTGCTGCCATCCTGAGATTTTGATGTCATTTGGAGGCAGAATCTCGCAGTAATGATCGGGCGGTAGAGCCGCGGTATCGAGGTCCCGCCTACACACCCGCCCGAGCCAATCGCGAGCCGAGAACGGCCGCATCTTGTCAACGAGAGAGACTCTCAGCTGTCAATCATGACATCACACTCCCTTTTTATAGCATCAAATCACTAATTAAAACCAAACTTATAACACTTGAACAAACATCAGCGTGATAAGAAGTACATAAAATGACAGAAACCATCTTTGGGGATATTTTATTTGACGTGTACTTTGACTTTTTAGTTTGGCTCATGTCCCATCTGCTAACATCGCGAGGGCGGGATTTATGAGCTATACGGCAGCCAGCCACCAGGGGGCGATCCAGATGTTTGGCTTCACTTTTGGGGAGCTGTCATGTTGTCCATCTTTATATACAGTCTATGGTTCATGCCATAGACAGCATAGACAGCTGTGATTGACAGCTGCTCTGAGTGAAGTAGTCACAGCCGAAGGCTCTGAAATGTACGAGAGAGGAGATGTAACTTTAACTTTCCATAACCGTCACCAGTCTGTGTAACAGAACATGTGTCAGTTTGATCATACGTACAGTATTTATAGAGATGTTATGGTCAGTTGTTGTGTCTTTCTAGCCAAACAGCTACCGTGGTGCTAATATAGCAGCTAGGTGGCTCACGCTAGCAAGCTGCGGCCGGACTCGGCTCGTGATTGGCTCGAGCGGGTTTGTGGGCAGGACTTTGATGCCGTGGCTCCAGCCCTCCCGATCACTACTTCTCAAGATGGCAGCTCTCGTATCCGGGATATTTTAGGCTTCAATTCTGTACAGTGGGAGGAAGTGGCGACGCGTCGTCCATCTATATATATATACATGTATATATATAGACTATAGTTCATACATGACGACTCTGTGTATAAGTCTGTCTGTATACATCGGTGTGTGTTTGCATGTGTGTGTGTGTGTGTGTGCTTTCCAGAACCCACATTAAACCCATTTTAGATGGAGATCAGCACCTGCAAGACAGACTCAGATAAGCGTGTGTGATTGAATTACTGTTTCGGAAGCCAATGGCTGGCTGGCTCTCTCACACACACACACACACACACACACACACACACACACACGTATGCAGTACACACTAATTGGTGGAAGGATAAAAGACAGGCAGAGAAAGGGAGGATGGGGAATCCAGATGAAAGGAGGAGGACAAGAAAACACAGAAAAGGGAAGAATTAAAAAAAAAGAAGATATATAATTCATCTCTCTCTCTCTCTCTCTCTCTCTCTCTCTCTCTCTCTCTGTCCTTCACTCACTCTTCATCTCCTCACGTTCCAGGACCCCCCTCTGCCCAAATGCAGGCTGAGAAAAGGGGGAGTTTGGTTGTAATTGGCTGAGGGGAAGACTGCAGCACGTGCTGGAGCATTGTGACTCCCCTTCCCTCCCCTCCTCTCCCTTCCTCTCTCCTTCTCCTCCACCCACCCACCCTCGCTCAATCCATCCGTTACTGACAACATCCCAGAGAGAGAGAGAGCGAGAGAGAGAGAGAGTGAGAGAGAGAGAGAAATCGAAGAGGGTAGACAGAGATTAGAGAGCAGAAGGAAGACGTGAAGGATGCGAGGGGGGGAAAGGAAAAGAGGGAGTGCCAGGAGGAGATAGCAGTGCCACACAGACACACACACACACACATATGGTGGAAGCCCTTATATGCGCGGAGCTGTCAACACAGTGGGGGGTGTACAGATTATGCTGTAAGCACAGAAACCTCTTGTTGCATTACCTCCCACAGATTAGTGTATATGTATGTGTGTGTGTGTATTCGTGCTCCACTAGGAAGCAGAACACGTGTTTTTGGCATGTGCTGTGCTCCCCATGCATTATTATGTTCAGTCTGAGCACGCTCTGAGACTGAGATGTTGACGGTGACAGCTACTGCATCCAGCACGGCTGCTCTAGTCTCAGCTGGTTACTGCTTATAGAACGTTAAAGGATCAAGTCATGTCAGATTTTGGGAAGACACCCCAGGTGAATAGGGCAAAAACTTTAACTTATAGATATCACCATGAAACTTCCCCAGTTGATTACTCACATTAATTATTATTCCCTTTTTTTAAAATTTTATGTTTTAATATGCAAATGAGGCATTATCTTATTAGATAATGTGCTATTTTTCATACATTTCCAGAACAGAAATCTGAACATTTCATTTTGTTGACATATTAGAGTCAAAGCTTTTTACAGAGGGGATTTTGCATATCTCTTAGTATCACTCAATAATGAAACTGGGAAGTTTGGTGTATGTAAGTGCTACTGAAGTGGAGATTTCTGGCTCAGAGGCTGAGAAAAATCGTATTTTGAGAAAACATTTTGCAAGACAGGTGAATATGGTTAAATTTGATGTTTCCATATGCAAATGAGGCGTTATCTAATGCAAATTTTTTGTGAATTTAGTAGAAATCTACAGACGCAAACAGACAAAGTTGTAAAATAAACACCTAAATGTGTAGTTTGGATGTTTTTGTTCCACTAGTCTGAAAGAAAGACTATGGAAGTGGAATTATGCAGGCAAAATAACAAATTGACCAGTACATGAAAAACAATGTTTTTGCCTGGGGTGTCTCCCTGTATTTATGTATTTATATATAAATCACAAATTTGCCTCAAGTGGCTTTACAATCTGTACAGCATACGACACCCTAAGAAAAAAACGTTTAACTTGATGGAAGAATAGAAGGAACCTCAAGAAGAGCAAAAAGAGCAGGGATCCCTCTTCAGGGACAGACAGACATATTCACTTGCTCCTTTTTCTGTTTGCCATTTCTCCTCAGGCTTCTGGAAGGCCACCTGTCCCCCATCATGTGCCAGTCCCCTCCTGGTCTTTGTCAACTCCAAAAGCGGCGACAACCAGGGAGTGAAGTTCCTACGACGCTTCAAGCAGCTGCTCAACCCGGCTCAGGTCTTTGACCTGGTCAACGGCGGGCCGCACCTCGGGTGAGGAAAACAAACGGAAAAAACAGCTCCTCAAATTCTGATGTGTATAGCTGGAGACACATAAAACATCCAGGAATATAATGCATGGATGCATTATTTGCCATAGTTCAAATCTGAGCCTACAGAATAAATGAATAAGTGTGTTTGTGTGGGTTTTTTTTCAGTCTGCGCCTGTTTCAGAAGTTTGACAACTTCCGGATCCTGGTGTGTGGAGGAGATGGGAGCGTAGGCTGGGTCCTCTCAGAGATTGACAAACTCAATCTTCACAAACAGGTACTTTAGTAAACTACATTGTGATGCCAACAAAAACAACATTGAGCAGAACTTTACATATTATTTGTACGGTAGTTCTCCTGTATTCAAAATAAATGGCAGTTGCCTGCTATCATGAGCATATTAAGTAGATAATAATAAAAAATGCATAACCTGCCAGAACAGAGTAAGCTGCAAGTAGATCTGATGTGTTTTTGGCCGATGTGCCTGTTGAGCTTTTTGCCTTTGCTGCTGGCCAGCTTACATAGAAACACACATAATACACACACAGGCCTCATTTTGATTGCAACAGGCATTTATTCCCTGTTTCCTAATAAACCCTGTGCACGTGTTTCAGTGCCAGCTGGGGGTGTTACCCCTGGGCACGGGCAACGATCTGGCCCGGGTGCTGGGCTGGGGCCCCTCGTGCGACGACGACACCCAGCTGCCCCAGATCCTGGAGAAGTTGGAGAGGGCCAGCACCAAAATGCTGGACCGCTGGAGCATCATGACCTACGAGATTAAGATCCCACCCAAACACAGCTGCCCCACCACGCCTGAGGGAGCCGACGACTGCCAGGTACTCACAGGAGTTGACAGATATTCACACGCGTCAGTAGGCACAATCAAACCCAGCAGGGCTTCCAGACAGACGGGGAGTAGGAGGGAGCCGAGCACATGCTGGAAATAGTGCCTGACATTTTCAATTCAGCTTCACCTCAGCTCAGGTTCACAACTGGACGAAGGGAAAGACATTTCCCCATGTTGCTCATAGCATACTTATCTAAAATGTTTAAAGCTCACTACAAGATACAGTGCTAACAAACAGTCATGCGTACTCTTTAACATGTTTTTTTTCTCTCCAGTTTCACATTTCAGCCTATGAAGACTCAGTAGCTGCTCACCTCGCAAAGATACTCAACTCTGAGCAGAACTCTGTGGTCCTCTCCTCTGCCAAGTACGTGTTTTTAACTCACCAGCATGACCCCAAACAGCCCGACTAGAATCAACAGAACAGAACCAGTTTGGGACAGCACAGATTTACACCACAGTGAATTCCAACAGTACAACAGTGTTTTTTTACTGATGTTGTCCTATCACAAATATACACCAATATACAGGTGTGTTAAATGATGGTACGATTCTTAAATGGTCTCATAAAGCAGAATCAGTTTACAACACATAGCACACACAAACACACAATTTTGACTAGATTAGTCGATAAAATCCTATGAGTCTTAGTCGACTAAGAATTTCTTTGGTCGAGGACAGTCCTAATTTATATATATATATATATATAAAGATCTATATATATATATAAATAAAGATCTATATAGTGGAAGCAATAAAACCCTTTTTATATCAATAAAATCCTTTCTAAATCAATACTTTGTGTCAAAGTATTGATTTCTTTAGTTAAGTAGCCGTGTAATAAACGGGAAAATGTACAGCGAGCCGGTCATTATTGCAAAATGAACCCCGACAGGTTGAGTGGAGGGGTATTGAATAAACCCTTAAGGGGGTTCATTTTGCAACAGTGACCCGCTTAGCTGTACATTTTCCCGCTTATTACACGGCTACTTACTAAATACATCAATAATTTGACACAAAATATTGATTTAAAAAAAAAAAAAAAAATTATTATTTAGAAAGGATTTTATATCTTCTGCTAAAATAAATAGTCCACTCGCTGTACATTATCTCTTACATATAAAACAACAACACAATGGCATTTGTAAACTGTAAGACAATAGTGCAGAGTACAAAAGTTACTGGAATAAATATGGAATGATTAATGCAACAGGTTACTTTATATACAAATGACATAAATACAGTGTGTACAGCGACGACTTTTACATGTAAACAATACATCATGATATAGAAAGTAAAACCCAATAAGATGAATAATAAAATTGCAGAATTATAAATGAGAAAGGACAGCACAAAAGTGTAAAATTGCAAAAGTCTTTAGATGATCAGTCTTTATGATAGCCACCAGAGCTCTGATTAATCTTGTCATACATGAAACCACCACTAAACACTGATGTTTTCTTCCTGTCTCTTAGGATCCTGTGTGAAACCGTGAAGGATTTTGTTGCCAAAGTGGGGAAAGCCTATGAAAAAAGTCCAGACAACACGGATGAGTGCGACACCATGTCTCTCAAAGTAAGCCTCAAAAACAATGCATTTAACATCCATCAGTCCACGCCTGTGCTGAAAGGCCACTCCCTCTATATTACATTTCCTCTTAATGCTGCCACAGCACTCTACCCAGCCTCTCTTCTCCTCTCCTCTGTGCCCTCCTCAGTGTGCCATCCTGAACGAGAAACTGGACTCCCTCCTCCAGACCCTCAACGCAGAGTGCCCGGCTCTACCTTCACTGCCCCACTCCACTCCTCCGATCGTAGAGGAGGAGCAGGAGGACGAGGAGGAGGAAGAGGAGGAGGCCAGCGAGGAGAGCCTGACGGAGCTGAAGGAGAAGATGGAGATGGAGGAGACGGAGAAAGGAGGACGAGCCCCGCACCACCTGTTCAAAAGCAGGGAGCAGATGATGCTCCGGGCCAACAGTCTGAAGAAAGCACTGCGGCAGATCATAGAGCAGGCCGAGAGAGGTAACGCATACCGAGTTATTATGGAGGGAAAACCCACCTGAACCCACTTTACCCAACGTCCTCTGTGAGGGAAAATAATTAAACACCATTTGAGGGTGGCATACGGTTTAAAATCTTGGTTTGAAATTGCATGAGGAGCAGGTTTTTGTGAGGAAAAAGGCAGAAATCAATGCTTATCTGAAGGAAGAATTGCCTTTGTTCATGTATTATATTGATCTCCTTTGTTAAGTCAATGGAGGTTAGGGCTGCAACTAACGATTATTTTAAAAATATTCAAGAGACTTTAGAGAATTTAGACTTGTTTTTTCTTAAAAATAAACCAATTAATCAATTATCAAAATAGTTGCCGATTCATTTAATTGTTGACAACTAATCAATTCATTTATTAATCTTTGCTATGCATGCATTGTGGCATGTATTGCATACAGTATTGTCTTTATCTTTCCTGTGTTTTTCTGTGTTTAGTGGTGGATGAGCAGAACGCCCATACGGACGACACCGAGCTGCCGTCTCCGCTGGAGTTCAGGAAGGACAGCGAGGAGGAGAACCGAGACAGTGAGAAGGACGAGGACACCAAGGAGCTGGAAGCAGTGACATGTGAGTGCACCACCGCTGCTTCTGCTGCTTCGACCCTGTTTCAAATCTCCGACCTGTGTTTCCTGAAAACCTTTTACCTGCTTGGCCCTGATGCACTTCCATCCTGGGCCATTTTCCAAAACACTTAACCTGTCCAGCCTCCCCACTTTGATTTCCAAGTATTCCTCTTTGCCAGCTGGCATTGTTCTCAGTCACTTAAAAGACATTTAGTTTAATTAGTGGTTGAGGCCTACTTTGAGACGATAATTATAAAACACATTCCCTCCCTCTTCTCTCTACTGAGAGAGGGGAACATCGCTGTTCCCATCATTTAGGCCAGTGGTTCTCAACCTTTTCAAGTTGCGACCCCCTCCAGAATAATCAGGTTGGTGTTCACAACCCCCCAGTTTTGTTAAGTTTGAACAGCTAGCACCTAGGCATTGTCCAATGTACTCAAGGTTACTGTAGATGTTTGATGCGTTTCGTGATGTTTTCTCTCCCCTGACCAGCCGGAAATCCCCCATCAGAAACTCATGCACACACACTTTGCCTCTCACAAATACACTCAATAAAATCTATTCTAAATCAAATTATATCACAAGTACAGGTGATGTAATATAAAAACTATTCCCCAGTCTAAAATATGTTTTTTATTTATAATTTATTCATTTTCTCCACAACCATGGGGTCCCGACCCCCCGGTTGAGAACCGCTGATATATGCAAATATAGACAAAGTTAAACAGATTATTCTACTTTGTGAAGTGAATAGGAGATCACTCAGGATTTAAATGTCGCCCCCTTGTGTATGTTTCGCTCCCTGCACCACAGAGAACCAGACAGCTAATGGAAAAAAAAGTGCTGCTGACGCAAATCATGTTTCCTGTCATAAATAAACTCAAGGATTAGTGCTAAAAGTGCACAGAGGAGCCCTCCTCTCCCGTGATGTTCCACCTCTCGCACCAGGCCAAGCTGTTTATCTCTCCATCTTCAGTCTGCGGCAACTTCTTTAATAATAAATGATCGTACCTGTCGAATCTGTGCTGTGGCAGGGCGTCTGTTTATATGCATCTGTATGTGTGTAATATAGGCAGCTTTGAATGTGGATGCATGTTAGTGTGTGTAAATGTGTCTCTATGTGAGTGTGTGTGTGTGCGACGGCTACAGGATGTGTTATTGTCTTAGGGGCAGAAGTTCTTCCTGTTTATCATGGCGCTGCTTCCTTCCTTCCACACATTTTCCAGCCGTTGGAAGACTAGGAGGTATCAGTCAAACCCTCCGCTTTGTATCCTCTCCTTGTTTTCTCTTATTGCCTCCTTACTCCTTTCTGACCTGTGAACACAAAAGAACACTCTCTGATTGTTCATCTTTACAGTGAATGTCAGCGTCCCAGTCTGCCAGTCTGCCAGTCTTGCATATATTCGTTGCCCCGTAGAGGATTCACGTGGTGTCAACACGAGCTGTGTTGCTATGTGGCGAACACGCGATGTTCAGAGGCTGTCATCGTGCATTCACACGGAAAAACAGCTGAAAGCTAAAAAAGAAGCGAGGCGACATGAAGCTGTGCTGGAGCTGTGTGACATTACCTAACTAAGCACGCACATTTCTAAATGAGACCAATGTTTTTACAAACCTGTCAACAGCCGACCAGAATATTAACACTTTTTATCCACTTTAACTTGCATATGACACTGATATTGTACATATTTTTGTACATATAT
This sequence comes from Sebastes fasciatus, assembly GCF_043250625.1. NCBI lineage: Eukaryota > Metazoa > Chordata > Actinopteri > Perciformes > Sebastidae > Sebastes > Sebastes fasciatus. Next base: position 27,833,066 of record NC_133808.1, on the reverse strand, counting down.
GTATGCATATGTTATATTTCTTTATTATTTCTTCTTTTAGTGGCTGACACATCCAGCTTGATACATGCACAGCAATATCTCCTAAATCCTTCAGAGTTAAAGCATCATCTTCACAAATACACAAAATCGCAAAAACTGCACAATTATATATCAAAATACTCCTGTTAACCTCCACTTTAACCTTAATAAGTGCAGTGTTTTCACCAACTTCAAGGCCTAAGTTTATCTAACTTCAAGGTCAAGGTCCCTGCTTTTATTCTGAAGGCTAGAGTCCCCTACCAGAGGTCCTACTAGTTCTGGTGGCTACACTAACATACAGGAGGTACAGTGTTGAGCTGCGTATGAATAAAATGTTTCAACGTCAACTAACCGTTGACTGTCAACTTCATAATTATTGTCAAAGATGGCTTTAACTTTTTAAAGATATTTGTTTGTTTTCCTCCCAGTATGGCAGCCCTGCCCACTCATAGCAGCTGAGGCGAGTTTTGTTATGCCCCCTGGTGGGATGAGAGGGTGGTATCACATTAAAAAGTGATGTCATTGTGCACCCTCTGTTGTGTTTTGCCCCCGAGGAACCACGATTATGAATCAAAAAAACAAAATGTTGAGTAGAGAAACGGCATGATGTGAACTTTTCTTTGTGTCTCCAGCTGCTAGGAGTCCCTGTTCTCCGACGGAGAGGAGGGTGAGCCGCAGCACCCAGTCCTACGGCTCCTTCACCATCACCCCCTTCACCACCAGCAAGGAGAACCTCCCGGTGCTCAACACGCGCATCATCTGCCCCGGTAAACACACACATTTCACCTGACCTTAACGAAACACACAAGGACAGGATCACTCGGACGTTTCATCTCAGCGTCATGTGACAGACGTCCATGTGTTTGTGTGTGTGTGTGTGTGTGTGTGTGCAGGCTTGCGGGCGGGTCTGGCTGCCTCCATCGCTGGCAGCTCCATCATTAGTAAGATGCTGCTGGCTAACATCGACCCCTTCGGTGCCACGCCCTTCATCGACCCCGACCTCGACTCACTGTAAGAGCTGCGTCTCTCGTCGTGTGTCCTCTCCCATCTTTGTCACTGTGTTTCTCTCTCTGTCCACTCGAGTGTAAATCTATACCCATCTCTGTCTCTCTCTGTTTGTCCTTGATATATTTGTGTGCGAGCATCAGCTTACTGACTGTTTGTCTGCTTGGTATTTTTTCCACCCAGAGAGGGCTACATGGAGAAGTGTGTGATGAACAACTACTTTGGCATCGGCCTGGATGCCAAGATCTCCCTGGAGTTCAACAACAAGAGAGAGGAGCATCCAGAGAAATGCAGGTGAGACACATTTCTGTTACCTCCAGGCATCTCTCAGCCACCGAGCAACATCACTCCCATCAAGGAAAGTGTTTTAATCAATCATTGCCTACATATGTATTGACAAAGCATTTCTTATGATTTAAGATGTGCATATTCATCCTAATATACTACATATATTATGATTAGTCAAGCAGATATTGCTTGATTTCTTGTGTTCTGACTCTTAAAAAAAGAAATATAATCACTAGGATACAGTATAATCTACTATTAAGGCTTCAAACAGACATTCTTTTAAGGTTTTATGATCTTTTAACTTCACAACCCGTTCCTTTTTCACCATCTGCTCCCTCCCACTTAGGAGTCGTACCAAGAACATGATGTGGTATGGCGTTTTGGGCACGAAGGAGCTTCTGCAGAGAACCTACAAGAACCTGGAGCAGAAGGTCCAGCTAGAGGTGAGAAAGACAAGAACACTTGCTTTTACTTAAAAAAGTCTGAAAAAGTCACGCCATAATGTACAAATCCAGACTGCACCTTGCACGCTTGCAGGTTTTATATGAAGCTTTAGACATCTACTGTAAGTCTGTACACCCAGACAGCTGAAGGTTGTACCAATCAGCAAACAGCGGGGAGTGATTTAGAAGCAGGATGTTACTCGCCTCTTCTCAACACTCTTGAACCTCTTGAAAACGCTATTTAATCTAAGCGTTGGTGAAGCATGATTCTGCAACCGCACAGCCTATTTCTCACCTCCAATTTATTCAGAAACTGATTTGGACTGTTCAGGAGCAACAGGACAACATGCTTTTAGCGCATGCGGCTGCACGGTTACAGCTGATAACGCCGTCCCGACCGACTGATGGCACTGTAGCCATCATTAGCACCGTCAGCTGCGAGCCACCGGCTCAGCTGTCGCCATGTTGAGATCCGTGCGGAGGCAATAGAAATGCTCCCAATCTCACATTTAGCACCTTTTAATGCCCATTTATACTTCAGAAATTTGATTATGTTCAATGCAAAATGCTCTCTTTTTTTGCAGCTTTATGGCTCTTTGCTTTTGCTGTGAAATTGTCCATAAAGTTAAACAAAGGTGGCAACAAAAGGTAGTAAAATATATTGCATTTTATGGGTGTAAGTAAATATTGATACACTATCGCAATATTATGTTTAGTGAAACTGTGTCAATTTTTAATTAATAGTTTACAGGCAAAGATTAATGACAGACAGCGGTTCATTTTGTGTTTTGTTCTGATGTTGGATTTTACGGGACTGTGATAAATATACTGTGAAAGTTTTCCTAAAATTTTGATTTTAAAAATTGCAATATATTGCCTTGCTTAGAGTATCGCAATATATTGCAATTAATATGCAATCCTAACCCCTGTATCATGATACATATTGTATCGCCAGATTCTTGCCAATGCACAGCCCTATTAGATGTTCATGAAACCTGCAGACACCCTGAATCTATCCTATAAACACAGATACCTTCCCTGCTCCCTTCACTTACTGGTCTGCTTTGTTATTGTTTGTCTTTCCCAGTGTGACGGCCAGTACATCCCCCTGCCCAGCCTTCAGGGGATCGCTGTGTTAAACATCCCCAGCTACGCAGGCGGGACCAACTTCTGGGGCGGCACCAAGGAGGATGATGTGAGTACATTGACAGTACGCTAGACGGACTCTGTGTAAATATTCCATCCTGCTGGAAGTGGTGGGCGACTCAGATCTCCTTCGGAGAGGAAAAGGGGCAGTTTTTTTTACTGCTCCTCTTCAAGCCCAACGCTCCACCTCTCTCGTTTTCTCTGTCGTTAAATATGGAAAGAGCGCCTGGACCCTGGTTTAACATGACCCCGATAGCCTGGAGGTGCAGGGGGAGGGATGGTTAGAGAGATATTTGTACTTGTTTGCTTAAGGCCCAGAGCACAAGGGCTTGCTGAGGGATTACAGTCAGTTTGCACACACACACACACACACACCCCTCAGTGAGCCCCTGCAGAGTTTACCCTCGGACACACATACTGTATCTGCATTTGGTGTTATGTAACTGTTTTGCTGGAGAGGAGGAAGCAGGGAGAGGACATTTAGTTATTGCACGCTCACACAGATATACATTACAATTTAAAATGTTCTCTCAAATAGATCTACCTGTTTTGTGGTCTAATCTTACACTTTGGCAGCTGATCTGCTATAGAACAAAGACTGAGTTTATATGAAAATAGTTGAAATGCACATTATTGGTACCAAAAACTGATGATAGATTGAAAGATCAACATGTCACCACCTCTACGATAGCACTAGATGCAGTACAGAATGTTTTACTGAATGTGTTTTGGTCTCCATCTAGTGTCCTCGGCCACACACGACAACGCATCTGATCATGTTGTTTGATCACTTAATCGCGGTGAAATGTTACCTATTCAGCATTTTTTTTTTGTTTTGTTCTGCTGAGCCTCTCTCTATGTACTCGGGCAGATGCTGACTCCTCATTGCTTTGACCTTTTCACGGGCAGTTTGCTGGCAGAGATCGATACCAGACTCCTTTCAGAAACAATTCATTTCTCACTCAGGCTGCAGCTAAACGGAGCTGACAGGGCAGAACGTCTCCTCAGAGGCAGGGTTTTACAAATATAGAAGAACAACAGAGATACGGGCTCATAGATTACATTAAAGGATAAGGCTGGTGATGTTTTATATTCTTCTCATTGTCAATAAATGTCATGGAAAGACCAAAACGAACAATGACTTTATCCTGCTATATCTTATTCCTTTGTGCCACAGACTACGGATAAATATCTAACTGCAATATTTTTAACAAATATTTTGATGGCAATTTAAATAGTTTTCTATTAATTACACAAGCCTGTATTTGTAGTGTACATTGGGCATTACTTTTACATTAATATTGAACCAGTCAGTCAGAGAAAAGTCAATTTTTAAGTCAACTTACCAAGATTTCTATTAAAAAATGGACAAATTTAGCTTAGATTTATTAATATATTATATTATATTAACACTTTCTATGACATCCGTGTCTATAATGCGTCATAAACATACTTATAATGCGTTATAATCTGCTTAAAGCACTGTGTAATTATAGTTATAAGCACTCATAAATATTCATAATGCTTTATAACAGTAAACATAACACATTATAAAGCATTTTATAATGACTCATAAGGTCAAGTATCATAATGCATCCTAATTGATGGTCACTCACTGACTTTTCTTTTGCAAGGATCATAAAGTATTATAATTTCCATTGTTGTAATACATTATAATATTTTTTATAATGCTTTATAATCACTGTTATAATGCATGGTAATGCGCTTATAAGTTACTCTAAGTGGTCATTGTTTGCTTTAAGTAAAATAAAAGAAATATAAAATCTATGCAAGAATAACACAAAACATTTTACTTTACTTAAAGCCAACAGTGACCACTTAGAGTAACTTATAATTACATTATAATGCATTATATAAAATGATCATAGGGAATTATGATATATGATCCTCACAACAAAAAAATGTCAGTGACCAGCAATTATGAAGTTTAATGATTCGTGACCTAATAATACATTATACAATATAGATAACATACTGAATGTCGTCATTGTGTCGTGCAGATCTTCTGTGCCCCGTCATTCGATGATAAGATCCTGGAGGTCGTGGCTGTGTTTGGGAGCATGCAGATGGCCGTGTCCAGAGTCATCAAACTGCAGCACCACCGCATAGCACAGGTGAGAGAACAACACACACTAAACAACAGTATGAAAATACATATAAGAGCATGTATATGTAATATATGCCTCTCTGCCTGATTCAGTGTCGAACAGTGAAGATTACCATCCTGGGCGATGAGGGGGTTCCCATTCAGGTGGACGGCGAGGCCTGGATCCAACCGCCTGGAGTCATCAAGATCCAGCACAAGAACAGGGCTCAGATGCTCACCAGAGACCGGGTGAGGAAGAGGGGCTCAGTGAAGAGCAGCAGGAGTGAAGAGGTTGGGTATTGTGTGTACTGTATGTACTCATGCTTTGATTTCCCCTGCAGGCGTTTGAGAACACGTTGAAGTCATGGGAGGACAAGCTGAAGTATGATAAGGCTCCCTTGCGGCCACACCTCTACCCGCAGCAGTCTGTGGATCTAGCTACAGAGGAGGAGGCCGCCCAGGTGCAGATGTGCGCCCGCGCTGCAGAGGAGCTCATCACAAGGTAAACATGCACACCCACACACGAGTATCAGGTCTTACTCTACAGGTCTATACAGATAAGAAGAATCCAGACGAATCCTGGAAATCACCATTTTGCGTTTTGTTATCACAGGATATGTGAGGCGGCAAAGACCAATGGGATGTTAGAGCAGGAGCTGGCTCATGCTGTTAATGCCGCGTCTCACGCCATCAACAAAACGCACCCCAAGTTCCCAGAGGTTAGTTAACCCGTGTTTTCATGAACAAGCCTGTGAATGGTGTTTACGAAAAGGCCAACTTTGTACCACGACTGAACAGATTTTGAACTGAAGCTATTCAAATGCTCAAAATGAGAAACAGCTTGCAGAATTGTTAATAAATGAACTGTTGTGTCCCGTTTGCAGAGTCTGACCAGAAACACAGCTATAGAGGTGGCGAGCACCGTCAAGGCTCTGTACAACGAGACAGAGTCTCTGCTGCTGGGCCGAGTCTCTCTGGTGAGTCTTTATGGCGACTTTATCATTACATTAATTACTTTTTTTTTTTTTACTTTTACTGTCACAATATCAGATTTTCACTACATGATTATCATGGCCAAAAGAATTCACGATATTATCGCAACATCTATAGAAAATTAGAAAAAATAAATAATAATAATAATACTATCAGTCAAATTCATCGTTAACTAAGTTTATTGTGCGTTTTGTCTCTTTGGCAAATGAATTGCACTCAAACTACGAGTGTAGGGAGGTGGAGATGGAGTCTGTAACCATAACTGTGGATGTAAAATGATTTAAAGGGACAGTATGTAGGATTTGACCGACGTGAAAATGTCCCAATGGCATTAAAGGATAATTCTGGTTTATTATGAGCTGGGGTCTTATTGTCATAGTTCTCCTTACAGTAACTGCATGTAGTTGACCTCGGCTTGTGTTTCCCGCCCTTGCAGCAGTTGGACCAACCAGAGGAGGATCAGCTGTCCAGTGCTCTGCAGAGTGCGGAGTTGGAACTGGGCAAACTGGGAGACATCCCCTGGCTCTACCACATACTGCAGCCCAATGATGAGGAGGTGAGCAGGCTCAGCAAACACTGACACACATATGAGCATGTGTATACAATACCAATATTCTGTTTTACGCCTGTCGAGCTATCTGCACACGTATATATATATACTGTATGTGTTTGGTGTAATGTGGCTCCAGGTAACGTCAGAGTTGAGTAGCTAAATGAAAGGCTATAGGTTGATTGTGCTTATGTACCAGGACCACTCTCTGGGTTACGGCAAGAGGAACAGTCGCAGCAGCATGTTTCGCATAGTGCCCAAGTTCAAGAAGGAAAAGGCCAGCAAGAAGACGAGTCCTCAGTCAGGTAGGGCTGCGCTCACGTTTTCCCCTCAGTAGTGAACAGACTGGACAGACAGAGACTGGGAGTCAGTCAGAGTCTGTCCCAGCTGACATGTGGAGCATTTACACTGCCGGCTCCGCTGCCTCATTACACGATTGTTTCTGCCTTTTATTTTGAAAGGATGGTAGCATTAGATCAGAATCCACTGAGCTCAAATAATTCTACCTAAGAGGCTTAGCAAGGTTTGATTTGTCAATCATATTATGAAGTTTAAAGTATAGTAGGGATGTTGTTTTGGTAGCTTAGCAGCTACAGAAAATCATTTCACACTCAGATTATTAGATACTTCAACTAGTGGAAACCAGGACGATTAGGTGGAAGTGCTACCACCCTTCGCTCATTCATTAATACTGTTTATTACACGGCTTTGTTGAATACTCAATTTGGATTGGTCAAATATTGCGATCTACGGTCTGTTATTTCTTTGTAGCAGACCGTTGCTATGTATAACAGACCGTTGCTATGGACGCAGCTCTGATCTTGGACCATTTTTGTGTCAAATTATTGATTTCTTCAGTAAGTAGCCGTGTAATAAGCGGGATAAAATAACATATAAGCGGGCTCGCTGTACATAACTGACCACTGTGTTTAAACTTTACAAGTCCATGATGAAGATGCACATTCACACGCACACAAAATAAACCAACTTCTTCCAACAGTCGTCATGGTTACCCTTCACCATGCCTTCTCACTATCATCACATTACAATCCATACATAAAGGTATTACTTCATTGTAATCCGCTGGTAGAAACACAAAGAACAGGTGTGTGTTTGAGGTGATAAATCCCACAGTCTGACCCTAACCATCAAATCGCAACCCTCCCTCCCCTCCATTCATGCTCTCATCCAGCTGTCAACATCAAAAGGCGCAAAGTCAGGAGAAGAACAAGGCTGCAACAAGGGAAAGCCTGCAGGGATCTAATATTTCATTTGAACACGAACGAAAAGTCACTTAAAAAACAGATTTCTAGATGACTAATCTCTAACTTGATGCACACTAAGTGGGTTTATGTTTTTATACGTTAGTATATGTCAGATCAGGTTTAAGAGTGTGAGCCCTTCCTCTCATCGTGGGCTGGTTCTTGATTAGTTGGGCTGTATTTCCTGCAGACCGCGCAGGCTTCCGCCTCCTTACTTCCTCCTCTACTTTTTTCTGTGTGCTCTGATATTGGTGGATGATATGCATGACCCCCCCCCAGTCTTCCTGGAACGGCGTCGGCCACTGCCTTGTTCTGACCGACCTTTGGCCTTTGTCAAACTCCTCCCTCCTCCGCCAGCTGCCGCCACTGCTCTCCCTCTTCCCTTCCTCTCTGGCGCTCTCACTCCATTTCTTATTCCATCTTTTCCTTCAATGATTTACCACAAAACTTGTGCCCATTTGTGAGGTTTTGTGTGCGATGACATATCCAGAGAGTACATGGAGTGTGAGAGTGAAAGCTTGTGGTGTGTGTGGATACCTGCGAGGCGCCCTGAGCCTCTCTCTGCTCTGCCCCGTGTGTGTGTGTTTGTTTGTGTTTGTGAATGTGTGTATGTGTGTGTGTGTGTGTGTAGTGGAAAGATGGGGCCCAGAGGAGGTGGGCGTCTGGCTGGAACAGCTGAGTCTCGGGGAGTACAGAGACACCTTCATCCGACACGACATCCGAGGCTCGGAGCTGCTGCACCTGGAGAGGAGGGACCTGAAGGTACACACACACACTCACACACACACACACACACACACTCAGAAACACACACCTGTCAGTGAATCTGTGTGAACCCTCTTGTCCGACCCACAATCAACTCTTTTCTCTCTGTCCACTGGGTTTTCTTATGCTCTTTAACCTGTCAGATGTCTCCCTGTTTTGCCACCTCTCGTTGCTGCACTGCATCGCTCTGCTTGGCTTCTACTGTCTGATCGTTGCTTGGTGAAAGAGACTCGTTGTAACCCACTAACACTGTGTATCTGCTGGAGAGGGGAAGCCTACAGGCCAGGGATGGGATGGGATGGGAGGGGAGGGGATAGACCAAACCGGGCGGGTTGTTGAGGGACAAAAGTAGAAAGTCAGGCAGTGAGTTTAGTTGTGATATTGAAAGTGGCTCGACCCTGATTGTGTGAATCTGTTAAAGACAGATGGAGTCCCTTTACACAAATATACAGACATGTACATATCAAACACTCACACATGTTCACTTGAATTTGTTCTGATCCGCGGGACGTTTGCGTGATACTTTCTTCCTCAAAATGTAGGTGAATATCACCGTTGTCATGGAGACATCAGCTCTCCTGCTGTCCTCCTAAAGGGAGCTGGAACGAACACTCATTCGGGCTGCACAGAAGTGAAAAATGAACTCCCCTTACCCATTTGTGAGGCCTTACATTGAGATTACATTGCCAGCTTGAAATCACCTTATAAACAATAAATGCCAATTGAGTCTATGTACAGTGAACTCATCCTAAAATATCGATTGACCTCCATAAGAGCCCGACCGAGACTGGAATACAGTATGGAGACAACGCCCACACAAACCTCTCAGAAATCACCTGTATTCATTTTCTTGCTTGTTTGTTTCACATCTGACCACCGAAAGAAATACAGCTTCATTGTGTTTATGGCAATGATACAAAATATAGAGTAATGTGTGACTCACACAGCATCTGTCATCAGCAACAGCGAGCATGCTGCCTCCCCCTTCAGACTTTTAACTTGTCATAGTAGGAAAAGCACAGCAGGTGTTACTAATAACATTAACGACGGCTCTGTTCTAATCAAGTGTCACATTAAGCCATAACAGTGTGACAGTCTGAGCCAGCAAGTCTCAGGTCTTAACCTCCTCAAAGTCTCAAACAAGTCCCAAGTTACTGTGGTGAGAATCAAGCAAGTCAAGTCGAGTCATATGAAATTGTGATGATCTATCAAATATGAAATGATAAAATGTTTTTCTACAATAAAAATATTTCCCTAATTAAAAGTGGTGCATGGCATCAATAAAACACCAAGGACATGATTAAATTAGCTCACATTTTATTTAAAAAAAAATGTTACATAAGCCTACAAAAACAAAACGTGATTATCAATATCTAGAAAAATGCAAATATTCTTTCAAGTCATCTGTCTCAAGTCTCAAGTGATGAATACCTAGTCAAATTCAAGTCAAGTCTTTTTTCAATGTTAGTCAAGCAAGTCTTCAAATTTGCGCCTTGAGTCTGACTCGAGCCAAGTCATGTGACTCGAGACACATGCCCTCTGGTATTTGTTGATCTTTTTTTTATTATTGCCGAGAAGTTTTTTTATTTTTTTTATTTTTTTATTTAAGGTTAAAGGAATACATACACATACTTATAACATAAAGGGACATAAAGACAGCAGCAACAACATATATATATATATATATATAAAAATAAAAAAAGTATTAATTTATTTATTTTGACCTGATGATGGTGCTAGATGAAAAGTTAAGGTATTACTGAAGATATTACAGTTCATCCAGAGGGTGACACGAGTGTGTGTACCTCATTTCCTGGCAGTCCATCCAACAGTTGCCGAGACATTTCACTCGGAACCACAGTTACCACCCTCATGGTGACGCTAAAGTAAAAAGTCAGAGGATCACCAAAGTCTTTATGGTATCGTGGATATCTGTACCGAATAAAATGGCAATCCATCCAACAGTTGTTGAGATATTTCAGTCTGGACCAAAGGTCACTTTAAAGGCCGGTGTTTGGCTAGAATACTTGACTTGCGATAAAAATGTCTCTGTGTTTTTAATGTGTTGGGTTTCTTGTCTCTCTTTAGGATCTGGGGATATCGAAAGTGGGTCATATGAAGAGAATTCTCCAGGGAACTAAAGACCTGGCCAAGGCCTCTATGGTTGACCTCTAACCCGGAAGCAGACGCTACCGGAGAGGGGGAAATAAAACATTCCCCTCACATCAGTGGAAGCGTTTGGGAGCACCGCAGGCAGTGAAGGAGAAGATAGGCATTCGAGGAGAGCTGGATTTTTATCCCTCTGCTGAGGAAGCCTCTGTGATGTTGTTACCAAGATACATTAGTGCGTTCGTTTGTGCTTTGGTGCCAAAATGACTGTTGAGAAAAGGCGGACGGAAATGCAAAAGGAAGTCATGGATCTTCACAAAACAAAAAAAAAAGCCATTTCTAAGTTAATAACCATTCATAGCACACAATCAGGTATGCAACTAACCATACTGTTGACTTGTTGTTTGAGTTGTGATAACAAACTAGTAGCAAAACCAGGACTTCCATGAGTGTGGGATTTAGCTTCAGTTCGGTAGCGTGTAAAACGTGGGATGTTTAGCTGGATCTCTGGCTCACATCACAGAGCAAAGCAACCTGCGGGTTTCTGCTGCTCGGTGGAGACGGAGAAGATAAAGATGTAACATCACAGTCTGGGTGGTTAATCTGGAAGGTGTGGTGTCTGAAAACAGTGGGATACTGTCGCATGCTATGCTTGCTCAACTTTAGATATGTTTAATTGCATGATTAGTGTCTTGATTTTTTTGTGTGTGTGCAAAATAACACTTGAACAAGTTTTACATGACTTTTAAGTATTACGATGCCATTTTGTTACTACTGAAAGCATCCCTTTGTTTTGGTCTAAATCCAACCTTTCTTTTCTAGCTTTAATTTATTTCGTTTGCATGATAATGACGTGTCAAAGATTTGTGCCATATTTTCAGTCATTTAGTGTAAAAATGTGCTTTATTGGTAGAAGTCATAAGAAGTTTTTTTTTTAAAAAGCTGTTGAGGTATGAATATATGGAATTAATATCTGTAAGTTGACACGTTCTTTGTGGATGTGATATCAGTACCAAAGTGAATGTGTAAGAAAATCATCTGATGGCTTTGTTCAGGTCGCGACTCTTAATTTAATAGGCCAGTAGGTCTTTAGTTGTTAATTCCATTTAAGGTGGGAGAGAGATTAGTGTTAGTCGGGGAAGAAAGTACAATAAACTGTAGGGTCGTTGAGGTTTTTTTAAGGAACACTTAAAAGGCACTTTTTACTTCTTGCTTTATGCAAGTGCAAATACTCATATCATTACATAGAATTAACGATTCACCTCAACTTTTTAACTTTTGGCAATTTAACACAGTATTTAACACTAACGAGAATAGCAGTTAGATATGGGTTTTTGAATATGTAATAGAGCAGTTGATCTGCAGCCTGCATAGCGTCGTTCCAGTGCAGCTTTTTACTTTTCCTTCAAATTACAAGTGAGACGTTGATAGAACACTACTTTTACTTGTTAGTTTCTTTTTAAGACTGGTGGCATTACAGGGTATATTTCTATATGTGATGCTAAGTTTGTATATACACATATGCACTGTATATATATATATATATATATATACCAGTGTATGCAAACAATGTTTGTAAGTGTCGTAGTCGAATGCATTTGTAGATTGCTGACATGGCATGCATTGTCAACAGCTTACACATTTGATTGTGTATATTACACCATAACAATTGTGTGTTGTTGATTTTGTTCTAATCTCTTGTACATGATAATGCTGTTGTATTCTAATGATGGTGCAATATTTTATCTCTTGTTTTGATACTGTCTCTGCAGCTTTCCGACATGATGTTTCTCAATGGGGAAAAAAAAAAAATAGAGTTTTTTGTATACCTCCTCGAGGTTTGGGGATTAGATTTTAAAAATTCAGGCCCGTAGACAGACTGCTTTTTTCTTACGGACTCCAAATTTCTTCCAGCGGTTCACTAGTTTGTAGTTTTGCTCCTCTGTGCTTCCAAGACGATACACTAAAGTAGGACTGTGTCGGTGAATGAGTAGAGTGGGCAGACATGACTGTTGTGTTAACATGTATCACAATGTTTTTGTGTGTGTGTGTCTACTACAACAGTGGCATATTATCAGCAATTGTATACTTACCATTGCCAACTAATTTTATCATGTAATTTCAACTCTGATAGTTTTCCGCCTTTTGGAGAATAACGTTGTCTGTATGTTGGTTTTAATTCTGCCTTTTCACCTCAAAGAGTCTTCTGTTAAGGATTAGTTTAAAAAACTACTTTTTTTTACTATATATTGCAGCCGATTACACTGCTCTCTGCTGCTATTAAATAGGCGTTATCAGTCGCTATAAGCACCATAGATGTGGCTCAATAGGGGCCTACTACACCCAATATTAGGTTTTATCATCTATTCACATGGTAGGCGCACATAGTGCCCCATAACGCCTGTTAGATGGCCTGACAGCAGTCGGATCGGGTGACTATTGAGTGCTACATTTCAACATGCGCACAAGTTTTCAGCTTTCATCAAAGTATCCTCAATAATACTAGAATGTGAGAGGCTGAAACTTCATGTGTTGTCTCAAATATCCCACCAGAGGGCGATCTATTACATATCACCTCTCCACAGTCCCTGACTCACATTGTCAAACAGCATTTTACTGTTTGCTTATGCCAACAATCAGTTGTGTCAGGCTACTGTGTTCATGGCGCTAATTGGCGTGCAGAAATTAAGAAGCATATCAATCAAATTCCAATCCAAGATAAATTTTTTTCATGTATTGTTCATTCTGCAACTCCTAGCCAAAGAGAGGTTAGTTGCTATAAACCGCAAGAGATTATTTCCAATTTTATTGCACCTCTACCTGACTTAAGAGACGTTTATCCTCATGGACACAACTCTGCCTTTTATTCAGTTAGTACATCAGATTCATTAACTATATTTGACGACAGTTATGTTAGCCAGAAACTCTGGATAATATAAGCCTTTCCGTTAGTATGTGCTTTAAATGGAGCAGTATAGTAGAGCTGCTGTACGCTGCCTTGTTCCTGCAGTGCTCGTTGAGTTTGGCCTCGAATCCATTAAATCTCCATCATCACCAAACTGAATCCACTAATACCGCTGCAGCTCCTGAGCTGCGTCCGTCTACGTCTCTGTTATCTGTGTGTCCAAAGTGTCTGCCTGGTTCTCTAAAATCTCAAATGCTTCGGCCCCAGACGAGAGAACGCTTGACCTTTCCATACAAAAGTGGAAGTAGCCACCTTTCTCCCTTGCTGTGTTTTCCAGTGGTCTGTAAATAATGCTGCAAACTGCCTGGTTTTCTAAGACCAACGAAACCCATGCAAGGTTCCTCCAAAAGACAGGATAACATATAAGTCTTTGACGTGGTTCCTATAAAGTGATGGGAGAAAAGTGAGTTTCATTTGTTTACATTATGTTTACAATGGCACAGTTTTAATTTTTAAGAATATATATGTAGGTATAAACAATATTTGCATATTTATTGCCTAAGGTTAAATGACATGATGTGTATTGTGTTTTCACATTTGGAATATAATGTTACAGTTGTCACCTGTATTACTATCTGGATGATTTTTGGTAAAGTAGTTGATCATTTTTATGACTACTAAGTGACTGTTTTCTGTGCCTTTTTATGGTTAGAATGCATGGTTAACTATTTATTACAATTTGGAGTCACTATGAGATGTGTATTTTTGTATTCTGAATAAATAAATGGTTCAGCTTTTGTTGTACATTTTTAAGGTGCCTTAAAACAGGCTACCTATTCATATCTCTCTTCTTCAATAAAACCAAATACATATGCAGCGTGTTTCGGCCTCATTCTGTGTTGATTTCACTTCCAGGAAAAGAACCCGTGTTATGAAATGTGAAATATCTTAAGGGGATAAAGTATGTTCCAGTTGAGTGTATATAGATATTTCATAGCAGTGTTGCCTCCTGAAATGAAAAAAACCTTCTGTTCACAGTGTCTCTGTTGTGTCATAGGATAAATCAGTTGTGGCAAACAAATTCCTTGTGGCATGTCAAAGTTTCAAGTGTTGAATAGCGACATTGTGACTTAAGACTGTGGGCCATCTGTGACATTTGAAGTTCTTCTGGTACACCCACATCCCTGAGCATTTTTCTCTCCACATCCTCTCCTCTTCTCTCACTATATCCCTTTTTTTAACCAGAAATGTTTTCAGTAGCTCATTCTAGTGTTTTTTCTCATGTGATCTCACTTCATCTCTGGCAAAATATATATATTTTTTTGTACTGTCTGTTCCCATCCACCTCTATTTCACCATTTGTCAAAAAGAAATCACCTCAACATTTTTCCCCCGAGAAGCAAAAACACAATTGTGGAATCTGTGGAAAGCTCATGGAATCTGTCCAAGCTCCATATATTGTGGCTGTTGATGTGCCCAGAGGAAACAAATGTTTCCAGGACGAGCAGGTTTTGCTCACATTTTTTTTTTTTTTGAGATGCACACATGAAAATAAAAGAAATGAAAACATCTGTGATTTTAAGGAAATGAAAACATATGCATCCATTTAGTCATCAGGCTTGAGTTATAAACCCTTTCAAGGTCTCACAGAATAGATTTTTTATTGCATTTTTTAGTTCATTTAGGCAAAAACAACAACAAACAATGCTCTTTTCATCCGATTATTGGCCTTTACCAAACGGTCGAGATGTCAATAACTTCCTGAGATGGTTTGGTTTTTTAAATCTGAAGTGTCATTAACAAGATCTACTCAAAATGTGGTCAACCAAATGGTTGGACAACCTATTAAAGCGTCAAAACATAAATTGCGGCTTGTTTTTAACTTTGCGGGTCCCTCCTTCTTTAAATTGGGCATTTTAGTTCCTTTCCGGTCACCACCACCAATAAAAGAGCTTTCATTTCCTTGTAGGCATTTTAGATGCAGTCAGTTTCCTACAACAAATATGTTACATAGTTTATGTGAAGGACTGAACAGTGGGCCATGTAACTGATTCACAAGACTATTAATTACATGGGAAGAATGCAAATAACTAAACATTAATAAATGACACAAGAGCATAGCATCAGGAGATTCAGGGATAAATCTGTGTGGGTGATATAGAATTGATTAAAATGTGTATACACTAATGCATCAGCAGTGGCATTTAAATACGTGCAAAGTGCAAGACTTGAATAAATTAAATGACATATTTTTGCACGTCACTTTTTTCACTGTTGTATTAGTTTGTATGTTTATGTATTTTGTCCATTGTGACATAATAACATTCCATAAAACATTTCTTTTTATTTGAAAAGTTCAATACAGTAGATTCATATACATGTTCAGATTTTTCATTACAATTCTGCAAATATATTTTTACAATATAAAAATAATATAAAAGAAATTATACAACAAATAAAATGTAAGGAAAGGAAAAGATTAACAAAAACAAAATAAACAAACAAACAAACAATCGTGGACTGTTAAACAATTGGAATAAATTTGAAATGTCTAAACAATTTAATAGTTTTAGCCAATTTAGAATTGTTTTGTTTTAAGTTATCAATCATAGTCAAATGTGTTTTAAAATCAGTATATTTAAAAATAAAAAGGAGGGTATTCTTTTTTTTTTCAATATTATATTTATCATTTTTTTGTTCATTATGAAACAACAGAACAAACATTCACAAACGTCCCAAATAGTAACATTCTCGGTACAAAGAAACGTAACAAACGTAATATTAATATAAAATAAGCCAGTATAGATAAAGGAAAAACATATTATATACAACAAACAGATAAATAATTAAAAAGAATATACACAAGTAAAAAATAAATAAAATTAAAAACAATAAAATAAAATAAATGTATATATACATATATATATACTCAGTATATACACATACAAAAACACATATACATATAATGAATTTAAAAAAAAATCAGTGTACATTTCAGTCATCATCCTATTCTATCTCCCTATTTGGGAGGGTATTCTTTTAAGCCATATAATTTTATATGTATAATATTTTGCTAAGATAATAATAAAATTAATTATGTAAATCTCATCTGCCGAAAAACTGGGATTGTTGACAGTGAGTAATATCTCAATCTTTATAGTATGATATCTTTTTCATCTATAAAACATAAATAATATAAAAGCCATAAAAAAACACACTGCAGTTTGATTGTTCTGTGTTCGACAGTGTCAGTGCGACACATTATCGTTTTCTCGGCGTGCGATTGGTGATGCCTCAATCACTCTTGTTTTCATGGGAAGAACGGTGATGCACAGGAAATGGGGAGTCAGATTCATTTTTGAGAGTCGGTGAAATCGACTCGTAAGAAGGTAAACATGTATATATCATCTTTAACTCATCCAACTGACTGATACAACATTAATTAACATTTAAAAACCTTGGAAAAATGTATTCACATTTTTCATCACGCCGAAGGTCAAGAGAAAATATTTGGAGAGAATGTGGTGCACTAGATGCCGATCATTCCCATATATTTTATAAGCTGGTTTGCCAACCGCCAATAAACACCAAAGAAGAATGGTAAATGGACTTGCATTTATAAAGCGCTTTTCTAGTCTTCCGACCACTAAAAGCGCTTTACACTACATGTCAGCATTCACCCATTCACACACACATTCATACACTGATGGCAGAGGCTGCTAAGGTGCCAACTTTGCCCATCAGGATCTAATCGAAATACTCATACACACACCGATGGCTATGCCTTCGGGAGCAATTTGGTGTTAAGTGTCTTGCTCAAGGACCCGGAGCAACCGGGGATCGAACCACCAATCGGAAGGTTGGTGGTTTGATGCCCAATTTAAAGAAGGAGCGACCCGTAAAGTTAAAAACAAGCCACAATTTATGTACTGAAGCTTTAATGGGTTGTTCAACCATTTGGTTAACCACATTTTGAGTAGATCTTGTTAATGAGCCTGCTAGAGATTTAAAAAAACAAACCTTCTCAGGAAGTTATTGACATCTCGACTGTTTGGTAAATCAGAATCAGAATCAGAATCAGAAAGGTGTTTATTGCCAGGTGTAAGGGGTATACACGAGGAATTTTCTTTGGCTTTTTGGTGCGAGACAAACAGCATAATAACAAAGAATAGATGAAACGTTAGAATAAAATAAGAATAAAAATGTACAATTTACAAAATAAGCTATAAAAACAAACATGACCAAAAGGCCAATAATCAGATAAAAAGAACATTGTTTGTTGTTGTTTTTGCCTAAATGAACTAAAAAATGCAATAAAAAAATCTATTCTGTGAGACCTTGAAAGGGTTTATAACTCAAGCCTGATTACAACCTGCTCTACCCTCTGAGCCACAGCCGCCTCAAGAAGAAGAGTTCCAAACGGACGAATCGTTTACTGACTACGCATCTACCACACAGCGGCTACCGTCATCGCTGCTGGAGTCACTGAGACACACTGAGAGCGGTGAGGAAAAAACACCTTAATAACGACTAAAATAGCGATGTTTAACATATACAACAAGTGACAACAGAGTGCTGTCGGTTAGGTAGTTGAATCTACCTTCATGTTATCGTTAGTTTGGTGGCTATATGTTATAAATAACGACAAGAAGGTGACATCACAGCCGCGGCCTGGTTCCGCTGCTAGCCGCTGATTGACAGCCTGTCAGTTGGTAGCTAGGTGTAGCTCATGTAGCTGTTGGTGACGTTTCAGTTGGTTTGTTATGATCTGTATGATGTGCTGCAGCTGGCCATCGAGTTAACTATGCTATGCTGTGTCTGTGTTGGTAGCTCAGCCTGAGTGAATCAACATCAGCATCCACAGTGTGTGGCCTGCTGCTGCTGCTGTGGAGGATCCCAGCACCTACACGGTGTAACATTAGCTAGTAGACACCAAACACCCAGAGCCTGGTGGCCTCTATTAACGTAAATAGGTGGATGACATGTAATGTTAGAGGTGTGCAATACATCCAGTGTTGTATGACAAGTCATGTTGTGTTGTGTCATGTTGCAATGACGATGCAATTGACAATCTAAAATGATTTTGTTGCACACAATGTACATATAAACTGGCTCATGTGTGTTGTTTTCAGCAGTGGTCAAGAGAGACCATCACAGAGGTGACACTTAAAGGGAAAGACCACCCAAAAATAGAATTTGCATCATGCTGTTCAAGTTGATCTGGACAGTCAAGTCAGTATCTAAACATATACCCAAGATCTAAATGTAACTTGAATGTTTGACATCATTAGTTGACATTTTTAAGATGGTGACAATTAATGCATCAAAGGACAATTTATCCAAATTGCGTCTTAGCAGTTGTTCTAGTATTCTCTATGTAGTAGGGCTGCAGCTAATGAATCATGATTCTTGTCATTATCGGTTAATCTCTCAATGGCTGTCAATCGATACAAATATTTAATCACTATTAATTGCATTATTGTCATTAGTCAATCACGATTAATCACAAATTAGTCACACATTTTGTATCTGTTTAATTTGTACCTTAAAGGGAGATGTGTCAAGTATTTAATACTCTTATCAACATGGGAGTGGGCAAATATGCTGCTTAATGCAAACACATTTATATATTTATTATTGGAAATCAATTAACAACACAAAACAATGACAGCTATTGTCCAGAAACCCTCACAGGTACTGCATTCAGCATAAAAAAATATATGCTCAAATCACAACATGGCAAACTCAAGACCAACAGGCAACAACAGCTGTCAGTGTGTCAGTGTGCTGACTTGACTATGACATTATCATAAAGTGGGCATGTCTGTAAAGGGGAGACTCGTGGGTACCCATAGAACCCATTTACATCCACATATCTGGAGGTCAGAGGTCAAGGGACCCATTTGAAAATGGCCATGTCAGTTTTTCCTCACCAAAATTTAGCCTAAGTTTGTAGCGTTATTTAGCCTCCTTCTCGACAAGCTAGTATGACACGGTTGATACCAATAGATTCTTTAGGTTTTGTAGTTTCATATAATGAAAGTATCTTCATTCTAGCTTTAACTCTGACAGCCCTATCCAAAACCTAATGGTATTTAAGGCCTTTCACATAAGACAAAGAAAATCAGTAAATCCTCACGATTGGCTTTTTTTATGGAACACAGTAGAAACAGCACAGGTGTAAATATATATATATAATAGAACAGAGCCATCGTTAATGTTATTAGTAACACCTGCTGTGCTTTTCCTACCATGCCAAGACATCTGGTGTGGAAAAGGCCTAATCAGAAGCTGGAACAAGGGATTTTGTGGCATTTTTGCTTGAAAAATTGTCAACATTTGTCTCTATATACAGCCAGAACCTCATTCATATGTCTTAGAGAAATAAGTTATGAATTCTGTTTAATGTTATATTATCTCATCTACTCCACTGATGTCACCTGTGCCTCGTTAGAGACTGGTGTTTGGTCTCACAGTGAGTTTTTCTCACGTCTTCCAGGGTGTGCCTCACTCTCTCTCTCTCTCTCTCTCTCTCTCTCTCTCTCTCTCTCTCTCTCTCTCTCTCTCTCTCTCTCTCTCTCTCTCTCTCTCTCTCACTCTCTCAGTTTCTGTTTATCCATCCTTCCGGCCACCCACACTCACGCTTAAAATTTTGGCCCACATCAGCTCCCAACCAAACAATATTTTAGACTACACAGTTTCTGGCCTTGACAGGTTGTTTTTGCCGTCTCCCTTCTAAGAAGATCAGATCACAAACATCCCTCCGAATCCTCTGCCAGGATCTGCTTAGTTTCATTACATTTTTGTGCAAACGATGATAATTAGTTTTTATGAATCAGCGCTTGAGGATTTGTTTATGCCTAAACTCATCTCAGTTTTTCCATGATATGACTAATACCGAATACATGTGGCATTATGTGACCACAGTAGTTGCACAAGGTGGCGATGTACAGTAAGGCCGATTAAGTTGATTCTCATATTGTTTACCACTGAATATAGCTGAACAAAATATGAAACATCCCAGGCTAAAAAGCAGATTCCTTTATGTTGTTCATCTCTGTTTGACAGTCACACAGCCACAAAAGAGGCCATTGTGCCGGCTTGTCTTGTGAGTGAATAAGGATGTACTGCATAGCTGAGGTTAGGCAGCAGCAGCTGGCTCTGTTGTTTTTGTACAGCCCACCAAAGCACCCATGAGAAGCTAGGAGGTCCAGGATCAGCAGAGGAAGGCCGTGGCATGTGCTCTACCCCTCTGGTTCTCAGGATGCAGGATGGGCTCATCAATAGGACCGCCTGCCTGTGTGTCTAGACTCATCTAGCTGCTTTGGACCATACCTCAAAGGAGAGGCTTGGATTTCTTGGGAAACTTTTCCTTCTTGTACACTGTAAATATTTTGCCTCCTTTACCCGCTCTCTCATGCTGCTTACCAAGTGTGTTTCCCCTGCTCAGTCAGAGCACACACACCCCTGTTCTCCTGCCTCGCTGTTTGATCTCTGATGCAGGCCTCACTGTTTAAAGAATATCAAAGAAGCAAGGGCCTACTATAGCTTATCCTCACCACCAGCATGACAAGTCTAGGCCTACTTTTAAGCGCTTGAGTCATGTTATTTTCACACGGGGTTTGAAGAAAATGTGGTCTAGAAAGTTGGCTGTACAATCTGAAAGAAAGCACAAACCAGAAGGTTAACTGTTTTGCCTCCTGTGGTGAAATGCTTTGTAATCTGTTTCACAGGCTTGATTCCATTGATGTTGGACTGGAACAGGTGCAGTGACGACATAGCTCTTTGTTGCATGTAAACCAGTGGCTTTGTCACATCACGCTTCCTGTTTTAGCATGTAGGTGTGCAACAGTAGATGGAGAGATAGTGTGATATCTCTTTGTTTACTATTAACATAGATCTTGTCATTGCTTTGTCATGTGATTGTTGCTTTGGTTGAGGGCGAGACAGCTGTAAGAGGAGCATCTAAGAGCAATAGAGACATTGCAGAGGATTGTTGATGGAACTAGAGAGAGAACCTCAGACACACAAGGCTCAGCAGTGGGACTTCATTTCAGCAGTTCGACCTTATTCCTTAAACTCACTAACTGTCATTTTCCTTGTACTTACAGGTGAGCGGCCAGACAGCCACGTGCAGCTCTCTGTTGCCATGGATGCCTATGCACGTATTAGAGGAGTCCCCCTGAGGTCCAGGGCCTCTGTCCGGAAAGAGGTATGTCTGCCGGGACGCTGCATCTTATTCTGCAACCATCTGTAGTGTATCTTTTGATATATATTCAAGTCATGTGTAAAAGCAGACAAATAAATAAAAGAAGATGCACAAAATACTGTTCTTCACTCATCTTGCATGCATACCCATACCCATACCCATACCCATACATTGTTTTATTTGTTGTGCTTCGTCACGCATTGATTTTATTATTTAAAATGGGTAAAATCTTATTTCGTCGTAGAGCTGCGTGCCGTGCATTGATTCGCTCAGCCCCTCCTCGCCTCACTCTCTTTCTCACAAACATATTGACGACGGACCGGTCTGTGAACAGCCCCTCCTCTCCGTGCACACTCTGAATCAAAACATGATCATGTGCGGGAGGAAGGATTGTTGCTGGCTTTTGCCCGCAGAGAAGACGGCTGGCTATTTAATAAGCAATTTAAGAAAATGTGGGTGTGCCTCATGAAAAAGCGCAGAGACACACGTGGGAAACACTGTACATGCACGTTGTTTTCTCATTATTTCTCATTAAATCTATTGGGTAACCATATACTTGGGCTTAAAAACAATGTGTTTGCAGACTGTGCGTGACGGTGGGCCGCAGTGTGTGAAGAGCCTCTTTAGGAATAAAAAGGAGCTATGCAGCGTTGGTCTAGAGCTGCCAAGCAGAGACACCACAAGACTGACAGAGGTTTGTCACACTGACAGCAGTGCAAACATATATTCAAAGCTCAGCTGTATTCAAACATTTAATAGTGACCATCAACTGTGCTCTTTCAGATTCATTTTGTGTGTCTGCCTGGGCAATGTGAAGGGGAAGATGTCACCCAACAGGTACGTTTACTCACATGAATTATGATAAAACACTGAAAGAATGTCCTGCTTATAGACTTGCACTTGTCAAATACAATCCTGATATGGTAGTGATGGACATTGGGTCATATTTTTGAGGTTAGAGGTTGTAACAAAAATAATTTCTTGTAATTAACAATTTGACCCACAAGCTAATATGCTCCTGACCCGTGTCTTCTTCTTCTCTCCCAGGCTCTGTTATCTATGCCAGCGGGGCTGTGTGAGCTTCTGAGGTCCCTCCACGTTCACAGCCTCAAGAATGACGAGGTTCTGCTGCTCAAAGACTCCCGCAGGCTGGCAGAGCACAGGGACGCCGGGCCTCAGGTAGGTGACAGATCTTTCATATTGAAGGAATGTGCTCAGTCAGCATGTTGAGTAGTATGAGTGAGCATATGAGTAAAGCAGAAGTGAGCAGTAGGCAGGGAAGTGACAGTGAGGGGAGAGAGTAAGGAGAAGTAAGAAAAAGCTACTGTACTGAAGGTTTTTTGTTGCGAGTAGCTAGATCTATCCTAACAGGAAGTTATTTCTAGGGCTGTCCACAACCAAAGAAATTATTATCCGGCTAACACACAATTTTGTCGACTAAGCGATTAGTTGATTTAATCTACAGATCTGTAAAACTGAGTTCCTTGACAAAGAATCACACAAAAGCACCACTTTAAATCTGGTGTTTATCAGAGATGTGCTCATAAGTTTCTTAGAAATAAGTCATGCAGCATGAAAAAGCATAAAAAATTACTAACCGACTAAAGAAAAGAGGGGGCAGCCCGAGTTATTTTCTTTCAAAAAGCCCTAGAGGCTCAAGATCATTTCCTGAGAGAACACTATGTCTCCATAGAATTTGGTCCTGTTTTAATGATTTCCCTGTAAAAATGAGCCTTACCCTAGAGCTCGGGTAACTCGACAAGTGCTAATGACAGTTTATTTAGGAAATAAACTGAAACAACACTAGAAACATGCACATTTGAGTACATAAATGACCCTCTTGGTAGATTTTTATTATATTAGGAGACACATTTGACTTTTAATGTTCATTACAAAAACTGAGTCACTTTTTCGGTGCATTTTTTATTGTATGTCCCTAAAATTCTGCATTTGTTGACTGAATGGGTTCCCCATATTCATGGCCTTGTCTGTCCCCTGCATGTAAACATACCAAGTCGTTCTCACGCTCTTGAAGAAGTGCAGGTGGGAGGGACGAACAAAGATGTTGTCTTTCCAGCCCACGATTGCAGCCTTGTCCTTCCTGGTCCTGTGTGTGTGTGTGTGTGTGTGTGTGTGTGTGTGTGTGTGTTTGGGTACGCACAGGCCCTGCGGCTCTCTCTGTGGTTTTGTCGTCCGTGTCAGACAGCGAGACCTCCCACCTATCTGCAGTACAGAGTGGACTAAGTGATTCTGCACATGCAGCAGATCAACTCGCAATCAGAGTACAGACATAACAATACACCTCCGTCCCTTCTTCCCCCTCCTGTAAGATTAGGATAAAACAAATTCCCATGTGAATTCTGCGAAAATCTTTGACATTATCAACTGTGACAGTTTGCATACTCTGTCTCCCTGTCGGTTATAAATGTGGCCATTTTTCTCTAATTGAGCTGATTAAATCAAAAGGCTTAATTTTCAACATTTCTTTTTCCCTTCTCTTCCTTTCTGTTTCTCTTTCCCTCTTTATCTGTCTTCCTCTGCTTTTAGTGTTGGTTAAAGGCCGTGTGTGTGCTGAGGCATAATCCCAGCACCAGTGTCTACCCTCAGGCCAGTGTAGCATCTTTGGTGGGCTTGCTGGGGTGCTACATGGCAGGCGTACGCTATGCTCTGGAGCTCCAGGCTCTTCAGAGGGGCACAGCTGAGCCCAGCCAGCCAGAGGAGGACGACACCAACCAGTCGGTCTCATCAATCGAGGATGACTTTGTCACGGCCCTGGAGCATCTGGAGGAGGACGACACAGGAGACAATCCCTGTAGGTTTAACATCTAATGCTTAGTGGCGTTTAGTGGCCTCTGGTCTCTTATGTAGAACATCTTGTGATCCCATCAGCTGATTATACGTAGAGACTTCTGTAAATTCCAAAAGAATAATGTCAGTTCACTGCTAGATGGCGCTCATAAGTTATTTTCTTGTTGGATTTTTTCTTCTACTTTTTTATATAATCAAGGCACAATGGATGACAGCTTTTGTTTTCAGTAGGGCTGTCAAAGTTAATGCGATATTAACTCTTTAACGCAAATTTGTTTGAACGCAAATTTGTTTTAACGCCGCTAATTTCTTTAAAGCATTAATCAATCTTTTGGAGATCGTAAGAGGCTCAGTTTTTAAGATGGAGTGAAGATACTGGTATCATATGAAACAGGAAAACCTAAGAATTCATTGGTACCAACCATGTCATACTAGCTGGTGAAGAACTTGAAGAGAAGGAGGTTAAATAACGCTCCAAACTTGCACTACATTTTGGCGAGGAAAAACTGGCATGGCCATTTTCAAAGGGGGCCCTTGACCTCTGACCTCCAGATATGTGAATGAAAATGGGTTCTATGGGTACCCACGAGTCTTCCCTTTACAGACATGCCCACTTTATGATAATCACATGCAGTTTGGGGCAAGTCATAGTCAAGTCAGCACACTGACACACTGACAGCTGTTGTTGCTTGTTGGGCTGCAGTTTGCCATGTTATGATTTGAGGCATATTTTTTATGCTAAATGCAGTACCTGTGAGGGTTTATGGACAATATTTGTCATTATTTTGTGTTGTTAATTGATTTCCAATAATAAATATATACATACATTTGCCTAAAGCAGCATATTTGCCCACTTAAATATTTGTATCGATTGACAGCCCTAGTTTTCAGTTAGTTTTCTTTGTGTTTATCTTTTAAAGTCCTCTTCTGTATGTACGGTATATAACCAGTTTCCTCCCCTCTTCCCTTTCATCTCCCTCTCCACAGCTGCTGTTTCCTATCGCCTTTTTAAAAAGCGTGACGTGGCATCACAGACAGTCCCAGCCCACAAGAGAAAAAAGGAATTAGCAGGCGCCCGCATTATCATAAGCTCATCGTCGAAGAAGAACTCGGCCAACCATAATTCTGGTCCAGATGTGTCTGTCACAGTGCAGAGGTCATCGGGCGTGGAATCCCAGTGGACTTACTGCAGTCCTGGAGCTCGTCTCCCCTCGCCTCTGATGCATGTCAGTGAATCAGAAGAGTCTGACGGCTCCAGCCCCAGCCCAATCATTTTCCTGGATGAGGTGGGCTACCAGAAGAGCCTGCTGGCCAAGCTGGACATCCCCACGGTGCCAGGGGGGCCCAGAGAGCGAGTTGAGGACTCGGACTCTGAAGTCAGTGAATTCTTTGACAGCTTCGACCAGTTTGATGACCTGGAGGACCTGAGCTCAGACAACTGCACTCTCGCGCTGCCTCTGGACGCCATCAGTGCCCCAACCAAACAGAGCCAGACCAGCGGGTCAGCATCCAAATATGTTTCTAGGGGCTGCTCCACCAAGGGTATGAATCCCCACCGCTTTGACCACCCCACTCTCCCAGCCAATGTGAAAAAACCCACTCCTCTGAAACCAGGCTCTCCCTACCCACATCACTCCGAGGTGCCTGATTCCCCTCGACCAGTGCAGACCCCCTCTGACGAGAACGGTGGCCCACTCTTCAGCCCTGTCAGCTCCTCGGCCTTCAGCCCCTTGGTGGACTCTAGTGGACCACTGGAGTACTTCTGGAAGGCGGATGTGGATGGACGGGACAGCTCAGAGCTGCGTAAACCCCAGGATCTCTGCTCTCTGTATAAGACCTACTCAGACTTTGCCAGCAGTCTCTCCAAAGAAATTCTAGGATCCGTGTGTGGCTACCAGTCTGCCGTTGACATCAGCGAAAACAAGAATCTCAGCTGCGTCTGCCACAAGGAATTCAAGAACCCTTCGGGCTACCTGATGAAGCTCTCAGAAATACAAGAGACAGTAACGGTGGCCACGCTGCAGAAGAAGTCCCAGTCTCTGAAGGATGGCATTCAGAGGTTTGCCACCGACCTGGTGGAAATGAGCTTGGGCAGCGCCTTGCGAGACCTCCAAAAAGGCGTATCCTCCTGTACCACCACCTTGTGTCACCTAGCCGCCAGGCTCACCTCCTCAGTGTTTCAGATGGCCTTCCATGAGATTGGCATGCGCCGCGCCTATGTGTTGAAAGAACGAGCAATCAACGGATTAGCTGGCTTCCTGGTCGGAGAGGCCGTGTCGGGGGCGCTGAAGGAGTTCCTGACGGTGAAAAAGCAGATTTTCCACAGCACAGTGACACAATTTGCTGCAGATCTGGCTGAAGAGCTGGTGTTTGAAGGCATCATGGAAGTGTGTCAGTTCTCCCACCCCTCAACGCCTCTCACACCTAGTGATTGGTCCTTTGGCCACGGGCACGAGAAGGAGGAGGAGGAGGAGGAGGAAGAGGAGGAGGAGGTGGTTACCTCCTATGCTTCAGACTTATCTGAGTCGGTTATCCAAGAGGCCTTCATAGAGCTCTCTCAGGCTGATGTTGCCTTCACTAGCCAAGCAGCTATTAGTGTGTCTCTGGACAACATCTGTTATGTCAGTGCCGAGAACACGAGCGCTCAAACCTGCAGTACCTTTGCTAACCAGCAGGTTTTAAGTTCAGCTGGAGCGGTCCCGGGGCCTTCAGGAGAGGACGCTACCTGCACGGTGAAGAAAGCCCTGTTCACTGTGTCAGGCATGGCCAGCTGTATTCCTGTTCCCCAAGCAGGCCAAGCCCTCTCCCACCTCCAGGATCCAGAGGAGACCATTCAGTATAAGTCTAGCTTGTCAGAGACCCCACAGGCCAGCCCCCAAAGAGTTACTGACACCACCACACCTGCACAGACTCACCTTCACAGTCATGGAACTCAGACTCCCGTACCTGAAGAAGACCCCTCCCAAGGAAAGTCCCCATTCCAAAACTTCTCGGGCAACATGGTGGATATGATCGTAACGGAGGCTTGTGAGCTAATAACTGCTTCTAAGATGAAGAAGAGTTTTGGTGACTGTGCTGATTTCTTTACAAAGACAATCGGGAGCAGAAGGGACTCTTCTTCTAAACTGGAGACGGTTAATGATGAGGCTCCAGGTTCCCCTTCAACGCAGGCAGTTGCTGGCTTCAGATATGACTGTAGAGAGTCTGTGTATGTTAGGAAGGGCGGCCCTGTTGAGCCAGCAACAGACCATAACATTCCTCACATTTCCTTTCAGACAGGCTCTCAAAGCCAGGGGAGAACCAGCTGTGAGTTAGACCCCAGGACCAGAGGTGTGGCTGAAACACATCCTGTGATGATGGATACTCTTGATGTGCCGGGTACAGAGATGGGTGGACAAAGGAGGATATCTGTTCCTGGGGATGACTCGGCTCCGAGCTCCGGCCAAAAATCCGGCGGGACTCCTGGCACTCCCCCTTCTACCCCTCAGCAGCCCAGCGAGGTGTCCAAGGAGAAGCAGATAAAACGGTTCTCCAAGAAGCTGAAAAGCAAGCTGGCCAAGGAATTTTCCCCCGCCACCCCCCCACCCACTCCTCACTATCAGCCTGGCCCAGGGCCAAAAGACGTCACCCCTGAGGCGGACAAGGCTGAGTTCATGCTCAAACTGATGAGGTCTCTCTCTGAGGAGGCAGATGGTAATGAGGATGAAGACGAGGAAGAACTGGCAGAAGAGGGTGGCGTCGGTGGCACTAACAGATGTTTAGAGACAGCGGGCGGCCGGCATGAACTAAACCAGATGTCCGCTCGGAGGATGTCCAACAAGGAAGCTCTCCATTATGCTGAGCGGCTGGCTTGCCACATTGTCTCCATGGCAACAGAGATGGACACCCTGGGAGTGGCGGAGGAGGAGGGGGAGATGAGCAAGGGCAGCGGGAGAAGGAGAGACAGCGTGGCTCAGTTCTCAGAGCAGACCTTGAACACCTTGTGGGTCTACGCCGGGGAGGTGGCGGGAGAGGTCATCAACGATGTGAAGAGGATGGTGAGCTCTGCACAGCAGTGTCCATATCACAGAAGAAGAAGCTTTGACAGATCTAGCTCTGAATGTTTGCAGCAGCACCACCAAAACCAGTCTCAGCCCAGTACGGACCAGAACAGAGACTGGAGGGTAGGGAAGCTGGCTGAGCAGTGGTCTAATGACCTGATAGCCTCTGTCTTCCGGTCTCCCACCTCCACTTCAAGCACCGTCTCCAGCTCCAGCTCTGGCCTGTCTTCTGAGTATCCCAGCTGTGAGAGTGTGACAGATGAATATGCTGGCTACCTCATCAGGGTGCTGAAAAAGGAGGGAGGTAGTAGGGAGTTGGTCCTGGACCAGTATGCGAGCCGTTTGGCCTACCGCTCCATAAAACTGGGCTTGGCTCACGCCAGTCGCAAGATCAAGCAGAGATCCTCCAGCACCCGCCTTCACTCGTCCAAGTCGCTGCCAGATGAATGGAAAGCTTCTGGAAGCGAAGCCTCGTCGCCAAAGGACAGAGTAGAGTCAGTAGTTAGTCCTTCAGGCGAGGATGCTCAGTGTTGTTGCAGAGACTCTGAGGAGCAGAGTCAGAGGGAGTACATGGATCTGGTCAACTTTGCAGAGTCTTTAGCTTACAACATCACCTGTGATGTCACACGCAAGCTGCATCTCTCCTCTGCACGACTGCCCAAGTCTCTCACCGACTCCTGTCTTTATAAGAAATCCAAACTTGAAGACATGGCAGAGAATCTCATCAGGAACTCCTTCTCCTGCCCCCTGTTGTCCAAGGAGGGTAAAAGCAGGCATTACCACAGCACAGGAAGCCTGTATGATGGAGGCTACAGGGGCAGGGTGATGCAGGTCATCGAGCATTACGCCAGGAAGATAGTTGACGACACTCTGAAGATGAGCCTGGCTTCAGTTGGACATTCGTCCCAGGAGCACCAGAGGACCCACGACAGACACTCTCACACCCAGAGGTTGTCTGAGGGGCCGACGCTGGGCCAAGCCCTGGGGGAGAGGACATGCCGTTATTGTCAGGTCCAGGAGTGCCCGTACTGCACCAAACACAGCAGGCACCACCACCAGCCGGTATTACAGAGGAGGAAAAGGGGCCCAGAATGCCCGGCGAGGGCCGAGCGTCTCTCTAGCCTGGAGATCCCCAAGATCCACATTGACCTGGACCACAGGGCAGTGTTCGCAGAGGGGATGGTGTCCATGGCAATGGAGACAGCTAAACGTGAGCTGAGCAACACCAGCCTTAATGCCGACAGCGGCATCGGCCACGATGGAACCAGCTACGCCGAGAGCCTGACCGCTGAGATCATGACGTCAGCTCTGTCCAACATCTGCCAGACCGGCAACATCAGGTAACCAGTCATGTCCATATGTTCCTGTCATGCCTAGGGCCACGCATACATACCATAGTATTTAAGCAGCTTTGTTTAATTGATTTTGTATTGATTGATAAATCTAAAATATGGTGCTTTAAAGCTGCTACTATTTTATATTTACTTCCTACCTAATGTTACCATTTTAATACATTGAGAGCATTTTCATCATGAATTTGTTAGTGTAAATATTTGCATCATTTTTGAAGCCCTCTGCTCTTTGTCTCCTCTGTGCATTTAGCTTCCCAGGTAGAGAAGCCACCGAGTCCTCCATGTCCCAGCAGCTGAGTGTCGGAGATGACAGTCTGGGCAGCTGGTCCAACCTGAGCTTTGAGGACGAGCACCAAGACGACAACAGCAGCTTCCTCCACCTCAGTGACAGGTATACAAGCATTAGCCTTCTCGTACATACTGAAGCGTACCAAATATCCAGTTACCTGTAGAGCACACTGCTGCTATCTCCCCTTCTGTCAGTATTTTACTGTAGTAATAGATAATGAATATATTTTGCAGATTACCAGACACTAAAAGCAAACAAACACTGGGACATGCTGTAATACGTCTATTATTACCCTTCTGGTTTTACTATTGCGGTAATATTAACCATCCTTATTGGCACAGCATCATACCAAAATGCTAAAAGCATGTCATTATTTATTTATGCGGTATCGGTTAGTAAGGGCTTCTGCTCTGACTGTTTTTTTAATACCATACACAAAATGAAATGACAGGGGAATTTGATTCTTGATTTAAGGGCGGGTCCATTTAGGTTTTTATATTGTTCTGTAGCTTCCCAGTGGTGTTCCTTATGTATTCAAATACAAACATTCACATTTTGGTCGAATTATGCTGGTTTTAGCGTCAAAATGCTATTTAAACAAGGCCCTTCTAAAATCTTTTCCCACGTGACCTGACGTAGGTTTCTGCATGATAACGCTGCTACATTTACAGAACATATACATCTTTTTAGTCAGTGCATTAACATTTCATCCAGTAACTTAGATGGCGGTCAGCATGCTCCCAGTGTGGAGAAGCAGACAGGAGTACCGGCAAGGAAGCTAAGCAATGCACTGCTGTGGACACCATAGTTCGGATACGGAAGTCATACAATAACACAAACAAACTTACCAATCGATGCAGCTGTAGACCAGCAACTCCTGTGTTCTGCTAGGTAAAATTACTGTTTTTGTGAATGGAGTCTGGTGGCTTTGAAGACAGCGATATAACTGCTTCAGTCTCCCGTCAGAAGGTGCTGTCTGACGGCGAGGTAAAGTGGTGAAAATATTCTAAATATAATAAGTATTTTAAGACTCCATTCACAAAAGCAGTAATTTTACCTCGTAGAACGCGGGAGTATACACACAACCCCACTTCAAAAAATCCAAACCAACCCTTTCAGTTATTTCCAAAGTTGGCACAGCTAACATTGACTTAGCTAGTGCTAGTGTTCATATTATTCATAACCTTTTTGATTAGCTTACTTTGGAAACCTGCGTCACTGCTTTTTGCAACAGCTGAGGGGGCGTATCATTTGAAAAAAATGGAACAGAGTGCAGATGGACCTTTCCCCCTAGCAGTTTTAATCGTGATAATAAACCATCTAAAGTATGATTTGCCAGAGGGGTACTGACAAATAAGCAAATTTCAACACAGATATTTTTATGAGTAGGATTTAGGCTCAGGTTTCAGGCAGTTTTTGCATTTTCTACCAGGAGTAGAAGTAGTAGGAGTAGGAGTCATTGAAGCCCCTGCTGTGAGCTGGGTACAGTTTTGTCTTCCCAGCATTTCCCAGAAAGTATGCGGCGATAATGTCTTTGATATGATGACAGCTGCTGTTGCCATCATCTCACTGACAGGGATGCTTTTTCCAATAGGGTGGCAACAACAGGTGGCCCGTCTCAGCTACATATGTGCTCACTGTGTTTTTTTCATTTGGTCTTTTTTTTAAATGTGAACAATCTAATCATGGGTTTTATAAAAAAAAAAATTAAGATGAGATAACATAGGATGTAAGGGAACATGTGAATTTGATCACTCTGGTAACAAGCAGTGGACTTGCACAGTTGAATTCTCGGGAGACAACGCTGACATCGTTGTAATATTTCAGTTTGAGCAGTATAATTTATTTCAGTGTAGTCATGGACCTAAAGAATGAGGTTATCACTTTAGTCGTGCTGTGTCAGTTTGTGCTGTTCATCTCCTCAGACCCAGAGCTCTTTCATTGCTAGTGTTGGACAGCGTTTAGCAGGAGTCTCCTGTGGTTGCCTCTAGATGGGAGGCTTCCCAAGGTCAGCACAGGGCACAGTGTATTGTTTGGGAAATCTCATTTAGACTTGACCGCCAAAAAGCAATTTTCTGTAATTCGTGCAAGTGTTGCATTATATGTGAGCTTGAACGGATGTGTTGTTTAAGATTTCAAGTAGCCGTCTCTGCAGCCAAGTTCCTCTCAGAACGTTTGTGAAATACACCACAGGGAGAAGAGCTAATTAGTAGTTGTGACAGAATTGGCCTTCTGTTCTTGGACGGACATCGTCACTATTTGTGTGTATGTATGCAAAAAAAAAGAGGGAGAGTGGGACCGAGTGAGTCTGAGTATTGGCCCTCTAAGAACCCTTTCACAAGCCAACATTTAGTCCGTTTTAATCGAACTTTGGAGCGGTTTGTTTGGGCGAATTCATCTTTTTCATCCCGAGAGCTTCCACTTCTATGCAGGGAATCGCGGACTTTGATGCTGTCAACGTTTTTTCACTTTGACTCGGCACTGATCGACTCGGCACAAATCCATTCTCCTTCTGTTTATCTCAAATGACTTTATAAACGTCACTATTTTGTGGACTTTATCTATCATATTCTGTATGTTCTCTTCGGCCCAGATGTCAAGCAAACATCAGACTTCTGCAGAAGTCCACGTCAGTCCTCTCCCACTCATGTTAACCTGTCGTTTACTTGTGTCCAGGGAGCCTGTGTTTTGATTTGCTTGGAAACGGTCCAAGACCACCTCTCGGTCCGGTTGTTGTGGTCCGCACCAGAGTACGATTATTGCGTTCACAACTGCCCAAATGAACCACACCAGAGTTTGATTAAAGCAGACTAAATGTTGGCTCGTGAAAGCGTCCTCATACCATAACCAAAACGCAGGCTGCCTGTGTGGGCATTTGTTGAGATGGGCTTAAGTAAACGACAGATTAACATGAGTGGGAGTGGACTGACCTGGACTTCTGCAGAAGTCCGATGTTTGCTTGACATCTGGGCCAAAGAGAACGTCCAAAATATGCTAAATGAAGTCCTCAAAAATAGTGACTTTTATAAAGTCACTGGAGATAAACTGGAGGAGAAGGGATTCGTGCGTGAAGTCCGCAATTCCCTGCATAGAAGTGGCAGCTCTCGAGACAAAAAAGATAAATTTGCTCCTTTGTACACTGTGAAACTGAACCAGACTAAATAGAAGATAAACCAAAAGTATCAATTTTACTCTGATTCGGACTAGACAAACGGACTATGGCTTGTAAAAGCGCCCTATGTTACATGGTCTCATACCATTCTCCAGCCTCTGGGAATTGGGCTGTTGACATTTCTGGCAAAGGTTGACATCTCTATGGAAGCAAAACTGACAACATTTGAGATTCTTTCCCCGGATCCTGAACAACACAATGCGTTAGCATCGAGTTATTTTGCCATCAGGGCCAAGTTAATGTATTATAATATTTTCTAAAGGTGTGTCCTTGAATGCTCTCTTCACTTCAGGCAGTGTTTCTGGAACAAAGGAACAAAGTCCACCATGTGTAATTCATTAGACTCTCTTCAAAAGCACACTCACACCGTATCCGTTGAGCAGGTGAAATAACGGCAGGAAAAAAAAACACCTCGGAGGGCTTATTGAGACACTGAGCGTGATGATTGACTAAATGAACAAGCTCTCACCGTGTGTCATTCACTCAAACCGCAGGGAGAAAGCTGTAGCTGAGGTAATGCAGATTAACGGAGGTATTTTTAGGTATCAGAAACGTTCCTCCCTTCAGCCTCACTGAAGAGCGCTGCACGCCACGGTGTGCAGGTTCCAGCCAGCAGGCTAATCATTCACTAATTACAGAGAGAGAGTGTGTGTTGTTGCGCTTATGTTGTCAGCTGGTTGTCCTGGTGGAACCCATAGGATTATCGGTATTAAGCGAGGACAAGAATGTAATGATCTCACATTTTAGGCCTTTAGCAAATTGTCTCGATCAACAGATGATTCAGTGGGTGGAAAAAATCAGCATCATTTGAAGAATCCCCCTCTGTTTTGAAACCTCGCCTGTCATTTAGAGGATTATTCCAAATGCCAGAAATTGTCATCAACCTGAGTGGTGTTATTTGAAGCTACATGATAGATGTGGTCATTATAGCAAATTGGATGAAACTGCCGCAATGTCTTATACCCTAGGCTTGGGCGGTATCTGTTTTATCATACCATCATTTGTCAGACTAGAGACGTAACAACTTCAAAGATGGGTGAGTAGTACTTGCTGTCATCCGACGTTGGTGCTTTTTACACTGAACAAACACGTTTTATATTGGGATATTTACGACCATGGCGGCGATTTCAAAGCGAGCAACAGGAGTAAATAGAAACGAGGCGTTCGACAAAAGATCAGCCCAAAACGGCGCACCGTGCTGCGTAGTGCTGCATCGCTCGCAGCCAGTTAGGACACAGTGTCATGGACATAATGTGCAAAAATATATAATTGAATAGTTCGTATATTCATTTTAAAAAACACATAGGTTCTTCGAACGGCATTTTTGGCCAATTTTGACCGCCCTAACACACAGCGGCTGAACGGAGATGATATGCCGGTGGTGGTGGCAGACTGGCAGTTGAATAAAATCATGTGGCTATAAACTGCTTTTGTAGTTTGAAGACAGCTAAACCCAAAACACTGTCGCTATCTTCCTGAGCTCAGCTGCCTGTAACACCATAGAGACCGACCGGTACGTACAATATATCACATCAATACAGCATCATAGAAAGCAGAGCGTCTGTATTTCTGACTCTACTGAAAATCATTTCTAAATAACTTGGTATACCGTAATACTGCCCGAGCCTATTATACCCTGATCTTTGTACCATTTCAGTAGCTCTCCTGTGATTGTATCCCTCTTAGCGAGTAGCCCCTCTGTCAGTGTTACAGCGGTGCGTTACTTGCCTTCTCTCTCCAGCAGCAATGGGAACAGCAGTAGCTGGAGCAGTCTGGGCCTGGAGGGGGAGGCGTGTGAGGATCGCATGTCCTTCTCTCCCTCTGACAGGTTGGTTCAGCGACTGGTCGACACGGTGACCTTTCCAAAATGCCTGTAAGACCTGGAGGTTCATCCAGAATGGGACAAAGGAATAGTTGAGCTATTGAATTTAATATATGAAGCCAAAAGTAATTAAGGAAGCGTGCAACAAATCCATCAGTGGGAAATCTTGGCACAAAATTGGGAGCAGGGAATAATAGCTTCATCATATGAAAATGATTTACGAGATTGTACAATGGTATTTTGATTTATACTTTGTCTCATACTGGGAACCACCAGCCCCTTGCATGACCGCACATAGCTTTAAATATAAATAGGCTTGACATTGCATATGCTTGTTGATGGTGATGTCTGCATGCGATGTATTACTCAAGCTTTGCTTGTTCTGCATTTGCTTTCATGTCATTTTTGTTGCTTAATATGATAATTTGTAGTGTTGTTATATTTTGCATTCATGTTTTTTGACTGTTTAAACCCACAAATAGGTTCAGATATTAGTCCTGCAGGTGTTTCCATCATGGGCCTGTTTATGTAAAAACAAATTAAAAAACACACTCTGAGAAATACTGCAGCATTGACACATTCAGTCTGTACTGCCAGCCACTTATAATCATACCATTGTTTTCTCAGGCTGGTGAATGTGTTTTTGCTTCCATCCATGCAGCCGCTTGTTCCGGCTCATAGCAATGCAGCACTATCAATCAACATGTTCATCAACACGCTCTTGCAGGAAACCCCAGTATCATTGGAGGCTGAGAGTCTGCCATGTTTAGGTTCTCCTTTAAACAACAATGTTTTCTTGAGTTTTATTTTCCATCAACATGCAGTAGTGAATGAATGAATTCAGTTCTGTTTGGCAGCTGATAATCACTTCTCAGGTGTCAGAGCTTCCCCACAGACATGTGAATGCACCAGCAAGTTAATCAGTGCTTTACAACGGCATGATTAGTACTCACAAAAACATTGACAAAATATGCACTGTAATTAATGACCTATCGGGAGCATATTGATGCATGTTGATGTTGACACTGGTCTAACGTCACCTGAAACCAGGGGCAAAACTGCTACAGATTTCCCTGAAAAGGGCTAAAACTTGCAAAACTACTGTTGTGGTCAATGGAAAACTTTACAGAAAAAGGAAAAAAAATACATTAAAGAGTGATCTAAACCCAAATCCACATCAATATGGAGCCTGCTGACGAAAAGCAGAGGACTGGCCATCAGCACCATTAATTACAATAAAAAATAAAAAATAATAAATAAAAAAAAATATGATGACAGACATTCGAAGCTTTATTCAAAAAACCTCAATTGAAGCTTTGCATGTAAAAACAATAACATTTGGTACAGCCCTGATAATACTGTACTATGACAGCTAACATTGTAATATAATTGAGTGTATCAAAGCAATTAGAAGGGCTATTGCAATAGACTTATGGCAATATTGTGTTTTGATGTAATGAAGTAACCTATTTTGACAGGTATTTAATTCACTTGATTAGATAAAAACACATTTCCGCCTTGTTATTTTATCCATAAACGGTATCTGATTGGCTGATTTTTCAGAAAACGAATGGTATCACAATTCATATCTATATTATGATGCAAAATAACACATACAGGACAGTAATAGAGGATTTTATATGTACTGTATCGCCCAGTCCTTCATCTCAAGAGAACTTCATTTAGCACCGAGGATCAGCAAATAACAGCTGGCCAGTTCAGTGTCTGCCATTAGGTGGCAGGTTTCTCACACATTCACATCTGTGGTTCTGTCACTTCTAAATGTGGCAATTAAAAACATCTCAAGATTGTAAGATTACCTCATATAACTTTGATTTAAAAAACAAAACTTTTGCTACTACAGTTGTCAATATCAGCAAATACACTGGTGGGTTTGTACTCTTCAGACATAGATGATAGATCAAACTATAGTTACACTGGTATTGTTCTTTAATGCATGGCTTTATAGTTGTGCTGTCCTGTCTGTCTTAGTTCTTAGTCCTCCTCTCCTCTGCTATGACGACGTCATCGCTGCTTCATGATCCCGTAAATGTGAAAAGTCTTGTAAGGCGTCCTCCTCGTGGAAAGAGAGCGATATCCTTCTGTGATATTGAGCAGAGTCTAAGTGTCTGTAGCCGTGGGCTGTGTCAACACCACTGTGATTAACAATCTTATAAAGTGGAGAAATGACTGTTTACCTGTCGGCACGTCACACTGCAAATATTTGCACAATTGACAGAATGGATGTTGAGTAGATGTTCACAATGGGAAAAATCAACTTTCACACTCATCAAGTGCTCTTAGTCATTGTGTCTTAACTGGCAAAAAGACATTGAAGCTGAAAAGTAAATTCTCTGGGATATAGAATAAATATTGACGGGAAATATGCAGCGACGTGTGTAAGATGTCTTCTGAGCAGGATTGCTTTGATTACAGTGCATGTGGCTTCTGATATCCTGCTATGCTTATATATCAAAGGCTGTTAGCTTAAGCATGCTTATTGTCATTCGTGTCTCCTTGCATGTGGCCTCGTCTCCTCAGCCTTTTCTGCCTTCTCACTAATAACCTGTGTGACTTTTCTCATCTCACAGTGACAACACTGAGGACAAGGAGACTGAAGTCAAAGAGGAATCCAGCGGTAAGGATGTTTTACTGCATTCAGCCTCTGTATATAAAGGACCTGTGTGTAACATTTAGAGGGATCTAATATAATATATTAATAAGTATGTTTTCTTTAGTTTATAATCACCTGAAAATAAGAATCGTCATGTTTCTACAGTAGCCCAGAATGGACAAACGAAACACTGTTAACTTTTCCTGCCTGGGTCGGAGTCAATGATGTTACTCACTCCCGTCACCGCTGTTCGCTCTGTCTTGCATCACCACTCACTTCCCACGTACACACACACACACACACACACACACTCTACACACTGGCTCTGCTCCAGATGACCTACGCTTCTCTTATAACATCTGGCTCTAGAGAGGGCCATTCGCGTTTTTGCATCGGCCACCGTAGCTCTCCAACCCGCCTGGCACGCAGGAGAGGCTTCAGTTGGTTGCAATCTCCTCACCTCACTGCTAGATACCACCAGATCCTACACACTGCACCTTTTAAATGCTGCATTTTCTAATTCGGTAAAAGCTATTGTGGAACAAGGTTATAATAGCTTTGAATTTTAATTGTTTTTATTTTAGTTTTGACTTTTCAATTTCAATTTAGTTCAGTTTTAGTTAGTTTTCAGAGTGCGTTTGCTAGTTTTAGTTTTTCAGAAAGTTTTAGTTTTAATATTTTAGTTCTACAGTATTAGTTTTTTGTGAGGGCCAGGTATAATGTCTCAGAAGTATGCAGCTACATATACATACATATTAGGGCTGTCAAAGTTAACGCGATAATAACGTGTTAACGCAAATTCGTTTTAAAGCCACTGTTTTCTTTAACGCAACTTGCGATTTTTAGGTTGTAGCGGGCTACATTTTAAAGCTAGAGTTAAGATACTGGTATCATATGAAACTAGAAAACCTATCTAATCTCCCTTTAAGGTCAATTTTGAAGAGATAAATGTGCAATTAATTTGTGATTAATCATGATTAACTATGGACAATCATGCAATTAATCTCCATTAAATATTTTAATCCAAAATGTTTAATTTTTAATTTTTGCGCAACTTAATTGAAGCAGTTGCAGGATGAAACCATCTCCTGGAACGTCAAGTCTGTTCAGTTTCTGACTCCTTTTTTTTGGTTGTGATATATTATGGCTAAAAAACAAAAACTGAGATGAATTTACGTTCATTTTTATTTTATTTTTATCAGTTTTTTACCCAGGCAATATCATTTCAGTTTAGTTTTAGTTTTTCTTAAAGGATATAGTTTTAATTTAGTTTCAGTTTACTAAAACTATTTTACCCTGTTGTGAACTAGACTTTCCTAAAAATACAGATTTTGGCACAAAAACAAATCAAACATTTTAACATAGCACACTTGTAGACAGCAGAGGGATTTGGGGAAGAGACGGAGCCCCCTCTCCTAATTTGAGGTCTTGCTCTTTCCACTCCTCGAGACTCAGAACAGTTGGCCCCGTTTCCGGCTGTCTGTGTGCGTCTGTCTGCCTGTCTGAGTGTGTTGTAGCCGGGGATTTCACCACCCCCGTATTCAGCCACACTAATGCTCATTCAACCACTCCTCTCCCTCCAGTCAGTCATCTTATGTTATGTGTGTGTGTCAAACCAGAACAGCCCCCAGTGAGGGGGTCCGGGGGGACTCCTCATTGGGTCTGTTGTACTGTGGGAACGTGGGAACCCGGCACAGAGCTGGGGGGAGCAAAGGACTGCTACATGTGCAGCAGAACACACTAATGTACAGTAGACTCGTGTCTGATCAGTGATTAGAAGAGCCAGCTGTATTAAAATATGCACGGATGTTTCCTGTTGAATGAACCACATGTGTCTGTGCTGCAGGGACTCTCTGCGTGGACAGGACTCAGGTGCCGGCTCCCAGGACCACACTAGTCGTAGTGAACTCGGATGTCAGGGAGCTCGGGCGCGGCGGCCCTCATCACGTGACCCTCGACCCTCAGCTTCGGAGCATGCTGCAGTGGGTGGCGGCCTCCATGGCCGACGTCCCCCAGATCCAGCTGATCCCTGACAGAGAGCTCCAGCAGGTGATTACCCTCAGTCTGTTCTTAACACCATCACGGTGGTATTTATTATTAAACATCAACGCTTTCCTTAACCAAGTCAGAATGCTTCAATGAAAGAAGTCATCCTCAGCAACACAGAGAAAAGCAATACAGCAAGGTGCCAGCACTTAACTGAGCGCATAAGGACCTCTGCCATCTCTGTAAATTACATTTTATATACAGTTCTGTGTAGTAATCTTTGATTTGAACGTAGTTTCCCCAAATCCCCTCCTTCCATGATTCCTCATGGATCAAGTTTTTGTTTGACTATATTTATATTACACTGCAAATTACTCCTGAAAATAAAACATAAATCAGAAAGAGAAAATACTGGAGAAACGTCCCCTGACAGAGGATAATTGTGTGTTAGAGATCACTTTGGTCAGCCATTCCTCTGGCAACTGGACAAGGCGGCTCCACTACTATTTCACATCTCCGCTTTACGAGACATGACTCACTAGAAACCCTTAAACATTCACCCAGATCCCTTTCTTGGCGGTGCGCTACACTTATAAATCTGAATTACAATTGATCATCCTTATGTGGCCTCTCTTTGATTATTGAAGTGCTGATAACTGTGTGCCCTTTCAGCTCCCAGCGGTGGTTCAAAGGCTTCGGGAGAGGAGGTGGAGGGCAGGAGAGCTGCTGCACACGCTGCTGCGCTACTGTGAAGAAGGTCAGACGCACGGTCCGACCCAGGCCAGGGAGGAGGCACTCCAGGCGGGCAGAGAACCTCACCGCATCCCCCTCTTCCAGTGGCTCCTGGAGCACGCCTAGGGCCAATCCTTCTCCATCTCCCTCTCCATCTCCCTCTCCTCTCCTCTCCCTTTCCTCTTCCTCTCCTCAGTTCCAAACAGGGCTTTGCAAACTCCACAGCCCCTAGAGGGCGCCATACAAATCAGCCGATCTAACTAACTTAACTCTGATGAATGTGGGTGACGTGTGCTCAGCATTGCGTGCTGTGACCAAGAGTACTTCTGTTGTATCTTATTTTCCTTTCCACCTTCTGTTTTGTTGTTGTTGCGGTTTTTGTTAATCATCGGGCTGCGTTCATCACATGTGTTGATTTAATGAGCTGGCCCACCTACACTTGTGAATTGAAGCCCTCACACCTTGCTGCCATTGTGCTTGAGCTACAGAAAGAAAAGGAGTGAAGAAAGAAAGAGAGAGAGAAAGACCCATCCCATCTGTTCCAGACAGAGATGCAGTGAGTTGAGAGAAAGAGAATGTGTTTTTTGTTAGGGAATCCCCATAGCTGCTGGGCGGATGATGTCATCACACCCACAGCTCACCTCTGTGGTGTTTCCACATGTTAAGAGACCAACTGTGCGCTCTCACACACACACACACACACACACACACACACACACACACACACACACACACACACACACACCACACCCTTGTATTATTATCAGAGGGAACCCGAGCTGCACCGACACTCATCAACAGTTATTCCCCCATTAATAATTGTTGTATTTATCCACTCAGTGACGTTTTTCTCTGGAGCTCTGAATGACGTAACTGCTGCCATCATGACTCGTCACATATGATTGATATGCTGCCGTACGTGCAGATTGACAGGACGCTGTTAAAGTTGCATATCTTTAGTAAATTGTACTACAGTCGTTTTGCGTTGATTATCAAATCAGTAGAATGAGAAATAGCACTTGATGAAGTTGCCTCTTTGCCAGTATTCCTGTTATATCTAATAACTGTAACACTGCTTGCCTCGCCTCAATCTCCTTGGTTGTCAAACTTAGTAATTGGAGTGGATGATGTTTACCAGGGCGGTCGGTATTAAAAAGTATATTTTTGTTGAAGGTAATCAAACATGAAATGCTGCTCGAAGCTATGAAAGAAGCCATGATAGTTGCTTAATGTTGCCAAATGAAACCAATAAGGTGACTGACTGTCCTCCAGTCAGTAGTAAGTGTGTGTGATCCTCCGGTCATCTGTGGTCCAGTTCTTGGAAGATCCAGTGACGTAGATAGTGGACCTTTTAGTAATTAAAGACACCGGTTCTGCACCTCCAAAACCACAAACTAACAGCATGTACATAGCTCAACCTTGGACTCACACATTTTTGTCACCCACGCTCCACAGTCACCTCGTGGAATGAAGAGTACCACAGCTTCCACAGAGCGCTAAACTCCTCTAACACACACCCTTGTTACTCACCAGCCCCCATATGCGTGCATCCCCATGCACAGGCACTAACTAGCTACTTGCTGAGATGCACTTTTTTTTTTCTTTTTTTTTTTAATTGGCCGAGGAGAGACTGGGCATTTCCACTCCTGCCCTCAGACCTCTCCTGGCCTTTACGCTGTGAATTTACTCCTCAGCATGGACGGTCACTTAAAGCTGCAGTGGGTAGAAATGGAGCAAATATGATTAGAAAATATCACTATATCTCGATAGTAGTGCATGAGACAGGTAATCTGAAAGAAATCATGTGCCTATGTGTCCTCCGGTGCTCCTAACAGCATCTGCAAGATTTCACAGACAGGAGGAAAACAACCAGTCAGAGCTGATCTGGAGTCTGCCATCTCTGAGCAGCTGTCAATCACTCACAAACTCCAATCAAACGGTTAAACTAGGCAGCGCTGATCAAATATGAATCAATATTCTGTCACTGTAATGCCTATTTCTCT
This sequence comes from Sebastes fasciatus, assembly GCF_043250625.1. Taxonomy (NCBI): domain Eukaryota; kingdom Metazoa; phylum Chordata; class Actinopteri; order Perciformes; family Sebastidae; genus Sebastes; species Sebastes fasciatus. The sequence continues at coordinate 27,790,448 of NC_133808.1, read as the reverse complement.
CCTCACATGTTTTCAGAAACATCTTGTAGTGTACTGTTTAGCTGTAAAATGAGTAAGTTTGTGATCCTGCAGTCATGCTGAGATCAGTTGAGGAAATACCAAGCACCGCCCACCAGCCGGAGCACAGCCAATAGGAACGCTCTCTCTCTCTGAAATGACCTGTGATTGGTCAAAGTCTCCCGTCACAGGCTAGATCTTTTAAAGCCTGAAAACAGCCATGAAGAGGTGCTGAAGTCGCACTTGAATTACAATATGCTGAAAGGTTATTATGGAATTTTTCTGCCTACTGAAGCTTTAATGACGTTCATGCACAGAACCCCCCCTCCTCAAAGAATTGCTATTTATTTATTATTTTCTTTACGAGGGACCCGGAGATGCTGCGAGGTCCTCAGATTCATATCAGGACTTTCCCCTTGAGTTTGAAACACTGTAATATACCACAGCCTCGCGTCTATTCTTCTAAACTAAGTGTTGTTGGTGGTGCTCACCTGCATGGCTGAATCTCCATTGGCTTTTAAAGCTCAACTTTATTCTTCTTCTCGATGTATTGGCTTACACTAATTGAGCTGCAGTGATTCGTCTGTGTCCACACACTGCCTCCCAGTATGCTACGGGCCTCTGTTACTGCTTTAACCTCCAGGCTGCCTATAAGTATGGGTCATATAATCTTAAAGGTGTTTGTCCTGTATTATTTGTTTACAAAAATGACTATATCACTAAATCCACTATTTTTAAAAAATAAAATACCACGTTATACCTGCTATTAAAGATAATAGTAGAAAAGAAGACAGTCAAGTATTAACCTGAGAAGTGAGAGAGTGCATATATATCTTGGTTTACATGAAAGGAATGTATTAATGACATGAAGAGAGCGAATCACAGTGTACAAACTCTCTCCCAGTGTGAATGTCTAGTTGTTAAAGTAGGACTTTCCCAGGTTTTTTCCACTGCCCAGCCCCCCCCCTTCTATTTTCTTTCTTTACCTACTTTACATTCCTGTGCATCCCAGCTGACCTATAGCTCTACAGTATATCGTTGTGTTTGTGAAAGCTGATTGTGTTCCTGCAAAGACTTCATTTAGAAGCAGATACTGTAAATCTGTTTTGCTACTGTCGTTCCCAGTGTTACTTTCTGACCACAGGAAAAAAAAGAAAAACGAGAGAGCTGTAACCTCACCTCCACTCACTTCTGTATTTTTCCTGCTTCCTTGTAAAACCCTGCCAAATGAAAGATATTTAATAAATTATGTAAGTTATATAACAGTGAGTTCACTACTTGTTCTCCCTAGTGGCATTGCTGAATAGTTTACACATTCGAAGCTTGAAGTCAGACGTTTATGTTGAAGCTTGGTGTGACAATAAAGCTTTTTCATGTGCTCTTATGTTTTTTCTCCATTTAATGAAAATGTAGTTATGTGTGATATTGTTGCATTACCGATAAAAATCAAGTTTCAAACACGGAAATTAATTTAGTTTGCCTTAAGCCTTTCGCTCAATGAAACAAAATCCATTAGTAGGGCTTTAGATTTCTTTAGTAGATTAGTCATTTTTATGCTTTTTTCATACTGAATGACTTCCAAGAAACGTATGAGCACATCTCTGGTAAATTTAGAGAAGTGGTACATTTAAAGTGGTGATTTTGTGTTTCTTTGTAGAGAAACTCAGTTTCACAGACCTGTTGATTAAATCAACTCATCGATTCGTAGATAAACAGAAAATTACATCATCAATAATCCGATTGATCATTTAATTCTTTTACCAACAGAAAAGCCAAACATTCCCACCTTCTAAAAAAATTAGGATTTTCTGGTTTTGTCATTTTGTAAATTGAATATTTTTGTCAAAACAAAAAAATGTTAGGTCCACTATGGGCTCTGGGAAATTGTGATGAGTATAAAGCTGATGCAAACAGACAAAGGACTCAAATGAAAGACTCACTGAGAGATAGTGAACAAAACGTCTTTACTAGAAGGCAAAGGAATCCAAAAACACTCGGCAAGATTTGAGTAAAGGTAACTGAAGGTTGGTCCAAAAACACTAGGAACTTGTGGCTGGACCACTTACTGAAACAGATAAGACAAACTTGCACAGCTAAAGGGGAGCACACAAACTAAATACACAGAGAAAGGAGGATGATAACGAGGTACAGGTGAACACAATCAGGACGGGGCAGACGATCAACACAGGAGGGAAACACACACTATGGCAGGAGGTGAAGTATCTGAAAGGAGAGACAGGTGAGTAAATAATAACTGGAAACAAGGAAAACATAACCTTAGTGGAGAGCGGGTCATGACAATGGGCATTTTTCAGTATATTCCTCAGTATCGGAAAGTTAAAAGTACATTTACTCAAGTACTGTCTTCACTTATAAAATGTAAGGTACTTGTACTGAAGTGTTTCCATTTCATGCTAGTTTATCCTTCAACTCCACCACTACAAAAGGGAATATTGTACTATAATACAGTGGTTTTCAAAGTGGGGTTCAGGGACCCCCAGAGGTCTTTAGGGGGCTTCCAGGGGGTCTAAAAGAGGAATAATTTATTTTCACAATAATTCCATCCATAAGTAACACAATGTCAGAATGTGTGACTATTTTGATTTCATACACTTTCTGTAATAAAACACTTAAAAGAAAAAATCAAATGGGGGATGAAGAGCTCATTCTAAGCTAACGAAAACACGATTCTTTGTTTCAGATGAAATGAAAACATAGCTATGAATATTATATTCCATTTCTGCTAATAGATCCACCGAAATGTTACACAATGGTCCTTCAAGTAAAGGATCCAAGTACTTATTCCACCACTAATATCCGTACACTTCACTGGTGTTGATAAACATTAAAACCAAAAGATGATCCGGTTTAGTCAGACATAACAGACATTACTTTACAACCGCTGGTTATCTCACTCTACTGAATCAGAAACAACACCACATGAAAGTCAGTCTTTACTGTCAGTGAAGTGCGTTAAACACTTTGATGACAGTCCCGTCTCTCTTTCCTTTCTGCTTGTAAATCCGTGATCATGAAGAACGCTTCCTCAGGGTGGGTTTCCCAGTGATAACAGCCTGCTGTTAACTGCACTGATTCCTCCACACCTATTACAAGGCTATCACTTTACTAGCCAAGGCTGCTCCACCTCTTTACTGTTACTTGTGCTGCAGGTGCCAACAGAAACAGAAGGGATGTTGTATCTACTAAAGCCCGTCTCAATAACAGTGCTACAGCTCTTGGTCATGCCTGGATACCGCTGCACAAAACAGCCATTGTTGCCGTGTGATTAGACAGTACCACACATGCACAAATATATAATTAGGTAATGTTCACTAGAATGGCCAGCACCTGTCAGCATGGATGAATGGAGGTGTCTGTCTGACATTGAGGGAGAGAAAAGAAGAAAGAATATCTAATTGCAGGCTGTGTAGTGATACAGGAGGTTAGGAATGTGTCTGACAAGCACATCTCTGATCTTTTGAGTGGCGGGAAGCCGGCTGACAGACAACAAGAGGCCATACAAGGAAATGGTTAGCTCAGCTTGTGGGTGACCCGATGGAGTGAAGTCATTTCCAGCAGCCTTCAAATTAGGGGAGATGTGGGGGTGTGTGGAGATCTAAATCTCTGCAAATTGCTGTCCCCTCTTGGTGAGAAAGAAGAGTGGGCTTATTGGCATTTCCTGCTTCCTGAGCAACACAACAAAACTTTATCCCGTACCGAGTCACAGATTCTCACCCCAAAGAGCCCAGGAAGACATCAGCAATGTTGTGTTTAATATCACTTCTAAAACCACATTTGTTTACTGTCAGGGTTCATGACGTACTTTTACATATTACATTCTTTTATTTGGCTAATTAATTCATATTTTCATGGCTGGATCAGTTCTATCAGGGTGTCAGTGTGTCCGCACCCACGGACGCAGCACGCAAGAGAGCCCAGCAGAGAAGAAGTAAAAATAAGTGGGGAAAGTCCCATTACTAACTGATGTGGGTACGAACCGAAAAACATCCCAGCATGCACATTCTCACTGTTTATTGAATAAAATAAACTAAAAGTTACAGGTGTGTTTGGTGTATTGGTTGATATGGCTACAAAGAGCAAGAAATCAATGTTTCCCTCTCTTCATCTGTGCTACAGATATAGAAGTTTTAAAAGCTGTGAAGAGGAAATAATCCCAACTCAAGGTCCACTTACTAGATTTTCTTCTTCTGGTTGTCTTAATCAACAGATGGAGTTTGCCCAGTTGCCACGGCGATGGATCCGTTAAAATGCAAGGTCAGTAGCTGTAATTACGATTGTCCACATTGGTGTAAAAGTTAAGCGTCAGAGTTTATTCTTGACAAAACAATTCCAACTAAAGGCCCACTCACTAGCTTTTTCCAGAGCTTTCAGCCATATCACACAACAACAAAAACTTGTGTTAATTGTAATGATAGACAGCATCAAGGTCGTTTTTATAGTTTGAGGCCCTGTAAATCTAACCATTAATTTTTCTAATAGTTTAAAGATAGGGTTGGTAATGTAGGCTTTTATATGTTATATTTGTTGAATTTCTCTTCACAACCCAACAGCAATCAATAAATCAAATGCTCTGACAAAAAAACAAAACAATCCGGTATCTGTGACTATTGCAGTAAGTGATTGGATGGTCTACCTACCTGCCTGCGTGCACTCTGTCCGTCCACTCATTGCACGTCGCCTGAGTCTTCCACAAGCTGCTAGCTTGACAGCTGTGAGTACTAACAACAGCCATGTTTGTTGTTTACGTGCATAATGATAATTTGGGGGGAGTGGCTTTGAGGGAGGCTTGAAGAGACGGACGGTCAGTGTTGCCGACTTGATGAATTTCTCTCTAGATTAGTGACTTTTGGAGCTAGAGCTGCGAGCCACTTTCATTGGAAAAGAGTTGGCAACACTGGGCTGGGTTTTTCGGTTGGATACTTTAAAGATCTAGCGTACTCTTGCTGGTTTCTCCAATGTTGCCGACCTTAGCTTTAAAGAGGACCTGTTATGCTTCTGTGATTTTTCCCTTTCCTTTAGTGTTATATCGTTTTTTTGTGCATGTAAAAGTTACAAAGCCCAAAGTCCACAACAAAGGGAGTTAATCTCCCCCACAGAAACACTGCTCCTGACCTGCCTGAAACGCCTTGCTTGAAGTCCTGCCTTTTCTTCGGTAATGTGGTGATGTCACCAAGTGACACATTTGCAGGAGCTCAAACGGAGCGTTTCAAACAGAGGGTGAAAAGAGGAGCTGCAGCAGCACAGCCGATATGAGAAAAGTAACGTGTTTTTTGAACATTAAAGCATGTAAACATATTCTAGTAGAAACACAAAATACAAGTATGAACCTGGCAGCTCATGTTATCGCAGTTGGAAAGGAAGGAGTGAGCCGAGGGGTACTCAGTTGGTTGCAATCTGCAACCACACCACTAGATGCCACCAAATCCTACGCACTGTACCTTTAAGGAACCAAATGACAACATCAAAAAATAAAAACACCAACTCAAATAAAATCAGCGGTGGACATAATATTTTATGGAGATTTCATTAATCTAACAAAACAAAAACCCATATTATACCAATTTAGGATGACAAAGGTACTTTAAAGTCCCAGGTCCATCAAATCCATTATCAAAGTCATGAAGGCCTCTCCATTGAACACTGTTTCCACTTAGCTTATTTCCTCTTCTTCTCGTGGTAGCAGTAGATACGTTATCAGTACGTGTCCTGGATATTGTGAGAAAGCATTACCGCGGACAAGGTGGTTGAGTGACACACACCAACCATTACTTAGAGTGCGTCAGTTGATGCTTTAGGTGGCCACAGCGGAGTGAGTGGCCAGGATGATGAAACATGACCACAGAAACCCTAATGGAAGATTGCAGCAGCTTCACAGAAGTGGAGCCACAGGAATGTAAGACACGACCGAGACACAACAGCAGTTTACGAGGAAATAGGAGGCTTTTATTAATCTGCTCTGACAGGCAGATTACCGTGCATGAACACAAACACACACAGTACGACACACAGTACAACTAGGAATGTTTAGCAGTTATTGTGCAGAAAATCATCAGTCAGCAATATAGAGAGACAGACAGGAGCCCAATAGCGTACCATCACTCTAGTCTGTTTCACAGTGTGTCTGACACACACACACACACACACACACACACACACTCTGACATCAGATAGGCTGGGTCCTGGCTTGGTTGGTGCATCCCCCCGCCGCCTCCCCCCGCCGTGTCGATCTGTGAGTCACTGACATCACTTCCCTCCCAACAGCAACAAACGACCGGGTTGTTGGGAGAGTCCACTGGATGGAGGGAGAGGAGGGGGGGTGTTTGACTCAAGCCCATGGAATCCATGATATACTGTACTGGGCTTTGTGTTGGGAAGGGGAAAACCAGCTACATCATCTCTACTCGGCCTTTGTTTACTCCGACCTGAAGAACATATCCTTTGTTTTGTGTTCTTCTCTTCCTGACGCGTCTGCTCTTTGTTTCATCATCATGAACTAATAGGTGAGAGCGTTTAATGAGCCGAGGGGCTGAATCACAGAGGTGGGTCTGAGGTCACGCTCGATGACCTACTGTACCGTAGCATGCAGAGCAATGAGGCGCTTCCCAAAAGCTTTTTGACATAAAAGCTAATTCGGAAATTAATTTTCTCCTGGAACTTGTGATATATTTTCAGGCGGAGGTTTGCAGTCCGGTCCAAAAACCTCCCGATCCAACTGTAACCCTGAAGAAGTTTATGGAGCAGAAAATTGAATCGTTCAAAGTTTTTTTTTCACTTAACTTTCCCACTGGATTCATGAGAGAAGGGAGTGTTTAAGTCATTTTACATTTCGCAATTCCACCACCTGCACCTTGTAAGGGAATTAAAGTCTTAAACTATAGTTTAGGACTTTGTTTATGCAAAACTTAAGCTACTCATCTCTTTCAGTGCTTCCCGACATGTTTTGTCTGACTTACCCTCACAGCTCTGTTAGATGAGCTCATGATCACCTTCATTGACACCAACCATCTTGGTCCCAAATGTGTTCATTTGAATTGATTTAAGATACACGTTAGTTGTGTTGCAATCATGTTTCACTCAATTGAACCGTCAATGTTTGGTCAAGTTAATATTCTTACTATTTATTCGACCCCGACAGACTCACCTCTTCTGACGACTTGTGACGTTAAGCCTGTGAAGGTCTGGGGCTCATGGGAAATAACGGACACTAAAAACAGAAATATTGATTAAACAACAATATTGTTTTTCAAAAAACTGCCGTTCTTATCTAAACATATGCAGCGAGCCTCATGACATACTGTTGAGAAAAGGCTCTGTTCCATGGCTGGATTATTAGAGTTTTGAATGAGGTTTCCTTACTTATGTAACAGTTTTCATGCACTCTATAAGTGTATATAGTTTCAAATCAGTTAATCTTGCCAGGTACAGTTTACCTGGGGAAGTATGCTTGTTGGGAATCACCGATAAAGAAACATAATATGTATCCTCTTGTGTTGTTTTTGCTGATGTCATGGTAACAGAAGTTTTGGTGGACTTCCTTAATCCTGTTTACTTTATGACTGAGGCCGCGGCTAATGAAAGATCCCACGGAGTCACCGCCGGGGAGCTGGAAACACTTTCAAAACGTGAGATGACATTTCCCTGCTATTGTCTGCTTGTTTCCAGGAGTGACCGCATCGTGATGCTGTAACTGTGAGTGTTTATGAAAGCCAAGCAGCAGGCACGGACAATAAGTCAGACGTTTCAACTCCCAGAGCGACCTAAGACCTCGATACAATGAAAACTATCAGCGTGGGAGCGACGGGACGGAGACAGTGGTGAAACGGAGAAGGGGGAATAGATAGAGATAAGAGTATATGCCGGTGGGGAACGGCTGAATCATGTTGAATTTATGAGTGTTGGAAGGGAGCAGAAAGAGAGTAGTGTGGGCGGAGGGGAAATATCAGAGTCAAGAGGGGCTGCTGGTGTTTCCCAAACTGACGGCTCTGTTTTGACTCTTTGGTGATTAAGAACAGCAGATGGAGCTTGGTGTGGACCTGGAAACATGGTCAATAGTATTAGGTATTATCTGTGAACATGAGTAGTCAGCCGGTCTGACTCACAGAAACAACAAGCATCCATCAGCGTGGTGCACCCTGCACCCCATCGCTCCCACCCCGGACGGAGAGAAACCAGCAGGCGTCAGTCAAGAGGGGTTGCTTCATCCGCTGTTGTGTCTCTGCTCATCTTCCGTCTGCTCCCACCCACTCCTCTATTGACTCAGGTGCGTGCGTAAGTTTGGGTTTAACAGACAGCACACGAATGAGGAAACATCTTGACAAATCATGTTTCTCGATGACCTCAGGGCGCTTCCTCCACACTCACGCCCACCTTGGCGATGACAGTGCGGTCTGTGTCTTCAGGCCGGGCCTGCGCCACTTTGATGTGACCGCGGAGAGGAAGCAGAGGTCAAGTCCGGGAGATCCTGACACGGCTAACTGAATAAGAGACATCTCCTGCTGATGTCATGGTCGGTCCTGCCCTGGTGTTTTTCCTTTTCCTTCTTCTCCTCCTCCTCTTCCCAGCCCGGTTCGATGGCAGTCAAACTGGCAATGGATTTCCTGTTGTAGGGAAATGAATGCTTCATAAGAGAGATGCGGTTTCGATATGAACGGAGCACGAGAGGTCGTCCAAGACGTCGAATTTACACAGCATGCTTCGCTGATCTGCTCACGTGCACCTCGCTGGCCAAAACCACACCCTGCTCTTTCAGGCTTTTAGAGTGTGTTAGACCCAATTCCAGGTCATCATAACCATTAACAGAGTGTGGGATTCTTGTAGCTACTTTGCTGTGTCCCTGGAAACTCTTAAGAGTGAAATGTAAGGTTTAAATTGTTTGGACAGAGAACACTGTCTGCGATGTGATGTAAGATGGAGAGATGAGAGCAAGAAGGGAAGCGAGGGAGCAAAGAGGAAGCAGCAGCAGAGGTTGAGAGGATGTAGGAGCACCGGGGGAGTGCTGACAGGCCCGAGTGTTTAACTTTTGCCGAGTGCGTCGGGCTCCAAGTGGGGGAGCGACATGTGTGTTCACACGCGTTTTAAACAAGGAAAGCTTGGCTCCCACTGACTGAGCAAAAGTCCATCATTCTTATGCAGCTGTGTGTGCCCACATGGCCCACAGAGGCTTTATCGGCATATTTTTAGCCACAGTGGCAGCATGGGTCTAGGGATGGCGATGTCGGTCCGTCACTTTGGTCCAGACTGAGACAGCTCGACAACTATTGGGTTGGATTTCCATGACATTTGGTAAACATAATCATGGTTCCCAAGCCTAATGACTTTGGTGTTCCCCTGACTGTTCTGCTAGCGCCACCAGGAGGGTTTCTGTGAAATTTCTCCACAGCTATTGACATGAAGTTTCAACACATTCTCATCCAAACTCATCACATACTGACACTTTTTCAGACCCATCGACGTCACTTTTTGGTTGCAGGAAACGTGATTAATGTTGGGAATTAAACAAAAACACTTGCTTAGGTTCAGGCAACAAAACCACTTGGTTAGGTTTAGAAAAAAACATCATGTCTGGGCTTAAAACTGCTATGTTTTTGCAGTGAAAATGTGACTTGACGTGAAAACAAGGACAGGAACGATCAGCTGATTGTACGGGACATGAACAACGGTCTCCTGGATGAAAGCCACCTCCCCACCTCCTTGCTCTCACTGCCAGAGGGGAGAGACACTCCAGCTTTAAATTTATTTTATGTGAATCATTTTAAAAACTTTTTTTTTTCTTGTGTAAATGGATTTTAAATAGCTTAAGGGTTTGAATCTATTTGGTTGTTTTTAGTTCTTTTCACATTATTTCCTTGAAACAGCCTCATTATATTAAAGGGACAGTGTGTAGGATTTGCATCTAGTGATGTGGTTGCAGATTGCAACCAACTGAGTACCCCACCACTCACTCCTCCTTTTCCAAGACTGCGGTAACGTGAGCCGCCAAGTGCAGAGGCCATCTTTACCATAATAACACTGCTTTAGGAGCAACGGAAGTCAGACGGCGGCTGGCGGTACCACGGTTTGGCACTCAGACACACACTCATGACGGAAACATGGCGGAGCAACTTGGCGGACTTCGTGAAGAGGACCTCCTCCCTGTGTAGATACGAAGGGCACATTCTAAACTAAAGAAAACATTCTTAGTTTCAGGTAATTTTACACTAATGAAAATATAATTATGAATATTATATTACATTTCTGCTAATAGATCCCCCAAAATGCTACACACAGTTCCTTTTAATTCTTTCATATAATTCAACTTCCTCAGGAGTCTGCCTTTGCGTCTACTTTGGGGCTACAGCTCTGAGGGCGTCCTCCTCCTCTCTCGGCAGGCGCGGTCATGTGACCCCTCCCACAGCCCCGTTCCCACGTGCCGCCGCTCCAGAGGAAACCCAAGCAGCAGCATTAATAACCATAACAGCCCGCTAATTGCTTAAATATAAATACGAATTGCAGTGAATGCAACTCTGGTGGTGTCACTTGTCATTTAACTGCATTTCCCTCCACACAGTCCAGAAGCGGCTGCTTTGATAGCCTGCTCAGTGTTCAGCCTGACTCTCCCACACTCTCCAACCCACACACATCAGCTGAAATGAGATCTGCCTAATGGTCTGGAATATCCCTGTTTGGGCTGATCATCACCCCAATTTTCTTCTCAAATGCGTAGTTTTGATAAAACCGCAGGCCGGTGTGATGTGACAGGAGAGGTGGAGGTGGAGGAGGAGGAAGAGGAGGGGTGTAAACATTGGGGTTGCTATGGAGGCGGCGGTGTAAGAAGTTTCAAGCGAGGAGCAAGGAAAGGCAGTGTATATGTGTGTGTGTGCGTATGTGTGTGTGTTTTATGGCAGACTTTGAGTGACCTTCTTACCACAGAGGATGTGGGAGTGACGAGAGGGAGACAATTCTCTGCTCTTCATGCCGCGAGTCTTAAAAAACAGCCTTTCAATCAGATAAAAGAGAGAAATAATAAACAGTGGAAAAATCCGGGCTTGTTCTACCTTCGGTGTACGATGTCCTTCTCACACGCGAGGAATCCTGTTATCGTTTCAAAGTGCTCACTCAATCAAATGCTATTCCAGCAGCCGTGCCCAGCATCCGTGCCATCGCGTAGTTATGCCAGGCAGCAGCTCGACCATTTCCTCATATTTGGCTTCTCAAATTTATGCATCTCTACGCTTCTGGTTTCAAAAACAGGCTGAATCCAGTGGAATCATGCTGGTTTGCTTTGAAGCTGAAATAGCCATGGGCAGAACCAGACTGACCGGATCCTGTGTGCTCACCGTGACTCCGCAGTCTTGTCCGTGAACCCCGAACCTTCACCCTTGACCCAGATACCTCAGACGGCGTAAACTGCTGACGTCAGAGTTCGTGTCGCCAGTGTGAGGTTGCAGAGTTTAGGGTGAGAGCGAGGGTATGGTTGACTAGGAATGCTCTTAAAAACCAGAGATAATCAAATGCTCATAACAATGCAAGAGTTGACCAGAGTGGCAATGGTACACCCTGTATCAAGTTTTATCTTTGCATCTATTTCTCTCTCTCTTCCACTTTACCCATCTTCAACCTTTCTCTCTCATTCATCTCCTCTTCCTCTCTCTACAGCTACAGGGCTTTTGGCTGTCTGTCATTATCCCAAAGAGCATCAGGTTCCAGTCCCTGGCAGGCTGAACATAGCAAAACACAGGGGCATGGAGACCGTCCAAACACTCTTTTTTTCTCTCTCAAATCCATGCACGTACACGCACGCTCCAGAGTCAACATGAATAAAAGTGTGATACAACCCAAACAAACACACGTTAACCTGAACATCGGCCTCCGCTCTTCCCTGCCGCAGCACCGGGCTCCTTACTCTTTGAGGAAATTGCTGAGGGCACAGGAAAGCCACAGCTAAACACAGTTTCTCATGGTGTATTAACGGCCCCCTGACCGAGAGACGAGCACTCCGTAGTACCACATCCAGAGCCGGTGCCAAGACCGCGCCACGTCCAGCCAAGTGCAGGAGGTCGCTGGAGCCGAGTTCAAAAGGTCTCCCGGGAACGATACGTTCCGAAACATCGTCGGGGAGAAACTTCTGGCAGAGCTCAGACTCTGGTCCTTGTGCTGCATTTCAGAAGCAAAACATCAACAGAGGCAGTCCTATACAAGCGTGGTAAAAACGAGAGTAATAGTAAGGGGGGGAATGTGGTTGTACAACATAACCGAAATCATGTGTGTGGTTTTATGAAGTTAGAATGCCCATAATGACGGAGTATTAAACGATTGTAGCGCCATGAGGTTTGATGGTTTTAGGAGAGGGGGGGTGGAGTGGGGGGCACATATAAAAAGCCAGCTTTCTCCCATGAACTCCTCTGGCACCCAGAAATCGCTTGGATTTCGCAAACTCACCCAACCTACTACAACCACCCCTCCTTTCCATTGTCACTGCTTCTGCCTAAAATAACTCCCGCTCCTAAAGGAGGCTCGTTTTTCTGCTGGGTTTTCAAATACTACACTGTTGTTCTGCTGGCAGTGGGAAAACGGGAGAGGTTAGGGAGGTCACTCTCTGGGCTGACAGGAGCCACTGCCGTGTTTAGATGCTGCAACGGCCACGATGTGTGACCGCTGGACCGTCTGTGGACGCTCGGCCTTAAACGAGGCGGTGCCATGTGACAATACCTTATTGTGGAGAATGGACGTGTAAGCGGATTATAATAGAAGATGTGAAGGAATTAATAGCATCATGTTGTTGTTTTCTTTACTATTTTTATTTATGTAGCTGAAGCTGTGACACAGAGCTCAAGTTAGAGTGACTTTGCTTGCCGTACAAGCACACAGGAATACTTGCACAGTTCATTTAAAGGCGCATTCATCGATATATTTATATTGATATGGATCCAATGATTGCATGTAATGTGAAAGCTTTCAACTCATTGTTTCGGTCCACGCTCTTCAGCCTTGTTTGCTTGTGAGCAGGCTGCTGTTTTCAGTGGAGAATGTTCATATAAATAATCCACGCTACCTGTTTCACACGGTTCCCAGTCTTTACGCTAAGCTAAGCTAACTGGCTGCTGGCTGTAGCTTAATGCTGCATTTCCACTGCATGATACGGCACGGCACGGTCCGTTAGCAAAAGATTGTACCTGGTACTTTTTTTGGTACCACCTCGGTCGAGGTTCCAAGCGAGCTGAGCCGATACTAGAAGGTGGAGTCTGCAGACCTCTGACTGGTCAGGATTCAACAAGTGACCATCACATTCTCATCCCATCTCGTTACATACTGACCCTTTGTCAGACCCCTTGGCGTCACCTTACGCTAGCAGTAAACACGTGCTTAATGTTGTGAATTAAACAAAAACACTTGCTTAAGTTTAGGAAAAAAATACATGGTTGGCCTTAAAACTACTATGTTTGTACAGTGAAAATGAAACTGAACGTTGTGAACATGGGACACGGTTGGAGTGTTCCACTGAAGATGTGGAAAACGAAATAGAGAAATGCATCTGGTACCAAAAATGAGTTGAGTTGAGTTGAGTCGAGTCAAGGCGAACCATGCCGTGGAAATGACGCATAAAGAGTGGTATCAATCTTGTCATCTAACTCCTGGCAAGAAAGACAGTTAGAGTATTTCTCAAAATGTAGAACAAATCTTTTAAAGAAAGATAAAAAACTAAAAAGAAATGTCAGTGTACAAAAAGGGAGATAAAAATAACATTAAAGGACAAAAAAATGCAATGCATACAGGGGAACTGGCAGGGATTCTGTTAGCCATTTTGGTGCCCTAGGCGTAATTGCTTTGTGGTGCCCCCCCAAACATTAAAAAAATTAAATAAATGAATAAATAAAAACAACAAATATTTGTATTTGTAAGAAAAAAGAACTGTTCAATTAGTCACACACAACGTTTTGTCCACACAGGGAACGTCAGGAGCGTGTGGCAGCTGCCTCACTGAACGGCTGCGTGATTCACACGTTGGGTGGTCACACCAGCTGCGTTTCTGCTACTGCTGCCAGCCCTTTCTTTCAAGTTTGCCTTTCATAATGGCCATTTCATTTCATTATAAATGTAATTTATATTTATTTTAGACAGAGAAAGGTTAAGAAATGTGTGGTAATTTGTAAATAATAATAATCCACCATTAAAACCCCATACTACATTCATTCATGGAGCCCTGCAAGTCACTGCATGTTCTACAACACTGTCCTGCGACCTCGAATCTCTGGAAGAGACGCAGCCGAGCCGCGCGTGAGAGGGGCAGTGTGGCTGCTCGAACCTGTCATCATTAAGATTATTATGATGATGATCATAATTGGGGTGCCCTCTCTGCCACTTGGTGCCATACGCACAGCGCGTGATGCGTGTGGTGGTAGCGGCGGCCCTGGGAACTGGTGTGTGGGTGTAATCCAGGTAGTTCTCAGTAAATGAACACATTCACTGTTGCAACTTTTCATGGAAAAAAGAACAATGATTAATTTACGTCATCAAACAAATAGCATAGAGAACTTTTTTAAAACACTGAAACTTGTCATCATGATTAAAGGAAGTTTTTGTTTATTGTTCAACATCACTACGTAGGTAGATCAGACATGAGACTGAGGTAAGAGGCAGCTCATGAAGACTTCACTGATGGTGAGAAGAAATGGCATCTGTTGACGTAGGAAGGACTGTAAGGGATATCTGTGGTCAGACACACACTGACTCACAATGACAGTTTCAGGTTCTGTATCAGTTTCTTCACTTGTTGTAATAGTGGAAATCCAGGTTTGTTGTCATCTGTGTTGAGTTAAACTTAGTAATTATATGAGATGTCTTTGCTGTGAAGCATTCGCTATTTCATGGACTTCTTTGGTAAAAATTGCAATTTTACTTTTAATTGAGATAAAAACATTTTTACTACGAACGACAAAGACAATGAAATACAGAAGGAGAGTGGTTTGAATCTCCTCTGTAACAGTAGCCGAACAAAGAGAAAGGGGATTTCCACTTCGGAGAGCATCACTGATGTGCAAAGATACTGACTGGTAGGACGGGTTCATATTGACGATGTTAGATTGGCTGTGTCATGGTGACGGTGCGTAAACGAGTGGTGTTCATGGAGCAAACCTAAATAATGTTGCATTTATACTTTGAATTGAGTCGTTTTCAGCAGTTAGTTATGTCTTATCTTATTGTCCTCTATATATGTCTGTATCTTATTACAGGCTATTATATTTAAGAAAGGTTAAAGGAGAGATTATTTGTCTTAAAACAATAGTCAGGTGCATATATGTATAGAGAGGAGTGAGCGGAGGGGTACTCAGCTGGTTGCAATCTGCAACCACACCACTGGATGCCGCCAAATCCTCCACACTGCATCTTTAAAATGTAATGTATAGAGAGTGGTATTTCTCTATATGTCGAACTAGTATAGTCCTTCAAAATGCACAACAAAAAGTCAGCATGTGGTCATGACTGCACCTACTGTGCATGCATGGCCTATAAAGCCCATTTAGACATTCTAAGTAAAATCGATGTCCACAAGTAAACACAACTTTACTTGTTGGTTTTCAGCTTTGTCTTTGCAACAACCAGCAGTGGATCGTGTGAGGAAGGTGACCCAGATCCAGATGAGGCCTTAAAACGAAACAAATATGCTTTAAAGAATTTAATCTATTTCAAAATTTACAAGAAGTGAGGGGAGGAGAGGACTGATAAACTCCCTTGAATGCCTGCCAGGGACTTTTTGCTAATTCCAGTTTAGAGAAAATTACAATCGGATGTGAAAAAATGCATGAATAACTCTTTCCAGGTACTTAGCAGATATGAGGGGGATTAACCGCCTCCTTGTCTGGACTGACACAGCTGTCAAAAAACACCCCATGCTTCCTGCATTGACATGACAACAATAAACATTGATGGATTAAGTAGGCTAATACAGTAATTAGTAAGTTTGCGCTTTCATTCATCAGAACTCCGGTTTTGTGTGATGTAACTAATAGCTGAACAGGACACAAAGTATCATTGACTGGAGCTCTGCCACACCAGTACATGATGAGTAATGACTCTCAGTGAGTCTGAGTGTTGAACAAAAGGAACCAAACTATGATAATTATGAGACAAACTGTCAGTGTAAAGAAATCTATCTAGTTCTATTAGATAATATTGAGATGCATGCATTTATGTTATTAAAACTTTCTTTATTGCTTTTTCAGCATTTAAACATACAATAACATTTATAAAAAATATACAAATATAAGTAAATAAGTTTTTAAAAAAAAATACCCCCCCAACCACCCCCCAAAAGATGGCAGTCTATCATGCCACAATATTACACATTAATTCATCCACTGAGCATAAATGATTATGTGATGTACAAGGATGGGACCTCCAAATATCAGTTGTCATGACGATCATCTATACCTATCACACCCCAGGTATTTCTGAAAACATGTAAACTATTATTCTGTATGTAAACTACATTACCTCTGTGGATAAGCTGCTCAAAAGAAGCTATTGAGCCAGCTCTTCTCTCCATTCTTTGAAGAGATGCATGCATTTACCCGCCGCTTTATGTCTCTAACTTATTCTCAAAAATGTGTTTTGTTTATTGGATGTTTTACCTTCTTTGTGCAGTTTGACAACAAAAGATGCGTTCACATTCATCTGCTGAAGTTGGGAAGATTCTCTGTGCTCACTTTAAATCTGAGTTTAAGATAGAAGCCAATCATGGTCCCAATGTGCAACTTACACAAGTTTCAGTGAAGTAGGAGACGTCTAGATGTGTCTAGACTTTTTCGTGAGAAAACCATTTCAGAAATGATTATTCTCAGTTGTTTATGAAAATAAAAGTTTCCAATTCATGAATTAAAGGTACAGTGTGTAGGATTTAGCGGCATCTAGTGGTGCGAGTACCCCTCCATTCACTCCTACCTTTCCAAGACTGCGGTAACGTGGGCCGCCAGCAGACAACAGAAGTCAGACGGCGGCTGGCGATACCACGCTTTTGCATCCTGCAGCTCACAAGCTAAGTTGGAGAACTACGATGTCCTTCACGTAACGTAAAAAGCTTGAAAGGCTCTCTCTAGAGCCAGAGTTTGGTTTGTCCGTTCTGTCCGAATCATGGCAGAGCAACATCCGTGAAGAGGACCCGCTCCCTATGTAGGTATAAAAGGGCTCTAACAAATACACAACGACTCTTAGTTTCAGGGGATTATACACATAGTTATTAATATTGTATTCCATTTCTGGTAATAGATACCCCGAAATGTTGCACACTGTTCCTTTTAAAACTTTGGTTTCAAATTAATAAAAAAAATATATATATATGTATATATATATACAGCCTCTAAACACAAAAGATTATTTAGGTCCAATTTAACAACAAAAAACACTAAATGTTGCAACTAAATACATAGAAACTAAAATAATATATACATATATATATGTATATATATATATATGTATATATTATTTTAGTAATATAATATTTAGTATATATATTATTTAGTATATATAATATATATATATATATATATACATATTATTTTAGTACACAAAAAGTACACAACAAAAGATTATTTAGGTCCAATTTAACAACAAAAAACATACTAAAATAATATATATATTATATATATATTATATAAATATATATATAATATATATTATTTTAGTTTCTATGTATTTAGTTGCAACATTTAGTGTTTTTTGTTGTTAAATTGGACATAAATAATCTTTTTTTTTACAATGTTTATAAGCTGTAAACTGATGACTGATGTGCATTAAGTTGATATCAGTCACATAATGTAATCCTCCCTGCTGTGTTGTGCTGCTGATCTCAGCCTCAGTGTGTCACTGGGGGGTGTGGACCAGAAGAGGTGGATCACGTGTTCAGCTGCTGTGGAGCCATAAAGGCTCGCTTTACCTGTCGGTGGCTCAGCTCAGGTCGGTCCGGTTGCCAGTCTCCTTTCAGTCTCCTTTCAGTCTTGTTTCTGTAGAGGAGGATCTCTCTGATTGGCTGCAGAGGAGCCGCTCTCTCACTCTCTCTCCTCTCTCTCTCTCTCTCTCTCTCAGCCCACCCACCTCTCAGCTGACTATAGAGGACTCTTGCAGACTCTCTCTCCTTCGTTGCACTGAGTCTTAGGACCTGGCCCTGGAGCTGAACGACACACACACTCACACACCACACCATGGCAGCTACGCACAGCGAGTACCGAGGCTACCTGCGGAACACCGTGGACCTGGAGGCGGCCGGCCAGCACCGCTTCCACCCGGTGCAGAGCTCCGAGCCCACGTACCGGCCGCTCCTCTTCGGGACCCTCGCTGTTATGGGATTGCTCCAGGTGGCTTCCAGCGTGGCCATCTTATTACACCTGACTGGTTACCTGCAAGAGGTAGGCTCCAAACCGAGACACTGTGTGGTCTAAGGTTTCTTATTCCTATGCGTAACGACGCACTTTACGCACAGCCCTGTAGGTTTACTCGAGCTTTGGTTTATGCATGTAAATATTTATCTAAGAAACACTGTCAACACTTCTTTCAAGTCCTTTTGCGCAATCTTTTATAGTGCCATAAAGCTCCAGATAAGTTCCAGTTGTCGGTGTGTGCTCTTAGAAGTAAAGGAAATGTGCACAAGTGAAAAAAGCCTCAACATGGAGCCACTTCTGCACTTTTTGTGCGCCAACAGTTGGTGCACTTTCTTTTTGGCGTCTCTTTGAAGAGACAGGCAGACAGTTAAAACACCCCACTGCTGTAAAAACACCAAGACTTTTAGAGATAACATCTCTTAAAGGCACTGATGACATTGTTTTCCAACGGATTAGTTATTTCTGCAGGCAGCTCCACTCCAAAAGCATCATGAATCTGTTTTTTTTATAGTGATAACATCTCAGTCTGTCTCAGCAAGATGGCATGGTTGCAAATTTTTGGAACAGTAATGCAAAACAGCACTTTACTGTGGACATAAATGCAATTTTCTCTGCTGTTAAACACGACTGCAAATTGGGTGTATGACTGCAAATTGTATGAAATTGTGTCTGAAAAGTTTACTTATTTTATTCTTCTATTCTTATTTTTAGATATGTTAATTTTAATACTTATTTATTCTATCCTTTTTAATGCACTGACGGGAGCTGGGAGAAACAATATTTCGTTTCCTTCTGTGTATGCAAATACTCAGTGAAATGACAGTAAAGTGAATCTTGAATCTTGAAAATACAGATGTTTTCACTTGAGGCTGCATGCTTCTTTTCTTGTGCATGTTTCGGGGTGGGGGGGGGTTTGTTTGTAATTTATACATGTCATAAGCTGTAAACTGTGGAGCATAAGCAGAGCTGTTTCTCAAGGAGATCTGGCAAAGCTCAGGGAAGATACCATCAAATCTTGAGACATTTGTTCCATCATGGCTCATTGCTTTCTGTCAGGTCGTCTTTGCCATCCTGTATAGGCTGCGTGTCTGTGAACTTATAAAATAACATTTATGTTCTGCCGCAGTTGTTTTTGTAACTTTACGGCGGGTTTGGAGTTGAATAATTGTCTTGTTTCGACAAGCCAAGAGAGCAGACCGCATCCCGGCTCTGTCAGGATGCTGAAAGTTCACCTGGGGAGCATCTCTCTCTCTTTCTCTGCTGGCCTCTGTCTCTTTCCCACTGTTTGTGTTCAGTTTCTCTGGCTTGTCTTTGCATAAACACATAGCAGTGTGGTAGTAGCTAGTTATGTACTGGATGTCAGCCAGAGGGAAAAACTAAATACAAGGGAGGCAGGCAAAGAAGTAAAAAAAAAAAAAAAGCCCCATAAATGGAGACACAATGTAGCTGTTACCGTATTTGTGTAATAACATGTGGGATTTATCCGATTATGTGATGAGAGGGATGCGGCTCCAGATGTTTTGGGAGTGATAGAAGCGTTCCTCGAATACCCAGCAGCATGAGATGCCCTCTTGTTGGTCAGAGTTAGAGCTGTGATTTGGATCAGCCTTTTTTCCAAATGCAGCTGCATCTGGTAGCACTTTACAGCGTGAGTCAGTAGTTGACTGGCAGCAGACCATCATCTGCCCCCCAACACCTGTACAACTTCCTGGAGATGGTGGAGGAGAGCAGGAATCGGCACAGCGCCGCGTTTATGTAGGAATGTGCTGATGGGTTTAAAAACGCTGCTCTCTCTCTTATTCCAACACAAGGGGCTGAAGTATTTTTATTGTTGTTTATATGCATCCGGCTGTGTGCATGCATGGACGCCCTGTGGCCGTTTTATTTTTATGTATTAGATGTTAAATTATTCAGACAACAGCCTTGCAAAAAAGCGCTCAGTTTCCAAAATCGCTTTCGCCTGCTGCGGTGGAATGCAGAGTGACATGTGGAAAATAAGTTAACCTCCCACACACATACAAAACCTGAATTGCTGCTTCTCTTTCCGTAAGTTTTGTATGATATCCCTCCCACCCACACCTGTCAGGGAACAGATAATGCTGATTGGAGTTGGCATAACTACTGGTATCATGTTTTTACACCGACCTCTCTAACCTCCTGTGTTTCTGTCTCCAGGTAGATCTGTCTACAGCCCCACACCGGCCGATAGAGGTGAGTCTGACCTCTGGTTAACCTCAGCACAACACACCCTCCGACCGGAGCACAGTCCACTCACATAGATTGCATTACAACAAGTTTCCTTCCTGCTACGACACCACACACACTCTTTGGTATTAAGAGCAAAACTCCTGCTGTGTAAAAACATGTTGTTATCAATCATTAAACATCAGGACTGATCGCCATTATTCCTACTTAAAACATGTCACTGAAAGGAAACTGTGGTGAAACAGGCAAACGTAACGCCTCAGAGGCCGACAGTAGTCTGCTTTAACAATGTTTTGAAGCTCACCAGGTATTTCCTGCTGTCACTGTCAAGGGGGAAGTACAGTACGTGCAATAATGTGGTTTTTAAAAGAGAAGAGCTGCAAAAAATGAATAAGAATCGTCTGCAATTTTTGCAGAGAGAAGTCGTGATTTTTTTCCCATGGGTGTGTTTTCACAGTGCATACCACGGCTTCTGTAAAGCCCAGGTGGTGGTCGCACAGGGCTGCGGCGAGGTCAGACCACAGAAGGAACAACACCTTTCTTGCCTTTTGATATAGACTCATTTAATAGCTTTGTTGCTAGATGAGCCTCATCGCTTACTGACACTGTGCACAGAAAGCATTTAACTGCATCGGCTATTAGTGAGTCACCCGTCGGCGTCAGCGGTTGCAGAGTATTTCTACAATGATCGGCAGTAGCATGAGGGAGTTATAGTTTGGAATTCTTAATTGTTGATGTCATGTAATTTTTTTCTAATCCCTTTTTTGGAAGTCGCCGCCCATTTTTTGGCACCGGTTTTGACGAGCAAATGCAACAAACCAACTGAACCAGGAAGTAAAACAACAAAGGATAAAATGACTGGTTTGCTTTACTAGTGTTTGGTTTCCCATAATGCTTTAATTTCCTTTTGAGAGTATGTATTTGTGTTTGCCCTGAATATCCCTGGTGGAGCATTTACACAAACCACCCAGCCTGTGTTGGACTGAGGAACTCATTGTGTCGTTGGCCGTCGGCTCTTTCCCATGGAGCGCAGGGAGACGTGCTGGGAGCTTTATGAGGTGTCGGGGTGACAGGTCCACTTGGCCCACACTGTGTTGTGTTAGGGTCGGCCCTGAGACCGCCGGTGTTCTCCGCTGACAGTTCAGGGGATTTGCTAGATAGCAGGCCTCTGTGGGCAGCTGTCAGATCACTCTTTTGATGTGAGACAGGATGTGCAGGCTTGGCTTACACCGGACCGTGGCTGTGTGGTCAGCGCAATCTCGGGAGCGGCGAGAACACATGAATCATCAGACACCGTGATCTGAGTGTTTAGAGTCTGTGGAGATCTGTACAACCGTGCACAAAGGAGATCTGACTGATGCAGTCTGAAACCCAAAGAGACCATCTGCTTTGGTGGCCAAGCTTTGAGTGAGAGGACTTTTGTTCTGGTGAAGCGTCTCCGAAACCACTCATCAACATAATGGAGATGTTGAATGATTTATGTGGTGCATACAGCAGTTAAAGGGCTGAACTTTGAGGCCTGCATGCACTGTGGTAATCTAGGAACAAGCATGTCAAATCAAGACGTATACAGATGTATATTTCAAGGCAGACATTTCTCCGTCGTGAAGCAACTCCGTCTGGTGCAGTGCGGTTGTCACCGTTGCCGCGCTTTAATTCTAGATCACACTGCCGATCGGGAAGCTGCCAAGCTGCAGCTACTTTGTTTAAATAATCTCTCCTCTCTGGTCATAGAGGTATGACGCGGTCTCGCCACAAATCAAGATAGATCCCACAGTGTAGGGCCAATTGGGAGCGCGTTCACAATTACTTTGTAGCCTTGGCAAGGCGTTGTTTACTCCCCGTCTCATTCCAAGACGCTGCGCCATAAACATGTTTGTGCAGAAAATTTGTTTTTTGAGGACAGACAGTGCTAATCTTAGTTTGTAGAGCCGTGCTGCAAATTTGTCTGGGATGTGAATAAATACTTGACAGTAATATTAGCAACAGCACAGGTGCAGTGTTGCAAAACCATGTAAATGGTGTTGGTGGGGAGTTTATTGTAGCTGTGTTTGGGCTCAGAGGCGCTGTGTGTGGTTTATAAATTGGTATGTTTCTGTCTAAATCAACACTTTCCATTTCCCCGTCGTTGGCTCTTATTTAGGTGTTGGCTCGGAGTTAGGGTGAGATCATATTGCAGGATACCTGAGATTATTGGATCAGAGGAAATTACTCTGAAACCATAAATTACCTTCAGGATATTCTTTCACTGACAGTTGGCTGACATTCGTAATTTACCGCATTTATTTGTCATCTGCTGCACATAATGCACAATTGAAAAAGATGTCGTACTAATTTCAAGTCACTGACAAAGTGGTAGATTTTTTAAAGAGATCATAAGATGGTAGGTAGAGGCAGAACAACAAAAACACTCCCGCCTGATATTTTAATCTCATGCCAGATGTGTAAGAGAGTTGGCAGCTCCGGTGCAGTAACTGTTTACTTGCTTGGAAACCATGTTTTCCTTGAGTGTATACGCTCCGTCTTGCCTGAGGAGGACAGCCCAGCTCAGACTGTGTGCATGGCGGCGTCATCGGCCTTGAATAGAATCAGCTGAACACAGTCCAGATACTATTTGTGCCAAATCCGTGAGAAGTGCAAACTATCTGAAAGGTTACACTCACCAGGAGGCCTCCCTTTCACCGCCTCCGGCCCCAAAGACAACCACGGCTGTAATAAGAAGTTAGCAGGATGGATAATAGACACAGACATGCAGTCCATGTATGCTCATCCATGTACTGACACAGACACAGTTCCACACAAACAGACTGTTATTCAAAGAGACAGCTGAACAAAGCTGTGGTAAAATATGTCAAAACCGTATTGTTGCTTTAAGAAAATTTCGTATGTGGGCACAGTGAGGGTTAAATGTTTCTTTACTGATGTGGGTATAAGTTTCAAATTGGGCAACTTCTCAGAGCAGGATAAGACACACATAAAAAAAAATATATATATATACAAGTGATGTTTTTTGATGTTTGATGTGTGTTAAATTTGTTTTTTCCTGTTTTCTACAGGAAGTCCAGACGGAGCCGGTTCTGAACGCACTGAAAGACACAAGGAAAAACAGACGGTGCAAAACTCCAAAAGAGAGCCTGCCATCAGCTCATCTACCGATCGAAGTACGCCAGGAGTACTCTAAGAGTGAGTCCAGTTGAATTAAAGTCCATTTACTGTTGCATTCGAAATATTTTCCTGTCAATTTAGCCATATCTGATTTAAAGAGGACCTATTATGCTTAATTTTAGGTGCATACTTGTATTTAGGATTTCTACTAGAACATATTTACATGTTTTAATGTTCAAAAAATGCTTTACTTTTCTCATACCGGCTGTGCTGCAGCACCTCTATTCACCCTCAGTCTGAAACACTCTGTTTGAGCTCCTGCCCCCCCTCCCAAAAAGCCCAGTCTGCTCTGATTGGTCAGCTGGCTCTCTGTTGTGATTAGTCAACTGAACCAAACTCTTTGGACTCCGCTCCCGCTCTGCTACTTTGTTTAAGGGCGTGCCAAACTAGCCGTTATGTAAATGTGTTACTTGGTGACATCACCACGTTACGGAAGAAAAGGCGGGACTTCAATCAAGCTGTTTTAGGCAGTTCAGGAGCAGTGTTTCTCCCTTTGGTGTGGACTTTAGGCTTTGTAACTTTGCAGACTTTTCACATGCACAAAAAACTATATAACACACTAAAGGAAAGGGAAAAAGCACAAAAGCATAAATGGTCCTCTTTAACTTCTCTCCCAAGTTCAGGGATGGTTATAACATAAGTGTTTGCTCCCCTCCCTCCGTAAGCAGTCTTTCTCTTTCACTTTTTATTCTACATCACCAGCTTTGATCGTAGCATATTTATGCAGATGCGTTTACATTGCAGTCAGTACAGACTACATGGCGTACAAATGACATGCCAAATTCAAGAACGGCGTGCCTATTGCGTGCTTTTGCCTTGCGAAATATCATGTCATGAATACTAACTCTGAAAAACACATTTCTCCATGTTCACAAAAGATTATCAGTTAAGTTTAATGCATTTGACCTCCTCAAACTATAGTTTTTGGAAGTTATGCGACAGCTTGTGTGATGCTACATGTAGCAACCCGATTTAGTGAAATCACTAGTTTGATACCAGCTAGTATCAAACTAGTGATTTTACTAAATCGGGTTGAGAACTTTTAAAGGATTTAACAAAAAAAAAAAAAGTTTTTTGTTTGGTTTATGATCAATCAAAAAATTAATAGATCAACTAAACCTTCTGTTGTTTTCTGCTGCTCTTGTTGCCGTGTAGAGGGTGAGAAGAAGGCCGTCACCATTGACTGGGACGAGATGCACGGATACCGCCACAAAATGGGCTACCAGAAGGGGAAACTGCTGGTGATGGAGTCGGGTTTCTACTATATTTACGCCAAGACTTGCTTCCGCTACTACAGGCTGGGACCAGAGGATAGCACTCAGGCCGGGGCATCGCCGGTGGATATTAGCAACACCCAGCTCATCCAGTACATCTACCACGAGAGCATCAAACAGAACAGCAAGTCCCTTTTGCTGATGAAGACGGGCAGCACCATGCGCTGGAACGACACCAGCTACAACATGTACTGCGCCCAGCAGGGCCGAGGGGTCCGGCTGGACGTGGGAGACGCCTTGTACGTCAATGTGTCCAACGCGTGGATGCTGGACCCGGTGGGAGAAGGGACGTATTTTGGGGCGATAAAGTTGGGTAACTGAAAATGAAACACGTGGGGAGCGGACATGCTACTGAACATTTGATATGCCAAAGAACCACTGTTAGTGATTTTATAATGTTATAATTTGTTGAAAACGTTTTTTTTATTGTTCATGTGTTGTTGTTTTTTTTACATTGCTCTTCACCAAATAGCCTTCATGAGAAAAAATAATAGAAAAGGTCGTCACCTTTTAAAAACGTACCCCTCTCCAAAAAAAGAATATGACACACAGCTCTCAACTTCATCTGAAATAGCACTGGACTCTTTATTTTTTTAGACTTTATTTTTTTTAAGTACTATAGTTGGTATTGTGAAATTTCAATATATTTCAGTTCATAATCCAACATTTAGACTAAAAGCCCAGACACACCAAACTGACATCAAAGAACTAGCGGCAATGAAGGCCGACTGTTGCGTCGCCTCACGTCGCCTTCGTCTTGGCCGAAAACATTTGAACACACCACAAAGACGACAGCCGACGGCCAGTTAGCACGTACGTTCTGCGCCTGCGTGAGATGAAATAACTGTCCACACCAGCAGGCGGCAGTAGTCTGTATTATGTCATTCAAAAAGGGAAACCGCAACACCGAGGACGGCGGAAATACAAGCCGCTGCTATGACACAAAGTGCCGTTTGCCGATCAATTTTCACACCGCTCTCTCTCACCACTTAGCTTCATTCCAGATGGCCATGTGGTTGTGAAAATATGATCAGATGAAGATGAAGATGAAAAATGAGAAGAGCCTTAGGTGTTTTTCCTCTTGACTTTACTCGTTGGCTTGCTTTCCTCACTTTTGTTCCTCTTCTCGTGCACTGATTCAGTCGATTCAACATGCTGAATCAGCCGAAAAACCTCCGACACGGGCAGACTAGAGCCGACGGTGCGGCACACACCGCAGAAACTAGGCCGACAGACACTCACTGGCGGCCCCAAACTATCCAGCTTGGTGTGTCAGGGTCCTGAAGCTCAGACGTGTTTATGCACTAATTAAACTTAGAAAGTGAGTTAGCTGGCAAGAAGTGCAGCGAGAAGGGATTTATCAATGTGGGAAAAACTGTCCAAAAAGGAACATAGTAGCTGATAGAGCATCTGCTTGTAGTTAGCAGATTATCACAGAATAAAAATAACTCCCAGGTCTGTGTCTGACCCTCGGCAGCGAATGCACAAATGTTTTCCTGAAAGGTTTTGTGAGTGTGAACAAGGCGGTCAATGAGGCGTCCTCGCAGTAAGTAACTCAACGGTGTAATTTAAAATAGGCAGTTAGACGGTGAGTTATATCACCCTCGACATCTCTAAGGCGCCATTTAAACTTCCCTTTGACTCTGACATTGTTTTTTTTTAAGCAACAAAAGCATTTTAAAAAGGACATTGTGTGTGCTCCAGTTTGATGAAATCTAATGAGCGGCCTGCTTCATTGAAGGCGATTACACGACAATTGTCATTTTTAAACTAAGGAGGAAATGATGTTTGTTATGTTTATGACAATCAACAAGCGACGCAGATAGCTGGACTGTCTGACCATAAATGACACGTATAGACTCTTGTCTTCTTTAACTAGAGGAACCGAATTGAGTTTGGTTCATCTTTTAACTTAAATTTTGTTTTTCATTTGGCTCTTCAGTGAGGTAAATGGGAATATGCACTAAATATTTATTTATTAGCTATAGAAGTACAGAGACAGGTCATTGTTAAAGTGACCTTTCGGCTGTAAAAAAATCATTTATATTTTATGTCTGTATGACATTCATTATGCAGCACTTAGAGGAAATAGTAGACACGCTTTTTGTTATTCAAACACAGGGGCTTCATTTTAAATTCCATATTTATGTATCTTGATTTTGACAATTCTGTGTGCACTTGCCTAGCCAAAAGCAATATGGATATATTGTTTCTTCTACAAGATTGTAGCATACCTGTAAGATCATCTGATAGATTCCATTCAGTGTTTTTTTTATTTATGTTTATGTATGTTTTAATAAAAAAAAACTACTTTTGTAAGAGCGTTTCACGTGTATTGACATTACCCGACTCAGGCTGGTGCTATTGTTTGCAGTGAAGAGGATAAGATCGCAGCCACCTCGCACTGTAACCTGATGACAAGGCCACCCTGACTGTAATATTATTGTGATGTGCAATTTGATAATCTCCACAATCTCTGGAAAATTCAACACCACTGTGGCCAAAGAGTGAAGTCACGCTGTTCCGTTACCCGGGTCAGAGTAACCCACCAGCTCATTACAGAGATGGGTTGTATAGAGAGAAAAAAAACGCCCACTGCTGCTGCAGCGTTGCTAACTCACAGCAGACATTTGGACCACAGCGCAGAGCGACCTGCAGAATAAACAAGAAACAGACTGCATGGGGATGAGAGCTTCGTTACTCCGCTGTAATGTGTGTAAGCCGTTTTGATCATCGTGGCGATGGGTCTCCCATGAAGCCCCAAGGCGTGTGCGAGAGAGAGAAACTGTTTTAAAAGTTGGACTCTGAGCCAAACAATTCCTCTATTGTCTGCGTTTGGGCGTTCACCAGCATATGGCCAGAGAATGGCTGGGGTTCACACGTTTGCGCTGCACGCCGGGACCTCACACAGCTCATTGTTCAAAACGTTGCTGAGAGCTTGAAATAAAATCTGGGGGTTTGAAGAGAAATACGTGGAGCTGATTAGTTTTGACATGACTTTCATTGCCATATTTTTTCCACTGACTGATCTGACTGCAAAAATGAATTATTTATGTGCCCTTAAAGGGAGAGTTCGGCTGTTTTGAAGTGGGGTTGTATGAGGAACTTATCCATATTCAGTGTATTACTTACAGTAGATGACGGTCGGTACGCCCCCAGTTTGAAGAAACAGACAGTAGCACTGACACCGGAGCAAAGCAATGTACTGCTGTGGACGGGGGCCGGCAGCAAAATGTAAAGAAAGACTCACCTAAAAAACTTGATATCCGTTTTAGTGCACGCTATATTTAAAATATTTTTACTGCTTTATCTTGCCGTCAGCTTTCTCCAAGCTGGGGACGGGCCAACCGCCATCTACTGTAAGTAATACACCTACTACTGTAAGTAATACACCTACTATGGATACGTACTTCAAAACACCCGAACTATCCCTTTAAGGAAGTGTCTTTGAAAAGAATAATACAATTTTAAAGGAAATGGTTAATTTATGCCTCAAATAATGTGTTTTTTTTAGAACTATTTCATGCAAATAACAAAAAATACTTGCACTTGCAACAGCACAAACAATGCAGCTGTGGCGTCCATAGGGCTACTCAGTTTCACATTTAAATAAGTGTAAGTGTAAACAATAGGCTTCCGTAGTGTGCCACCCTTTGGAAGTGACTTGACCTCACACAGCTTTCAGCTCATTGGTGAGTTTGAAATAAAATCTGGGGGTTTGAAGAGAAATATGTGGCTGAAGTGCATAAGGAGCTGATTAGTTTTTACAGGATTTTTATTGGCATATTTTCTGCTACTGACTGCAAAAGTCTAATATTTAAAGGTCCCATATTGTAAAATGTTTTCATGTCTTTTATATTTTAAAGCAGGCGTAAGTGCTGTATAGAGACGCTCAATCCACGGAGAAATACACACAGCCTGTTTTCAGAAATTGTGCCTTTGAAAAAAGCCGTAAGGATTTCTGTCCATTTGTGATGTCACAAATCTACAATATTTAGACCATTTCACAGTTTTAAATATAAACATTATAAATGTGTCCCAGTTTGTTTCCGGTTGCAATGTATGTGAATGGTAGTGGCTAGAAGGGAACCAGAAAACTGGGGAAACTCTCAAGATTGTTAGGTTAGTCATTGACCTTGAATGGTTGAGATTAGGATAGGTCGTCGGGCGCCGAGTCTCGCACGATTTTGCAGATCTCACATCGGATTTCGCAATTTTTGCGAGCTCCCTTCTAGACACAACCTATGTGAATGACATCAGCTGACAGGAAGTAAACATGGACACAAACTGTTGCCTAGCAACGCAATTCCACTAAAACAGAGCGTTTCAGACAGAGGGTAAATACAGGTATATTCAGGCAGACAGTATGAGGAAAATAAAGTTGTTTTTTTAACATTACAACATGTAAACATGTTCTAGTAGAAACACAGAATGCAAGTATGATCTTGAAAATGAGCATGATATGGGACCTTTAAGTAGCCTTAATGAAGTGTCTTTGAAAAGAATAATAAATTTTTAAGGGAAACAGTTCACTTGTGCCTAAAAGAATGTGTTTTTTAGAACTATTTCATGTAAATAACAAAGCACTTGCAGTTTTGCAACAATGCAGCTGTGGTGTTCATAGGGCGACTCAGTTCAGATTTAAATAGCTGAAGCCATAAGTGTAAACAATCCGCTGTGTGCCACCCTTTTGAAGTGACTTGACCTCACACAGCTTTCAGCTCATTGTTCAAACGTTGTTGCGTTTGAAATCAAATCTGGGGGTTTGAGATTCAATACATGGCTGAGGTGAGTAAGGAGCTGATTAGTTTTGACATGATTTTACATATTTTCTTCCACCTATTGCAAAAGTGTAATATTTAAGTGGCCTTAATGAAGAGTCTTTGAAAAGAATAATACATTTTTGAGGGAAATGGTTCACTTGTGCCTGAAAACAATGTATTATTTTATGCAAATAACAAACTTGCAGTTTTGCAACAATGCAAACAATGCAGCTGTGGTGTCCATAGGGCGACTCAGTTCAGATTAAAATAGCTGAAGCCATAAGTGTAAACAATCCGCAGTGTGCCACCCTTTTGAAGTGACTTGATTTCCCAATTCTTGGCGCGGAGCAGAAACCATTAAAATGTGTTGTGTCAGTAAACATTATGGAAAGCTTGGCGTCCACTGGACCCCCACCCCCACACACATATACTCACATCCCCATACACACACACACACACAAAGAAGCTTCACTTGCTCGCTGCACTCAGCGGTTCATAAAATAGGCCCATTTGGCACGAGTGCAGAATGTACCGGCTTATTTTATTACTTACACATGTAAAAACACGAGGGGCTGTGAAAAGCAGTGGCCCAATCCATGTCAGAGTAGGTATGGATTTGAACTATTACAGCGCATAAAACGCAGTGCTGACTTGTATGTTTCGCCGTTGCCTGCTGCGTCTTCAGATATTCCATGACGCTCCGTTGCAGACTAGCTCCAGTGGAACAGACGTGACGCTTTATTCATGATGTCTTCTCTGGTTTTATGATGCTGCATCTCCATCAGACGTTATTTCACAGGCTTCTCGCTCATCGCTAAGAGGTGGAGGCTGTTGATTCAGAAAAACAAAGTCATGTGTTGGAAAATATATCAGGGTGTTTTCCCCCAATAAGCAGCACCAGAGGCATCAATATAGAAGTCTAATGCCATTAGCTAACTATGGGTGCTTAGCTTTACGAGGCCTTGTGGTTTGGAGGAAATGGGGCTGAGTTTTACCGAGCAGCTGGAGGGCTTTGTTATGTGCAGTCAGGTTGCTTAGTGTTTCGCACGCTTACACACATCTAAATATCCCCACGCTCGCACCATCAATGCAGAAATTTGTGCCCACACACATCAACAAACACACAATCTACTGTACTTAACACATGCACACACACCCCTCTGCCGAGTCAGCACGGCCAGCTATTTTCACAAGCTGGGCCCTCGCCCTTTGTCTTCACCCCAATATAGCTCAGATGTCTCTGGCTTTTTGATGTCTGACGTTTTTACCACTTGGCTATTGCTAACATTAGTGTTATTAAAACAATAACAGAGTGAGATTTACAGGCTACGCTGCAGACGCATGGGCGGGAGATAGCGGGAGGGCTATTACTGTAACCAGGCCCTGTCATCTCCTGCATGAGCTGTCAGCAGAGAGTGCGTGCCAGACTGTCTACGTCTGTGTGAAAACGTGTAGGTCGTCAGCCATCCAGAGGTTTGTTCAATGAGAGGACACACCCATGAGCACATTCATAACTAATGTAAAGGACAACCTAATGGGTCGGTGGGTTCATGGACATAGAGAGTCACCTCAACGGTTTCAAACTTTGTCTCCTCTCCATCAAATCTTAATAAATCGTAATAACGTTGTTATCTCATTCTGAATATCAGTGAGCCCTCTGACCTTGTACTTGTCTCTTTTGACCTGGCTTCAGCACCATGGATAGCACATCTAAAATCTGACCTTCAATGCCTTAAAGGGATAGTTCTGGTGTTTTGAAGTGGGGTTGTATGAGGTACTGATCCATAGTCAGTGTATTACCTGCAGTAGATGACGGTCGGCACGCCCCCAGTTTGGAGGAACCAACTCGTTCTCATCTCAACTCGTCGCATACCAACGCTTTGTCAGACCCCTCAGCGTCGCTTTTCGGTCGCAGTAGACACGTGCTTAATGTGTGAATTCAAACAAAAACACTTGCTCTGGTTCAGGCAATAAAACCACCATAGATAGGTTTAGGATAATACAACATGACTGGTCTTAAAATGACTACGTTTGTACCGTGAAAATGACATTGACCGTTGTGAACACAGGACACGAATGAACAGCTGATTGTAACGTGATGCACGGGACAGCGAACAGCGGACTCCTGGATGAAAGCCTTGTGTTGCCTTGTGTTGCCTCATACTGACAATAAAGACTTACTTGTGCGGCGGTATCAAATGCCGACGGCCGTGACAGAGCCTCAGTATTTGACGCCCTGGAAATGAGACTGGGAGAAACAGACAGGAGTAACCGCACGGAAGCAAAGCAATGTTTCTTCTGTGGACGGGGCGGCAGCAAAACATATTTTAACAACCTAAAAGAAAGGCCCACCTAAACAAAATCAATATCAGTTTAAGTGTACACTATATTTAGAATATTTTCACCAGTTTATCTCGCCGTAAGACAGCCCTTTCTGACTGGGAATTGTAGCTGTTATCTATGCTCTCGCCAAAGCAACCAGACTCCATGGAAAAAAACAGTAATTTTACGTCGCAGAACACGGGAGTTGCTGGTCTACTGCTGCCTCGATCGGTTAGTTTGTTTTTGTTATCGTGTGACTTTGGTTTGTTCAGATTCACCAAAGTACGAGGTAAAATGACAGTTTTTTTCAATGGAGTCTGGTGGCTTTGGCGAGAGCATAGATGGATACAACGGCTTCAGTTCCCCATCAGAAAGGGCTGTCTGACGGCAAAGTAAACTGGTGAAAATATTCTAAATATAGCGTGCACTTAACATATATTGATTTTTTTAGGTGGGCCTTTATTTTAGTTGACTAAAATACGTTTTGCTGCCACCGTCCACCGTCGTACATTGCTTTGCCCCCATGTGGTAACTCCTGTCTTCTTCTCCAAGTTTGAGGCGTGCCAACCGTCATCTACTGTAGGTAATATACTGCATGGATAAGGACCTCATACAACCCCACTACAAAACACCAAAACTATCCCTTTAAAGTGCTCGGAAAAATAGAAATTGTATGATACAATTGAAAGCTCCAGAACAGATACTAATGGACTTTGTGGTACAAAAAGTTATTTCACAATCTTTCTTTAATTATACACCAGTCTTGAATGTTATACATGTTCATTCAAGAAGCAAAAATATGCCCAATAGTAGCTTAAGAAAGTCACATTTTTCTGCTTACAATTTAAGCACTGGCTATTTTCAACCATGCCAACAATACCAGTTGTGTGCTCACATTTTTGTTGGGGTTATTATGTGGACTAGAGCAAGCACGTTACCACCGCTGAGGTGCTGAGGAACTCAACCTCCAACTGCTGCAGTGGAGCTGTTCAGTGGCCGACGGATCAGACTGTGGTCGTACTGGGGCAGCTTCCAGGTGAGAATGTGACTATAATGTGTGTTTGTGTTTGTGGCTGTGGTCAGTCCAAAATACGAGTGTGTCTTCATATAAATCACCATTAGCAGCATTTATAAACCAGAAAAAAAGGCATATCATTGTATAGCTTGTCATAAACAAATTCATCATGTTAAGAAATACCCAGTAGTCAGTTTCTCTACTGTTGGCACACTAGAGAGGCCAGCGAGCCAGCTGAGTCTCACACTGAGCCAACAACTGGCCATCAGTGCCGAAACCAGAAGAAATCTGAGCTCTGATTTCAGAAAGATTTGGGAGCATTTTAATGGAAAGTCATGCTGAGAACACCGTACCCTTGTTAAAGATAACACACCAGTATGTGATGATTGTAACAAGATGTTGCTGAATTTGGTTACAACTCAACACAATAATCACTCTGTTATTTAAAGTTGCTTTTTCTTTTGAGTGGTTCTCAAACATTTTCTGTCATGCTGCTATTTGGAAACAACTATTCAACCCATATGTGGACTAGAGAACCAAAACAATGAGCTCAAAGAACAGTGTTGACTCTCAGTGAGTTCAGCACTACAAACATAGACTGTAAGAAGTGGACGTAGTCACCGTGACGTCACCCGTTGGTTTGTGGACTGCCGTTTTGAAGCCTTGTGTTCGGCATTTTGGCCGTCACCATCTTGGTTTTTTGCAACCAGAAGTGACACGAGAGGGCGGAGCTAAGTACAGCTGAACGCTCAATGAGACATTTTTAGGCAACCAAAATGTTACAGTTAACTTTGATGAACTGAGAACACACTGTGAAAGGGTTAAAGTTGTAAGACGAAAACAGGGACAAGCGACCTGTCAATCACAAGGTAGCCCCGCCCTAAAGCATCCCCTGCTTTATGGTCTATCTGACTCTAAATGGGACCATCATTTACTAAATGAACATCATGCTGTATTGAAGAAGACTTGAAACTAGAGATTGAGACCATAAACTCATGTTTACAATGTTTACTGAGGTAATAAATCAAGTGAGAAGTAGGCTCATTTTCTCATAGACTTCTATACAATCTGACTTCTTTTTGCAACCAGAGGAGTCGCCCCCTGCTGGCTATTAGGAAGAATGCAGGTTTAAGGCACTTATGCTTCACTTTTCAGACACCAGAGTTGCCCACTGACTACGAATTATCTATTTTTAGATTAGATTCAATGTTAATGCCAACATATATAATTTAATGGAGATCTAATTGTCAGGTAAGTATGCTATTTCCCCACAATGACTATATTAGCTTGATAAACAAAAAACATCAATTATGGATCTTATATAATTACTTATATTTAATCAACATTTACTCACATTTAAACATTGTGTAATTATGTTTTTTTCCTCCATCTGGCACTAATTACATATAAAGATTATATTGTTTTCTCTCGGACACTGGGATGTGCGTGTCTTTCTTATCATTTCTTATTGTTTTCTGTTGACTCACCATTTTCAGACATTCACGCAATATGTTGCAATATAATGAGAAAGAAAAAGAGTCTGCATCACATTTTATACTGGATGTACCTCCCTACAAGGATTCATAGGAATCAGGTTTAAAAAAAGAATGCTTGTGAAATCAGCTGAGACAAAAAGGGAAGCAGGACTTCACTGCTCTATCCCTGACAACGTGTATTTTGTTGTATGTGGACATGCATATACACACAGACAAAAAAGCAGGAAGACATGCTCTGTTTATTCAGATTATTTCTTTCTTTATTTGTGTTTAAAAATGTGCAACGTATTCCATCTACTCATCTCTTTTTCCTAACTTTCATTATGGGGATCATAAGTTTTATCTAGTTTTATCTAATGCAGTGTTTTCCCTTCCAGCTTTGATTGTAAGCTTGCAAAGGTCCCGTTGCTTTGACTAAAGTCCTTCAGTATTTAAGGTTCTGATCACTGGATAGCCCACAGATTTAATCATGGGACTTCACATTACTCCCAGAGGAAGAGGGAATGTTAATAAAGTTAAAAACAGGAAAGATGTGGTTGAACTTACGCTAATAGACACAGACAATACAGGCAGACACACACACAGATGCATGCATCTATGCAACCGCACTCAAGTATGTGCGCAGTGCCTCGTGCACACACGTACACATGAATACACGCATGCACGCACAGAGGGAATCCCCGTCCGTGATGCAGCAGCAGTGTAATCCCTGGATAAAACGTCTCCGATGGATCAGGTCTTCCATTAAGATGTGGTGGCACCTGGACTGAGTCAATACTCCTCACGAGGACACCTGCAACTCAGTGCCCTCGACGTGATCACCTCAAAGCCCCCAGCATTAACAGACTTTAGATATTCTTAAGATGAACTAAGTGTCTTATTAACAGTTGAACGCGTCCTCTCCGTCGGTCTGATCTGTAATGCAGTGACGGCAGGGGGATGACTCAGACAAAGGGGTTGTGCCAGGACAATGTCAACATATGAGACCTAAATCAGCAGAGGCTCCCAGACTTCCCAAACCACCAGCAACAACAAGCAACACACCCAGAATTGAGACTAGCTGGAATGTCATTCATATGGTCCTGATTTCATCCCTCGCTCCCTTCCTCTCCGAGTTTTTCCGTCCCTTTGTGGAGGACACAGATTGGCTGCTTGGTTGTTTGGTTGGCTGAGTTGTTGACCCAAAGATTAGTTGAATGACATTGGTCCTCTTGTTGCTGGTTGGTCATAAGGTCAGTACTGGTTGACCCTTTGACCAGTCAATTAGCTGACTAACTGCCTTGTTGGTTGTAGGGCTGCAACTGTAATTCACAGATTATTGTGACACATATTGATGTAATCACATATGAATATGTTTAGAGGTCTCTTTTGAAACTTGCTTTGAAAAATATAAGTATTTTTTCTCAACCACTCAAGCCTTCTTAAAGGTGCAGTGTGTAGGATCTGGCCGTGAGGTTGCAGGTTGCAACCAACTGAAACTTCTCCCGTGTGCCAAGCGTGTAGGAGAGCTACGGTGGCCGACACGAAAACATGAAAACGCAGCTGGCCCTATCTAGAGCCAGCGTTTGGTTTGTCCGTTCTGGGCTACTGTAGAAACATGTCTGCCAGCTCCGTGAAGAGGTCCCGTCCATGGATGTATAAAGAGAACTGAATACAGCGTTGGAGGCGGGGCCCCGTTCATTCCTCAAAATGGCAAGTACCTGGATCTTCCGGCGATCTTCCGCATCCATTGGACCCATGGAGCAGGTGCAGTAGAGTCCGCTCGGTCACATTGCTCGGTCACAGGGCCACAAACGACACGTTCTTGTCACGGCTTGCTAACTCCACCTCCCAGCCCTCGCTCCAGCCTCAGTCTGGGTCTCATTCACATGAACGGAGGAAGGAAAATAACTCTGGATTCAGCTGTTAGTGCATTTTACAGCTTTTAGGACATAATGATTTAAATAAGGGGTATTCAACCTGGGGGCTTGGTCCCGCCATAGATTTATAGTAGTAGGTAGTAGTTTATAGGTATTGCAACGAAAAATCCCCCTGCGGCCCAAAAATAATTTTCCCCGTAGACCACAACTGTAAAAGAGACGTCTGTAAAACTGTTGACAGGACACTTTGAAAGGCAAACAAGGTTGATTATGGATGTTTCTATTATGAATTTTTGATCCATGGAGGTTTTACATTTGTAAAACTTCCCCTTAGCCGAGGAAAGCTTTTTAAACATCTGTAATGTCACCACATTGTAAAGCCTATGGGCCGAGCGGGAACTCATGGGCCAGAGGGAGAAACACTACTGCACATATTCAGTGGGCCGCACACCATGAAAGTAAACCTGGAAGCTAGAAAACCTTTTTTTGGCATATGTGGCTATGTGCCAGGCAAGAAATTCTCATTGGACTGAGTTGTCGTCATCTTGGTCCGGTTCGAAGGAAACAAAAAAAACACAATGATTCTTATTTTCAGGAGATTTTACACTAAAGAAAACGTAGGATACTGATTAGTATTATATTCCATTTCTTCTAATAGATCCACAGAAATGCTACACACTGTTCCTTTAAGTTGCTGCAGGTCCGACTGGTCAGCCCCCCCCCCCCCCCCCCCCCCCTCCTCCCCCCACCTGCTTTTAACCTGTTGGTATGATCTCTACCTGTTATCACATGTGATTGGTCGCACACACCTGAACGTCATCAAGGCAGTCAGTCAGTGCGTAAAGTTCCCATGTCCGAGCAGTGTGGAGAAAACATGGAGAGGAGAAAGAGAGAAAAGGAGAAAAGGTGGAGCTCATTAAAAGGAGAGAAGTCATAACAGGTATGGTCACGAGCATTAAGGCATGTGGTTAGTGCTTCATAGTTGCAGCAGGGCCACACTCAGCAGGTAATACCACTCCTGATTTCATTCAAGAAATGGCACCAACGTAGGAGAGCAGGAGATGCGTATGTATGCGTGGAAATAATCTAGTTACCTGTTTTCTCTCAGGTGGAAGTGCCTCCAGTTCCTCATGATGATCAACAGTCCAGTCAGAGCTCAGAGGAAATGTCAGGTACAAAACAAACACTCCAAAAGTGCACAAACATTAGGCTACATATATATGAATATTTATTTCTGTAGCCTTAATTATGGAAGTGCAGTTGACTAACTGTTGAAATTGAAGACATTTGGCTTTTTTAACTATTTTTTATGTTTTTGTGTGTAGCTAGTAATACAACTAAAACATATTGCTGGCATAAACAGTAAACAGTGTGAAAATATTTCAACAAAACGGATATGCCTGCAGTATATGAGGTCTGTTGTAAATGTGTGGATTCCCGGTGTTACACTGAAATCTGTGACCACCGAAATCTTTGACCACAGAGAGCCAGCAACATGAGGTCACCACTTTTGACAGCTGTAGTCAGAAAATGTGACCCCACTCTACCTGGGTAATAAATGTGACAATATGTGACAGAAAACACACAAAACTAAATTGTTAAGAAACATAAATGTATTGTAATACTTTTACTAAAATATATTCACAAAACTCACAAAGCAAATTTAATAATTACAGTTGGGTCTCATTTTCTGTGACAACCGTCAAAAATGGTGGTCTCTTGTGTTGCTGGCTGTCTGCGGTCGTAGATTTTTGTGGTCGCAGATTTTGGTGTAACTCTGGCCTGAATTGTCAGTGAAGGCCAGTGTGGCCTTGAATTGCTGCATTATATTTTAGTCTATTGGCATGCCTCTGCTGTTCTGCTGGCATGTTATGGTATTTATGATTTTCTGCTTTTCTTTGTTTCATATAAATAGCTTATTTGGGGTTTTTGAACTGTTTGTTGGACAGAACCAACAATGTGAAGATGTCTCATTGGCCGCTGGGAAACTGTGGTTGGCATTTTTTCTTAACAAAATGTATTTATTAATTGACTAAACATTTAATTGATTAGCCACAAACATAAGTGGCAGATTACTTGATTATGTAAGTTATTGTTAGTTGCAAACTCAAAGCTAAGCGAGCCGTGGCTGAAAACTAGCCGTTCAAGGCTACCACAGTGAAGCGGCCAAATTGAAATGAGCCCAAATCTTTGATTTGATTCTTGATGCTCCCTTTTCTTTTTATTCCTTTAACTCAGTAAAAAGAAAGCAGGAGATGCGAATGCATTAAAATAATAAACCATACTCTTTTTCTCTCAGGTGGAAGTGCCTCCAGTTACTCTTGATGATCAACAGCACAAGTCCACTCAGAGCTCAGAGGAAATGTCAGGTACAAAACAAACACTCACAAACTTTATTTACATCCGAATATTTATTTATGTAGCCTTAATTATGGAAGAACATTTGACTAACTCTTGAAAAGGAAGGCTCTTTTTAACTATGTTTTAGGTTTGCAAACTCAAAGCTAAGCGAGCCGTGGCTAAAAACAAGCGTTCAAGGCTACCACAGTGATGCAGCCAAATTGAAATAAGCCCAAATCTTTGATTTGATTCTTGTTGCTCCCTTTCCTTTTTATTCCTCTAACTCCTGCGGTGAATACACAGATAGAATCTCAGCTTTTGGTGCAACAGTCTGCTGTTTAGATCCATGATGAAACAGACATTAAGAATTAGTCATTTTTGTTAGTGGAACACTTTACAAATAATAGTTGAAGCCCTATTGATCGGCTCATGAGTCATGTGTCAGTCAGCCTTTTTGATTGGTCAGTTGATAATGGGCTCGTTAGCTGACTGACTGACCTGTCGCCTCATTGGCTGTGTGACCAGTTGGCTGATTGTTTGATTGGCCAGTGGGTTGTGGTGAAACGGTCATGGCCGTCATCCAGCTGACTGTTTGTGTAGAATCTAAATATTATAATCTCGGCGATCCTCGCATTGTGCAACACATTACGGAGACAATAACATTGTTGGTCATGACAATTAGTAGATTGTAGTAGTCACATGCTCTCTTTAGGATTGTATTTAAAAGAACGGGGGCCAGCAGTGAAGAGGAGGGGGAATCTTCTATCTCCGTCTCCATCGAGGAGGAAAACAAGTCGCCTGTAGATGAAAGACGGCGTATTAAATTTAAACCGCAGGCCACAGGCAACTCACCAACATGTTTTACTTTCCGCAACTCAAATAACAAAACTTCCCCTTTACACTCAAATGGAAATCAATATCGTGGTTTGCAATCTTTCTGACTGCAGATGTCGGCTACAAGGCATTGTACCAGATTTTTATCATCATCTTTATCTCGTTGCTAGAACAAACAGATTCTAATTAGAGCAGCAGTTTTCCATCAGGTCGGCCTTGATACGACCACACAGCACATCCTAACCACCACCACGCAGCACTAAGAAGGCCCGCAGCCTATCTGTCAGATAGATCCACATCTTTATACCGATAATCTCATCGAAACCGCCCGGGCTGGTTTTCCTCCCGTGCAGCGATGTGAACTCGCAGCCTGATGAATTCTCCTGTTACACCGTGAAGGGACAGTCGGCCAAAGATATGTCCGTCTCCTGATGTTGGAGGAATGTACAGTAACAGCTTGACCGAACATTTATGTTAAGTAATGTTACTCGTGGCTGCATGTGACCAGAAATATGAGTAGAAGCTTGATACGTACAGCTTGTATGCGAGATGGCACCTTTGGCATAGAGTTTGTTGAATCCACAGGGAACAGAACAGGTTAATCGGGTTTATAAAGAGAAAGCAGCGGTTGAAAATGGACTTGGAACGAGATCAGGAACGATGAGCCATCAGGAAACATTGGGGAGGTTGAAGTAGTGTTACACAAACTCCAACTGAACAGGCCAGGGTTCATTGTATTCACTAATGTACTGCTTGTCTTGGCACAGTGAGCAGCTCTACCGTACAACAACTCCCCTTTAATGATTATCTTGACATGCTGCAGTGAAGTCTGTCTTTTGTTTATTTAATTACTCTGTTTTTATTTGTTTGGACAAGTACCAAACTAATACAACATAGACTGTAAGTGATCAAAAGGACTTTGTAGAATTAAAGGGCGAGTCCATCTGCGTTCTTTTAAAAAATGTTCAAACAGAAACGTCGACTCAGCCGTTAGTAAAAATCAGTGACGTAGGTTACCAAAGTAAGCTAATCGAAGCTAATCAATGAGGTTGTGATGATGCAGTAGCTGAGTTAAAGTTAGCTGTGCTAAGTGTGGAAATAACTGAAAGGGTTAGTTTTTTTAAAGTGATGTTGTATGCATACTCCCATGTTCTGCAAGGTCAAATTACTGTTTTTGTGAATGTAGTCTGCTGGCTTTGTAGAGAGTGGTATAACGGTAGGAAAGTGCTGTCTGATGGCGAGGTAAAGCAGCTGTGGACGGAAGCAGCAGAAATAACTTATTTTGGCCACCTAAAAAAAATCGAAATCAGTTAAAGTGTTCGCTATATTTATAATATTTTCACCGCTTTACCTCGCCATCAGACAGCCCTTTCTGACGGGGAACTGAAGCCGTTATATCGCAGTCGTTCAAAGCCACCAGACTCCATCCACAAAAGCAGTAATTTTACCTGACAGAACTCAGGAGTTGCTGGTCTACTGATGCATCAATCGATTAGTTTGTCTGTGTTATTGTGTGACTTTCGGATCCAAACTAAACCAATCATTGTTGTGAAGTAAACCCAGACAGGGAGATGCGGCGGGGTCGTGCATCGCCCTGAAGGAGTTTATTTCACAACAATGACCCGCTAGCTGAACATTATCCAACTTATTACACGGATGCTTACTTAAGAAATCAGTAATTTTACACAAAAATGGTCCGACATCAGAACTGTGTCCATAGCAACGGTCTGTTATAAAGAAATAACAGACTGTAGGATGCTGTGATTGACCAATCAGAATCGAGTATTCAACAAAGCTGTGTAATACGTTACTGTATGTAACGTTACTACACTGGCTATAAGGATGTATCTATACTGTATACTGTTTGTACATGTAGCAGCATCATCATGCAGAAACCTGCGTCAGGTCACGTGGGAAAACGTTTTTAGAAGGGCTTGAGAAAATAGCATTTTGATGCTAAAACATACTTTCTTTGACCAAAATTGTAATGTTTGTATTTGAATACATAAGGAGCTACAGAATGATATAAAAACCTAAAATAATGGACCCACCCTTAAAGTAACATTTCATTCAGTCAATGAAGAAATAAAAACTGATTGGGTAAAAAAATTATAAGACAGAAAAAAAAATGGGTGGAAAAAAATGTCATGTACTTAAAAAAAAAAAAATGTATATAATGCATGCTATATAATGTGTATTCCTGCAGACAGAACATAGGACACAAGGAGAGAAAAGGCCATTTAATATTGAATTTGAGGTAGTTTTCCTCATCAGATATGTGTGGAACCTGAATCTAAAGGGGAGCTGTGACGGGCAGGAAACTCACGTCGTGCTCTACATTGCTATGTTGTTACTTCAGGACGTGTTCCTGGAAAACCACTCAGGCTTTTTGTAAACTGAAACCATTTGATTATATACAGATGATATCCATTTACGCCTGTGGTTATTGTTTTTTTACCATGGTGTGTCATCTCTTCGTATGCAGATGAGCTGTGATGACATATTTAGCCTGCTAGTTTTCTTAGACTGCTCTGATGGATCTCTTTATGATCACGATGAGACACTTCAGGAGATGGTGTATTATTAAGGAACTGAACGGAAGGGATCCGGGCTGAGGACCAAAAAACATCTTTATAAACTGATCATTAGTCTGTGTCACTGTCACAACTACACTGTTGGACTGTGCTGAATCTGTAAAATCACAGTATGAAACTCAAAGCCGCTCTTGTAGCTGCACACAACCCCATGATGTGTGTGTGTTGCTTCTCAGTCCTTTTGTCTCCTCAGATACATGGAAAAACAATGCAATGCTTGGTTTCCTGCACAGATCCTCTTAAAGGTCAACTGCTGGGCTGCTTGTAAATAAAGCGTTGTGGGTTTGTGGCCTCTTTTAAAAAGCCATAAAAATAATGTTTAAAACAAATGCTTGGAAGTCTGGGGACATGCTTAACCAGGCAGATGGTTTCTTGCATAAAATATAACAAATCACTAGATTTTAGATGATTTCATGTCATGCATGCACCAATTGAGTAAGTGACATGTTCTCTTTCAATCAGCAGTTTAATCATACTCAGTAACAGACAAGTCTACGCTAAGTTACTTAAACTGAATCAACAGAACTGTTGCTGAAGTCATCCTCATCCCTTCATGATCCATGTACAATTGGCCTTGTATTGCAGTGTAGAGTTGGTCCTAGTACTAGATGTATGATGAGGAAAAATATAAGGTCACACTGTTTTTCATTCTTCCTTGTCTAGCTGCTTAGCTTATGTACCGTGTTTGTATTTTCAAATAGTATTTGTCACATTTAAAGCTACTATATGTAACAATTTACATGCATTAATTGCTTTGCATTTCCAATGTGTGAACAGATTGTAATGTAACTTAAAAACTGAGATCTTCCCCGACTTTCTCGGTTGTCTTTAACAGCCTGTGGACTGATTTCTATGTAAAGGACGGTTTTGCTTCATAACGTTAGCTGATGAAGTCATTTGCAAGTGGCGAGCAATTTGGTATCATTGAGACTGGACATTACAGATAGTAATGGTGATATGTGATTGTGATGTAATGTCACGTCAATGTTTTGGCTGATGCCCAGGATGACCTACAGAGTGCAGTTCACTTTACAGCCACATTTCTGAAAGTTACATATAGTACCTTTCACAAGAGAAAAGGCATTTAGGAGGAGGACTAACCAGTGTGTTTTGCCAAATGTAACGTTGGGGTTCCTGAAGTGTGAACATGCCCAAACCAGATACAGAGCAGGACCATAGACTGTAATTATATCCCCAAAAGTGTAGATCATAAAGCCCGCCCCTCCATGTTAAAGGATGGGTCAAACTAAAAAGTCAAAGTACACGTCAAATACATTTTTCACAAAGATGGTTTCTGTCATTTTAGGTAGATCTTATCACGCTGATGTATGTTCAAGTGTTCATTTTCTGATAAGTTTGGTTTTAATTAGTTATTTCATGCTATAAAAACAGGGTAAGACACCATGATTGACAGCCGCTCTTGGTGGAGTAGTCACACAGCCGGAGGCTCTGGAGAGAGGAGATGTAACTTTAACTTTCCATAACCATCACAAGTTTACGTAAGAGCAGATAAACACAATATTGTTTCTTTCTACCAAAACTCTGTTTGGCTGCTTACATACTTGTTCAATCATAACAGTTTGTTTTCACTTTTAACTTTACAAGGAGAAAGGCTTTTAGTACAAGGACTAACTGATGTGTTTAATAAACCTAATGTTATCTTGTGTAATGTTTGCTGGGGTTGCTGGAGTGTAAATTCCCCCCAAGTCCAAAAAAGAGCAGGACGGAGCTGCTAACGTTAGCCTAAACTCTGATAGCTTTCAGGACAGGCGTACTTGCCATTTAGAAATATGGATCACTGACCGAAATGAGTCAGTTAATATATAGTTTCAAATATGAATTATACACTTTTCCTGGTGTAGAGTAATTGTCAGAAAATACAGCTTCTATGA
The DNA here is from genome assembly GCF_043250625.1 of Sebastes fasciatus. Taxonomy (NCBI): domain Eukaryota; kingdom Metazoa; phylum Chordata; class Actinopteri; order Perciformes; family Sebastidae; genus Sebastes; species Sebastes fasciatus. The sequence goes on along the minus strand of NC_133808.1, from coordinate 27,746,321 downwards.
TGATTTGGACTAACTCTTTTCCAATGAAAGTAGATAGCACTCGCTCCAAAAGTCGGCAATGACGTAATTTGCATAATGCTGACATCATCGCACATTATTTGCATGAAGTAAGTAAGACACAACCCTTATCACAACTCTTTCTCATTCATATACCTCCCAAAAATAGCTTTTTTGTATAGCTTTTTAAATTGATTTATATTTGTGTTCTGCTTCAACCCATCACCCAACCCATTCCACAAATCCACCCCACAGACTGAAATACACATACTCTTCTTTGTTGTACGAACACAATGCTTTTTAAAATTACATTTTCCTCTTAAATTATAAGCCCCCCCCCCCCAGTCCAGAGATTCAGCTGCTCTGATAGTTTCGGGGAGATGATTCCAGAGGGTTGAGGCTAATACGGAAAGGCCCGATCACCTTTTGTGGTGGTGATTGTGTCTGCTGACTGACTGCTTGTGCACGGAGCTATGGACTGTATACAGTATATTATGTATTATATAAAATATATCTCACTTTTTCCTTGATGTGGATAAGCTGCTAAATTTGTTGCTAGTTGCATTTAAGAAACTAGAATGGCACTCGGAGAGCGCAGACCTCCGCCAAGGTGCCCGAGTACAATCGGCCCCCCTCTCCGTTCAGCTTGCATCCACATGTATTTTTGTTTATGTTGAGATCGGCTCTACGTAGCGGAGCATCATAAAACACTTCAATCAAACTCGACAGAAACAAAATAAAACTCACCTAAACCGTCGTCGTTACTCTTTCCAACAATCACCGTTACTCTTTCCAACAATCACCAAGTGTGCTTTAGACAAACTCAACCGTAATGTCACTGAGTTTAATGTGAAAAAACACCAATTCTACAGTTGTTGTCCCCCTCCCTCCACCCCCCGCTCTCTCTCTGTCTCTCTTTCTGAAGCAAAGAGGCGGAGTCATGCGTCTTCATCAACGCGTCATCAGATACACTGCGCATGTGTTATACCCAGAGGAGTTAATGTTCTGGCTGATCGGAATACTTAAAAAAATCCTGAATTCGGATCATGATCCAGATCGTCAACAAAATGTAATGGATTGCTCATTGTGCCACACTCCATCCCTCCAGAAAATTTCATTCAAATCCATCACAGACTTTTGGAGTAATCCTGCTAACAGACAAACAGACAAACAAACAAACAAACCAACAAACCAACGCTGGTGAAAACATAACCTCCTTCCTAGGCCTTAGGCCTTGGCAGAGATAATAAAGTTGCTAAGAGGTTCTGAGGTTGCTAATCTTATCTAGTGATAAAGTCACCATGTTGGCAACGCTGCTTGGACCAAGCTCTACAGATGTTCGTTTTGGGGGAAACCTCATCAGCTCAGACGACCCTGCCCGTTCACTTCCTGTGACATGAGAAACATCCTGTCCCAGAGCGGCGGCTGTCCTCCATTTGCAGGAGCCAGCCTTGCAACCCACACTTGTCCCTGAGCAGCAGATCATTCCAACATGTCATAAACAATGGAATAACGCTCTGGCCTCTATGAAAAAAACAACAACTGTTGTTTATCCATTGTCTTCACCGAGTTGACAGAATGGAGACTGTCATTTTTATTACCGTGTGTTTTTCTTTTGCCTTGAATCATAGTTATCTGATTACATTCACTGTCACGCAGGTCATTTTCTACATTTATAAGAGAAGTCTGTCGTTGATTGCAGGTGATTAGGTGCAGCGGTTCAGAATCGTCTGAAATCATAAAGTCGACTTTGCGTCACTTTGATCACAGCGCCGTGATTTTCCTTCATCGTTCCTTATGCAATCCGTTACGATTCGGTTTCTCTTCTCATTTAAAGTCTTACTTTCATTCTCTCCCTGAGCTTTGTTGCTCTTCCAAAACTGCATTTCATCACCGACGCTCTTCCTACAGTACTACAGCCCTCGATGACTTAAGTGTTTGTGAAACCATGCAGACAAACAAACGGCCCGAACTCTCCAGCGAAAGCAGTCCTGACATTTGCACAAAAGAGCGAGATGTTCAAAGAGGGAAGCATATGCACACACACACACACACACACACTCGCACACTTATACAACAGGACACACACAGAGAGCTAGTAAAAACTTCCACCCACAGGGTTATTGACATGAGATCGTACAGCTCTGCCAAACATCCTTTTACCAGAATCCAGTCGACCTTGGGACGGGATCAAACTCAAATACCGGACTTATTGCCGGATTAACCAGCAGCGAGACCACATTTAAGAGTTGCAGGCGATGTGTGTATGTTCACCTGAGAAGGAAGACCCTATTTATTCTTCCTTAATCCCTCCTCTGATTGGAAACAAACATGTCATGTAGAGCCATTTCCCTGCAGCGAACCGTCAGTTTGTCTGCTGTAAACCACAACGGCGGTAGCAGATTAGAGAGAGGAATCCAGGAATCAACAGCCGTCTGTCTGTGTGGTGTAACGTCAGTCTGGGAGACGATCACATACACACTCATACACACTTTGATACACAGGATTAAATGCGTAGACATACAAGCACACACACAAACAGCTGTTTAAAATTACACCGCCAGGGTGATGAACTCACTGACAGCGCCGCGACTCATACAACATTCAAAGACAGATGAGGACGTGGGAAAACACATCATATTCATAGATTTCTTGTAATCCGTCTTTTGATGTCTGCATGTGGAGTGTCAGGTATCCATTTCCCCCAAATCCTCCCTAGGGGTATTCTTCAAGTTGCAAAATCAACAAAATCTGAGCAGCTCACAGGAACAAATAAAGTCTCAGCAGGGAACGTGGTTTGAGGTATCAATCAATCTCAATCTCCGTCAATCCACCACCAGAGCTCTCTGACATCCCCGGATGTAAAGAATTTGCTCAAACTCAACACGTACTACTTTGGCGCTCTGATCGCGGGTCTTTGTGTTGGATGGACTGACATCACTCATCGTATTTGTTTGTATGGGACGATGGAATAACCTGAGGGATGCTTCAGAAAGACACATCTGGCAGCAAAGCTGACATCGGCCAGGCGGCTGGAGGAGAGTGTGTTTAGATTGGGAGGGTTAAGATTGAAGACCTGACAGTCACATCTACAGTGTTTAAAACAGTGCGGCAGGTTATTGACCAAGAATAGAACATGTACAGAGTTTACAGATGTGCTTTTATACAACTTTTTACATGTTTGAGTGTGTGATTTTGGAGGAAACTGTAGTGAAGTATGAGCTGATCTTCAGTCTTAACACTGTTGCACGTTATTTTAAAGGCCTTTGCACGTCAATATATATTTTTTAAAACTGTCATTTTTGTCATGAATACTTTCACACAGAATGTAAATATCAAGCTGCAAAAAAGCAGCATACTTTTTTTGGAAACAAGTTTGATTATCTGAGCTTTCGCACCGAGAATAAAGTTATCAATCACGTTGTGCTGAACACGTTGAGTTGCGTCTATATTTATGAAACAATACGGAGGCTCCGTAGTCCGAACCAAGACGGCAAACTTTATGACTCCTTTCAACCTTGACAAAGGCAGCGTAGACCAGATGGAAAGGAGGTGGATGGGTCAAACAAACACAGGACTTTCCCTCAGGAAACTGCTGTTCGTGTCCCGTGTAAAACAAAAAATCAGCATTCACTTTTCTTTGTCGCATTTTTGTTTTGTTTCAATGTATAACGTTAACCACGTGTTTTAAAACTGCGACCGTAATCCGGGAGGAAATATGTTTCCCTCGAAATGTAATTGAGACTACAGTTTAATGTATGGGAATGTGATTTTGTAGGAGACAGGGCTGCAGTTTGACAACATAAAATGGATTCATGTTGAAGTGGACGTTTGTGTTTAAGCGCACCGTTTAAATCCCACACTGCAGCTCTTGGCCTCTGGTTTGATTCTGATCCAGTAAGTGTTTGTTCCACAGCCAGTCAGAAGTAGGCAGTAGCTTTACTGTAAACACAATTATGCTAACTGTGGCAAGATTCAGTGACCACATGAAGGGAGATAGGCTCTCACGCACAACACTCGCTCAGGCACTCTCACACACACTATACTTACTCACTCACTTACACACTCGTAAAGCAAAACATGGCATGCATCCGCACCTGCAATCTCACGGTATACTGTACGGACCCACCGGCTGCTCACATGGACACACACCTACGCATCATAAACAACTTCCTCTGCGGGCGATGTGATTAGAAAGCGCCCTGAGAGAGCGCACACACAAACACACACACACTGGAACCACAACAGACGGTGGAGCATTTATAGACCAAACACTCTGATGGTGTCCAGCTCTATCTGCAGGAGCACTAATTCATGAACACATGCCCGAAGATTAAAAAAATATTTTGATAGCTAACTGCTGCACGCAAGGTGATTCACACATGCATTCAATTGCTGCATCTTTCCTACACACACACACACACACACACACACACACACACACACACACACACACACACTGCCCAGTGTCTCACCTCAAGCAAGCATCTTTTTGGTCAATAGTGTCATTTACAGAATAACACATCATTCTTTCCACTGTGGGAGTGGGCTGGGCTCTCTTTGGTTTCAGAGTCACTGTAGTCCCTCCAGCCAACACACACACACACACACACACACGCACATACAGAACCGTATTCAACCTTACACACACCCTTACACCACACGACTGTTATTCCTCTTAACTGTGAATTTAAGGGAATCCTCAGGCGGCGTGTTCCAGCGACGTTAACACTCCTACCTCGCTTCAGTGACCGCAGGCAGGCAAACTGACAGATTTATCTCGATCTCAATTAGTTTAAACAACGTGCAGATTAATACTGCCAGGAGGGGAAAAGTTCAGATGCCCCGGCCACGCCGTGTGTCACTGCCATTGCTAAGCCTCCTTGTCTCGGCCCGTTGACGCTCACCAGACATCGATCCAGATTGGCTGGATGTTTATTGAGCATCGTTTGCGGGTTTGACATTTCCCACAGAGCAGGGTACATTAGTTTTATTATTCACCACAGAGTCAAGTGAAAGGCTGCGTTCAATCAAACAAAAACCGGCATGAGGATTCTGTGTTAACCCCCGCTCATAAGAGAGCGCCACTTGAGCTGGAATGCAGCTGCAGACGTCACTGCTGTCCAGAGTGACCTCACTTACCTTGGTACCAAGAAAGGGTTGCATGCAGTGCAGACTCCACAGGCTTTAGATTGATCGTCCTAAATCTTATTGCGGTGGAGGCGGTTTGTCAGTGCAAAGCGCTCCGCAGGGCTGCAAAGTCGTTTAGCGCATCTGCAGCTTCTAGGGTGGTGATAAAAATCTGTGTCAGAGATAACCGAGAGACATTGTTTGAAACTGAAACCACACATCTGCAGCTTTTGTTTCGAAAGGTCAGGAAGCTGAAACCGCCCCCAGATAACCAAGTTGTGTCCTATAGCATTTCCTCTACTGCTTCCTGTGTCAGATGTGGCTTTTACACTGAATGAAACCGAGGCGAGAGTTACAGTGAATTAAAGTTCCTGTGAATTTGAGTGACCTAAAAATGTCACGGATATCCACCGCGCTTGAACAGACATGTGGCAAGAGCCATCATTATGTTTTGAGATTTGATCAAAAATCAGTTATTTATCTTCTCTTATCTACTATTTTGGTCTGCCCTGCAATAAAGTAAAATCTGCCTTTTTTTCATATTGAGATACTTGGCTTAAAATACACAACAGTTGCCCAGTTGGCAAACTCATGGTAAATGTTTAATAGACCCGCCTGTCCACTGGAAGAAAGTGTGTCAGTGTCACGTTTTGTGTCGCTGAAACGCAAATATTACACGCCTGCATGAAGGTGCAGTGACGGAAGTCTAATGTCAGAGCTAGTTAAGTATTATATAAAGTGAGAAAGACCACTTATGGCGGGCGGGTGTTGAGTTGGATGGGTCAAACAAACACAGGACTTTCAAGCGGGAGGCTGGTGTTTGAGACCGGTGTTTTGTTTTGCAAGTTACGTTCGTGACGTTTGTCTCGTGTTTTGTAGTGACTGTTGTCACGTGTTTCCCGTACTGACGTTACGTTGTTTCCATACATGTTTTACTTAGTTTACGTACTTATTTTAAGCCCAACCATGACGTTTTCCCTTAACCCAACTAAGGGATTTCTTGCCTGATCCTAAGTCATGGTACATGTCCACAGCCGCCGTCGCTTCCCATTCATTGTCTATGTAAGCAGCCGTGCAATGCATTCTGGTAGCATAGCGGCACGATTCGAGAGACGGGGCATCGCGTTGGCCGCTCCTCATTTGCATAAAGTTGAGGTTTAAGCTACTTTATGCAAATCAGGGGCGTCCGGCGCGACTCACTGCCTCTGGAAACTCAGAGTTGTCTGTTGTCGATCTAAAATAAAGACAAATTGAGCACAACTGCGTGGCTTATTTCTTGCATAAAATGTTTTCAGAAACACATTTCGGTGAACTACATTCGTGATATAAGAGAAGAAAGATTCCAAAAGAGCCGCCATGTTGGTTCCGCTTTTAGAAGCTGAGAGCAGCAGCCCACGAGGGAAAGCATTCATCCAATCAGGTGTCTGGTGGCAGCCCATCAAGCGTCCAATGCTGGGAAGCGAGGCGATCTTTTGCAATAAAAAACGCCCCTGTGGACACGTACCATCAGTGACCATGACGTTTTCCCTTAAATTTCTTTCCCAAACCTAAGTCAGTGGTTTTGTTGTCCCCCTCTGGTACTGCACGTTAATACAGGCATGTCATATTCACGTCTCTGCGAGGCAAAACATGACACTGACACGCTATCCTCTGGTGGAGAGGCGGGTCTATTGCACGCTTTGGCGTGATGTCGGGTTGTACACAGAGGGGAAAAAAAGGAGAAAACGAGCAGGAAACAATAGCAAAATAGCAGATGTGGTTTTGCTGTCCACTGCCACCAATTGATCTTAAAATAGGCAAAGAGGCTAATCTCATGCTGACAGTTGCCTCAGCAGACCAGAATGCAATACGACCGCAACACATTTGAAGTCAGGAGACCGAACCTCTCAGCACCTCCGTTTCACTTTCTGAACGTTACGAGTTTCCATCTGTTGTCTTGAACTTGTTGAAAGTCGCTCTTGGAAACACAGGAAATCATTAACGGAAGAAGAAGTGGAGAAGTGAAAATGGTCACACCAAAAGAGTGAATTGAAAAGGTTTGACAAGTTAATAGTTCCTGGAAAGCTTCAACATCACAACGTGATTGTATCTCCCATTTTAAAGGGCGTCCAACGGGGTTGATTTTCCATTAAGATAAAAGTGACGATCAGGAGAAAGTGTGTTTAAACATAAATGGTTTTGAAATCTGTCTTTCCACTAATCCCCGGTCCAAGCTCGATGTTTCATTCCTCTGCCCTCACACACTCGGCACAGGCAACTGGATAATGACCCCAAAAATTGCAAATCAGCCCCGCTGAGTCAAGACCTATTTCTCAACTACGGCCCTGACGAGCCTTGCGCAAGTGGTTGTCACAGCGCTACATGTCAACAGGCAGCTGAATGGTACCCGTAATATCTGGCTTTTCAGGACAAGCTAAGTCCTTAGGATTTGATTTGTCTTCCCAATAATTGCAACAATTACAAAGCATTAGTTAAGCCTGTCCACCCATTTTGGTCATGGCTGGTTTTTCACGGAGCTGCAGGCGGAGTTGGGGGGGAGGCCGAGGCTTTTACTGTCAGAAATGATGGCGGAGTCGAGCTAGGTGTTACGTCTCCGACCTCAGACAGATTTGGTGGATCCTGGATAGACACGTTTCTGGTAAGACTCCCTTACAGTGGAGCGAAAGGCCAGGAAACACTCGCTCATACACTCGTCATTTGTCTGCTTGTGTGTGTGTGTGTGTGTGTGTGTGTGTGTGTGTGTGTGTGTGTGTGTGTGTGTTGGAGGGTTTGGCAGTGTGGTTGTGGTATAGATCTCACTTCTGAGAACAACACCGGGCATTACAGTAATCACCTTTGAGGTATTTTTCCATTGTGTTTCTGTTGCAGATGTGTGTTTTCTAGTGTGCACGGACACACAGAATGAAGAAGTTAAAGCAGGATATTGAGAGAGAGAGAGAGAGAGAGAGAGAGAGAGAGAGAGAGAGCATCCTCGAGCATCCTCAGTCCTCAGCTGAACTTTTCCAAGGTGTGGCCTACATACAGCACCTCAACATGTGATTCATCAACCACACTGACGTTTAATTCGATCATAACAGACACAGAATGTATACATACATCGTGCAGCGGTTACATTAATAATCCCCTCTGGGTCCCCACCCAATCTGGGTCACAGACCCTATGTGGGTGGGTCTCTTAGCTGTTTTTGTTTTCATATTTTCATACTTCAAAACGCTGCTATATCCCCTTCACACTGTGGTCTTATTTTGTTTTTTTCCACTTAGACCTTCATTACATTGCTGTTAATAGTTTGTCAATGTGAGCCGTATTCAAGCCATCTTTAAGCCCAAACAGAAGTCGTGTAAAAACGTATATATAAAGACTAAAGTCTGTCATACAGTTTTGTTAAAGCAGTCAGACATAATAAGTGTGAAATATTGAAATTGATACCTGCATACGGGGCACGCGCAGTCCTTCCAGAATAAAGCTGAAAACTTAAGAAGACGTTGTTTCGAAAGAGGAAGAGTAACGGTACGTGTCCACAGGGGGGCGTTTTTTATCGCGAGGGATCGCCTTGCTTCCCAGCATTGGACGTTTGATGGGCTGCCACTAGACACAAGGCACTTGTCTGATTGGCACCTGATTGGCACCTCATTGGACGAACGCTTTCCCCTTGTGGGCTGCTGCTCCCAGCTTTCAAACCGGAACCAACACGGCAGCTCGTTTGGAAACTTTCTTCTCTTACATCCCGAAAATAGTTCACCGAAATGTGTTTCTGAAAACATTTTATGAAAGATCGACAACGCTTAGTTTGAAAGTTTCAAGGGAGTCACAATCAGAAAATGACATTTTATTTCCCTGATTCACTGCTTCGTTCTCACTAACGCCGCTCCCCTCTTCATTCACTTTATAGCTCGCTCAACCATCGCTGCTCTCTCGCTCCCTTGCTTGCTTGATGAGCCATGGAGGTGTTGCCAACTTTGAACGTTGTGCATTTACAAACGGCAACCGACAACTGTTACATATTATACCTTTAAAATATTCAGTTTAAATTACTTATTATTAATGGTTTGCCCTTTTTGATGTTGGGCTAATGTAGATTTGATAGTTGATAGATAATATGAGTTCCTGGGACACACTTTATGTCAACTATTGTGCTGTAAACAAACAGCCATGTGTCCTCAAAGTGACTGAAGTATTGTGTATCATAGTTCATGTCTTTTTCACAGTCTGAGTGTAACACAGGACTCTGTTCTCTCATCAGCATTTTCTGGTTCTTTCAATTGTGGACACAATGATCAAATGAGATACAGTAGTATAAAGAGCAGTCATCACGTCTGCAGTTTCTCCACAGAAAATAAAAGTTATGGCTCCACTGTAAAAGCAGCTAAAGACTTGTTGTAAACACTGCATAAGTAGTGTACAAAGGGACTTGCAGAGGGCTTTCCCTGTCTTCTTGAGTAATAAAATGTTTAGACAAAATGTAACTGAACTGATGAACAACTACCAACGAAGAAGAAAGGAAGTGTGTGCAAACAAAAAATTAACTTGGTGCATTTGCAGATTTAGAAAATATTACTTCTTACAAGACATGTTTTCTTTTAAAAGCTTTTTTTTCTGTGGAAATTGTGAAAACGGGCCATAAAAGTTCCCACAAGTTAGATACGCTTCTCTTCTTCTTAATAGAGGTAGAACGTTTTGACCGAGAGCTTCTGAGGACGTTCTCCGCAGCGCAGATTACACAACGTTCCTTATGGAACCGATTTATTGTACGTTGTTTTAGCGGATATTCAACAATAATGTTTTCAAAAAAAATCAGGAAAGAACATTCAAATACTTTCCCCTCTCACGCAAACATTGTCAGAACATGTCAAAGCAACATTCTCATGACCTACTGGGATTGTTCGGGAGACGTTCTTGAAAACCAAAAACTGTTCCCGGGGGAAAGGTTTGTTTGAAAGATAATGGAAAATGTCGTGTACCCATACGCTCAAAATCTACACAAGTGTCTTTTTCCCCCTCACACACACACACACACACACACACACACACACACACAGAACAGTCTGTTATAGAAAGACAATAACCTCAGCGTAAACACAACAAAGAGACGGAGGGCAGGGGCAGACGGTGAACTCAATCTCATCAACATTCTTGACAGAAAGTATTTGCATAATGTATCCACTCTAGTATGGTAAGATGTGACCACGAGAAAATATACATCACAATTATACTGTAACAACTATGATTTATTGTATGAGATGGGTCCAGTGAAATACGGCTCTTTGTGCAGGGCAGTTGGACAGACGGAGTCTTAGGAGACCTGTTTTGGTAGGAAGACCATAATTGCTTTGAATTGGCCCTTGCGCAAATGCAGCCTGCTACAGTATGCTGAGAAAGCACTATAGTGTGTGAATGTGTGTGTATCTGGGTGTTTCTGTACATGCATGTGAGAATGTGTGTGTGTGTTTTGTTCTGCAATCTCCTGACTTGATGAAGTGAGTCCAGTGAGCCAAAGCGTTGCTGAGAGTTCAGAGTCATCAGCGAGGATCCTAGTGAGACAGCGAGCGACCGCAGGTTTGGTCAGGACATGGTCAAGCTTGGGTCAGGGCAGGGTCCGGAGGGAACGGCTATATTAAGTCACTGAGTTTGTTCCAGGGAATGTTTTTAGGGAAAGCAGCTGACCCGTGTTTTTGGGTTCATTGTACTGTAAGTTGTTTGTGTTATTCTTTCTTGTTGCTCCTGAATCGAGCAGTTCCTGGACTGCCATGATCTCGCAAATCATTTTGACTTCAGCGTGAGCAATTTGGGTGTTTGGAAACGTTATCATGCTTCTGTACAAGACTATTTGCACAGTTCTAAATCTTTCCTGTTTAACCACAGAAACTGGGCAAATTGTTTTCCCACAGAGGTTTCTTTTTCGTATTCCATTAATCCTCCGTAATGTGTAGCTTGATATGGAACGTTTCTTTGCCACACCGCCGTTACACGGGAAGACATTTATTGACGCCGACGGGAGGGCTATTTGTCATTTGCCTCCGTTTTAATTGAACTTACATTCTCTAGAGTTGCATGACATAATTTGGACTAACATTTGGCGAGCTCTGTTATCTCTATAAATATACAATGTGTCAGTGCAACAGCCAGCTGTGTGCTTCATGTGCACATTTGCAGCCCCGTGGGATTTTCCCGAACTTCTTTCCCAGACCTCGGGGACAGCTCGCGTAACATCCCATGCTGCAGCGCTGAAGGTAAAATACCCGTCCGTCCATTCATGGGGAGGACCTCCAGTGTTGTCCTAACCTCCTATTACACGCCATCAATCTGTCACCGTCACAGTCTTGTTACTGTAAGGTCTGCTCCACTTGAAACAAGCCTCTAATTATACTCCCAGTCGACTCCCACTGGACCACATACTGTACGCAGCGCTAACCAGCCACACTGCACTGTAGGTCTGCGTCCACGGGGCAGTTTGCAGACGTTGTCATCCCGCTCTCTTGCCTCTCTCGCTCAATTCCCAAACCTCCACTCAGAATAGCATATAGAAGCAGCCACAACACGGATTAACACCCCTCTCAACGAGCTGATGAAGGAAGCAACGTACGAAAAGACAGATACGGCCACCGTTTCTGTGTTTCTGGGTCTCGGGCTCAAGATATGAAGCTGAATACTTGTTAAACAGCACAAACAACTCTCTCTCTCTCTCTCTCTTTCTTTGCTCTGCTTCCCTGGGTCTAAATTCGAGTGGGAATCGACACAGTGGCCCTGAAATGATTAGTGGTTTCAGTCATTTTCATCCCATGTGTTAGTGTGTGTTTGTTTGTGCCTGAGTATAAGCAATAAAATAGAAACGGGGCACCGGGCAAACCATCCTGTGGGTGGAGGAAACTTCGAACCAATCCGATGATGACATTGCCTTTGGTCACGCTGTTGACAGTTGCTGAGCTGGAAGGCTTTTATTCTGGCTTTTTTTGCATGTGGGGTAAATCACCAGAACACGTGTTGCTCCGATATTAGTAGAACATTTTGACCCTTGTGTGTTAGACGCTTTGTTGCAGCCATAGACTGTATATAAGAAGTGGCCGTGACGTCACCCATTGGTTTGTGGACTGCCGCTTTGAAGCTTCGAGTTCGGCATTTTGGCCGACGCCATCTAGATTTTTGGCCGTCGTTTTTTGCAACCAGAAGTGACAGGAGAGGGTGGAGCTAAATACAACCGAAGGCTTAATAAGATAAAGACCAAAAACCATAAGACCAAAAAGGTTAAAATTAGGACTGTCAAAGTCAACACGATAATAACACGTTAATGCAAATTAGTTTTAACGCTAACACAACTTGCGCTTTTTCAGTTGTAGCGGGCTCAGTTTTAAAGGTACAGTGAAGATACTGGCATCATATGAAACTGGAAAACCTAATGAATCCACCGGTACCAACCATGTCATATTAGATTGACAGGATGGAGGCTAAATAACGCTACAAACTTACACAAAATTTTGTCGAGGACAAACTGTCATAGCCATTTTCAAAGGGGTCCCTTGACCTCTGACCTCAAGATATGTGAATGAAAATGGGTTCTATGGGTACCCACGATTCTCCCCTTTACAGACATGCCCACTTTATGATAATCTCATGCAGTTTGGGGTAAGTCATAGTCAAGTCAGCACACTGACATACTGACAGCTGTTGTTGCAATGACAATATTTGGTAGCAACCTGTCAATCCTGAGGTAGCCACGCCTTAAAGCATCCCCTGCTTTATGGTCTATTTGACTCTAAATGGGACCATAATTTACTAAATGAACAACCAGAGGAGTTGCCCCCTGCTGGCTATTAGAAAGAATGCCTGTTTAAGGCACTTCAGCATTGGCTTCACGTTTAAGACCCAGAGGTTGCTCACTAGTTGCAGCATGTCGGTGTATATCTGCGTGTAAGTGATCCTGGTGTTTGCTCTGAACCCAGCAGCCTTTCACCTCAGCTTCACCCCGGTATCTGCATCTTTTTAAGCAGCTGAACTTGTAACCCGCCGTAATACCGAAGATTAGACCGTAGCCTGCCATTATAAACATGGTGAGTCATGTTCATTAGAACCAAAATGGATGTACAGATCAGTCTGAGGTCAGGCCATTGACGATTAAAAAACACCAGTTGACAGACCAACTCCCCTGTCACAGCCTGTGTTATTCTTGTTCCACGCACAGCCGTCATCTTCTGTTTGTGGGCACTTTGGTAACTCTGACTGATATTTCTAATGGCTTTGATTACATTGCAATTAGAGCAAAAAAGATCTCGTTTTTATTCCCTTCGGTCACATTTTATTTCCTATGGATTTGTAGTGCAAGTGAAAAGCTGGAAAACCGTGTCATGGACTTGGACCGAGCGAGTGCAAGAGGAGAGCTGCATCCAAAAGCCAAGAGGTTCAGCTGAAACAGACGAGTGTATATTATCTTACTAAGATGTCACGGGAGTTATGAATTAGGCCATAAATCATCATTACAGGGTAATATCTGTGCTCTGACCTCTGTGTAATAGATGCCGGATGAAACAAGGCATGTGTAACACAAGACGCAAAATGCGGACCACACAGGAAACTACTGAGGATGAGTTGCCAGAAACTCTGCATACCTTTGCATCAGGATCCCTCATATTTCTCCCGGCTCCAAACATCCTCCTTGTCTTTTTTTTTTTGTGTGTAGTTGATTCATTTTCTTTTTTTAAATGTCTTATCAGGTTTTAATGCATGATGAATGTTTTCTTGGTTATGACGATTTATGGATTTTTTGAGAGGCGCAGAGTGTGTGAATGCACGCCAGCAGATGAGTGTGAGCAGAGTGTGTGGGAGCGTGTGTGTGTGTGTAAAGTACAGCTGTCAGCGCTATCGGCCAACAGTCGAGGAGTGCCTTCGCTGCCCTCTTTGTGGAGCCAATTTTCCCTCAGGAAGCAAAGTGACTCAGTTGTGGTTTGACATTGTTTGTGAGTGCATATTGTGTGTGTGTGTGTGTGTGTGTGTGTGTGTTTGAGAAAGCGGGGTAAGAGCAAAGAGTGTCTGTGTGTGTGTGTGTGTGTGTGTGTGTGTGTGTGTGTGTGTGCGCATTGCATGCTCACATTCTTGTGTATGTCCATTTGCATGTGTGTGTGTGTGGGTTGAAGCAGTTTTAGGTGATTGCATGATTGCTTTCCAGGAATGGCTTGCTTTTTTCTCAGGTCAGTCTGAGGTTTACCTGTCATTCCTCGCAGTGGGAAATGGTTTATGACGGTCGGCGCAGACATCACACACCACTACGCCCCATATGTAAAGTCTAAGAGGAGCACGCGGGGTGCTATCAAAACCACAACGCACAGTTGCAGGACTTCTTCTTATGTCGTACGCATGTCAGGCAAAGTCAGCCAACTACAATTTGAAGGTTGGAAATTTGAGCGTCTTTATCCTCGAATCACCAAAAAAACACATTTCCTCGCTTACCGCTAGTGGTAGCTAACCATGCAGATAGTTTTGGTTTTATGTGCTGAAGTTTTGAAATATGCTTCTGTGAGATTTCTTTCAACACCCCCAATACAATGGAGGTGACTGGAATTCTGCTTGTGGTGTTCAACGTGTTGAAAAATTACAATTGAACATCTATTTCCAGAAAGAATGTTTCTCGGTTGCCCCTGGATAATCCACAGACCTCACTGTGAGCAGTTTTTATTGGAACTACTTTTCTACTGAAGAAATGGTCCGAGTGCACGCTGCCCAGTGAGGTCTGTGGAGTACCCAGTGTACCCAGGACATTGTTTCTGAGGAGACGCACTGCTGCAGAATTTTTTTTTTTTTTTTTACAAAAGTCATTTTGTCAATTCTGTGAGCGCCAAACATACAACTGTGTTCTGTGGTTGTGGTGGAAGTTAAAGAGGCTGTTATCTGAATTATGTTCTTCTAGGTTTTAAGATATGATCTGCTAGACATCACTTTACGGGACAGGAAGTTATTCTTGCCAGATGCCATCGCACGAAGCGAAGCATCAGGCTTTTTTTTTCATACATACATGACACTTGTTATATGACTTAAAGGAGACATATCATGCTCCTTCTCAGGTTCATACTCGTATTTGGGGTTTCTACTAAATGTTTACATGCTTTAAATGTGCTCTATATGATACCCAGAGCATTAATATATCATCAAACAACTATTTGCTATGTGAAGATATAGAGGAGTAATGTCTACCTGAGCAGAGAACGAAGTCACTCTCCCTCTGTGTGTGTTGTAATACGAGCTTCTCACTGCTTTGTTGACATAACCGGGCCGGCTTTGTGTGCTTTTAGTGCGTGTTAGTGCATGTAAGACGGTTACAGCTGATAACTCCGTCCCGACAGTAGCAAAAACAAACACTTTTAGTGGACGTACATTGACGGTAGGGATGTCACGGTAAGGACATTTTTGGTCAATAAAAGCATGACACCGGTGTCACCGATTACGCCCTATATTTTACAAAAAAAAAGATGACCCTCAATATGTATGTAGAGTGCTTACTTTTATCTTTAACGTTGGATGGCTGTGTGTCTGGCGTCTCCGGTCCAGCTTTTGCTGCAGGGCGCTGCGCACACCGGCTGTGAACGCTACGTCCTCCTCACAGCGATTGCCTCATTAACTGCCAAATAGGCACTTTTGGTTTTCGCTTTGACACCAAATCCTCCGCTATCGTCTTGTCTGTCAACTCCCTCTTGTTCCGTGTGTTAAATATCTGTGATGAGACTCGGTACGTGGTTCGCTGGTACGTGAAAATGAACTGAATGGGTTTTAGACAGTGGGGGCGGTGGGCAAGTAATGTAATCAATGCATTCATGTTATTCTGATTTCTTATCTACTTCTTTGTGTGGTTTGTCTTGTGACTCATGCGTGACTTTGCAGCTGCAACGCTGCAGTTTCCCTTTAGGTCTGATAAAGAACATGATCTTCTCTATCTATGTACAATATCTTAGCTAGCTGCGCATCTCACACGTTTCAGATGGTGGTTGAGATTCTCTTGTTTACTGTTATCTCTCAGACGTTATCGTCATCAGAGCTCTGCTGCAAAAATGCCCACCTACCTTCTTTCCTTTTCACACAGACCGTATCTGTCTGGCAGAGGAAGAAAGCAGATGTGTGAGTGAAAACGTTCACATTTCTGGTCCCGCATGAGCTCACATCGTAACTTGATGCAAAATATCCTTTCAAATAACCCAATCTCCAGAGCTATAAAAACAAATGGTGGTGATTTCCGACATATCAAGATGCTTTATGCTTTTCAAACCAATATTTAATATTCTCCAGAGCTTCATGGTTGTGTGTGACTGCCGGGGTGTTTCTGAAGTGGACATATTTTATTGTATTTTTCACCCAGAAGTTTTGGGGTGTGTGTGTGTGTGTGTGTGTGTGTGTGTGTGTGTGTGTGTGTGTGTGTGTGTGTGTGTGCAACACTACAGTATGAGGTGACCTCATTCTGACTGTGAACCGCCCTCTGGGAATCCCCCAACTCACAACTGTTTGTAGGCCTCTGCATTCATACATGTGTGTGTTGGTCTGTGTAGCTGTGCCATATGCTGAGGTAATGGTCGTCCTCATGGGGACAGCTCATCCTCAGAAACAACCGCTGGGTGGTCCAGGGACTTAAAACAGCAACAGTTGCTTGAAGAAAAGGTACAACAAGTAAGTTTTTTGAAGTTGCCTCAGTGCTGCTTATAGACTGTATATAAGAGGTGGACGCAGTCTTTGTGCACAAGTTTTTTAGTTTCCCATAGTAGGTTAGTTTCTGGCAAAAGATTATGGAGAAGATCAGCAACAGCCTGGGGACATCAGTAACTATCAACCCAAGTTCATGCCTCTTGAACATTACAAAAGATATTAAAGATGTGAGCGCTAAATATTTGAAATGGCTAAAAGTCACCATTACCTCTGCTAAGAGGGTCATACTTACTTACCTACTACTGGAAAGAGAGTGAACCTCCAAACTACTAGTGGCGTAATACCCTAGCAGAATATGTTTTTTATTTTACAATTTTTATCTATTTATTTCTATTCTTTATTTTATTTGTATTATTAATTCCCTTTTTTCTCTCCTTTTTGTTTTTGAATAGTTTGTTTTTCAATTTACAGTTACTATCTGTTATATGTACATTATTGTATTTGGTGTGGTTTAGGTTGTTGTAGTCTTCTTTTCTTAAGGAAACAATAAAAAGCAGGATTTAAAAAAATAAGAAGTGGACGTAGTCACCGTGACGTCACCAATTGGTTTGTGGACTGCCGTTTTGAAGCCTCGAGTTCGGCATTTTGGCCGTCGACATCTTGGGTTTTTGCAACCAGAAGTGACACGAGAGGTTGGAACTAAGTACAACCAAACGCTGAATAAGACATTTTTATGCGACCAAAATGTTAAAATTAACTTTCATGAAGTGAAAACACATTGTGAAAGGGTTAAAGTTGTAAGACGAAAACACAAACAACTCCCAAACCAGACAACGCCGTGGTAGCGACCTGTCAATCACAAGGTAGCCACGCCCTTAAGCATCTCCTGCTTTATGGTCTATTTGACTCTAAATGGGACCATCATTTACTCAATGAACATCATGATGCATTGAAGAAGACTTGAAACTAGAGATTGAGACCATAAACTCATGTTTACAATGTTTACTGAGGTAATAAATCAAGGTAGAAGTAGGCTCATTTTCTCATAGACTTCTATACAATCAGAGGAGTCGCCCCCTGCTGGCTATTAGAGAGAATGCACGTTTAAGGCACCTCAGCATTGGCATCTCTTCTCAGACCGGCAGGTTGCCCTCTGGTGCTGCTGCTGCTGTAAGAGTCTAATACACCAAATCTCAATCTAATTCCCTAAGCAGGTCAAACTGTTTATCTTAGCCCTTAGGCACACTGGGGGAAGCTCAGCTGTGATGGTTTTTGCAGCTGTGAGGCCTGGCAGTAACGTATGTAGGTAATGAATGCAAGTTTATTCCAATAAAATCAACTTATTTAGCACACGCACTAACCTAGTGGCTATCAGGAGGAAGTGGAAGACCTGCATGGAGGGTATTAGCATGAGAGAGCATGAGAGAGAAAAGGCAGCTCTTCCTGTACACCGTGTCCTCTGATTCATCTCTATTCAACAACAACAGTATACCAACGCTGGTGACCAGACAGGAAAGGATCGGTATTCCTCACTCCTCTGGGAGTGATGTGGGTGTTTTGTGTAGTACACGTGTTTGTTTTGTGCAGTTTGGCAAAAGGTTTTCCCACTTTGAAGCTCTGGGAAAGAATCAGTCTCCTCCTGCACCTGCCCCCTTCTTCCTCTGTCCTTCTGGACCAAACCTCCACCAGCTGCAGGACTTTTCCTCTTTCTCTTCCCTCCTTCTCTTGTGCAAAAAGGATTGTACAACATGTACGGATCAGAAACATGTAGTCATACCTACAGGTCAAAATAGGTCATCTACCACGGCCTTCCAGAATGACTCATGACTATGAGCGTTTTGATTTAATCTGCCATGGTTGTGTTTGAGGTTTGGTCAGACTAAAACTACAAGGTTAAAGTTGCGCAGAATATTATTTCTTTTGGTAAATATGTTGAACAGTTGTTTATTTACACATCCAGCAGTTACAGAGCAACATGATGATTCATTTGGAGTTCATGTTTGTGTCCACCTCATGAATATGTCCAATATTGAGCTCTGTTTTTGGTCTCTACCAACTCCTGAGGGAAGTTTCTGTCTCTTTAGCTGCTAAATGCTCCACTATGTTCACCAGATGGTTTCTAATTGTGTCTGTCTGCTGTTTGCTGCTGAGCATGTAGTGTACAGTGGCTAATTTACAGCTTTTCTCTGAAAACGAAGCTAAAGTTGTGGGACGGACGGCTAAGCAATGAGATGAAACTCACTGTAAAGCTCCGTAAAGCCGAGAGGAGCTGCAGATTCAGCTGATTAGATTTTGGTGGTCAAAGGTCACTGTGACCTCACAAAGTAGAGGCATACATGCACGAGGCGGTAATTCTTGTTTGCAGCTTCTATTTTTTTTATTTATTGTTGCTATAGGCAACCACTGAATGAGAGCTAACATTAGCTTAACACAAACCATGAACTGTACGTTACCAAATAATGAATAGTATAGTTTAAATTGATGAGAACAACTCACCTGAATTCTTGGGTACCACATTCATAGACCTGCTGTTTTCTGTTCTGATCAACTACTGTTAGTAATCTCAAATAGCTCCAGGTATCCAGCAAGAGTCACCACAATGACGAATAACGCTAATGACTTTGGGCGCTTTTGTATTTTTTCCAACTAGAGGAATTCAGGGCGCTCCCACAAAAAATGCAAGGTACTCGGCAACGCTAAAGCGGCACGCGAAACGCTTCACTCTCATTGAAAACAAATACAAAAAGCCGCCCCCGGCTGCTAAAATGTGCTCTGTTTGATCAATGCCCAAGTCCCTACATGTGCTGTTATGTCCTGCCAAAGATTGGCGTCTTGTATAGTCCTCACTTTAACACGCTGAGTTGCACAACAGCTTGTACCATTTTGGTTTCTTGTTGGCCAATAATGCAGAAGTTTTGAACTCCGTTACCACCATCCCTGCTTATTAATATGTCAGCTATCTGGGCTTTCTGAGCTGATCAGCTCTCCAGAGGACAATTCGTTATGGAGTTCAGATGATGACTCATGTTGATTGTTATGATAATAAACATAAAGTCTGACATTTGGGACTTTTTAGAGAGTGTTATTTTTCTCTACAGATTTTTAAAGTTTCTGTAGATTCAATCAGACCTGGAAACAGTCTAGCGGGGGAAACACCCGAGTGAAGAACACTGAGCGGGAACACGTAGGGTTGAATCCCTGCAGGACAAAGACGTGGTGAACACATGAATGTAAAAAAACTATTTAGATGACAATGATGGAGTGGCTTCATGCAAAGATATAATGTAGCCTAAGAAACTCTAATATGAAACAGACACACAAAAAGTAAAGAAAACGTTGAAACACGCAGAATATCAATAATAACATAACATAGATTTTTTTTAGCCCACAACTTTACCATTGTGGTTGTGCAACTCTTCTTTTGGTCTCCACCAACTCCTTAGACAAATATTTGGGTTTTGAGCTGCTAGATGTTTGACTTTCTTCACCTAATCTTCACTAATTCTGTCTGTCTGCTGTTTGATGTATGACTGGCACATATCTAAAGCCCCTTTCCCACTGGACACAACACCCACTAACACCCACTAACATCTGGCTTTTGTCTTCAGTGGGAAAGGTTACAATCGGCACTCATCCCCGGGACAAATGACTCTGCAGTAGTCACGGATATTTATCGGATCCAGCTCCGATCGGCAGTGATGGAAACTTTGACACGCGGGTGTACACTGTAATTTTCGCCCCTTTTCCAATGCGATGCTCTGTGACGCGCATTGAAGTGAATATATAATAGGGCTGGGCGATATGGAGAAAATCAAATATCACAATATTTTTCAATATCGTGTGTAAGGCAAATAATACAACAGCTAGAACAGTCTGGTAAGTTCAGAAAATTACATAATTTTACTGTAATAGGAACTTTAAAACCAGGAAAAGACAACATGTATGCTATGTTACAATATGGCGATATACAAAATCTAAGACGATATCTAGTCTCATATCACGATATCGATATATTGCCCAGCTCTAATGAATAAAATCAATGGGGATTTGGACAAATATTATAAATTATTAACGTACAATACATGCAATTAATATGCGCTCCTCAAAGCCACCAGACTCCAATCAGACAACACTCATTTTACCTCGCTGATCGTCATAAAACACACATCATTCGAACTCAAGTAGTAGTCTTTCCACTGTTCCATCAATCACCAACTCTGGTCTGAGAGTTGGAAAGAGAGACTGAATAAGTAAAACCAACATTTTTACTGTTTACTAACTCTGCTTCCGCTGCCGGCCGGCGCGCCCCTGATGCATATACGCGCTTATTTCGGTGGGAAAAGGGTAGAGGTCACAGTGTGTCATGGCAAAAGGCTAACCCCAGTTTAAGGAAATGTAACATTGGCTAGATATAAACTGATCAGTTTCAGCAGTCGGACAACCAAAGAGCTGAGTCAAACTTTCTCCCTAATAAACTCTCCGGTCTGATGAGGTGCTTCCCGTCATATTCTGACAAGTGTGAACAAACCTGACGTGTCTTTGGAGACGGAGAATAGTCTTAAAACAGACATTAATTTAAAAGCAGACACACGGAGAATAATGAGACAACTTAATATTCTTCTCAGAAAAAACAATATACAATATCACACTCACATAAAACACACACACGGCCAAGTTATCTGGAACACTTTGCTAAGTAAAACAGTTCTCGCTGCTTCAGTCCGTGTAACAAGATTTTAGGGGATTTCATGTTTTTTATCCAAATAACTCGGTGAACCTGCCTCTTGGAAGCGGCCGCAGATCCCAGAGCTGTTTCCATTTGAGCTGATTGAAGTGTCCTGTAAGAGATCCACAGCGCCTGAGGAGACGTCATGCGATACCTTCCCACACCAGCGTCTCATCAGCTCGCAGACATGAACTGAACTGTATTGATTAGGCGACAGAGAAGTGGTGTCCCCACCTCCACCCACACCCCCACACACACATGCACACTAAGCCAGTTCATTTCAAGGGATTTCCCGCTGACTTGATAGTGATACACATATGATGAGCTAATCTCATGATTCCCCACCCAGAACCCTGAACCCTAACCCACCATCACTTAATCAACATTTTTATTTTTTTACTGTAGTAACCCAAATGAAGCTGTTCTCATAAAAATGTCACAACACAAACTGTTGTATAGTATGATAACATCACTGTATCACATATGTTTCTTATGATCTGATAATGCAAATACTATTTAGTGGTCAAGATATTGTTATTCTTTTTGAGGTTTCACACATGAATGACTGTTATCATGTTACATTAACGTTATATGATGTAATAATTTGTTGTTATATAAGACTAATTCCTTTATAAAGATGCATTATTGCAATTTTACAAGGTCAATTGCATTAAATGAATAGTTTAACATTTTGGGGAATATGCTAATACATTTTTTTTTCTCCGAGAGTTCAATGAGAAGATCACTCTCCTGTGCATTAAAGGGATAATTCAGGTGTTTTGAAGTGGGGTTGTATGAGCTACTTATCCATAGTCAGTGTATTACCTACAGTAGATGACGGTCGGCACGCCCCCAGTTTGGAGAAACAGACAGGAGTTACCGCACGGAAGCAAAGCAACGTACTGCTGTGGACGAGGCCGGCAGCAAAACGTATTTTGACGGTCATCTACTGTAGGTAACACACTGACTTAGTTATGAGTACTGAGTTATTATTTATTTGTCGTAACCTTTGTCTTTTAGTCAGAGCAAATCAGGTCAGTTGAACATCAAAAAAATGTGAAATTTGTCTACAGGCAAGCATAGCAATTAAATGGGTTTTTTTATGGGGCAGTTTGTTCAAAGAAATTAATATTTTCTTTGTAATCAGTACCATACTATATAGATATATTTCCAGGAAATGTCCTAGAAAATGATTAAAGTGTTACCGAGATCTTTACATCTTTTTGTTAGTTATATGGTCTTTATGAGTGCAGAATTACCAGAGTGACATTGAGGTCAGACGTTTGCCGGATGACATCAGCAGTAAAACGCTCCCTTCATGACTTCATGTTGAAGTAGAAGGGGATTTTTGGTCCCCCGTGTTGAGAGCACCGCCCTTTGTTCTTTGTTGGCTCGGTCAGGTGATAACCATCTCTGCTGTCCGGCTCTTTGATGTTATGAGGCTGGCATTTCCAGCTTCAACAGCAGCTCTGTGCCCGCTGCCCACCTGGAAACCCCACCCTGGTTGATATAACACGCTGATGAAAGAGAGACGGCTAACGAGGCTACGACGCACAAACTGAGAAAGTTCACAAAGAGCTGTTTTATTGAACTCCTCTGAAGCTGCTGTGCCTTTCTTAAACTGAAATCTTTCTACAGAATTTGCATCCCTCTATAGATGCATCCCATGCGACTTTGATTATAAGACAAACAAAAAGCATCATGTATTCGGGTTGAGCTTTCTTCCATCTGCACACACTGATTTAATTAAGATCCCCAAATATGATCTGAAGATTATGAGTCATGGTGATGACCTTCAACTAAACTGGTGAAAACGAACATCAATTCAACTCCACGTCAGGGCGACATGACTCACGAGTGCATGCAGACAGATACAAGACACCAAACGCTCAAAGATTAATGGCATATAATCCAAAACAGAGTACAGGAAGCACATACTGCTGTGTAGGTATATATTTAAGGCAGCTGTGTAGTGCAGGCAGCATTTACATTCATCCACCACCAACGTCTAGCTTTTCTTTGTCATCATGAACGCTAGTTATACTGTACATTTTCACTTTGACCAACTTCTAAAGAGTCAAACACAATATTAAGGTAAAGACATTCCTCCAATTAAAGATGCATCAAATTTAATTTAGCGCGCTGATGAGTAGTGTGTAGGCCTGCTGGTAATCTCCGTCACACTGGTCCAGGATGTCCTCTAGAAAGACTTTGCTGTAGTCTGGAAAGCTGCTCATCAGCCTCATCAAGGCCCAGTCATACTCGGGCTCTGGAAAGCACACAGGAAAGAAATAACCCTCACAGAGATCAGTTTGTTCATCATTGTTCCCCCTGTTGAAAGAGGGTTCTTTGATTGTCATGACATATACAGTACAGAGCACAGAGTCATTCTGCAGTCGGACACACAGTTTATTCTTTTCGCCGAGAGCGACTCATAGCGCCAAGTTGTACATCGCCAGTAGCAGACATCATTTCTGTCTTTTATGGTCCTTTTATTGACGTTTCAGCCACCGCAGTCATCGCCTCTATTACCATCCCGCTATAGGCGAAGGGCTTTTAGGATGTGCGCCACTAAACGAGGCCTCTGTTGCCGCGTTGGCCTTCTTTATTAGTTTGGTAAACAGAGACTGCTGTCTTTTGAGCTCCTTTACCTTCACTGTTTGTAGACTGCTACCAGGCCGAAAGTCCCATGAAAAGATGCTTTGGTGAAGTGGCGCTCGACGTTACATCTTTTACCGACTGGCATGCTCGCACCGCAAATGAGACGCACACATTTGTCATTCACATTTGTAAAAAAAAAACAAAAAAAACCTCTGTTACCCATTCCTCATGAAAACAAATGAAAAATGAAAAGTCTTTTATTGGCCTGGCTATTTTCTGTCATTGTCAAATCTGGTTTGAGCTTCCTAGTCTGCTAACATCGCCTAATGTTAACGGCGTCACTCATGTAACCAAACTTGCAGCGTAACTCATTTCATTTTGTGTCAGAAGGAGACGGGGTGTCTGTGACTTTGATTGGATAGAAATTTAAACAAGTTTACAAAGGGACTTTGAGCCACTCAGAAACTGGTAGCTCACAAGCTACTTGCTGGAGACCCCTGAGCTAGTTTGAATCTGTTTTGTTGGAGATTTGCGCACACAATATGTGAGGCAATCCCCAAAAATGCTCTTTTCCTCAGCTATTTGGTTAAAAATGCTCTAAAAGGAGAAGGAAAAGAGGGATTCTACAGACTGCAGCTTGGAAGCTTTTCTGTCTGACCGCTTTGGCATCTTCCCTACAACTACCCACACTGCCCGGGATCAGACTCACGGTGGCTCTCCCTGGATCTATCTAGGGCCGGAGATAATCAGAAATGCAGGCCTGGGTAACAGCGAGGGGTCAGACTAGAGAGGCCGTCACACAACCAGGCAGGAGATGGCTCGGGCAGGTAGTGACGGAATGGAAAGACGTGATCAGCATGCTGGTAAAATATAGACTGCGGGGCTGGCGGATGCAGCCTGACACGGATTAAGGATGTTGTGGGATTCCGACATGCAGACTTGTGCCCGCAGCACAGCGGCAGTGGCAGCAGTGAAGGCTTGAGATATTTTTGGGTATTTTAGCTTTAACCTCTGACTGGTGAAGTCGCCCGGCTGTGGCTGCTGTTTGGATGGGGCAGTTAGTCAGGCTATAAGGTACTACAAGAGTCTTACCACCAGACAGAGGATGACTCATAAACTGCACGACAAGACTTGTTGACCTCTTTGACCTGTCGGCTACAGTAGAGGACAACTGTAGTGCTTCTGTACTGTATGACTGGCAGTCTGTGGTAACCCAATACATGACATGTTATCTGGCCCTTTACCCGTATCTGTTTCTTTAGCATGTTCATCTCAACATAAGAAGCGTGCATGAATGGAAATATACAGTTAGATGTTAGTTAAATTAAAGAATTAACAATCGGTTAAACTTCTATCTAACGTCAACCATCAACTGAAAATAACAAGCTCCCTGTAACTTTAATGTAATTTGAATTGATTCATTTCAACAATTAATCAATTAGCACAATTTCTGAGCATTTTTGATTTTATTTAAATTTAGTTAATTTATTATTAGTATTTTTTTTTGCATGTATCTGTGGATGTTTTTCATTGCGGTCATTTACTCAATACTCTGTTGCACTTTTAGTGTTCAAAGTGATTTGGATTAATACTTTTTCATTTATTTTCTTTTTCATATATCAGTATTGAAGATGATTATTAATAATATTATAACATTACTATTTATTATAAATAATATTACTTGATCCAAGGGAAACCTTGTCTGTGCAACTCTGTCTCCCACAAAATTACATTCCCGTATAACTAAACTGTATTCTCAATTACGTTTCGAGGGAAACATATTTTCTCCTGGAATAGTTTTGCCGTTTTATACACATGGTTAACGTTATAAATTGAAACAAAACAAAAACACAACAACATTAAGTTTAGGCAACAAAACTACTGGGTTAGATTTAGTAAAAAAACATCATGATTCGGCTTAAAATGACAACGTTTCACACGAGACACAAACGGCTGTCTCCTGAGGGAAAGTCCAGTGTTTGTTGGACCCATTCACCTCCCAACCCACCCGCCACTAGTGGACTTTCTTGCTTGTTATACTTATTACTCCACGTAACTTTCATTAACGGACCCTCGATCTACTATGTCACCTGCTTTGCGCATCGCTTGTTGTACTACGTCACTCGCTACGGCCGTCCTCGGACTTACAAACGTATTTGTGATACGTCAAAGACAAACGTTTTAAGAGGGTGGAATATAGTCTAAAACTAATATGGATCACACTGCGTATTAAAAAATAAAAAACTGAAGAATAAAATACAGAAAGAATGATTCATTACATGCTCCATGCAGTAAATACTTAACCGCAGCAGGTAACAATGTTCTGTTTGTGTTCTTTCTCCTGTTGTGAGTGGCAGGTATTCATTCAGGTGTATGGCACCCAGTCAGGTATCACACTCACTGTCAGTTCAGGCCAATTACATAAGGGTGGGACGGCTCTCGTTTGGCTGCAGGCCGAGAGTCTGTCAGTTTGGTCTGGGTTCAGCGCTTCCAGAGAATTTCTCCTCTCTGTCTGACAGAAGCCTGATGACATACAGTGTGTTTGTGTTGGTGTCAGGCTTTTATGCCCATGTTCTCTGTGTCCCGTCTGCAAACTATGCTTTTAAAATTAGTTTGATCAATTCAGTCCATAGTAAGTGAAGGTTTGTGCCCAGAAGAAGGGGAAATACTTTCTTACTCACACTTATAGACACACACATTTCCCACAAGCTACAAGTATGAGCAGGATTTGCCTGCCAGGAGCCACAGTATCACTGCGTACCACGCATAGCTTCCTGCCTACATATTTGAAGCACGTAAAGCCTTTGATTTAACGCAGACTAAACAGACAATCACCGTCCTTCTAAGTAAGGATGAGGTGGGCAACTCTTGTCACATGTTTGATTTAGGTTTGGTTAACCAGCAACTAAAAAAGCGTGAGAAACAGTTGATGCTCACCAACTTCCTGTGTCCAGTCGTAGGAGCTCTGTTCTGGCTCTGGGTTCAGTTGTCCAGGGGGGTCGGACGGCTGCTGTCTTAAGTCTTCAGGGACCAAATAGGGATTCTCCCAATCGCCTTCCTCCTTTATCTCTTTCTCGCTCCCTCTGCTTCGACCCTCGAGATTGTCCAGGAAGGCCGAGTTCACCCTGTCAAAATATAATGAATCAAACAAAATGCTTCACATAAACCAATCTAATGCTGTACTTTATAACTTCACATGCTGCTAGGCTCTAAATGGTAGTGAGCGGGGATGTGTTTGACAGCTTTTTAAACTTCTATACCCGCTAAAATATAGTGAGGTCAGTAAACTGCACACTTAACATTCAGCGATCCGGCCAGTCTGTGCTGGTTTTATTCCAAAAGGATGAACAAAACAAACGATTAATCTTGTTGAGGCCGCAGCATTTATTCATTCCCATTGAGTCCTCTTCACTTTCTTTTTTCTGCACTGATGTGCTCCAAGTTTAGTCTGCTTTTACGTTGGAGACAGAACCATAATTAAATAAAACGATGTGTAGGCCTACATGTTGTACGTACCTGCTGTGGTCCAGCTGTAAGTCTCCCACACTTCTCAACTCTCTCGGTTTACTCTCCGCGGCCTCACTCTGACAAAACAAGATTATTCAACGTATAAAGGAAAAGATAGCTTGAGGTAATAAGCCCTTGAGAACTCAGAAAGACATCTTATCTGTATTAACTGTAAAGGTCTGTATCAAGAGCTATACCCACAGCACTCCTGATGAATAAATGGAAAGTGCAGCCTGCAGTATAGTGATGAGGAATGTAGTTTCGGTGCTTTTTGACAGTTGGGTGTTGATCTGTACACATGACTGGCGCTGACAGTAGATTGTTATTTAGTTCCAAACTAATGTGAGTTCAACTGTCTGGGTATACTGACAGTAATATGACTCAGTCGGTCGGTCCACCACTTTGGTCCAGACTGAAATATCTCAACAACTATCGGATGGACTGTCATGATGAAATTTGGTCCAGATATTCATGTTCCCCAGAAGATGAATCCTAATCACTTTGGTGACTTTGACTTTTCATCTAGCTCCATCAGCAGGTCAGATTTTTTTATTTGTCCAATACATTAGTTTATGACCAAATTACAGTTCAACAAGTCCACGGTCCGGTTCGTGTTGCGGTTTTTGGGTCACAGTTTGGTTTGTTTTGCACATTTGGGAGAAAACCATACCCATTGGAACTCCAAAATATATAGAGATTGATTGATTGATTGATTGATTGATAGTATATATATATTAAATAAGGAAGGCTACTTAATGGTCAAGTAGGCCCATGTTCAGATAAGGATATAGCACCTCGTCAAATAATTAGCAGGCCTGTAATTAATAGCGGTGCGACGGTTCAATGAGCCCACGGTTCGGTTTGTACGTCATTGAACGATTCCGTTTTCATATGGTTCGGTTTTGCATCCACCAAATATATTTACCCCAAAAACACAAGACAAACATACACATTATTCTTGCTCAACATGAAAATGTTAGCATTGCCATTGTGAGCATATTGGCATGCTAACGTTAGCATTTAGCTCAAAGCAGCGCTGTCCCAGAGCACCCAGAGCTCGCATGGCTGTACAGTTTCATTATTTATTTCTCACTCAGTTACACATGTCACATCTTGAACCTGCCCAATACAACCTCAGTCTGATCTTTCTGGGGGATTATAACTTTGCTAAAGGGCAACGCTGAAGTGTTTATGAGGGTGATTAAACATTTTGTTTAGACCTCAAGGATCAATGCATTTTGGTGAATGACACTGAATATAAAGATAACTTTTGTTTGTTTACATGGAAACTTCACGGGATGCCTTTAAGGGTTCGGCTGGGTTTAAGGTATTTGGAGATGTTCCATCGTATTAGATAAGATCACTCTCTAATAATCAGGGTGTGGAAGCATTGCAACAACAAACGGGAATACACAGCAAAGCAAATACAGGCAATGAAGGTATGAACTTGGCAAAGTGACAAACACAACATGTGCAAGCAGGGAACTATAAAGAGGATTACTGCATTAAGGGTGTGAGAAAATAGCAGTATACGCAGAGAAATATCATACAAACATTTAAAATGATCATCCCCAAGGGAGATGAATAACAAAAAGAAACGAAGGCGATTAGAAGTTCAATGAATTCCCTGTCTTGTGCAATAACCAGTTCTGTTTATCTGTGAAGCAGCTTTCTAAGAAGAGAAGTTTTTAACATCTATAGCCAAAATTACTCAATGAAAATGTGATTACAACCCTGATTTATACTGAGAGAAGTTCATGTACACACGCATCTCCCTCATGTTCACTCTCCCAGAGGAGCTAATGGGTCAGGGAGGAGGTTATTTAGGATGGCACGAGAGGAAGAAGGAACACACAGCCCACCTGTGTGAACACTCTGAGCTCCCATCAAAGCTTAGCATAAAATCTCCCACTCACACACACACATCACATATGTACACACACACCACACACACACACACACACACACACACACACACACACACACACACACACACACACACGCCCACAAATAGAGGATATGAAGGGGAGGTCAATCTGTCTTATGGAGCCATTGTAGAAAGAACAACAGATCCCAGGGTCCCAGTAAGAACCACATCAAAAAGTTTGACTTTTGCTGCTCGGCAGCCGCAAGCTTTCATCTCCTAATCTGTGACGTCGATCTGAGAGAGCTGCAGCCTGGGAGAGTCTGGAGAGGAGAGGAGAGGAGAGGAGAGGAGAGGAGAGGAGAGGAGAGGAGAGGAGAGGAGAGGAGAGGAGAGGAGAGGAGAGGAGAGGAGAGGAGAGGAGAGGAGAGGAAGGAAAGGAAAGGAAAATGGGTAAGGAAAGGAGTGTAGGCATGAAAGGGAAAGGAAATGAGAGTAGATAGCTCAGGAGGAAAGGAAAGGAAAGGAATGAGAAGGGGGAAACAAGAAGAAGAGAGGGAAGGAAATGAGAGGAAAGAAGAGGAAAGGAACGTAGGAGAGGAGATAGGACAGGAGGAGAGGGATGGAAACGAGAGGAAAAGAATGAGAAGGGAAATAGGTAAGGAAAGGAATGAAGGCATGAAAAGGAGAGGAGAGGAGAGGGAAGGAATTGAGAGGAAAATACTTAGGAAAGAAAAGGAGAGGAAAGTAATGATATGGGGAAAGGGTAAGGAAAGGAATCTAGGTATGAAAGGACAGGAGAGGAGATAGGACAGGAGGAGAGGGAAGGAAATGAGAGGAAAGAAGATGATAGGGAAGAAAAGGAGAGGAAAGGAATGAGAAGATAAAAAGGGTAAAGAAAGGAATCTAGGGATAAAAAGAAAAGGACAGGAGGAGAGGAGAGAGAAGGAAAGAAGAGGAGAGGAAAGGAAGGAGAAGGGGGAAAGGAATGTAGGCATTGAAAGGAAAAGGAAATGGCAGGAGAAGGGATAGGACAGGAGGACAGGAGACAAAAGAGGCTAGATGAGACAAGACAGGAGAAGAGATGAGACAGAAAGGAAGGAAAGGAAATAATGTAGGATTGAAAAAAGAGAAAATGAAGGGAGAGGAGACAAAACAAGAGGAGATGAAAGGACAGGAGAGGAGAAGACCTAAGAGGTGAGGAGATGCAATGAGAGGAGATAGGACAGGACGAGAGGAGACAAAAGAGGCAAGATGAGACAAGACGGGAAAGGAAATAATGTGGGCAAAGAAAGGAGAGGGGAAAACAAACAAGGGGAGACAAGAGGACAGAAGAGGAGAAGACGTAAGAGGTGAGGAGACAAAGCGAGTCGAGACAAAGTGAGATGTGAAGGCGGGAAGAGGTGAGTCTTTGTTGCTGTCTGTAACCGTGGTATCATCCGGTGAACCGTGTAATCCATTTAGCCTGTCTCTCTGTGTGTGTGTGTCCGTCTCACCATAAAACAAGAGACTTCTTTATTACAGTAACTGACTGCGTTCTGTCTCTTTCTCCACCATAGTTTGACCCAAGGTCTCACTCTCTCTGTCTGTCTCTCTGTCGTACCACCAAGCAGCCTGGTGAAAGATTTGCATCAGGTCTGTGTGAGAAAAATGGAGAGTGAGAGAAAAAGAGAGGCACAACAATGAGAAAAGCCCAGAAAGAAAACATTTCCTCTGTCCACCGAGGGAGCTGCGTGTGCAGTTTTAACGCTGCTGCCAGTCACCACATAATCCGCTCGCAGCGCGTCGTTTCCTGCACACTCTCTTCTTCTTCTTCTTCTCTGGTATAACATCACTATGCTGACAGACACCCGGCTGGGTGGAGGAGCGCAGACACTATTAGCACCGTTTTGCTGACAGATAAAACCTATAAACAAAGTGATTTCATTAACTGTAATACTACATATGTCATATACCGCCTGTCTTCTCCATGTGAGGAAGGCTTTTTCTACATAGGACGCACAAAAAGACGCTTGAGAGATTGCCTCGCCAAGCATAAATATGCTGTCAAAGTCAGGAATCGCGACAACCCCATGACTAGACACTTAAGCCCAATTTGATCTCAAGTGGGCCGGACCAGTAAAACCATTGCATAATAACCTATAAATACATCCAAATATGTCCCTTTCTTTAAGAGTAAAGAAGCACAAATTCTGAAAACGTTCACAGATAATGAACAATCCATTTACAAAACAGATGATGAGCAACCTGAGATGTATCGCTGACCTCTCGGATATGACAAAAATCAGACTGCTGTTTACTCAAACCTACCAACAATTCAGTTATCTTCTCTATTCTCAGTTGTCCTGTGCAAGCTCTTGTATTTTCCGCCATGAGGAGTCCGATTGTGGCGCCGAACATTATGTTCTTTGAACGCTGAAAGACGCTGTGAACACGTCAAGCACACTGGCTTCCCATTTACCTCTACGAAGAAATAGGAACTGGTCTATTTTTCTTGCACTTTTCTCCTTTTTGACAAAGACATTGTCCACACCTGCATGAACAGTAGCTTGACAGTGTTGTGTCATGTAGCCGAGCCTGTACGGAAGCATGTGGGATCTATAATAGTGCATCTAGCATGGGCAGGGCGTGCTACTCTTATCAGGACAACGCGACCCCCAAATAGGAATAGCAGTGCATTTTATTGAAAAATTTGAATTAATGACTTCCCTGCAATTTTTACACTTTGCAAACTCATCCAGTGGGCCGGATTGGACTCTTTGACGGGCTGGTTCTGGCCCCCGTGCCCTATGTTTGACGCCCCTGCCTTAAACTATCCTGGTCTTAATGAGGATATAGACTTTACTGTGTTATTTCTTTGTAATATTTTGTAATATTATGGTGCTCATGTGATCGCCTCCCAGTGGTTGTTGATACCATATGAGTGAGGTTTTCAAGCCCTGACGAAGACCTACAGTGGTCGATGATTTAGCCAGTTACAATAAAGGCTTTTTAATAGACACGTTTTGTATTATGGTTGAATACACAGAGCAACCAATTATCTCTCTTTCCAACTATTAGCACCGTGTCTGCCTTTCTGACAGGAGCTGTCATCACTCTCTAATAAATGTATGTTTTCTGAGCTAAGAATAACCGTGACCTTCACATTTTATTGCAGCTATTGTTTGTAAGATTTATAGCTGCTATTACCCCCCCAAAAAAAGATGTTGATTAAGAGGAAAGTTATTCACATGCCCCCTTTGACTGACGAGCCGTGTGATTGGCTGGTGAGGAGCTTGGGTTTCCTCCAGGTACTTTTACTAGCGCAGGTCATTCCACTCTATTCTGTCTTCTGCAGACTCCTCACGGTCGTGTCATGTTTTGTCTCTGTCTCCGCTCAGTGTGAACTCTGGGAAGTCCCTTGAACTCCTCCTTCCACTCATTCCCTCCCAGGAAAGCTAACAGGGAGAGAGGAAGAGGGGCTGAGAGAAAAGAGAAAAGGAAGCAGGGAAAACAAAAGAGAGGGAAAGGAGCAGACAGACAGACAGACAGACAGACAGACAGACAGACAGACAGACAGACAACACCGAGAGGCGAGAGAGAGGGAAATCAGTGGCCTATTCCTGTGTGTATTTACACTTCCTTTTTACTCGACCATGAGCTCGCTGCACTGCTGTGTGCCCCGGCTCTGACCAGGAGATAATTGCAGGGGGATCTGGCTCCTCGCCCCGCCCGGCCTACTGGGGATACCGCTTAATACCCGCGCTGCCCCGGACGATGAAAACTCTGCACCCCGGAGTATTTATTCAGAAAACAGCTCACAAAGGCAGATCTATTGGTGTGAATTACCACAGAGCTTCAGTCTCCGACCTCACAGCCACAGATATGAGACACTGAACCCTGGGACCCATGGAGCAAGTGTGTCCGCAATGCACACACACTGATGTATATAAACAAAACATGTGAAAGCACATACAAGTTCACACACATATTATGTGGTCGCTGGCTTACCCCGCATGACGTGTGTGTGGCACTGCTGGATGCCAGTGGACCTGGGGCGGTCTTCTCAAACCTCTGCAGAAAACTCTCTCTCTTCCTGCAACAAATACGCACATTACATCGTCACATTACATGGAAACACACACTAATAAACAAGATATGAAGGAGTATTTGTTTACTCCACAGAACGCTCCACAGGCCTGGGAAGCTCAATCCCACAAGGTTGACCAAGTTTGTTTGTCCCTCCCTGACGCCGCTCACAAGCATCTGATCTGCCGTGCTGCCGTCCCACTCCATCCCCTTAGCCCCGTTTTCTAAATCTCTTCATTGTTTCCTCAGGTTCACAGATTGGTCTGCTGTCTCTGATTTTTGTTTCTCTTGTCAGGAAGCCAGAGATGCTACTTGACAAGCCATTTCCCTTCAGAGCCGACCATGTTTAATATTATACATATTACATTCCAATAACATCTCGACTGTCGGGGAAATTGATTTAAAGTGGTCTGAAGCTGTGTTGAACAATACAGCATGAAAACTTTGTGCAGACAGAGGACACTTTAAATCATTACTGTACATACATTCATTGTATTATCCAAAACCTCAGGCCAATTTAAAGAGGCACTCCACTGGTTTTACATGTCAAAGTCAGCGTGTGAAAACCGTTGTATAATGTCCTCTGTGGCTCTGGAGGAGCTTCGTCAAATCTGACAAAAGTAGTTAAGTGACATTACCCAGGTATCCCATCTTAGGCCTTGTAATATATATACAGTGGAAACAGCTTATGGTGACGGTTACAGTGATCAACCACTTTCTAGGGCTGTCCTGAATACCATTTTTGGGGCTTTGCTGACAGATATTTGAAGCTTCGCAGAGCGGCGTGGCAGGCTGACATGTCGTATCATAGTCAGCCCTAGCGCTAGCTTTCACAAGCCAACATTTAGTCCGTTTCAATCAAACTCTAGTGCGTGTTGTTGTGAACGCAGTAATCGTACTCTGGTGCAAACCAAAACGCACGCTATCTGGGCGGGCATCTGTTGAGATGGACACAGGTAAACGACCTGGACTTCTGCAGAAGTCCGATTTTTGTTTGACATCTGGGCTGAAGAGAACATACAGAATACGCTAAATAAAGTCCACAAAAACAGAGACGTTTACAAAGTCATTGGCGATAAACTGGAGAAGGGATTCGTGCACACAGTCTATCAGTGCTGAGTCAAAGTGAAAACACTTTAAAGTCCTCGATTCCCTGCATAGAAGTGGCAGCTCTCGAGATGAAAAAGATAAATTCGCTCTTTGCTACACGCCTCTCAGCAAATTAATTTTACTAATGTGGTCTGCTTTAATTTGTGCACTTTGAAACCGAACCAGATTAAATAGAAAACGAACCAAAAGTATCAATTTCACTCTGATTCGTACTATGGCTTGTGAAAACGCCCTAATAGTAATCAAGTAGTCTGCTTATAATGTTCATTTTGAGTCTTTTTTGTTTAACTTTCTTAAACTTTTTATAACTTTTTAAAACTTTACTCCCATGATACTTTGCCTCGTAGTAACACGTCTGCTTCCGGCCTGATACCTGAGGCTGCTGCTGCATTGAAATATCCGCTGTGCAGAGGATTGTGGGTCAGAATAGCAAGAAAATCAGGCTGGCTTGCAAACTGCAAATTACGACCGGATGTAGTAGGACATCTTGGTATGTTTGTGTATCGGGACATAGTAATCTTTATCGTATGGGTATTGGAACGCACGGTTGGTGTTCCTCAGGCTACTGTGTGTAGTCCTCTCAAACAACGAGAAACAGTCACGGCGGCTAGTGATGGAGACAGAGAACAAATGCACACGGGAAAAGCACTTGTGGTTGAAGCCGCCCTTGATACAGCTGCACTGTGTTTTGAAACAGTCAATAAAATTCAGTAAATAGTGAAACTGCCCGTTTCATTACTTTATATTTCTGTAATAAATACACAAATGTCAATTAAATGGTAATCTGCATGAGAAAAAAATAAAAATAAATTGGTTATAATCCTCTTATAGTGATCAAGTAGACCCAGACGGACGTGATCACTATAACAGGTTTCCACTGTATTTTTTTTTTTTTTAAATCTGTGTTAAAGACGGGAAGTTAGAAAAGACATGAGCATTTACCAGGCGGTAAAAATCAGTCATCCTACTGACTTTTCCTCTAGTGCCACCAGCAGGTTCACATGTGGCTTTGAGTGAACTGTTTCAATACTTTATTGGAAGGATTGCCATGAAATTTGGTTCTTGTTCACACATTCACGTTGCTCCAGCTGCACTTTGTGTTTAACACTAATTAGCAAATGTCAGCATGCATAACACTCTAAACTAAGATGAACATGGTGTGCCTAAGTACGGCCTCACAGAGCAGCTACGTTCCAAACAACATACGTTTTATTTATACTTTTAGTACATAGGCTACTGCAGCTGCCCTTACAAAGTACACACTGTTGCATGCAGTATGCATACAATTGAGACATACTACTTCACACCATGAACTTTGACCCTCTTGCTCATATAGGCCAAGATGTGCTGCTCAGATGATTGTGGGTCGGAAAAGCCAGAAAAGCGTGCTGGCTTGCATACTGCAAATTACGACCGGATGTAGTAGGACATCCTGGTATTTTTTGGCATTTGACATACATGTATTGGGACAGATTAAATCTTTTTCTGGGATACTAAATACTATGCTAGTGTGGGTACTGGAACGCACAGTAAACCTGCATAACATAAGCATGTTAGCCTGCTGACATTAGCATTTAGCTCAGTATGCCTAAGTACAGCCTCACAGAGCCGCTAGCATGGCTTTAGACTCTTAGTCTTGTTTACTTTGTCTCTTGCAAGTCACCCAACTTTATGGAGGTGCACAGCTCCTTCAGTGATGTCTTCCCAGGAAATCCTTTTTTACATTAGTAGAAAACCGGCATTAAAACTGCTTATAAGTTTGAAAAGGTAAACGGGGTCCAATCAGAGGTGAGGCTCATGTTGCCGGTTTTCATGCTTCACCTGAGATTTACACCTGATATTTTTCCTTTTTTCTCCCATGAGAAAATGCAGCTTGCTAAAACTCCAGTGATAATTATAGGTCGGCAGAGGACAAGACATTGGGCGCTTCCTTTTGTAAAGTTCTGGAGATTGTGCCATCCGATGCTACAACTGTGACTAATATCCAATGCACAGCAAGAATGAACACAACACGGCTCACACAGAACAACACGATACCGCACGCGACAGTGATGAGACCCGAGATAACCTGATCCAGGTCTGACCTGGCGCGACCTGCCTGAGCTCCCCTGCTTCTCCTGTTGTCCATTCTGCATCACAGTCGGCGGTCTCCCCACAGCACACAACCGGATGCATGGCGTGCAGCCACAATACAAGTATTTTCCATTACACAGTTACACATTCAACATATAGACAGTATGGTATGTGGCGGCTGGGCTGCGATAATTGTGATGGAATTTGCTATATCAGGATAAACCCCTTGAGATGTATCATCTCGTTTTCAAAAGGGGTCACAAACGAAAACTGACAAAAGAAGTGGAAAACAGAACAGTACATGACACAATGTTATACAACACAACATTGACAAAACAAATAACCAGACAAATAATAAACTTAATAACTAAAAGGGAGGAAAACAATAGAAAAGAAAAAGATTAAAACCGAACAAACGAACAATGATCAACCTCCAAATAGAGAGAGGAACAGTTCGGCATTACTGAAAGCATTGGCAGTCTGTTTTAAGATAAGAAATGTTTAAATAAGCGAAATGATGACAGAGAATGAATATTTAAAGATAACTTATTCCAATCAGAAGAAGCCCAAAACATGAAACTATTTTATTAACTTCTTTAGATGCTAAGGGGACTATAAAGAGGATCTGATCAAAGCATCTTAGTGCATAATTTGATGTACTTTATAAGAAACAAAAGGATCGTTAATACATTTAAAAACAAATTGATACCAGCGAAATTGACGTCTTACAGTATATCTAAAGGGAGTCACCTGAGTGTGTCTTACATTGTGCAATGGTGTGTACAAAAAGAACAATCTAGTAGAGTCTGTTATATATTACATTGAGGGGATGAAGATCAGTTTTCGAGGCATTCTGGTTAACAATGTCAGCGTAGCCCAGTATTGATGGTACAAGTTGTGAAACAAATGTCTTTCTAATATTAAATGTAAAACAATGTCTGGAGCGATACTTTCTGAAGAGATTTACCGTCGTTACAAGTTAAAACCAAAGAGTTGGATTTGGAGTTGATTACGTTTTTGTTTTATTGAGCAGTAATTTGTTAGCTGACAACCGAGTCAGTCGGGACGGCGTTATCAACTGTAACCGCCGTATGAGAGCGGTGCAGAGAGGCGGCCGTGAGCTAGCCAGTGGGGCACGCTCACATGCACTAAAAAGCATGCGCGGCCGGCCCGACAATGTCAACAAAGTAAGAAGAAGCTCTGATTGCAACACACACAGAGGGAGAGAGACTTCACTCTCTGCTCAGGTAGACATTACTCCTCTTTATCTTTACATAGACAATAGTTGTAATATGAATGCTCCGGATATCAAATTTAGCACATTTAAGGCATTATGATAATTGATTATAAATATGTTTTTCAAACACTTTGGCAATGGAGCAGATAATTGAGATATGTCTGTAGTTATTGGGATCAAGTGCGTCACCACCCTTGTGCAGAGGAGTAATGCGTGCATGTTTCCAAATAGCTGGTATATCAGATGTACATAGAGAAAGATTAACAGACATCAATAGGAGTTATTGTCTGAAAGTAAAATGCAGATTAAACACGCTTGCAATAAGAGGGATCATTCAGTATTTTATCAGCAACTCTAAATTGACTAGCAGAAAATTTACAAGATGTATTAAAAATGTTTTTTATGTTGCTCCAGAATTGTTTAGGATTTTTGAAATTATTACTCAAACATTCTTCATAGTAATTAGATTATCATTTCAGACGTGAGTCTGGCTGATATTTCTTAAGAGTCTGTACGAGGTCACAGACACGGGGGTTGTATGAGGTACTTATCCATAGTTAGTGTGTATATATATATATATATATATATACAGTATAGTATATCACCGCACGGTGACAGTGATGAGTCCCAAGTTAACCTGATCCAGGGCTGACCTGACATGATCCTGGTTGAACTGCTCCTTCCTCCTCTGGTCGTCCTGTCGCCTCTTCTCCTCCAGGCGCTCCGCCTATAATGCATCACACACAACAGTCACACCACAGCACACAACGGATGCATGGCGTGCAGCCACCGTGCAAGTATTTTCCGACATGCAGTTACATATTCAACATATATGCGGTATGGTATGTGGGCTAGGCTGCAATAATTGTTGTAGAACATATGCAGTACTCTGGTGCACTGTAATTACAGATATTGACATATACACTGCATGAACACACTTGCAGTGTGACTTGCGGCTGTCTTACATGAATAACATGACTTTCAAGTTTATGATAAACAATGTCATTATCTGCAAGATCAAGCATCTTAGAAATCATCCTCTATCTTATTTTATTTTGTACTAGAGCGAGTGCCAGAACGGGCTGATTGCTTGCCCCCCCCGAAGTGCTGTTTGCAGCCTTGTTGAGAACCGCGGTATGGCTGCTTGCAACCGCCAAGTGTGAAGTTGATTGGATGCAACGGTTCTCAAGACATGTGAAGGGCAGTCATACATACATATACAGACAGATTATTTTCCTTACAGTTAGATGATGCTGCTTCAGCGCCATCTATTGGCCAAATGGCACCAAATTTGTCATGATCACTCAAACATCATATCTACACGTGTCTACCAAATTTGGCTGCAATAGCACAAATTGTTCAGGAGATATGACATTTTGTTTTTGTAATATAAGCCCTCTCCACAGCATTTGAGCTAACTTTGAGGGCCGGCTACAGCAAAACTTTATGGACCATCAAAAATACAAAAGAGAAACTTTTCCCGACTTGGTCCAGAGATATTCTGTACCAAATTTGGTGACGATTGCTCCATATTTGTAGGAGGAGTAGCAAAAAATCTGATTTGGACAAAATTCAAAAATAAGAGATGCAAATGGACGTGGCCTATGTGGATAGATTCGTTGTTATAGCGCCACCATCTGGCCAAATGGCACCACTTTTGAAACAGCACTCCATGGGATCCCCAGCAATACACCTGCCAAGTGAGAAGGCGATCGGATGAGCGGTTCTCCAGATATGCGAAGGACATACGGAAAGACAGACGTATTCCTCGCATTAGATGTGATATTTTGTAAGATGATACATCCCATTTTCTCAATCCCTTTGTCCTATAAAGAGATATGAATCCCTCTCAGTAACCTGTAATTGCAGTGTATTTCCTGGATATAGAGACTAAAGTCTTTGTTTTTGAATTATATTTTCATTTTGAGATTATATTCTGGCACCACTGACGTGAGCAGCCCGACGATGTAGGCTGTTATAGTATGAATTTACAAAACAAAAAAAAGGCTGGCTGCGTCCAGGAGTGAGGATGAGCTGTAGTATACGCAGGTTGGGTTGTGGTTTGAACACTAATAAGTTTCCACCCGGCATTCATCTCATCCCAAAACTCTCCCAAAACCAGAGTGGATTCATGACCCAGAGGCATGTTTTTGCCAGCGTCTTGTTAGATCACGTCTAAGAAGAGTCGTGTTCACATGCATCTGTTTACTTGCTGGATTACCGGTACATTCCTATGGCTTCACAGAGGTCATGGCGCAACAGGGAAAGGTCTGTGGAATACCGCTTCCCATTAATGACCCTTCCACATACCTGTAGCAGTCCATTAACCGCTATTAGACCATAAGCCGGGCCAGACGAGGAGGAGAACATGTCTGAGACCAGAGTGAGGAGCTGGAAACCCACGAGACCATTAATCAGGTGGATCTCATGGCTTTAGTGCCGGTGGGGTGTGTGAGGGAAGACTCTGCTCTGACACACACACACGGCTACAGATCAGGTGGATGCTTGTCTCTACTGACATCTAGAGGCTAGACATGATATTGTTTCTCACTGAGGGAAGACAAACTGACATGTTTCAAAGGGTCTGCACATCTTCTCACTACTAACACCACTAGCAAGATTAATATCTACCCTTCAAAAACCCTTCCTTCATTTCATTGTGTTTTGTTTATTTGAACGTGTTTTCTTTGGTTGCAGTGTATTTAGCACTAAGGGGCCGCCATATGAGGATTCCCTCAGCTTTCCCGAGAATACGCTTATTATACACATAGTGGCCACTTTATTAGGTACACCTGTACAGTCTCATGCAATCCAATGCAAGTCTTCTGCCATGAGGTCTTAATTTGCAGGTCCGCTGCAACTCTCAGTTTCTTTTAAATCAAGGCTGAAGACTTTTCTGTTTGCTGCTACCTTTAATTTTTCATTTCCTACACTGCACTGTAACTTTTATTCTTGTATTTTATACATGTCTTATTATATTTTAGCTTATTTTAAAGAAATAGTGTGTAACATTTTGGGGGATCTATTAGCAGAAGTGGAATATAATATTCATAACTATGTTTTCATTAGTGTATAATCACCTAAAACTAAGAAAGTGTATAAAACCGTGGTACCGCCAGCCGCCGTCTGACTTCCGTTGCTCCTAAAGTAGTGTTATTATGGTGAGGATGACCTCTGAGTGAGGCGAACGGCGTTACCACGGTTTTGCACTCGGCAGCTCACTACGTCCACTTCTTTTATAGTGTATTGATACACCCTTCAATATAACATAGTCCAGTACAACACCACCTTTAACTATGACCTCAGTAATGAACATATCATTAAATTATACATTTCTGACAATGTCACCAAAAACGGAGCATTATAAACTTCTTAAAGATAGAAGTTATGGCTGGGCTGTTGTTTTGGATTTCATTATAACACAAGTGTACCTAATGAAGTGGCCACTGAGTGTAGATGTCAAAGAGCTGGACTTCACCACTATTCTGACAGAATTCAGACTCAACTCTTGCTCAAACTTGTTATTTGCGTTTCTGCGCTCTGCACTGTTTTGACTGGCGAACACATTTTCTGGAGTCTGTCTGTCAGAGATATGACGTTTTCTATTGAACCCATATAGACCACAATGCAATGCAGCCACAAGACATGCCATATTCTGAGTAAGTGGTGCAACTCTTTACTGGAAAAACACCAACTATTGCGACTGCTATTGCTCTTTCCACCTACTCTCACAAGCCGTAGCTGAGTGCAGCGCATTCCTCGCATGGATTTCTGGGGTTTGTCAAAAAGCACTCTGGGAAATACAGGAAATCACTGTGCTGACTGAAATAGAATCAGATCAGAGGGCTCGAGGGTTCATGTTAAAATAACTCCCCAAAGGGTGTTTAATATCTAAAATGTGTTAGTAATAATAGTTGATTTTCCTCATATTGTAAAGTTTTATTTTGTAATTGAAAAGTAAATAGAAGTGGTGGCGAGTGATTTAAGGCAGTTATTTAATGCTAAATTGAACGAAGCTTTTGCTAAAAGGCCAAAACACATATTCTTGTTGTTTTAATCTCCGTCTCACCTTCTCCCTCTGTTTATCTTTCATCTTCTGGTTCTCCTCCTCCTCCTCTTGTCTCTTCCTCTTGTCATCCTCCTCCTTTTTCAGCTGGAAACAACAGGAGACATTAAATATCAGCCATCGCAGAAAGGAAAAGCACAAGGTAACGCTCTGAAACCTCTGTCCTGCATCTCAAACACGGTATGTTTCAATACATTGTATGCTTGTAATATTCACAAACCATGTAAGAATGACTGATAAAATCAATTTTATCAAAATACTTCACACTCTGAGCTGTATATGAATTGAATGGATGAAAATGATGTGTGATTAAGTACCGTCTTCTGCAGTTTGGCGCAACGTAAATCTGTGAGCTGCTTCGCCCTGGCTCCAGCCAACGTTGCATTACCACCTTGATAAATTAAACATCAGTAAGTAGGCATGTGCATAAGCATCACAAAGTAAGAGTAATGTTATAGTTAAATAGTTGAAGAGGCTATTTGTGTGTGTTGAGTTACCCAGCTTCTCTGGATTCAGGTGCAAAGCGGGGGGTTTGTTTGCCTCTTTCCATCTCTGAAGATCCTCAAGTTCTTTCTGAGCCACTACAGCAACACAAAGCTTCATTAGTTGGCAAATAAATGTCATCGTGTATAAAGATCAAAATAATACAGGTAGGATAGTTGAGAGCAGCAGCAGTGTCAGCCTACTCGTTGTGATCTTGCTTCGCCGAGAGTCAATTGGTGGGATCATGGTGTATCCACTTGAGCTGAGACAGACACAGAAAGAGCTCGTTAGTGATTTAAAGGGATGCACAGATCCAACTTTTTCAGTCCCGATACCGATAGTGATTTTTGGGCTTTGGGTATCGGCCGATAACGAGTACCGATCCGATACCAGTGTTAAATTAATATGCCTCACTTTGTGGAAGTGACTGGGATCATTCTTTTATGTGAAAGGTAACATCTGGCTTGAGTTAAACATTGCTCTTCTAACTTAGTAAAACAAAATGTAACAAATAAATACATAGATATAAATTTGCTGAATTGACATTTATTATTAAAATAATGAATTGTTTACTAGCAACTTGGTAAAAAAATGCAAAATTATTTTAATGCAGCAACAAATTGCTCAAAACTTGAACAGGAATTAAAATACCAGTATATTACGCATATGGTATATAAATATAGAACTGAATTGAATAGATCAGCCCCATTGTCACCGATATCCGATCCAAATATTTGAGTCAGTATTGGCCCGATATCCAGTCCGTATTGGTGCATCCCTAGTGATTGAACGGACCTGTCTTGTTTACTTATTTTCTGATCAGATATTTCCTGGTATAATCACATTTTCGTTACTTTCATTCTGTATTTAAAGGCCAAGAACTTGAACACATTTTTGTTAAGAAGACAAACAAATCAGGCAAGTGTTTCTATGCTATAAGTTGGGTGTACATGACTCTAGTGATTATAAACCCTTTAGTTTTTATATGGTGTATTGAGGCAGCAGGGTTATTATGACCTGAGAGATAAATACAAGCTTTTTAAACTCTTTAGAAAACAAGTAGATGTGTAGATAG
Source organism: Sebastes fasciatus (assembly GCF_043250625.1). Lineage (NCBI taxonomy): Eukaryota > Metazoa > Chordata > Actinopteri > Perciformes > Sebastidae > Sebastes > Sebastes fasciatus. Next base: position 27,702,768 of record NC_133808.1, on the reverse strand, counting down.
ATTCCTGTTCTTCTAATGAACTAAACTACATTTGATATTTACACAGCAAAATAGAGTAAACACCAGCATGTGGTGGAATGTGTAACAAACATTTATTCAAATACTGTGCTCAAGTAAAACTTTGATCTCCATCTGATAGTATTTTACTTTTACGCCATTATATTTCAGAGGAAAACTTCTTAACTCCACTACAGTTACAGCTTTCTTTAAAGATTAAGATTTTACATAAGAAATATATATAATCAGTTTATAAAATGTGATACATTGACACCTTGTGTTAAAATGCTGCTTTCATGAATCAGAAATAATAATCCAAGTAGAATGCTTCCTTCAGGTGAGATAGGATTTTTTTTATTATTATAAACTTATTTATTTATTTATTATTTCATAAAAACACAATTTTATACAAACAATAACAGTGACCACAGTCATAAAACAAAGGCAATCAAACAAATACAATAAAGATAGAGCTAGAGATAGGACTCTGAAAATAAATATCTCCAAGCAGCTGTTATTTATCATATAAACATAAAAATAACATTGTATTATTATAGTGAATTTATTTTATTTCTAATAGAAGCTGTTGTTTTTCTAGCCCATAATTAGAATTATTCATATGTTTTCTACTTTTTATTCTGTTATAACACAAAAGCAAAAAGTAAAAACAAACTTATTTGGTTACAGACTTTGTTATTTTGTGTTAAAAACACTTGTTTACTGAAATAGAAAGTAGAAAGTTATGTTTGTAGCCCTATGTGACACAAGCAATTGGGATTTCCGGGAAACAGTGAAGGCACCCTTTCACTCTCCAAGCACGTGAAACGAAAGTGAAACTCAGCAGCAGCAGGAAACTCAATAACATGTTTTTACTAATGAAATATGACCCAAACAGCCTTGAAGAGTTAGCCGAACTAATACTGTCTCTTTCCTGTGTCATATTAAAGTAACACCACATGTCTGTGTTAAAATATTGTGTCAGACTTTTATCATTTTCGTAAAACTTGAACTTTTATTTACTTACTACTGTGGCTGTCTGTCTGTCGCTGGTGGGTTCCCGCCGTCAGGTGCATCTCTGTCCTGAATATCATCAGGTGTCTGGTCACCTGCAGATGTTCCAGATGTGGTTCTCCTGGGGTTCGGCTGGTTTGTTGTGTCTCTTTTGTTCTGATATGGATCCATTATTAACTTTCACTGAGAGATGTTGTGTGTCTGACTGAAACAGGTCTGGCTGCTCAGCTCTGTTGATGATCTACTCTTAGTGTGCAGTTGGATGTAATACAGCAGAGTGGGAGGGTTTTAATGCAATAGTGCCATCTACTGTACAGTAGGTGTCTTGTTATTAAAGGCCCAATCTGTAATTTTGTGACATTTAGATATACAAGCACTGAAGAGTCAGATTAATAAAGAACAATATAAGTGTGTTTTTCAACTGATCTAACTTTCCTGTATACCTCATAACCCGGTACTAAACACCTCAACCACACTGTAGTGGACATTTATCGGTAAAATCAACCTTAAATCAAAGGGCCACTGACGCACCATGAACATGTGGTTTATACAGGCAAAAAGAGTCCATTGTTAATGCAAAATGTATGTGTTTCTGATGGTTTATTTATCCAAAAAGCAAGCAAAGTGTAGTGTATAATCAGCCTTTTTACTGTTATAATATATTTGATTTACTACTGTGTAGAAGGCAAAGGCCTCTGCAAAAACATGTAAGAACATGTTCTCTGTGCAAGAATGGAGAGTGAAAGAATAGAGAAGGCGATACAAAGTGTATAAAAAGAGCATGTAGGATGCCGGGGTTAGGATTCTCCCACTCTGCAGACTGGGTGCCTCATCTCTCGGATACAAAGACGAGGAACTCAAGAAAACGGTGTCTTCATTTGCTTTTTGAAAAAATACTACAAAAGGAAGCACAAAGAAAACATGGATGTCGCTGCCTCTCTTGTTCTGGTAAAAAGCCCACCCAGGTGCATGCTGGTTCTACAGTACCTGCCTACCTACCTATATAACCGCAGGTGCACACAGTTTTACCCAATTCATTAACAAAAGAAAACAAAATCATAATTATGCAAAAAATACTACTTATTAGTAAAACAACTAAATATTATTAACAAATAAATAGCTCCTACACACTATTTCCCTTATTCAATGCAAAGTTAGTTCTATTGTGATCTATGCAAACTCAATAAAGCACTTATCTGTAGTGTACACACTATTACCTAGTACCTTTTACAGTGTATTACTGTGGCACTATCATGGTACAGTGTTTATTCAGTACAAATTAATTCACCTTTTTTTTTCTTATCACATAGTCACATTGGGCGACCTGTCCAGGGTGTACCCTGCCTTCGCCCAATGTCGGCTGGGATCGGCTCCAGCCCCCCCGCGACCCCTAACGGGATAAGCGGTTGCAGATGGATGGATGGATGGATGGATGGATGGATCACATAGTTTTGTAGTTTAAGACTTCTGCAACACCGCAACTTCCCATTGCAAAGTACATATCTATCTACATAAATAAATACAAGGCTATCTTGTGCCAACAAATATTGCTGCTTTAAACAAACCTTAACAAGATTGTTTTGTCTTGTATTAGTTAATTAATCAAATATATCTGTTGAAGAATATGAATGATAGCAGCTTACTGTCCCGTTTTACTTTTTGCTGCTGCTGCTGTTGTTTACATCTTAAACGTAGGAAATGGCAGTGAAAGACATCTGGTAACATGATCTCATACTGAACATAATGTAATGTACAATTATTTAATGACGCTCGAGAGGAGTCTGAATTAATCAGCAACTGTTTTGATAATCGATGAATCATTTAATTGACTTTTCAGGCTGAAATGAAAAGAATTTGCGGTTTCCAGCCTCCAAAAATGTGAGAACGAGCTTTTTATATTGTACTGTAATGTAAAGTGAATATCTTTTGGTTTCAGACAGTTGGTCAAACGAAACAAGATATTTGGAGACTTGCCTTGAGCTCTGAGATAGATATTTTTCACTATATGATATAGACAAAATGAATAATCGGTTAATGAAAAAAGATTAATGGATAGTTTTAGCCCTGAATGACATTAACACACAAAAAAGTAATTTTTTTTTCAAAAACTCCTTTATTTTGAGTTATATTAGGACTTCACAGGCATAGTTATTGATTATAAACCAACAGATTTGATGTTTTTTTTGGCAGGACATACTGGATGAACGCACACACACAGGAAGGACGAATAAATACACCTCTTAAACAACTGACTAGTAAAGTTAACGCAGTACAAAATCTAAAAGCAATGTATTCGTTTACAAGTTGTGCTGCATAACAGTAAACCTTTATGAAATGCACGGCCGCTCTAATACCATGCTGAGGGGTTTCATTAGTAAAAAAAAAACTGTGCTATTGTTGTGGTTTTTAGCTGGCACTAAAACATTAAATGTTGCTTGAGGTATTGATAAAACATTACAAGACAAAAGGAGATGACAAGAATCAACCGATGACTTTGACACAACGAATAAGGCAGTGAGAGTCCGGAGGCTCCCTCGGGACAGATTCTGTCCCCCGTCTGTTGCACAGATCACCAACAAATACTGACAACACACACTCACTTCAGGCGACCTCGTGCAATCAGGGTAAATAAGGTCACTGATCCATCAGGTCACTCGCCCAGTTGTCAGTCCTGGAGACTGTCTTCGCCGTCACAAGTATGGCTGTCTACTGGTGATGCATTAACAGGGATGATCCTTCTGGACAAGGCTCGATCAGACCCCCAGTTAGGGAATGACAAGGTTTCAGTCTGTAGACCTCCTGGGCACGCTCCTCCCTGCTCCAGTGTTGACTCCAGTAGCTGTGTAGATGTCTCTGTATGTGTTTGAATGTGTGTGTGTGTCTGTGTTTAACGGCTGAGGCTGGAAGGTGAGATCACAGTTTGGGTGGGTTAGCCAGCTTAATCTTCAGGTTCTCTGCCAGCTTGTCCAGGAACTCAAAGGTGTTCAAGTAGTCGACACGTGTCACTCTGCAAACAGAGAAAACAAGGAGAAAGGTTTGAATAATTCCCACACTGAAACTATTATCCATCTGTTCTGAAAATGTATACACACCCGTAAACTGTGGCAAGATATTTATAGATTTGATCTTGGATAATATTATCTGTAACTATGAACTTCTACTGGAAAATGTATTTTTTGTTGTTTATTTAAGGTTCAACATATGAGAGAGAGTATTTTTCTAATCAATCATATTATAATTGTACTACTGAGTGTTAGCTAATGAAGACACTAACCCTGATAGGCCTTTGATGCAGATAGCCAAATCCTTGGTCATGAAACCGGCCTCGATGGTCTCGATGCAAACGGCCTCCAGCGCCTCGGAGAACACTCTTAGCTCTGTGTTGTTGTCCAGCTTTGCCCGGTGGAGCAGGCCCCGCGTCCACGCAAAGATGGAGGCTGTAGCACACAAACACCCAATGATTAGTACATTAATCCATACACAGTATATTAAACACAGTGCATGTAATATCAATAAAGATTACATTAATAGAACCTTTGTTTTTTGGGGGTTATGTTTGGGTAAAAATGGTAATTTTTCTTACCTATGGGATTGGTGGAGGTCTCTTTCCCCTGCTGGTGTTGTCTGTAGTGGCGAGTCACTGTGCCGTGGGCGGCCTCAGACTCCACTGTGCGTCCATCAGGACAGATCAGCACACTGGACATCATACCCAGGGAGCCGTAGCCTGAAAAAGTCAAACAAAACTACATAAACAACAGAACATCTTTAAACCTGAGACCAAAATCAAATGCAGAGTTTCTACATCATTCCTCACATAACTTGCATAATGGAAATGTTTCCACCAACCTTGCGCCACAGAGTCAGATTGTACGTCTCCATCGTAGTTCTTGCAGGCCCAAATGAAGCCTCCCTCAGATTTCATGGCCTGGGCCACCATGTCATCTATCAGACGGTGCTCATACCAGATTTTTTTGGCCTCGAACTGAGCACGGTATTCCCTGGAAACACAAGAAGGTGGACAGTTGTTATCTCCATCTAGGATAAGAGTGTGAGCGTACTTGTGAAAGAGAGAGAGACAGAGTGTGTTTGTGTGGATTTTAAAGTCCTTACTTCTCGTAGATCTCCTGGAAGATGTCTTTGAAGCGGCCGTCGTACTTCTTCAGGATGGTGTTCTTGGTGCTCAGGTAGAGAGGCCAGCTTTTGTTGATAGCCATCTGGAAGGAGCTGTGGGCAAAGTCTTTGATGGACGCATCTGTGTTGTACATCCCCATGGCTACACCACCTGTGCCTGTACACACAAATATATATACGTTAAGTATAGTACACTCACATAATGCTGTGCAGTACCATCACATGCACATGTATATACAGTATGCACACCTTTATTTGAGTGGCTGTGTTCATTAGTTTAGTATAACTAAATAAACAACACAACACGCTCTTTCAAACGTAGACAAACACAGAGAGGAAAAACAAATCCTGTTTGGTAGTCGTCATTACTCAACATTTCTAATCTATTTCAGCTCAGTGTTTGGTTTTGAGTCATATAACAGGTGAATAGCAACAAATAGATAAGCCATATCTAATAGTTCCCCATTTACAATGTGAACACAATGGAATATGTGTTTGTAAAAGCTTCTCTGGTGCCAGTCCAGCTTAGTTATATTGACTGACACGCAGTTACACATCCACATTACGATATTTGACATCTTTGCTCCACAATATTTTTCATTATAGATTAATTGAGGGCTGATGTGTGTATATCTGCACACCTGAGGCACGTGTATCTATGAGACTAAAAGTAAACTGTCATGCTTGTTGTGTATCTTGCCCGACCCACTTTCCCACCTGGCTGGTCGGGAGCGTGTTCGTGCATCGGGGCTGGCTGTGTTCTTTCTTACCTTTAAAGTCATAGATTACATATTTAACTGGCTCGCCGTTTTCGGGCGTGTAGGTCATCTCCACTTTCCCAGGCCCAGGCACCACAAAGTCTGTGGCTTTGTACTGTGGGGAGCACAAGGAGACAGACAAAAAGGTTAATAATACTACTAATTGCCGTTTGACCTCGCTTAACCACGCAACTGTTAAAGACAGCTTTTGAAAGGTGTCAACCCCGTCCTATAAAATTGTGTGAGATCAAATTTCAAATGACAAATGACCAAGACATTAACACCTCGGAAGGACTGGGCTGTCGCCACCAGTGCTGTCAGCAGAGTATTTAACACGTACACCTCTGACAGCCTTGCGGTATTGTGTAACTCACAGCCATTTGACACTCCACCTGCCTTAATCTCCCTTGAGGAGAGGACTGTTGAGTTTGGCAAGGCGCCACATCTAACATGATTTAGTGCTGTGACGTTGCTGCAACGTTGCTGCAACGTTGCTGCAACTTGTCCAGAGGTAGTACATTATGTCCAAAGGACAGCTGATGAAATATATTTATTGTCTAAGTCTCTCCTGACAACCCTGTGATGTCTGATATAACCTGAATTACTCACTGAGCTCATACATGAGTTGACAGTTAGTCAGTAGGCAGTTTGTTATTATTGTACAGTAGTGGTTGTGTCAGATAATTAAAGGAGTTGGTATAAGTTTTGTCTGCGCGTTGATAAAGACTCTCACATGATTGCTACACAGTTACAGTTGCTCCTTTTAGCTGCCATGTTTGGAAGTTTGATCTCACACCAACTTGCAATTTTTCAATGTTTTGCGCCTTTCAGAAACAAGTTAAAAAACAGTGAGTGCATACTCTTCAGACATCATCAACTACCGGCCAACAGGGTACCTGATCTCCGTGGGCGTGTCTGCCAATGACGATGGGCTTGATCCAGCCCGGCACCAGGCGGGGGATGTTCTTGCAGAGGATTGGCTCCCTGAACACCGTGCCTCCCAGGATGTTACGGATGGTGCCGTTGGGCGAACGCCACATCTGCTTCAGCTTGAACTCCTCCACGCGGTTCTCATCCGGCGTGATGGTGGCGCACTTGACGCCGACGTTGTACCGCCGGACTGCCTCCGCCGCCTCAACTGTCACCTTGTCGTCTGTGGCGTCTCGGTTCTCCATACCGAGGTCGTAGCTTTGCAGGAACAGACAAAGAGAATATAGTATGAATTAATAGTACCGGAGATAAAGCATCCATAAAGCATGCATAATGCTTTTTTTGTTTAACAAAACATGCCACGCTACAGGATGTATCAATGTTAATAAATAACTTTGCCTAAATCAAATATTGTCACAAGTTTCCTGATTTACTTCTGGAAATATTTGATCATAGAGTAAATAAACACGCCTAAGAATCTGCTAAATATTCAATGACCGCTCCTACTACTTGACACTTTTTGATACTAAATGCCACAGACATATTTCAGTCAGTAGTCCAAAAGATTCATATCTGTGTGCTTGTGTATGAGAGTATGTAGAGATGTAATGGACCAGACAAGAAGTCCATTTATAATCCCGACAGCAGAGGCACGCGGCACCATAAACTAAGGCAAGAGGGACAGTGATTATTTAAGCTTCAGTTGCAGAGACGCCCTGGAGCACAACAAAGCACTAAAAGTGAACATATGCCACTGTTTTAGTTGGCAAGAAGCAAGTCTGTAAATGTCACAGCACAGTGGCTGTGATGTGCTTCATAACCACTGTGTCAAAGGGCATGAACGACATTAATGAGTAGTGAAAGGGAGCGTGAGTTTGCTTCCAACTTGAGGAATAACTCAAATTGCTGCCAGGGCTTTATTCCCTTTAGTCCACATCTTGGCTAATTATAATTCTTGCAAGACCTGACACAGAGTTTGCATCAAGAATAGTGATTAACCTCCTGGCCCACTTCCTCCACAGTACTGTGCTCACCCTGTTCTTTCTTTTATGCCTGTTACTCGCCTAACTGAGAGGGAGATCTGCAAAACCAGCCAGTAACGCAAAGACAAAGGAAGCGATTGTGCAATGACGACCGGCTCTCTACCAAGATAGCTGGAGAAGTCGCTCCACTTGTTACACTCGTACTGGAGGAACCTCACAAACTGTTGAGAGGACAAAGTATGCTTCATCTGAAAACTGGCTCAATGTGCTTATCATTCCCTTCAAGTGTTGTGTATGTGTTTTCGGGTGAACCCGTTGGCATTGTTTGAAAGCAGCTATGACCTTTTACCCACTTTTTTTTCTTCCCTTCCCCCTGAAAGCCAGTACCAAGCCTAAACAAGAGGACGCTCAACATGCACTGTGCATGCACTGAGGAAAGAAAGAGACGATTAGAAAGCTTTAAACGAACAGATTCAGGTTTAACAAGTATGTTGTACTGGTTTGTTCTTATGTGTTTGATTGTAATGTCACTTTTCAACCTTTGACACTTATTAAACAGGTTAATGTATTCCTCAGACACTCAAAAAAAAACGAAAAAGCGTTAATCTGAATGCATTTACCCTTTTTATTTCTACATTACTATCAAATTTCTGTGTTTTTAAAGTTTAAAATGAGATTTATCTATTTGACAAAATGTCCTGAAGAGATCTCAATGCCAATGGGTTATAGTTTGTTTTTCCAGCAGCCTGCTTATTGACATTTTAGTTAGATATTGAGTATTTATTACACCATATTTAATCAAACGTGCACTATCAATGTCTGCTGCACAATAAATCATTAACTTTTTACAATGCGATACATGATGTGATAATTCTGTAATGCTGTGAAACATCTATCTGAAAAAGGAAGCTAAAGTTCAAAGTGTTTCCCACAACGCAGTATGACGATATGATTCATTATGAAGGACGGGAACATTAGGGTCTTGAACTTCACGTAAAAAGGTCATGCAAATAACATATAACTCCGAACAAAGTCCATGCAAGAGATAAGAGGAGCAGCGAGGTCAAATGAAGAAACGGATGCTCCCATTATTCAGGGTGCCGATTGTAAATGGCCACTATTCATGAGAAAATGATTTTCTCTGTAAAAATGTTTAGGAAGATCAACCAGTTCTCAGTATCAGGCCCTTAAAAAAACGCCTACTCGAATCATTCATAGACAGAACTACTTGTGCTACAATTACAAGGGATTTCCGTCCCTAAACAGGAGAAATTGTGAGATTACTTGAACATAAGATGGTGTCATGGTTGAGGTAGAACAATAGTGCGATATGTCTTGAATAAGTTGAACAATACTTGTAAAGAAATCTCTTTTCCACTACTTATTTATACTCACAGAACTTTTCTATAATAATAATAATGCTTATCTATAAAGCGTGTTTGCTTTAAAAAGGGAAGGCAATTAAATCATTAAAGTGAAAAACTATTTCTATTATCACACTGCTACATTTTCAGTACTTTTCAGAAGTGGGTGAGATAATCACATTGAGCAATCACGCACCTACCTACCGGTTTGTAGGTGAGATAACATTCTTTTGTCAGGCACAATGGTCAGTGTTTACTATAACAAAGCCAAGCACCTTTTCATTGAATGCTAATCAATCAGATACTCTTGCTGTTCGCACTCTCAATTGGGCCAGGACAAACAAGCCAAACTAGAAACCCCAGCACTGCAGGAACTTCAACCTGATTTTCTTTTTCATTCAGTTTCACCTAGTCGTCACTACTGGGAGCACCCGTTACTACACTACCCCCTTCCCTCGGGTAGAAAGGAGCCTATTCAAAACAGTGATTTGATGACAGACTGCATATCTACATAAATGCTTGTCTAAACTCCAGAACAGGCATTTAAAACCCCAGGTGTACTGGCGAGAGAAAGTCCTGCACTTTTAAAAAGAACATGAAAGCATCCAAAAGACAAAGTTGCCCTGTGGTCATCACACTGAGGTGTATTCACCTGTGCAGGTCGAGATCCAGGTACGGGAAGATGAGTTTCTCCTTAATGAGCTCCCAGATGACTCGAGTCATCTCATCTCCCTGCATCTCCACCACGGAGCCGGCCTTGATCTTCTGGGACATCTTTGAGCCTGTCGGTGGACACAGGGGACATAGTAGGAGAGACAAAAAGAGAGATGGAGTAAGGGACAGGACATGTCAGAGATAGTGGCAGCGATAGTGGTATTTTATCTTTATTTATTTAACCAGAGAAGTCTCATTGAGATTAGAACATCTCTTTTTCAAGAGAGCCCTGGTGAAGACAGCAGCAATGGGGTGTTTCAAACCAGATATATACAAACATTTAAAACACATAAAACAAGCATGCAGTGTCAAGTCACAGTATACAACATACACGCAAACGTTAAAAACACAAAACAAAACGTACAGTATCATGTGTACAAGGTCATGTGCCCAGGAAGAATGAATGAATGAATTAATGAATCAATCAATCAATCAATCAAACAATCAGTCAATCAATCTATCTATCCAGCCTAAACAACATACATTTGCAGGTTAGATTTTGTTTGTCACTGTAAAACTGAATAACTTTCTTTTACTCTTAGTCTGACAGAATAAAATGTTTGAAGATAAATACTGGCACAGTTTTTACTCTTTTTTTGTATTATAAAGTAAATTGATAAGCAATTACTCAAATTAGTAACAGAATAATCAATGAATGAATTCATTCAGACCATAAACTAGGAGTAGCCAGACCAGTGACTCAGCATTTATTTGCTCCACCTGATTTACTCCATAATCCTCTTAAGTCTGTCAAAGTGAACCCAAACAACAAATCCCTGCAGCATATGGTTAACCAATACCAACAAACTTAACTCAGGGTCCTTTCTACTTCAGCTTATGCAATTAAAGACTTATAAAATGTGGATATAGCTTTTTTTCTCCTATAAATGTGCATGTAGCTACCTTTAATGTTTGCCTGTATGATCACTTGGTTGTTGGCTTTTCACCACAGTGAAAGTTAGTTTCACAACCTGCAGATTTGTATCTTTTTTTGGGGGGAAATAACAGGAAAAGTTACATAATAAATAGATGGGCTGTTCATCGCATGATGGGGAGGAGACTGCTGACAGCCAGAGGCAGTCTGTCTGTCAGACAGGAGGAATGCAAACAGTTAACAGTTTGATAAATAGCTTATTGGCCTACCAATAAATGACAGGAAGGAGTTGCAATAGGCCTTACTGATCATAATAAAGAGATATGTTGCTGCACATATGATTTAATTTCAATAAAGACCTCCATATCCTCCATAGCTTGACTGAAGCTACTGGGTGTATCAACACAATGAGATTTCATTTCCCTGTATCGTTACATCGCCACCATTGCATCCTGCAGCAAGCACAGTTTGATACGTTGTTAATAACGCCTACCTTGTTTGGTTTAAAGGTCCACGACACAGTGAGAGAGACGAGAGGAAGAGGAGGAGGACTGATGTGTTGCTGCTGCTGCTGCTGGTTCAGGCTGAGAGCTGAGAGAGAAGAGAAGAGAGGAGCTGCAGGCAGGTAGACGGCTTCCACGTCCCACAGAACTCACGCTGCTGACGTGATTACTGGCCAATCAGAGAAGAGAGGAAAAAACTAACAGCCAATCAGATGAGCCCACACAGCGGGAGGGGCGTGACTTGGGGACTGCAAACGAGGCTCGCTGATTGGTCAGAGACATGTTCCACCACATAGAATGGAGATGTCTAGATAGATAGATAGATAGATAGATAGATAGATAGATGAATGAATGAAAGACTTTATTTCGAACATAAAAATAAATAAAAACAGATACAAAATAATAACAAACAAAACAAGAGTAACAGTGTCCGAAAAGGAGTAGGTAGAAGTAAAACTTATATTTCCCTACCCCTTTCTCACTTCTCATTTATTAACTCATATATCATAGAATGATAATATAATATAATATATAAACTATACCAGATTTATTTACATCCCAAATTAAATATATGAACAGCATCCCAAGTTTATTTACAACCCACATATCCATCCGGAGTTAAAAAGTAGATAGGGGAGAGTGGGGTAAAATGAGCCAGTGGGTAAGTTGACCCACCCCCTGTATCTTGGCAACTGTGATTATGTTTTGTCATGTGACCATAAATTCAGGAAGTACCCATCATTTCTATCTTGCTGTGATGGAGTTAAGCACATGGGAGAAGTAGTAAGTACTTTTTTACACCAAAAACAGTTTTTTCCCTATCAAAGTACATTTTCTGCATGTCAGGAATAATGAATGTTAGGTCAAAGCAAATTTATCCAGGTCTAAAAAAATATATTATACATGTTGGTGATTTACTAAGATATAACACCATGTTAATCCCTTCACTAAAGATTAGCCTGAATTGCTAAACTGGGCCATTTTTTCCAAAATGGTAGCTATGGGGCAAAGTGAGCCAAAGGCTATGGGGTAAGTTGAGCCACTGGCTCACTAATATTCTACTATTATTCCGAGCCACTGGCTCAACTTACCCCACCATAAATTAACCAAATTAATTCTCTGATGTATAAAATGGTATTACTGTTGAGTGTTACACAACTTGGTTTGATTTTTTTATGTGTTAACCTTTATAGAAGAGGGAGATAAAGGAAGTAAAAACAGTTGGTTATAGTGGAACAGCAGAGGCAAAGAGGGTCCTCACAGAGGAGGTAGAGAAGGAGCTTGCAGACCATATCAAGAAGCTGGCTGAACAGTTCCACGGCCTTACTCCAAAGAAATGCTGTGAACTGGCATTGGAATTGGCAGAAAGAACAACCTTCCTGTCCCCAACAACTGGAAAGAGCAGGGTTTAGCAGGTAGGCCTAGGTCAAACCAAAGACCAAGACGAAAATCACAGCGTACAGCAGTTCTGAGGAGAGTGTGATGCCATCCCATTTGATGACACTTCTGAGCATGAGAGTTCTAATGATGAGAGAAGTGAATCAGACATCTCAGATCTGTTAGTTGGTGACTTTGTCATAGTAAACTTTGTATCCAAAGGCAGAAGCTACCATTACACTGGCTTGGTTGAGAGCCTGGAGGGCAACGAAATGAGTGCAAGATTTCTCAGAAGAATCCGGGGGAACACTTGACGTGAGAAGCCCACCTTTGTATTCAAGGAAAAGGATGAGGCATCTTTTCCACTGAGTGATGTGCTGAAGGAGCTACCTCAACCTCAAAAGGCTGGAGGAACTGCAAGGAGGGAGCAACAGTTCATATTTCACTGCAACCTTGACGACTGGAATATTGTTGAATATTGAATGATATTTTGATTGTTCAATGGTCTTGAAACTCACAGGTGGTTTGTTCTCACAAGTTCATAACTGTGAAACTGTTTGTTAACACACTTATGCTGAGGTTTAAACTTAAAAACTCAGATGTTCAGTTTACCCCACGATGGCTCAACTTACCCACTGACTCGGATCATTTCATTTGATAGGAGAGATCCTGAATTTAAGGTTCAAGTTTTCATTCTGCTTCTGTCTCATTTTTCCTAACCTCGAGGACAGCATAAGTAAAAATTGGCTCATCTTACCCCACTCTCCCCTATAAACCAACCCTTAACACAACCCTTATTGCAACTCTTCCACAACCATATACCTCCCAAAAATATCTAGATAGATAGATAGATAGTAACTTTATTGATCCCAAGGGAAATTCAAGTTTCCAGCATCACAGTTCCATAGTGCAAAACTATGTCACCCGATGTATTTTATTTATTTATTTTTCTCTTCTGTTTGTTTCTGTTTGTCTTGACAAATTTCACCTGTTTTGTCTTGCTTCACTAAATAAAATAAATAAATAAATAAATTATATTAAGGCTTAAATGTAGGCCTAATTAAGGGCGTGGCCGCTTAGGTGGGTGCTGACCGGAAATTAAAATTCAAAACCAGAAATGGACAAACGAGACAATTAAGTGTGCGCCCCCTGCAGGTGGTGGAATAAACATCACGTCGAGGGAAGCCAGGTGAAGGAGACATCCATTGATTAGAAACTTCATACCACTGCTACACTGACTCTGGAGGGGAAACGAAATAATAAAGGAAGCCACTGAAAGGACACAACATTAGCAACTCCAGGCTAATTAAAATAAAACAACCACCAAGAGAGTTAGCAAGTTTTTTTGTAGTCTAAACAAATCTAGCTGTCAGCAATGAGTGAAACAGCCTGAGCTGATGGTTGGATGGGGATGGAGAACCTGTGGAGCAGACAACCAGAGTCCAGTGGGAAATATAGACACTTTGCCACCATGAGGACTTCATCAAGGTGAGTCAAACACCTCCTCTTCTCTCTGGGCTCAGGTGTTTGTGGTTGTGTTGCTTGTAATGGGTAAAAATGAATGAGCATTGTTTGCCTGAATGTGGCTTTATGTGGTGTAATATAGTCAGGGGCTGCTTATAGTGAGGTTTGGTTCACCTGTGATTGTTGTAGCCTGTGCAGAGGTCTAATGCTTGGTTGTTGTTGGATTTGTTTGGTCCTTGGTTTGGCTTTAGATTGTGCTGTGATTTATTAGCCATGCATTGATAAGGAATACTGTATGTTTCTGTATTCTGTATGTATTTGATGCATCTTTTCCTGGTATCCAAGCTCTGCAACAATACAGCATCCTCTAAGATGTTAAGGAGATAGATAAGAGATGTGTAAGTCACATAAATCTGTTGTCTGAGTGCCATCAGTCCTTCTATCAGTGTAACAGTACTTCAAATCTAACATTAACTTTGCTTGTACCAGCATGAATAACCTACGTGTCACACATTGTTTCTCTTTAGATGGTGATGCAGATTGTTTTTTTATTTAAATGCATGAGAAACGGCAATTCAGTCTGATTATCAGGCTATGAACCATCCACCATCCACCATACTGCACTCTGTGCACCGTGTAGCCTGTCACATCCAAGTTCCCATCAGTGTGGTGCAGACAGCAGGCTAGAAACGGCAGCCTCATTACTGTACATACCCAGAGACCAACCAGAAATCCTTTTACCTGCATGGCCTCATGCAGGTTTTTGGTGTGTCAGTTGTTGTAATTTGATTAAATGCAAGTTTACAGGACCACAAGATTAGCTAATTATGGCCTTCCCTGTACAAATTAAAGGCATACATTGCTGTAGTTGTATCAGGTATTTCACTGAGTAAATTTGCCCTAGTTTAACCACTCTTTAGCTTAACAGGCTTTCAAATGCCATGGAGCAGTTTAGGGAGGATTTACCTCCAAATCGTAGACCTGCAGGCACACAAAACATCCCCACTGTGCTTTCTTGAGAGGAGACATTAACCTATTCCTCTCAAAGTCTGTACATGGTCTTATAGTGATTTTAAACAGTCCTGAATCTGTGCTACACCACTGCCTGCCATGCTTGGACTGGGAGTGTGACTTCTGTCTTGAAAAGTGCAAGTGGGTTTGGTAGCTTTCCATATTCACTATTTACAACAAATATTTACAGCTATGCAGTCAAATATATCAGCAAAATGGTATTATTTTTTTACAATATCCTTTAAAAGGTCTGCTTTTGAAATGTTGCAAGATTGGTATCACAAGACCAATGAATAAATAAATAAATAAACAAATAAACAAATAAATAAATTATTGGCCCCCAAAACATGTAATACATTTTTTTTTAATTTATTGGTAAATCAAGTCAATTTTTTGTAAAACATACATACTGTAGATCCTTTGCCTCCAGTGCCGTTACTGTAGCCATAAATAATTACATTCAGTTATTTGCACTCATTTTGATGCATCAATACATGCATCTTTTTTTTTTTAGCACAGTCCTGATATAAAAAATATTTATTTATGCTTTTTTTTGTATGATGATATGACAACCTTAAACACGTACTGTAAGATACTATTCATCATATCTAAACAAAGTTTTACATCATGGCTCCTATTTGTTCTCCAATGTGAAAAAATGACAAGGTACATTTAATTACTCTGCGTAACCAATAGGAGGCAGTATCCGACTGTAAAACCAAGACTGAACAGCTTCTTCTTCTTCTTGATATCTCCAACTGCATGAAGCCATGTGGTCCTGAGGAGAGGAGAGGAGAGGAGAGGAGCGAGCAGAGCAGAGCAGTCCATCATCACAGATTCCTGTATCTTATGGAAAATCTTAATCAATTGCAAATTCTCATATAGTTAATTCCTTATTCATTTATAACTTCAGGTATTGATTGGGCTCTGTAACATGCAGTGAGGTGCTTCATGCACACAGCATCTATCGATCCGTACAGCATGTACTGGCTCTACTTTTCTTTTACGCACAGCGGTCCACATCAGGAGTAAAAGGCCACTGGCTTCCAAAAGCACCATCTCTTTGTTATCTCCCACCTCCACTTTGAACCAGGACCACGGCTTGGCAAGACCTGAAAGGCGTCACGTGACTCTTCTGCATCTGCTCTCAGTTGGAGAGAGAGAGAGAGAGAGAGAGAGAGAGAGAGAGAGAGAGAGAGAGAGAGAGAGAGAGAGAGAGAGAGAGAGAGAGAGAGAGAGAGAGAGAGAGAGAGAGAGAGAGAGAGAGAGAGAGAGAGAGAGAGAGAGAGAGAGAGAGAGAGAGAGAGAGAGAGAGAGAGAGAGAGAGAGAGAGAGAGAGAGATGAGGAGGAGCTTGCAGCGATAAGATTCCCTCCATGCTCCATCAGCATCACAAACTCTCAGTCTCTCCATCCATCCTCATCTCTCTCCAGCAGCACTTTGCTTTTTTTAAAAACACACACAAACTGGCATTATAATCTGGTTTTCTTTCTCTCCTCCGTTGGAAGGTGCTCAGGTGCATCTCACGGTTCTTACTCGTTCTCCGCTTAGTTGATTATGGTCACAACCTCCGCGGTGCCAAGGTGGAGTCGCCGCGCGTATCTCGGATCGGTGCGCTTCTCCAGGGGCTGGGATGCGCACCGGGAACCTCTCGCTTCCTGCCTAGTTTCGGGTCTGAGCAGGACTCCAGCGCTGGGGCTCCAGGGCGCCGGGGCAGGAGGACCCAGTCCACCCGGAGCAGGATGCCGGTGATGAGAGGGCTGCTGGCCCCGCAGAACACCTTCCTGGACACCATCGCCACCCGCTTCGATGGCACCCGTGAGTCACTTCAATCATTCTCTCAAAACATGCATAAGAGACAAAAAACTACACATGCATGCAGGAATTTACTCTGAGATGCAACTTTAAAAGTTTAAAAGATGTTCACTCTGCTGGATAAATTAAAGGAATAGTCTAATCTGGTCAATATGTCCATAAGGTCACATAATGTGCACCTGTCTGCACAAGAAGAGGTCAAGCCATGCTTTCACATGATGAGCACAATGAAAATAATTAGTGTAAAATAACAAATGCATGCATGTTTGCTCATAAACAGTATTGTGATCTTCTGTTTATAGTCCAGTGATGACATAAGAGAAAAAACTATGCATGCATGCAGGAATTTTCTCTGAGATGCAACTTTAAAAGTTTAAAAGATCTTCACTCTGCTGAATAAATTAAAGGAATAGTCTAGTCAATATGTCCATAAGGTCACATAATGTGCACCTGTCTGCACAAGAAGAGGTCAAGCCATGCTTTCACATGATGAGCACAATGAAAATAATTAGTGTAAAATAACAAATGCATCATTTATATGATGGCCTGTTTGCTCATAAACAGTATTGTGGTCTTCTGTTCTAGTCCAGTGATGGCAGTGTAGTGATGACATAAGAGAAAAAACTATGCATGCAGGAATTTTCTCTGAGATGCAACTTTAAAAGTTTAAAAGATGTTCACTGTGCTGAATAAATTAAATTAATTGATTAAAGGTCACATAATGTGCACCTGTCTGCACAAGAAGAGGTCAAGCCATGCTTTCACATGATGAGCACAATAGAAATAATTAGTGTAAAATAACAAATGCATCACATATATGATGACCTGTTTGCTCATAAACAGTATTGTGTTCTTCTGTTCTAGTCCAGAGTTTGCAGTGTAGTGATGACTTGCAAAATGCTTTCGAGTAGATGCATGAAACTGAAGGCTGTGATTTCGCCCACTGCTTCTGGTTTTATGACTGAGACTTCCTTAAGTGCACCACTGTGGCCTCTGTGTCTATTGTGCACACATGTGCAGGCTTCACTCTGCATTGTCTCTTTTAGTCTCACCAAAGAGGCTGCATTTCAAACAAAGCTTTTGTACTTCACTTCGCAGATTAGCCTGTTTTATTCTGATCTCCATCATAACACTTTAGCAGTTGAAGTGCTGCTGGTGAGAGAGAGGAAGGATATACAGAGAGAGACCTTTTTTTTTTTTTCTTTGGCGAGGGTGTCTTGTGAACAGATGCAATGAGCAGCCCGTGTGTGTGTTTGGGCCCATGCTGGGTAGGTGGGCGGGTGAGAGATGCTTATATCGCGTTTGGGCCGCTCGTCTCTCCTTCTGCGTTGATTATTCAGGGCGCAGAGAGTTTGTGCGAGTCTGCATACGAGTGGGACGAGCCAGTGTCTCCCCTAAACCAGTTATGTGTGACAGCATGATAGAGAAGATTATTCGACCATGCAGCAAAGCGAGTCGCTTAAAGGCAGATCCTGATCTCACTCAAGGTTTTTTCCAAGTCCTCTCCTCTACTCACTACGCTGACAAAACACAGTGGCAATCGTGGCCTCTCTCTTGTGTTGACAGGACATTTAAATGCTCTGACTTTGAAAGGCAAAGTGAGTTGTGAGTGCTGTCTCTTACTAAGGAGGACAAAAAAGAAACAACTCTATGCTGCATTTATCTTCACACTCATGTCTCTGGCTGCAAGGTGCCATATGACAACGAGTCTACAAATACTTAAGCTCTCAAACAATATAATCATTTAGTCTGCATTATTCAGAAGAAATGCTTAACACACGCATACATTCATCCAGCCCTTGCACCCCCACACACAGCCCGCACATATGCTCCCACACAAATCAAACAGAAATGATCATGTTCTGTAGATTAGCTCTCATCACGTCTATAGAAGAGGTCTCTCAGCCTAGCTATTTTTCTTTCAGTGGCCAAAAACACAGCCCCTTCCACTTGCCGAGGTGCCGATAATTACACATCTCCAGCAGTACATGTGCAGTCATTGTAATTAACTCGCATGGATGTCAAGAATACATCGTGGCCTTTCTGCTTGTCAGAGGAGGAGGATGGGGGTGAAATGAGAGGTTGTGGGGGTGAGGAGTGTGTGTGCATGATGGGAGAATGTGGGTAGCTGCTCTGGTGGGAGGAGGGGGGTATTTCAGATGTCTGACTATGAATCCATTACTGTGACAAACATGCAGCTATGTGTTCTTTAATGGTGTGATATTAGCGCCTCTCATTAAATCAGACACTTGAGTGAGGATGGAGGAGAGGGCCGGTGATGTGTCGGTCTGATGGAGGCTTTGTGTCGCTGTGTGTGTGTGTGTGTGTGTGTGTTGTGATTGTGAATCAAATGGCAATCATGATGACTTTAAAAAGCCACTCATCTCTGCTAGAAGTCGTACCTGGGAGCACTTCATTTCCTCTTGTTGAAGACGATTAGCTGCTTTGTGGAGCTGCTCCGTTGTTTTACCCGACTGAATGTGGAATCTGGCGAACGTTCGCATCGCACTTGGAAATGTTTCAGGCCCTTATGTTCCAAGTTTAGAGCAGAAAAAAAGACTGGTTTCAAAGCATGCCACCGTCAACACTCACAGCTGCGTGTGCATGACTGACTCATGTCCACTGGGCTCTAACAACTTTTTTGCACTCGCTGTTCAAACAAACAGAACACCCAAGTAGAGAAGGTGGAGAGGGTTTCAGATGTAGCACAAAATCAGCATCATACAGCGGAAAAAGTGAATTTTACAAGCTCCAGCAAGGTCTTCGATCGCCTGATGGAGACGTTGCTAATAAACTGGAGTCTGTTTCGATAAATGCTCAGGAGCTCGTACATTTCATTGTCAGCACTGCTCCTTTCAAACCTAAAAATAGAGATGCACCGATCTACGTTTTTGTCTCCTGCTGACTAGCATATTGTAATTTCAAACTTCAATATCTTGAAAAATATTGATTTTTGATACCACGGGGAAATATTGACACAACATTGAGGGCATAACATTTTGGATTTTTATCAAAAGATAAATAGCAGTGTGTGTGTGTGTGTGTGTGTCAACTCAATGTTGGAGAGAAGAGAGCAGAAAGTGCAGCTGGTACCTGTGTATCGATTCTGTGGAAAATTAGTATCGAAATCGTTTCAAATATTCAGTATCAATTAGGGCTGTAACTAACGATTATTTTCATTGTCGATTATTTTCAATGTTGATTATTTTCTAGATTAATCAATTAGTTGTTTGGTCTATAAAATGTTGAAAAATGACGATCAGTATTCCCCAAAGCCCAAGATGACGTCTTCAAATGTCTTGTTTTGCTCACAACTCAAAGATATTCAGTTTACTGTCATAAAGAAGTAATGAAAAAAGAAAATATTCACATTTAAGAAGCTGCAATCAGAGAATTTAGACTTTTTTTCTTAAAAAATTACTCAAACCGATTATCAAAATAGTTGGCGAGTGATTTAAAAGTTGACAACTAATCATCGTTGCAGCTCTTGTCACGATACTGGAATTTCTAACTTATATATAATATCTTCAAACATATAAATATTTGATACCACGGGGGAAAATTTAAATGATATTGAGGGCATAATATTTTAGATTTTTATTAAAAGATAAATGGCGGCGTGTGTGTGTCAACTCGCAGATAGTTAACGGAAACAATTAATTTTTATAATGATATTGACCAAGAAACTGTATTTAATGTGGATGGATGACATCATAGCCAATACTCACTTAACATGGTCAGTATCTGCAGTGCTAAGACTGTAACAATTAGTCGATTCATCAATTAGTCCATCAACTGAAAATTAATCACCAACTATGTCAATAACCAATTAATCGTTCAAGTTATTTATTAAGCACAAATGCCAAACACTGGCTGCTTCCAGCTGCTCAAATATGAGGATTTTCTCATCATATTTAATTGTAAATAGAATATCTTTTTGTTTTTGAACAGAAAATGCAGTTTGAAGATGTCACCTTTGGAAAACTGATGTCCATTTTAAATGAGTCGTGGATTCATTGGAAAAAAAGTAATTGACAAAAGGAATCGATAATTAATTAAGTGTTAGTTTCAGCCTTAATCTGTGCAGATACTGATAGCGTATTGAATCGGTGCAGCCCTACCTGAAACCTTCCTCTCAGTGAATGCTCACTAATCTCATCTGTTCAGCATCCTGAAGGAGATTCATGTCAGATGTCAAAGCGATAGCATTTCACTGCAGCCGGATTACAGCAGGGATTTGTATCATGGAGGCAATTTCTGTGTATTTGATAGTAAGATGCTCTTATCTAGAGCTGCTTACTGTACACGTGCATCAGTAGATCACCACTACAAGTAAAAAGTAGGACGTTTAAGGTTCGGATCTGTTACGACTTGACCTGAGAGTGATCATGTAAGACACACGTAGATTCACACATACGTACATTAATGTGGACGTAATGTGCTGCATCACGCTGCAGTTTTACATCAGACCTTCTGAATCATACGCACTTGGAGAAAGGTTAGTATTTATAGACCACTCTTGTGACGAATGTTGTAGCCAACACCTATCAGAACAGCAGGAGAAACAGAACACACACACACCTTGTAAATCAAAAATATGTCATATGACTAATGTAAATTTATGTTTATTTCTTTTTATCAGTGGATCCATGCAGAAGTCTCATTAGTAACATTATTTTTGGTTTGTTAATATGTGAAAACTACAGTGTGGAGGAAAGAACGAGTCGTCTGAAGACTCACCATAAGCCTCATGCATAGTTCAATCAATGTTCATTTGCTGCTGTGCTTCCTAGAACAGGCAGCAGCTGTGTGGGACTGCACAAGTCAATTGGTCCTATTAATTGAGTGGGTCTTGGCTTGGTCCTAATCAGGTTAGGGGCCTGAGCCCTGCTCATCACGTGGACATGTGTGGACAAGCACTCTGCCACAAGCTGCTACCAGCCTCACTAGAACTCACTCCTTCTCTCAGGCTTCATTTTTAATCCAAAAGGAGATTTAACTGTATGAAAATAAGTCATAGTGTGACCGTAAATCTCATTATCGTACTGTCATCGTTGAAGGTGTGACCTTTGCTGATCAAGAAGAATGCTTTTACAGAGAGATTCGGCTGTGTTTTTTTTAGGGCTGTCAACGAGATAACACATTTTAGGTTGTAGCGGGCTCAGTTTGAAAGCTAGAGTGAAGATACTGGCATCATATTAAACTAAGGACATAAGGGATCCATTGGTACCAACCATGTCATACAAGCTTGTCGCAAAGGAGGTAAAATAACGCTCCAAACTTATGCTAAATTTTGGCGAGGAAAAACTGTCATGGTCATTTTCCAAGGGGTCCCTTGACCTCTGACCTCCAGATATGTGAATGTAAATGGGTTCTATGGGTACCCACGAGTCTCCCCTTTACAGACATGCCCACTTTATGATAATCACAAGCAGTTTGGGGCAAGTCATAGTCAAGTCAGCACACTGACACACTGACAGCTGTTGTTGCCTGTTGGGCTGCAGTTTGCCATGTTATGATTTGAGCAAATGCTAAATGCAGTACCTGTGAGGGTTTTTGGACAATATTTGTCATTGTTTTGTGTTGTTAATTGATTTCCAATAATAAATATATGCATATGTTTGCATAAAGTAAGCATATTTGTCCACTCCCATGTTGATAAGAGTATTAAATACTTGACAAATCTCCCTTTATGGTACATTTAGAACAGATTTAGCAATTGATTTACGATTAATCGCTATGGACAATCATTTGATTAATCACTATTAAATATTTAAATTGATTGATATTATTATTATTATTTCTTTTTATAACGATTGACGAATCTTTTGTGTTTCCATTTTATTTTTGTCCAAATTGCATAATATAAAATGTTCCATGAACCCATTATTTATCCAGTCTCAGCCTGGTGTCAGACTCTCAGTCTCTTCCCAGTTACTCTGTCACACCTGCACTGTTTTAAGAATAGAATTAAATCTGCTGGGAAACCGGCGTCTTTACGGCTCATGTTGCCAATTTTGCCAGGCCAATGTCAGGGATTTATTGAAAGATCCCAGAGTCGCAGCAAATTAATTAGTAGCGAATCAATAAAAGTGTTACTTGGACTGATGGAGGGCTTTCTATGTTAACACGAGCAAAAAAAAAAGAAACCTCACCTCTTACAAGAATAGAGATTGGAGTAGTGCACCATTTTTCTTTTTACTTTAAAGATCTTTCACCTCCATCTTCTCAGCCTTATCACACGTAATACTCACTTTGCCACAAAGCTCCGGGCTCAGAGAACATAACGTATATTACATTCGTTCTCTCTGTAACAGCTGAGATAACTGAAATGATCTCACACCCCTCATCCCCTCACTGCTGTCTCCCTCCTTCAGTCTTTCATTAGTCGCCTCCCACCCTCTCCTCTTGTTATTCACTTGATTTTGTGCATGCGTGTCTATGTGCATATGTGTAAGTGGGAAAATGAGCGTACAGGGGCTGCAGGGAGACAGACTGTCACCACTTCCCTGAGCCTGTGTTTGTGTTTGTGTATCTGTGTGCATCTGTGCCGGTGTATGTTTGACAGCACAGATTAGCGCTGAAGCATTGTCCTGTCTCAGGTGTGTGTTTCCCCCGTGGCGCTTTGTGCTTAACCCCCCCCCCCCCTCCCCTCCCCTGGCTTCACGTCAGGCAGGAACAGATATAATGAGACGGTTAATAATGGCTGGGCCTGGCTCTGTCACTTTATGGCAAGCTACAGATAAAAAGGCTAAGAGTCAGCCATGCTAGCGGCTCGCTGAGATTGGACTGAGGCACAGCAAGACTTTGAACTAAATGGTTATGTCGGCATGTTCACCATCATACTTTAGCGTCTTACCATGCTAACTTTTGCAGATTAGCACTAAACTAAAGTACAGTTTGCAGCAGATACTGAAGATATGAAGCGGATCGGGTATCGGCCATGACGTCACTGAATGTCTGTCTTAATGTTAGTTTAGAGCGGGAAAAAGCAGATACATCCTTTTATGACTGGCCAGGATTACTTCTGTTGCGCGTCCTGTTACATTCTTAAATGCCTCTCTTATGACGAATTCACACCCGAGCAGCGATGAAGTGCATCCTGCGGCAAGCTGCCGTGCAACGTCTATGAAAAGCTGCGGTGGCCGCTCCTAGCTCAGCGAGTGCAATCAAACTAAATGTTGAGAAAAGTTTAACTTTTAGCAGCGACGTGTGGCCAGAGAGGACCCGCAGCCAATCAGTAAACAGATCCTGTGACATGTTGACCCATGTTACAAAGAATTTCTTCCCGCCTAAAACACAAGAACACGCCTACTGGCCGCAGAAAAATTTAATTATTGCGTTGAGCTGCACTTTGCTGCTGCCTCGTTTGAATTTGGCGTTATAACCATACATGTTGGTGCATATTCCCGGGGTAAGGAGGATCCTAAATGAATGATTTCCTAATGATTTCATTTCATGAATGGATAGTTGTAAGAGAGAACGCAAACATTTGTAAGTAAGTTAAAGTAACGGTTGACTGACTTCTTTTCCTCCCTGTCTGCCTGTCTGTCATGTGCAAAGAGCTGATAGTGTTGCATTATATATTTGAGAGATACATTTTGTGGGGAGAAATGAACTGAAAACGGGTCAAATATGACACGAATAATCAGCTGTTCCCCGGCACCGGAAAGTTTCAGCCCACATTTTCTAACCCTATCGCCAGAATAATGCGCTTTCATGGAGTGGAGAATTGATTTCTGAAAAAATATCTCAAACGATCTAAGCAGTAAATACTAAAATGTAATTTAAAGTCTGCCGTGTGCATTTATGGCTGGAGCACACTGAGTGCCAGCGCTCCCCCATCCTCTCTCCTCCCGGCCTTGAAGTACGAGGGTCATTTCATGGGGTCTTTAACAGCTGTTTACATTATTATCAGGAGTTAATCACACGCACATAGATATTTTCAGCAAAAGTGGCCCTCATAATGTGCATGGTGCCTACCAGCTCCATCGATAATGATGGTTTGTAAAGCATCCTATCGTCGATCTCTAGTACAAAACTCTGTGTCAATCCATCCAATAGATGTGGAGATACTTCAACCAAATATTATGGCATTCCGGCTAATAGTTATTGAGACATTTCACACAAATCTATTATATTTGTTGAGATATTTCAGCCTTGACCGAAGTGGTGGACTGACCAACAGACCGACTCTTGTGTGGCTAAAAAACAAGATTGATTTTCAAAGAAGAAAGAAAAAGAGAGCAACAATTTCAATCTGTGGTTTGGAGCTACTTTATTGACTATGAATCAGGGCTACAATTGCACTGATAATGTATTATATTGCTGTATGAGTGAGTAGAAAACAGCTGAGGTGAGCACAGTGAATGTGATTGAGACAAACGATAATGATCAGAGTGACCACATTATCTAAATATAGTTCCATTGACCGCATTCATTGGCAGTCAGTCCGTGGTCCAGTCACAATGCAAAGCTGACTCAGTGCTTTAAAAATAGGAAAATACGTCAAGTACTCATGATTTGGATCCACATTGCACACGATGGCGCCAACATTCATGTGAATTAAATAATAGAATGAATCAAAGATTGAATTAAGTAATATTGCTACTCAATGTGTGGTTGTGTTTGTACAGCAGCTCAGCCTGCAGGTCACAATCGGCCTCTCGTTATCACCACTGGGAAAAAGAGAGAGAGAGAGAGAATGTTAGAGGGGGAAAGGAAGAGAGGAATAAATAGGGATGGGAGGGTAATGAGGAGGCTAAAGGGAGGTAATGAAGCTGTGTGGTGTGTAAACGGTACTGGCCAGCTCGGTCGCACGAAAAGGCGAATGAATGACACGATAATGTGCAAGGCAAAAGCGGGCAGTAAGAACGCCGTTCCTATCAAATTATAGGAAGTAAGATTGACATGATAATTACAACATATTACAATCAGAGAAGGCCGTGAGGAGGGATTTTTAAAAGAGGCCAGTGACTTTACTTGAGATCTGGACCTCAGGGAGAGCGTTGGGTCGTTTTCATTGACCCTTAAACCTTTAGATGGAGGGAAAACATGCAAACTTATGAAAGCAGTAATGCTGGAAACCATGTTGTTTTTCCTCTTTCTTCTGTGCAGTCAGTGACCTCTGACCTCCCCTCTTTTCTACCGCTGGTTTACTAACTCTGCAATAAACCGTCTGACACACATCCTCACCTGCAGGAATGCCCTCGAGACTCGCACGCCACCTTTCACTGCCCGTATAATGTATCTCGCCAAGATATATGAGGCCCGCTCTATTAGCTATGTGAACTGTGATTGGGATGGCGAATTAATAAAACCATCAATTAGGCACACTCTTCAGCTCATTTATAATCACGAGAGCTCTCGATAAAGTGAGCTCACTTCATTATTTCTGAATTTAACAATCTCCTCTTTGCACTTATGCTGCGCCCGCAGTCAGATTACGAAGTTGATAATAAATGATGAGAGAACTCTGCTCACTTACTGAATCAGGTCTTTTAACAGATGGATAATTTCCACTCTTCAGACACAGAAACGCTCCCAGAGCTGCTGAAGGCCTACAGCGCTTGATTTCTTCTGCTTAAAAACACATGCGCGCACACACATGCATGCTCTTTCTAGCTACAGTAGGTTGCATTTCTGAAGGCAGTGGGTGAGTTGTAATCAATAGCTACCCAAACAGTGATATATTATTTACAATGGCAGTCTGTTTAAAACAATCAATGCGGATGCTTTCACCACCCACCTGTTAGTGACTCACTGTACTGAGGCTGACATAGTGATTTCTGAAAGAAACATACGTATAGTGGTTTAACAGGATTCCCAATTATAGAGGATCAGCCTTGAAGGGTTTGAAGCCTATTTTCCTTAAATGCCCCAAACCCTGGTTGATCCAAAATGACGTATACCCAATTCTGGGACATTTTCATGATTCATTTTTTCATTTTAAATGTGCGGTATGTAGGATCTGGCTGCATCTAGCGGTGACTTTGCAGATTGCAACCGACTGAAGCTTCTCCCGTGTGCCAGTGTAGGAGGACAACGTGCCAGTTGTTGTAAGAGTAGTGTAGGTCATTTGGAGCAGAGCCAGTGCGTAATATGTGTATGTGGGAAGTGAGTGGTGAAGCGAGTGGTGAAGCAAGAGAGAGAGAGCGGCGTCAAATGTGTGTGAGCGAACAAGTGAGCTAGTGGAGCAGAAGACAGAGTTAGTTTCTGAGAATATATTGTGGAAGTTGCAGTGTGTGCAGAAATTAACGCTGCAGCTCCTCAAGACCAACAGAGGTGTCCCGGTGGCTGAGTGGAGTGGCGGCGAAGGTTAACTCCGGAGTGAGTAACGCTATCGACTCCGGCCCAGGCGGAAAAAGTTAACATAGTGTTTGGTTTGTCCGTTCTGGGCTACTGTAGAAACATGGCGGCTGGCTCTGTGGAGAGGACCCGCTCCCTATGTAGATATAAACGGCTCATTCTAAGGTAACGAAAACACAACGATTCTTATTATCAGGTGATTATACACTAAATAAACCATACTTAATAATATTATATTCCGTTTCTGTCAATAGATCCCACTAAATTTTACACCCAGGTCCTTTTAAAATCACAATGTTGTTAGTGCCTGTACATTTTGTATGTAAGTTAATGAGGTCAACTTCATAATATCATACTTAATTAGATTTGATTTCCTCCCTTTTTATTCCGTAAATAGAATCTGTCTCGTCAGCTTCCCTGCAGTACTCGCTTTACCAGTTGTTACAAAGGCAGAACAGAAAGTAAAAGTGCATTTTACTGAAAGTACCTATCAAAGACCAGTAGGGAGAGAAAAATAACACGGCTGCTGCCAATCAAAAGACCTTATAATAGGGCTAAGTATCCAGGCTGTGCTATAGGGGCTCTTGAAATGAGCCAGAAGAAATGGGTGTCAGAATGTCAAGTTTTGTGTGCAGTTGCTTATTTTAGACCAGCGGACCTGTGTTATACGCTCCATGCTTTTTACTCCGGCGTTGTCAAAAACATAATTGGAGCAATTTTTTTCAGTTGCATTGAGGTGGAGAATGCAGCGTGGCCAGGTGAACTGACAGGTCGGCCGAGGGAAAGCGAAAGAGAGAGAAAGAGAGAGAGAGACCGGTAGAATAAGCACAGACAGGCAGAGAAGAAGACCGAGCTGGAAATAGAAGCCAAACCAGGTGGTGAATGAGGATGTCACCATGTGCGTATAAGAAATGAGGGAAGCAAAAGACATGCTGGATGAGGAGGCCTGGGACTGTAATAGCAGTAAATGAAAGTGATGAAGCCAAAGCGACAGGGGGTACATTAGGCTGCTCTGTAGTAATATGTTCCAATTGGAAGCAGATGAATCTGAGCTCTGGCTTTATTAGACCCTGGACTTACCTCACTGTGTCACGGAAAGGGCCGATACAGCAGCTATTAGATTGTTTTTTCTAGCAAATCTCCGATTTTTTATGTTGCCTTGTTTCGCCAGATTTCAGTACCAGCTCAATTATATGTACTAGCTCTACATCGTCTCTACCTAAATCACTAATGAAACAAATAAATGCATTAAAAAGCTTTACTGTATTAGCTGTGGTCACTCTGGCTGTTAGCCTGAAAGGAAGCTGATTATTTGCAGTCCTGCAGTATTTCTACAAGCACACATTTATGTTATTTTGTTAGATTTAGAGCAGGTTATTACTGCTAATTCTTGTAGAAAAGAAAAGACTAAATAAATTGTGATACGTTACAGCAGCACAACAGACAGACTAAACAGATAGAAATTAAATAAAGTTATTATGTGAGGGATAATGTACAGCGAGCTGGTCATTGTTGTGAAATAAACAATGAAAGGGCGATGCGGGGAAGGGGTTTATTTCACAACAATGACCCGCTAACTGTACATTATCCTGCTTATTACACGCCTACTTACTTTACTAATCAATAATTTAACTTAAAACAGTACGCCAGACTCCGAGATCATAACTGCATCCATAGCAACAGTCTGTTATACATAGCAACGTTCTGTTATAAAGAAATAACAGACCATAGAACGCCGTAATTAACCAATGAGAAATGAGTGTTATTGGACCATACATGCATTTAAACATGTGACATGTAAAGATACACTATATGGCCAAAAGTATATCCACATACTTCTGTGTACTTTTCATTTGGGGTAGTTTTCATGCTTTGGGCTAAACAAGTGAAATCTTAATCTGACAACATGCAATAATGTTTTAGACAATAGCTTTCTTCCAACGTTGTGGCAACAGAAGACAGTCTGCAGCAAATCTAATCAAAATTTCTGCAGCTAGATTCCAAAATTGTGCAGAAAGTCTTGGCAGAATAGTGGATGCTTTATAGCAGCATATTACACTTTTTCTTATTCGCTTTGGCTCAATTCTCGAATGAGATTTTCTTTTTTTTTCAAAACAATGAGCTCAAATCTCTGAGCAATTATTAAATGTCTCATTCATTCAGTGAAATTACACATGTTTTGGCACATGTGTGCAAAAGAGCAAGAACAGTTGTCTACAAAACTGATGAGTTGACTCATCTTCACAACTTCTAAACATTCTTTCATCATTTGAGCCACCGCATACAAAATGATCTTCAAATATCTAAATATATCAGACATACATGTATATTCCATAAATATTTATGACAAGGTGCTAGTGAGGAGGTACAATTAGCTGTTATTTTGCTAAACTACTGCAGGTTTTTTATTGTTACGGGCTTTGTTTTTTGGCATTGGATGTCATTTTGTGGCAACATTTTCTGTTTACTGTAAATAACTTTACATGAAAACTAAAAGGTGAATTTTCTGTTTATAATACATGCAACACATTGCTGCACAAATACATTTACTGTAAACACAAGTGTGTATATTCTCTTTCTGTGTATCGGTATTGACTTTTCTCAGTAAACATTGACCTCGCTAGATAAATCTGATAATTCTGGTATCAGTAAGCAGTCAGTGTCAACAAAAGGTAGAGCAAAACAGAGATTGCATTTAAGAAACATTTCCAGGGTGAAAAAAGCTCTTAACATTTTGACCAGTACGGCTCACACGATGATAAAACAACTTTTCATTTTGGTGGCATTGGCCAATTTACTGACACAGTTGTAAACTAGATTTTGAAGCATGTTTTTGGTGAGTTACTACCTTTTTCAGACATGCAATAGAGTTGTGATATCCAATGAAACAGTTGTGACTACTGCACTTACAGCGTAGAGATAGACTGAGCCAAAGTAATGAGCCAAACTGATTGAGGAAACACTGTAATGTTTTTGCAACGGTTTTGGAATGAGATGCCTGCATACTTTTGGCCATGTAGCGTAAATGTTACTTCTCTACATCTAATTTCTAAAAGTTGAATAACCACATATAAAAGCTACATCACATACACATCACTTACAACCAGAGTTGTATTTCTACCTCCAGCTATGCAAACTAGTAAACCGTATAAGCTCTGCCTTCCAGCGTCAGTGACACATCCCTCGATTTACCGTTCTGTGGTCTTAACAGCCTTAAACCCTGGCTCCCGTCCATACTGTAATGACTTGATTTCCAGCTTTATATAGATTCATGTGTGTTGAACCTCTGAGTCAAAGTGGCCATACTGGAAACGGAGAAACAGCTACAGCAGGCTGCTTTGAACTAGATGCCAAACGCTGTATGATGTGTGAGTCACATGCGACACCAATCTGCACACATCAGAGGGCGTTTTCATAGTTTGTCCTGGTGAGGGGGAAACCGTAGCATACAGATACTGCAACATGTGACACAGTTATTATGTAGTGTGAAATGGTATTTATTCTAAAGACATTATATAGAGACACAGAGGCCACTTTTGGCTTTGGAAACATCATATCAATGTCAACTCTTGTTTCGCATTTGGTGCCTTTGTGTGATCATTTCACTGCAATAAGTTCATGTGTGGTCACAGCCATAAGAGATCCTGTGGGATGTACAGTTCTCTGAAGTCACCAGATGGAGCATGATGTCCCCGAGGGCCTCCTCCTGTCTCCTGGGTCAAAAAAACAAGTCAAGCAGGCGAACATATAGTACAGCACACATATGGATACACAGCCCTTCCATAGCCATCGGATATCAATCTGTCAAAGACGCAAATATCTGCATAAACAAGGTCGAGAAGAGGACACAAAGTCCTGATGTACACTGAGGAGGAGAAAGTAAAGTCCAGAGGATCAGAGAGGTGGTCCCGTTAGAAACCCTGTCCAGTAAAAACAGCTGCTGTAGCACGGTGTTGATGAAAAATGAAAGAGTTTGATGCTCAATCGTTTTCTTTCTGTGCACGTCAGTAAAGAGAGAAAACAGATGTCTCAATTAACGCTCACATCATTAATAAAATGTTTTGTAGCCAGCTCTAGAGGCTTCTACATCACAATTTATCTGCCAACATGAATTTATGGTTCGAGCCACAATCAAACATGTCATTGCCAACAAATGACTTTATTAACTACAGCTTTGTTTGTTTAGTCACTGGCAGTCCTCACAGGTTCGGGTACATTAAAACTGCGGCAGCCACAAAGTTGACCACAAGATGATCCCGTGACGCTGTAAACAGACACTCAAATGAAACAGTTGAACTGCTTTTGTGTTTTTTGTTGTGCCGATCACGTGACGGATCAATTCCAGAACTTTTCGTTAGTTTCGTTACGAGCCGCAGCACTCGAAAATATACTTGATAATTACTTCCTTTTGATGTGTTTCATGGTAGCAGCATGGCTCTAGTGATGGCGGTGTCGGTCTGTCTGTTGGATGGATTGCCATGAAATTTTCTACAGACATTCACTGTTTTATCATACAGTTGCAACGATTAATCGATTAGTTGTCAACTATTACATTAATCGGCAAGTGTTTTGATAATCGATTAATCGTTTTGAGTATTTCTTAAGACAGAAAGTCTAAATTCTCTGATTGCAGCTTCTTAAAAGTTGATATTTTCTGGTTTCTTTACTCCTCTATGACAGTAAACTGAACATCTTTGAGTTGTGGACAAAACAAGACATTTGAGGACTTCATCTTGGGCTTTAGGAAACACTTTCTGACATTTTATAAACCAAACAACTAATCCATTAATCAAGAAAAAAATTGACTTATTAGTCGACAATGAAAATAATCGTTAGTTGCAGCTCTAATGCATCATTTGCATCACATTGGAGATATTCTCAATGCTCTGGTTTTCTCCCAGTAACAACCCCAACACTGGTGTTCCTCTGACTTAACTTTATGAAACATTCTGTGTGTCCTGAACTTTAACCATGCAGGTAATGTGATGTAAGTGGATTCTACAGGGCAGGCTACAGACTCTCTTCTCATTTGAAGTGAAAAAGCCTTGCTTGGGGCAGAAAATAGACTGTGGCATATGGCTGGGAGGAGAGTTAAAGGTGACGCCGGGCAGTTGGAGTCTCTTCAGTCAGTCGGCCAGACAGTCAGTCAAACAGACACTGTGTCAGAGCCAAGTGACCCAAACAGGACTTGGCAGCGAGTGCCTGGGGACTGTCACTCCCTACCTCCAACCTGCTCTCTGAAGATGGTCGACACGCCGAACAGCCTTTTTCAGAGATTACTGCTCGTCTCAGAGCACCTTTTAATCCAAGTGTGCATCCATGTTTCTGTGTTAGTGTGTAAATGGTCTCATATTTTATTAAACATGTTCGTGTCCATTTGTTTGTTTTTGGATTGGTAGATGACCATTATATTGCATCATTAGCCCGGCGACTACTCTCCACTTTGCCATCTCTTCCTGCTTTTGTGTAATTGTAGCAAATATTGACTTTGGAGAAGGCGGCGGGCCTGTCTCTGTCGCAGCATCTAAAGGCCAGTGACTAAGCAATGTTCCAATAAAGAAAAACAATGGTGTTTTCCATGGCAGGGCTCTGGGAGTGGCAGCTGGTCAGTGAGAGTCCGCTGTGAAAAAACATCAGATGCACCTGTTACTGGACAAGACAGATTGGGTTCAATTGGCTTTATGAGGTCCCAAAGAGCTTTTCATAAGGGCCGGCTGCCGGCCAAACAGCCGACTGCTCATTTAAGTCCAACAGGCTACTTTATTATATACATTTTTAATTATAATGAAATAGTCTTGATTAAGAAGTTGCGATTCGCTATGTGTGTACATTTTACGACCACTAGCCTCCGTTTCAAAACAATGCAAGCAAGCATGATGATGATGGAGAAATGTGACTATTGTTTTCAGTGTTTGACACATATTTGCAAAATAATTAATGACTAAACAAAATACATTAATCGCATTGATTGCACAGACAGACACTTCGGGAAAACACCTGTTGCAGCAATTTGTTGATTGCGCAGTAAGCATTAAAAAGTCCCCGAAAGCGCTGCATTTTCTATATACACCTCACATACCGAGGCGAGGCGTACTTCCCGGTTGGCCTACAAAAATACGTCATCCCTGCTGCACTCTATTGTGGCATGTCTTTGTAAACCTGACAGGGAAGGTGTCAATAAATAAATAATAAATAAGGTCTAATGATTCTTAATTAAAAAAGTTCTGATCAGTCAGGAATAGGTGTGGTTTTAAATATTAATATACAGACTGTGCGGGCTTAAACACACTAAAACTCATTAAAATATGCACTAATTAAGATCAGTGTATATGATGGAATAGTGCTAGAGGAACCAAATTTGGGCTTTTTCAGGCAACCTTTTCCCCGTATATCCCTCTCCATATGCTTGTTGAAAGCCGTAGTTTCAATCCATTGTTGTTTGTGTTTTCAAACCTCTTTTATTGTCTCCATCTCTGACTGATCTGCCTGTGCTTTAGTAGCTCACGCTGTACCACGTGTTCACTTAGTGTTCAATCGTGAAAGAATATTTGCTGAGGCAGCAACAGAACAGCATTGTTCAGTTGTCCCCGGGTCTCTGAGGACATATGTGTCTCGAGGGATTAGCTTGTCGATGGAGACGTTGGCCAATAAACCGAGCTGCTCTGGTCAAATACTCTCCAGATGCTATTAATCTCTCAGATTTGAGTATGTTGGGCTCTGACAGGCAGCCCACCTCTCATAATAGGATACATTTGGAGCGAATACATTGCAGTCGATGCATAAAAGGGATGACACGGCTTCATTCAAGGCTATTTGTTTGACAATATTTGCCTTTATCCCAACAGAATATGTAAATGTATGTAAATTAGGCTTGGTGGTGCAGTATGAATCTTAGCCTCGGCAGCCAGGTATTTATTTCATTCCTTCTCATTCCCCTCTCTCATCCTCCCAGCCTGTCAGCGGCGGGGAGAAGCAACAGTGACTGACTGCTACTCTTAACTCCTCAGCTCTCCACTGTCAAACTAATTGGCTGTATGTGTGAATGCACCCTCGTTTGGGTACAGTGTGTATGCGTGTGTGTGTGTGTGTGTGACTTTTCATGCTTCACATTTATGGCTTGGAGCCGTTTGCATTACTGCCACCTTTCTTAATATAGCCCGCCAGAGTCATAAGATTATGCAATTATGGCACAGTGTCAAATTGATGAGGGAGACTTTTTACGCATGATTGTCCCTCAACCAAATTGTTGGAGCGCCGTAGGCATTGTGCAGTCAATTTGATTAGTGCATGATGATTATTAAAATGCCAAACACGATGGTCTGTGAAGAATGTTGTTTCTTTTTCGTGGAAACGAGGAGGGAAAGAGTCACTCGGTTCGTCTTCAGGTGTGGTCACACCGACCAGGTATTTGCCTCCGCTTTGCATGTTCATCCCCAACGTTCAATCTGACTGAACCTTGACCTGTGAAATCTTAAAAACTCGCTTGATGTCCAGCCAGTCTGAGAGACATTTAATCCAAGTATTGATTGTGTATATAACCGCACAGCTAAATAATTCAGGCAGCTGTTGCATGTTGCTTGGCTACCGTGACTGCGAGGACAATGACAATGAGGATAATGTTTGTGAAGAAGCTGTACAGTATAATTTACAACTTTTGCATCTGTTGTTTGCTCGCCAGCCATGTTAGCTCCACCACTTCACAACTTACAACTCTGCCCACACTATTTCCTGTCCTGTCTGCTTTCTGCCACATCACACCTGTAGATTTTGCCAGGCTAATTCTGGTCCGACCGCAACATTCATCATCTGATTTGACTGCTCTGGAGAGTCGAGATGATACTGAAAGTACAGCTCCAATAACAGGATGTCTTGTAGTGCTCCTCTCTTTCTATTAGAGCCGACGACTCTGAGGAAAAAGAGAGAAAAAGGATATTTATGGGCTGAGTATGCGGTAAACACCTGTGGTTAAAATGTTTTGAATATATTAAATTGACTTGACCACAGTATGAAGCAGAGTTGTGTTTCCTCTGCCGAGCCTTTTATCTCCTACATGAGGAACACCCAGAGAAGTATTAATCCTTTTTAAAAGAATATTCAGTTTGATCCTCAGGTTAGTTTCGACACCTCCAAGTTTTACATAAAGTGTAAAACTTGGAAGTGTCAGCTCATAAAACACATAAAGTGTGCGCAAGTATGCACACAGTTGTTAAACAGTGTGAGGTGTCCTGAACAAGCTCTCAAGGTTATTCCTGTACCGTCAGCTCACCAGGCCCAGTCAAGGTTAGCTGCTGGGTGAACGGTCAGCGCCGCAGGAACAGCTGGATGTTGGGATGTAAAAGCTCTTCTGACATCCTTTTCAGCAAAGTGTCCCAGTTTTCCTCATTTTAACGGACCTCTCTGTATATCTAGAATAAATTTATCATGGATGTCACAACCTTGCTTGTCCTTCCTGTTGGCAATGAGAGTGAGGAGGAATGGAAAGACGGAGAAACAGGACAAGAAAAAAGACTTGACTCACTTGACACACGTCGGCATCTGCAAGAAATCAAACGATGAACACACCACCTTTGTATTTATGTCATTATGCCTCTATTTCAACACTCAGATTCTCACTCAGTTTGTGATCGGTCACTGTGACATACCAGCTAAAAATGCTGCTTATCTCTATAAAGTAAAGAACTAAAGTGTGGCTTGGAGTTTTCCTTTTGTATGGAGGACGGAACCTACCAAAATAAAAAATAAATAAATAAATGACTCGATAAATGAATATGTCATTAAATGTAGCAAAAATAATATTAAAAATAAAAGTAGCCATTAATTAATTGATAAAATGACATAAATTGATTTCTGTTTTAATTTGCTTCTTTATTTATTTTTATTTTTATTGATTCGCTCATTTATTTACTCTTCTGTTTAATTTTCCCATTTATTTATTTATGCATTTATTTTTATTTATTTAAGATTTTTTCATTTATATTTGCATTTTTTAAATTTATTTATGTATTTATTTATGCATATGTTTTAATTTAAATAAATAAAACAATGAATGAATAAAAATAATAAGAAATAATAAAAATAAATATATAAATAAATAAATAAAAAATAAGTGCAAACAATAAATAAATAAATGAATACATTTACAAATTTTGAAAAATAAATAAATGAATACATTTACAAATTTTGAAAAATAAATACATGAATAAATAAAAGGGAAAATTAAACAGATGAGTAAATAAATAAGGGAATTAATACAAAGATAACTAAATAAAGAAGCAAATTAAAACAGAAATATCAATTTATGTCACATTTTATCAATTAAATAATGGCTACCTTTATTTTTATATTATTTTTGCTACATTTAATGACTCATTTATTTATTTATTCATTTATTGTTGATTTTGGCAGATTCCATCCTCCATAGGATTCACAGTATTTCCCCTACAAATAATGTGAGGGGAGAGCTGATGGTTAATAAATTCTGTGATTTATTCTTACAGTTTAAATAAACAAGTGACAACAAGACAGACGGGGCTAAATTAATTTGTTAGATGTATCTTTGGTGCTCTGTGTCGTGTATTTCATATCGAGATGTGTATCTCTCTCACAGGCGGAGACAGACTCTGTCAATATGTGACGTTAGGGATGAAATCCATGTGTAACTGTGTAAACCAAAGACAGGAAAAAACAATCACGTTCAGTTTCTTTAGTGTGAAATGAGATTGGGGGACTTCTTTAACCTCTTGTGAAGCAGGAATATGAGCCTCTTTGTGTTTTTTTTAACTTAATTATCAAATGAAGTGGCTGAAGACCTTTTCAACACAGTGCTGTAAACGTGCTCCTGAATGTTTTACATCTTACTGGCTGTGTTTTACTGTTGTGTTCGTTGTAACAACACAACCTTCTCTCAAATGTTCACCTGCCTCTCACCGAACTCATCAAGAATTCAGAGCACAGACACAGAATTGTAATCTTCAGCCGATCTTTCAATCTTCTCTCTTCCACAGAGCGCTCCTCTTCTATTTATCTCTCATCAGGCTATACACATTATACACAGAACATCCAGAAATTGCTTTTTATCACGGTGGGCGTGTGTGAGAGTGTGCGTGTGCGAGTGTTTGGTGACCTTAGTTATATTTTGAGATTCAATTGTGAAGGCTACACTTTAAAAGCTCATTGAATGAGAAGCATTTATGAAGCATATATTAGTAACACTGAATGAAGGAAACGTTGATGCTCTGACCGTGTTGTTTTGAATTAGCATTATATGAATGAATACATTCAGGCTACACAAGGTCGTAGCAGCTTCTCCCTTTCTTCCCCACCTCTATAACATATTCAGTCTTTCACTTGTGTGTGTGTATGTGTACATGCATGTACTCTGAGGTTGTGTGTGTGTGTATTAGTGTGCCTTAAGGGCATAATTCAATTCTTGGTGTGTGTGCATCAGGGTGGAAAATGTGCTTTTTGTTCACCCGGCCTCCGACACTCATTGATTTTTATTTTAATGCAAACACCGTTCGTAACTACAAAATATGAAGTTTGAATATTGATATTTTTTCTTTATTCTTGATGACTTTTTGTATGAAATAAGAATCTCTGCGTTGCTGCACTGTAAGCAGCCACTTCACACACAAAGGCTTTGTTGATTGAACGTATTTCAGCACTGGAGACAGTCGATAAATCACTTAGCATGCAAGAAAAGCAACATAAGTGGATGGATGTAACGGTGCTTCAGACATAACTAGTCTACTAAGTGTGTTGCTCACACATTTGACAACTTATACGACCCCTGTAGCAACATCTTTAGAGAAAATGCCTTCAGACACCCATTTTGATATTAAAATTAGGGCTGTCAATCGATTAAAGCATTTGATCGCATCATTGTCCATTGTTAATCGCAAATTAATCGCACACTACCTTAAAGGGAGATTTGTCAAGTATTTAATACTCTTATCAACATGGGAGTGGACAAATATGCTGCTTTATGCAAATGAGGTATATATTTATTATTGGAAATCATTTAACAACACAAAACAATGACACATATTGTCCAGAAACCCTCACAAGTACTGCATTTGCGCTGACTTGACTATGACTTGCCCTCAAACTGCATGTGATTATCATAAAGTGGGCATGTCTGTAAAGGGGAGACTCGTGGGTACCCATAGAACCCATTTTCATTCACATATATTGAGGTCAGAGGTCAAGGGACGCCTTTGAAAATGGCTATGACAGTTTTTCCTCGCCAAAATTTAGCGTAAGTTTGGAGCGTTATTTAGCCTCCTTCAAGACAAGCTAGTATGACATGGTTGGTACCAATGGATTCCTCAGCCGACTACAACCGAAAAATTGCAAGTTGCGTTAAAGCGTTAAAGAGATTAGTGGCATTAAAATGAATTTGCGTTAACAGGTTTTTATCGCGTTAACTCTTGACAGCTGTAATTAAAATCATTACACGATCACACGCAATTGCAAATTAACATTTATCATTTTTCTTACCTAGGCTAACTTATTTATATATTTATCGAGTCTGTTTTTAAGAAGACACAATCTTTATTCTCATCTTTAATTTGGAGAGGTAAAGTCCAGAGAGTCCGTATCAGTGTCCTGTACCTCCCACTGGAGTCAGGTGGGCTTGTTTTACCTAATATAATAATACATAACAACCTATTAGGCTGCAAACTAAGACTGCTGAAGCAATTTAAAAAAATAATCCTGTGTGTGGGCTAGAATAGAAAATGATGTATTACCTTTGGATTTAATTTATGCCCTTTAACTGTGGAATGAAAAACCTTAAGAAAATAACAAGCAATATTTCACTCTGTGAGGATATGGGACTGTGCTCATAAGTTTGTCAACTGGAATAAGCCTCTTTCACCCAATTCTCCTATATGGAAGAACCCAGCACTGCCTTCTATATTTAGTGACAATATTTACAAACGGAAAAAGTAATTTTAACTTTTGCTATAGCTTGCATAACAATGGAACTCTTCTCTCATTTAAAAAAGATTCAAGACAAATACGAGGTCCCCAGCTCACAATTTCCTCCAAATTCCTCTGATTTTTTGCAAATAAGAAGCTTTATTAAATCGACCCAGCGTACACTGGAGGAACCAAAGCCCTCTATAATAGAGAAGACACTAAGACAATCAGAGAAAACTAAATTGATGTCTAAACTTTAAGGCTTGTTAGAGGCTTTTCCAGACAATACTCTTTCTTCTGAGAAAGAAAATGGGAAGTTGATCTTCGAGGAAGGAGGAGTGGTCACAGATCTGTTTAAATGTGCACTCATACAACTGGAAAGCACAATGTCTTACAATTCAAGACTCTGCGTGGAACATAATACAGTATACTCCATGATATGCATTCAGAAAAAATCCTTTTTTGTTTTAGAGTTGCAAGAGACATATTGTTGTAAACTTAGCCCCTTCTGGGAGGAAATATGTTCTCTTATTTCATCAAGCTTGGAAATCAATCTAATACCCACTCCGTGTTTCTGTCTACTTGGCAACTTTAATGCTGGTGACTGCCATCAAAGGAAACTCTGTAATCTTGCATTTATTGCTTCAAAATTTTTTTATTGCTGCCGGCTGGGAGGCTCCTCCTCCCCCCCAACAGTATCTCAGTGGAAGATGGAGATATCACGTTATATACCACTTGATTACTTATATTACAAAATGAAAGGAAACATACGTGACTACATTTGGACACCTCAGGGTTCAACGTTAATATTCCTTTTACTTGCTCCTATGTACAAATTGTTTTATTTATCAGCGGTTATCAAATAACAACAAAGACCAAAGTTAATCATCATGTTTGATCTGTATTTACGTAAATGAATCTGGAGTTGCGCCCACATCCTCTCACATCCTCTCCAGCCTACTAAACTCCTGTTTCCAGGATAATTGAAATGCTTGCTAGCGCTTCAGCTCATTAACCCCAGCCATCTTCTCACGAGTGCCCGATCGTTACTGCACATGTGAAACATCTCAAAAGAGATGAGAAGGAAGTGAGACGGCTCATTCCTTCGCTTCTTCCATCATCAGCTCCGGAAAAAAAATATGTTCAATTATTTTTTTGATCAGAAACGTATTTGTTATCCGTCAAAAACAAACGTAATCCGTGAGAAAATACATTTCCCCTTTAAATGTAATTGACAATGCAGTTTTATTGTGTGCATGGGAACGTAATTTTCAGGAGACCAGGCTGGTCTGGGAGAGGGCGCGGTCCTCTCAGTGACTCAGCCCCACCTCTGTCGGAGAGAACACTTTTGCAAATCCAAGGGGAGGGTGGTAATGTACTGTATTGCACTGTATGGTGTCTCTTGTACTGTGAAAAATTATTATATACAAATTAACATAATTTTTCATGCACACTTTAGCTTCTTCCCATTGAGTTTGAGACAGCATTGTTATAAAGACAAACGCGAGGAGAGAAAGTGAAAACGTGGATACGGGGAGATGGATGGACCAGACATCGCTAGTCTTTTCAGAGCAGACAGATGGCCCAGACAAAACCAGTATATGCAGAGTTGACAGATAGGTCTGGATGGGAACATGAAATATTTAGCAGCAGTAAATGGAGGAGGATGCAGTAGGCCGGGTTCTCTGTCAAGTCAAGACGGTCTTGACTGTTTTCATTTGCATGTATTAATATTAGCACTAGTGTTCTGTTTCTTCCACATCTGGGCCTCGTACTGTAGGTCACCTGTCAGAGCTTTGCACATCAGCTTTTGATGAATGTGAGTGACGGATTCTTGAAGACAATAGTCTGTCACTGAGTGATGAAGTTACATGATTGGTCGGCGGAGTGTTGGAGTTTTCTCATTGGCCGTTGCTCTTTCAAAATGAAAAGGCGGGGAACAGTCCTTTATGCAAATGAGCCCGTCCAACGTGACGCGTCCGGCTCACGAAACTTGTACCAAGCTGTCAAACTAGAATGAAACCAGATTCAGAAGTGGCATAGCCTATTTCTCGCTTAAAATGTTTTCAGAAGTAGATTTTGGTGGATTGTTTAGACGGAATAACAGAAAGTTTACAAGCAAACTGCCATGTTCTTTCCAGTTTGAAACAGCGAGCAGAAAACCAGGGACCAATCAGGTGTATTTCACGATAGGGTACGTCACCGCTTGAACGGCCAGTTGAGCGGAACAGCGCGTCCCCCTAGTGTCCTCGCCGTACCTGGTGGACATGTACTACTGGATTTAACATTATAGACCTGACCACTGACTATTTATGTAACAATTTAGCCATAAATTCACAGACTGACCACATACGGTCCAGACATCTACTCAGCTTGGACCGAGTCTTGTTTCCCTTGAGTGCCAGTAGGCCCCCATTGTGTGAGACAGAGGCTAATACCAAGCCCCCAGGAAGAGCGCCGGTCGTTGATCCCAACTTTCGTAGTGGCCAAACGGCGGTACTGCAACTTCTGTGTCCGTCATGTGATGCCATTGGGCCCAAAAATACTTTTTCCCATAGACTTGCATTGGGAAAGCGACGTCTGTTACTCAGCGGATATTTTTTTTTTAGGTAAATCAACTCCCCAGTAAGAACACTCTAATAGCCCTTATTTAAATAATTAGGTTTTAAAAGTTGTAAAACGCACTAATAGCCAAATCCAGAGTAATTTCTCCTCCCTCCGTTCATGTGAGTGAGACCCAGACCGAGGCCGGAGCGTAAGCCGTGGCGACGGCGTGACGTTGGGACCTCGTGACCGAGACATGTGACTGAGTGGACACTACTGTGCATGTTCCATGTGCCCAAGATCCGGGTACTTTTCCAGGCGGAAGTCGAGCCATTTT
The DNA here is from genome assembly GCF_043250625.1 of Sebastes fasciatus. Taxonomy (NCBI): domain Eukaryota; kingdom Metazoa; phylum Chordata; class Actinopteri; order Perciformes; family Sebastidae; genus Sebastes; species Sebastes fasciatus. Next base: position 27,660,726 of record NC_133808.1, on the reverse strand, counting down.
ATCTTCTTGCGCCACTGAGCAACTTTCATAGGAATGAACGGAGCCCCGCCTCCAACGCTGTATCCAGTTCTCTTAATACATCCATGGCTAATACCAGTGTCCATGTCATGCACCGTGTGACCTAACCAATGCCTTAGTGATCAGCCATGATCTGTTTAATATGTACACACAGATGAAGGGACACGACATGAAAGACCAATGAAGGGAGTCGAGTTTTGTGTCACCGTGTTTGATGAGCTGTGAGTGATTCCTCACCGTTACCTGTAAGACTGACGGTGTCAAAAAGAAGGCTTTTTAATTCATTACCATATAGCATTGTCTTTGTGTGTGTGTGTGTGTGTGTGTGTGTGTGTGTGAATCTCTTCTGACAGATGCTATTTGTCTTTGTCTCTTCTCTCCCGTCTCTTTTATTTTGGTGAATTGATCTCCTGAAAGGGGCCAGACCCGTCACAGCTAAACGGCAACAATCACGGCGACACACACCGTGACATCAATTGATTATTGTGGTGTCTGATCATACGGATGAAACGTTCATCCTCTAAATGAATCTTTGGACATAGATTCTCGTGAATACACACACACACACACACACACACACACACACACACAATTGTGCAGATTGATACGGAGTGATGTGCTTTTGTTGGTGGAGATTAGGCCTAATATATACTCCAGCTAAAGCATTTGATGTGTTTCAGGCTACAAGCAATGCAATTTGACAAGTCGGTGACGCATTTTGAGCGAAGATGCGTCACTGACCAGCCTATCAAAATGATTACAGACATCTGGAGGGTGAATGTATTCCTGTGTCGTAATCTGACTAGTCCTTGTTCTATATTTCATTAAGAATCTGTTAAACATGAAATCTCACCATGTTCCTAAATACTCAATATTTCATGTGTTGCTGTTTCTCTCTCTCTCTCTCAAAAACAAATCAGTTTGTCTTGGGTTTTGGTTTCTATAGTAACAAAAACACTGTGGTTAAACGACAGACAAGACTTCCAGTGCTTTCACATGCACTTACCCCTGTGGAGTTTTCTTGTAAACAAACAGTTTTGTTTCCATTTAGTGTTTCTCACCAAAAACGAAATGTCTATATTCTTGAGATCTAACAAACAAACACATGAGATGCATTTCTTTCCTCATCAAACATTTATAGATTTTTTTGATTACCATGAAACCTGCATTGTTTATGTACATCCATGTTTGCTGCCCAAGGCTCAGGTAGTACTGGAGAAATGATTTATTGTTCCATCTACGGGAATGAATTAACATAAGGCTCGAGGCTCTACCAGGTACACTCGCTGACTCCTAAGAAAGGATGTGATTCCTCCCTGAACCCTGTTGAGTTGTCTCCCACAGTGTCTGCTGAGTGGAGGGAGCCGGTTTCAGTTCATTAGGTTCACATATAAATGCACTCCATACTTCAGGGATGAGGGTCATCATTCTAACATTCATTGTCTAACAAGGTCTCAACTCTCGCTGATCTGCAGAACACCAACTTTCTTGTGTTGGCGTTTCCTTCCTCCTCCCTTGGCGTCTGCATTCTGAGTGACATTCATCATCCAATCAATAGGACAATGAAAGACATTTCCATTGGCACTTTTGGCCGCGCCGAGTCAAACCATGCCGTGCTGATTTGCATTTTCGTTACCAGTTTTAGCGTGCCGTGTTGTGCCGAGCCACACCTGAGATGGACCATCTCCGCAGTCGGGCCAAAGTCCGCCCAAACCCGCCTCAAAGCGGTTTGCAGTGACGTCTCAAACAAGCGTGTGTTGCGAGTCAGACTCAACTCTATGCATGTTTTTAAAAGTCTCTGTGTTCAGCTCTCAGTACTTTTGTAGCTCCTAACTGAATCTCTGTGGTTTTGAGGTTTAGTTTCTCTCCTGCATCCCTGTTTGCACTTTCACATATCTGCTTTATTTTACCGTTTCGCTTTCAGCTGTACAGGAGTGTTACGCTATACTGCTGATGAAAACTCAACATTTCCTGATTTTGCTGCTTCACAATAAAAGCTTTTAAATTAAATTCATTTAAAATTTTGTGAAGAATTTACAGGAGCACAAATGATTATCTATGAATAAGAGATGCTTTGTAAGCAGCTATTCTTAATAAAAACAAGTCAAGTCAGTCACTTTTATTGTGAAGAATATAGGAAGTGAAATGTGTTTATCCACCGTTTTACAGCCACTCATTTGACCACTACACACACACACACCCTCAAGCGGGTAGTCCTGTTGTAATGGAGATGCAAATCCCTGCCGTGCTGCGCTGACCTGCCGAGTCAAACTGAATCGAGCCAAGCCTGCACATGTGTATGAAAAACCCTACGTGTGACAACAGGGTACTTGGATGGAAACCAAGATACTGTCTGTATGAAAAGTATTACTATGAGTAATTGTATCCAAAATGCTTAAATTGACATTCAGATTGAAACAAAAACTTGGATTTCCTCAACTGAACAGAATAAGAAGTACAAACTCTCCAAGCAGCAGTGTTGGAAATCACCAATATATCGAAAATATGTCAGCCTTGGTTGTGTTAGATGGAAGTGTGTAGATAAGTAAGTAATTTCGTGCTTTAACCTGGTTTCTTGTGTGCATCTAAATATGGTCGATGTGTGTCAAAGATACTTTGCAGTTCTGTGTGTGTGTGTGTGTGTGTGTGATTGTGATTGTGTGTGTGTGTACTGTAGCTCAGGGCTGTTGAAACTCAGGAAAAACGATTTATCAGGTCTGAAATGAGCGTCTAATAGCAATCTCTCCCGTTCTGAATGGCACCGACACACACGCGTTATCCACCGGTTCTATTTATAAGTCTGTCCGTCCACTTTCCTCTCTCTGCCTTTATGAGCAGTCCTAAAGTCCCGTCTGCCTCTCTGTCTGTCCATCTGTTTATCCATTCATCTGCCCGTCCGTCCGTCCAAACCGTCGCTCTGTTTATCCACCTGTCTTTCCATCTGTCTGTCTCTGTCCAATTATTATATCTGGCTGTCAGTCGTACAGTTCGTATTGCTTTGATCGCACGGCGGTAATCATCGCTGTGGCTGCACTGTGTCAATCAGTAAAGCACCTCTTGTATCCATATGGCTTATTAACATCTTTAAGATGTACCTACTTTCTATTTAGTGTGCGTTACATTTCTCATGAATCTAGGGAGGCAATAATCTAAAAAAGTGCAGTATTTTCATCCAATTTATTAAAAAGATAACCCCAAAGTTATGTTACATTTCAGCTAATATTATGTTATCTGTTGCACCCCAAGCAGTTTATTATCACGTTAGGGAGAATATTAGTATCTATTAATCCATTTCCTCGCCCTTTTCTGCCGTGCTGCTCAACTCCTGACGTGTTTTTGTTGTTTTTCCTCCAAACTAACAGAAAAAAGTCATCAGATGCAACACTTCCAACTCTTTTTAAAAGTGCTTAAATCTGTCCAGGTCAAATCACACCTCATTAACTGCGCAGAAAAAAAATTAAAATCTAGGTTCATTAAAAAAGCGTCAAAGGCAAATGCTGTGTTCGTGAAAGTTTCAGGTCTTCAAGAGTTTGTCTGAAACAGACAAAAGAGTGTGAAATTATTTTCCCTAATGGTGGCTTGAAGTTAAAGACGGAGCTTTGTGGAAGCAGCAATTAAATCTAATCAACTTGACCTAAAGTAGTGTTAAATTATCCAGAAGACTCCCTGTGTAAACACAACTTTAAAAACCTCAGAAATAATATGATGTAGTACTCTTTGACTAAAGCTTTCCAGCTGTTGCATTAGAAATGATTTGTACTTTTTGCTAAACACACACTTTTTATACCACTAAAACTATTTCTTGTCCACACCATGTTGTATATAAAGTTTAAAAAATATGCACTAATATGCACTTATTTTGGCATTGTATAGTGTTGTTTTGGTAAGTTGATTACTTAAAAACGTATTATTATATTTGTAAATCCTTTCTCAGCTGAACTTGTCCAAGTTGTGAGTAAAATGATTTATATCTGAGTGAGGTTTCTGAGAAACAAGAACAAAAAGTGAAAAGAGAAATAACTGACATTAACTTGCATTTGGCCATATGAGCTGTTTTGAAATGATGGTTTGCTCCTCCTCTGTCTTGATTCAGAACAACAACAACACAACAGCTTGCTCCATCAGTGTTACCAGTTTTTTTTTCTGTTTTGTTCATGTTTCTCAACCTGTTCTCTCCAAATGTCCTCAGTAGCCTCAGCACTACCCTTTAACTTCTCTCTGTTAACTTCTCCTCTGGCTGCCCCTCAGCTGCATCTATTATCACCTCCATGTTGCCTTAAGAGCAATCCAATATTCATGAGCATTACTGGAGCATTTAAGATGTCTGTCACCGGCAGTGGGACACTCAGAGGTCTGAGAGGTGAAGCCAATGATGAAGTACCTTAAACTTGCATACTTTCTAACAGCCAGCAGGGGGCGACTCCTCTGGTTGCAAAAAGAAGTCTGATTGTATAGAAGTCTATGAGAAAATGAGCCTACTCCTCACTTGATTTATTACCTCAGTAAACATTGTAAATATGAGTTTATGGTCTCAATCTCTAGTTTCAAGTCTTCTTCAATACAGCATGATGTTCATTTAGTAAATTATGGTCCCATTTAGTGTCAAATAGACCATAAAGCAGGGTATTTTTCGGCACCCTCTGCAGCCCAAACGCAGTACCCCAATTCAAAATGAACGGGAGGACCGCTGGATCTGGTGTGAATTCAGCCTAACAATATATGTGTGTGTGTGTGTGTTTTTGTGCGTACACCTGACTCAAAGAATAAAAGGACAACTAGCGAACACGGTGCAGCCTCCTGATGATGTTAAAGTGTGTTTTCTACACATACAGGAGCCGGGGAGCAGCAGCACGATGCAATCACATTTCTAAACGACAGATAATGTGTTGGCCGTGAGACACATGCACTCTTGACCCTACAATTACACTGCGCCCCTCTTCAGTAAGCAAGCAATTCAACCATAACCCAGCAGCCATAAACACACACTCAGATACACACACACAAGCACACACAGCTTCATGAATTAGTTAAGCCAGTAACGGAGTGCTATTTAAGCTGTTGCCCGCCTGCCCACCTTCTCCCTCTCAGTGTTGGAAACAGTAGTTGGATATAGGAATTTTCTAGATCAATGGTCAGAGTAATGAACAAGGCTTGCCGACATCTACAGGGTCAATACACATCTAGGGTCGATGTGGCAACATTACAAAACCATGAACACACACACAGAAAAAGAGAGACACACCTTTTTGCCTCCTAGAGAGTGTACCAACAGTCTTCCCGACCTGTGAAACATGTGAACAAAAGGACACTAAGATTTAGATGTGCCCTCTAGAAGCTAAAAACATCACACCACCTTGGTGCCTTCAAATTGTCATAAAACACACTGGTGGAGAATGACCAGGCGGCAACCTCCGGGTCTGAAAAGTGAAGCCAATGCTGAAGTGCCTTACACTTGCATTCTTTCTAACAGCCAGCAGGGGGCGACACCTCTGGTATCAAAAAGAAGTCTGATTGTATAGAAGTCTATGAGAAAATGAGCCTACTTCTCACTTGATTTATTACCTCAGTAAACATTGTAAATATGAGTTTATGGTCTCAATCGCTAGTTTCAAGTCTTCTTCAATACAGCATGATGTTCATTTAGTAAATTATGGTCCCATTTAGAGTCAAATAGACCATAAAGCAGGGGATGTGTTAGGGCGTGGCTACGTTGTGATTGACAGGTTGTGTTGTCCGGTCTGGGAGTTGTCCGTGTTTTCGTCTTACAACTTGAAAATGAAAGTTAATGTAACATTTTGGTCGCCAAAAAAAACGTCTTATTCAGCTTTCGGTTGTACTCAGCCCCACCCTGTCGTGTCACTTCTGGTTGCAAAAAAACAAGATGGCGACTGCCAGAATGCCGAACTCGAGGCTTCAAAACGGCAGTCCACCAACCAATGGGTGTCACGGTGATGTCCACTTCTTTTATACAGTCTATTAGTATGACACACATTAAAACACCTGCACCCAATTGTTTCCTATAAGCCTGCTTACAAATAACGTGCGTCAACTCGCAATGACGCGTCACCTCTCAAGAAAAGCAGCAAATTTATCGCATTTGCTCCCCAGAGACGGTCGCTGCTATGCAGCTGATGTGTGAGTCACTTAAGAGTGACGCTTTGACACAGGGTTAACACAGATCTCACCAATGGTGTCAAACTCACCCATGAGAAGGACAAGAAGCCCCCTGTTTCTTCTGCCGCTCCCCTCAGTCAGAGAGGGGAAGACATACGGTCTTCATCTCGTTGTTAAGACACAATATGGATCTCAGCAAAAGCTCTGAGGCCATGAAAGGAAAAAAAACCCTGAAAACCGGTCTTCCAAATCAGCTTTTTGCTATAAGCAATGTGCTTAGTTGAGGAGGGGGTTGTCTGATCAAACTAAGGATGTCATTGGTTGCTGTTTTTCTTTAGTCAAGAGTCTAATGTTATTGAGAAGTACTTAGTATTTAATACCATGTTTTCAAATGTGTTAACTAATATTAAGTGTCACACAATGATGCAGTGATGTGAAATGAACAGGGCAGGCAGGCCTTTCTCCTCCCTCCTCTGAAAGAAACCAGTTATTACCTGGTGAGGCAGTGTGAGAATTGGTGATATTGACTATTTGGAAAATGGCTCAAATTAGGGGCTCGTATCTATTATCAGAACCAATAGGTGCACAAATGACACCTCGGGGCTCCGCGTATGAGAAGGAACAAAAACAAACTCAGGTATAAAGAGAGCAAATGGAGCAGACATTGTAAGTTAAAGAATAGAGGATAATAGCAGGAGAAAATGAAATGAAGGCTCAGGCTGCGGAAGTGAAATGTGTTTTCTGTTACACACAGTCTTTGCTCCGTAATGGAGGGAAAACCTTGGGTTTAACATTTTCACCTTGTGGCCCACTGGATGGAGGCCGTGGACCGGCGATGGCAGGGAGATTAATTTAGATGAGACAGATTGGAATTTTGATTGACTTGATTGTCTTCCCCAGAGTGGCTGTATCGTGTCAAAGCAGATGCGATGACAGAGACAAAGTGGGGGCAGAGAGGGTTATTAAAATGCTTCAGACAGCTGCCAGGAATCATCTGCTAATGACTGCAGATGTTCCACATCATGTACAGGTTCCTCCAGAAACACTCCCTGCTCCCAACTGTGTGATTATGTGGCGATTTAAATAACTGTGACACTTTCTGGAAGAGACATGGACCCCCTTGAGATGTTGAAGAGCTTGCCAAGTATGTTAACAAGTGGAGTTTTACATCAGTGTCGTTACACTGCAAGCATTAAGCTACAAGTTTTAATATGATGATGATTCATTAAGTCAAACTGTACCTTTTTAAAGGGAGATTTGTCAAGTATTTAATACTCAGATATCATCCAGAAACCCTCACAGGTACTGCATTTAGCATCAAAAATATGCTCAAATCATAACATGGCAAACTGCAGCCCAACAGGCAACAACAGCTGTCAGTGTGTCAGTGTGCTGACTTGACTATGACTTGCCCCCAAACTGAATGTGATTATCATAAAGTGGGCATGTCTGCAAAGGGGAGACTCGTGGGTACCCAGAGAACCCATTTACATTCACATATCTTGAGGTCAGAAGTCAAGGGACTACAGGCGTTTGTGTTGGTTCAGGGGGCTCAATGAACCTCCTAGAAATGCATCTATATATTTTTTTTATAATAACGTAGAACTAATAATTTATTGTAATGATGAATAATATCGACTTTGTTGTGTCTTCATATAGACAGAATAAGAAACCAACGAGATAAGAAGATAGATTTGTGGTATTTTTATTTACTTGTAGCCTAATAACATCGGACACTCTCTGTCCACACACCATTAAATATTCTGTTACACCATGTAAACAAACCACGTACCTATCAGCTGTGCGGTCAAGATCAGACTTGAGACGTAACCACTTAAAAGATGGGTGAGTAGTAGGCTACTTGCTCTCGTCCGACGTGTTTTTGAACAGAAAACACAGGTTTTATACTGCGATATTTACTGAAAATGACATACAATAACAGCCAACAGCAGTAAACATTCAGATGATCTCCTGGTGATCTATACCTCCAGCCAGCTGCCTCCCTATTTAAGTGTTTGTAGTGAAATGAGGAGGTTTTATTGCATTAAATTTGACAGCCCTACTGAAAACCCATTCAAAAAACCCATCAAGTGCTAAAACACTAACTCATTTCTGGGTTTTAGGACGCATTCCTGCAGCACTTTATTGACAACTGTTCACAGTGTATACTCAGATGTGTGTTGACACGCTCACATGATTCTTGGTGAAGGATCAACATCTTATCAGTCCATTTTAATCCATTCACTCAGGAGTTTTGTGTCTTGTTTAAGATTAATGATAGAGACTGTGGCTCGTAGAGGATATCCTCATCTGAAATACCTCCACTACCCTTATAAGACATTTTTATTGATTAATATTTGACTTATACAGCCTACAGAATAAGAGCAGCGGTGCTACGTCACACAGCAAAGACCATGTATGTAATGAGTGAGGTGTTTATCTGGTAACTACATCGATAATGAGACGTGATGCATCAGGAGAACCACTAAACACCACCTGTTGTAACAACACTGGCTGGAGTAGCTGTTGTGGGATGAGTTGTTTATCCAGCCATTAAACCCAATGTTCTTTGTAGCCTAAAGAACAAATGTGAAGTTAATTCCTTCAGGAGAGGCTGGGCCAGGCTAATTAAAGACCCTGTGCCAATAGTCACTGTGATATTAATGAGGCTGGAAGCTTCCCGGCTACTAGTGCCAAGAGAGATGGAGGAAGAGGAGGGGGGAGCAGGGGTTAACGGAGGAGAAGCCTGGGAGGACCTTTTAGGGACCAGGAGGAGAGAGGAGGTTTATAGATGCTGATGTTCAGCTGTCAAGGTGCAACATAAAAGATAATTCAAGAGGCTTTTAGAGGCAGCCTCTACTTTATTCGCTCATTTTCTGTGTTTTTCTTTCTCAAACACAACACCGTTTTATTTATATTGTACAAAAAAAATCTGAAAAACCAATATCTGTATTTATAAATCCCATCTGAGTTTTGTTGTGGTTATTGCAGCTAAATATTTGCAGCGGCTTTTGTGACTTTCTGCAGAAAATAAACAGAATTCTTTAAAGCTGCACTAATCAATATCTTTCTCCAGTCATATCAGGCAACTGTTTTCAGTAAAAAAAAGCTCTAATAAACTCCAGTGTATGCTACCAACCCAGCACCGAACAGCAGACACACACCGTTAGTCACCCCTAGCATCTAAAGAGCTAAATATTTCCCTCCTCAAAACTTACGTGCTGACTTGACTATGACTTGCCCCAAACTGCATGTGATTATCATAAAGTGGGCATGTCTGTAAAGGGGAGACTCGTGGGTACCCATAGAACCCATTTACATTCACATATCTTGAAGTCAGAGGTCAAGGGACCCCTTTGAAAATGGCCATGCCAGTTTTTCCTCGCCAAAGTTTAGTGCAAGTTTGCAGCATTATTTAGCCTCCTTCCCGACAAGCTAGTATGACATGATTGGTACCAATGGATTTGTGAGGTTTTCTAGTTTCATATAATATCAGTATCTTCACTTTTAACTTTTAAACTGAGCCCGCTACAACCTAAAAATCAGAAGTTGCGTTAATGCGTTAGAGAAATTACTGGTGTTAAAATGAATTTGCGTTAACGGGCTTTTAACGACAGCCCTACTTTATACAGGTATAACAGGCCTATTATGTTGTCCCAAAGTGGCAGCTGTTTAAATGTTTTTGAGAGGCTTTCTGCCCTGAATCCAGTAAGGTGATGCTTACTTCCCAGCCATGTACAGCACTCCCACCAATCTCCATAAATAAAATGTTAGTTTTAGGTATTAGGTTAGACTAAGTATCAGTTTAGATGTATGGTTTGATTAGATTTGAATTCTTGTAGCGTTTGTTCTGTATTGCAGTGTGTCAGAGCTGACTTTAAGGGAGGGAAAGCTCCATACGTTTTTACATATTTGCAAAAAAGTGTCTCAGGTTTACCTCCTTTACTTCGGCTCAGCAGGGGTTCGTTTAATTTGTGTAAATTCTTGCAGAGGCAACATCAAAATTCCTGGAGAGTTTTATTTTCAGCAGAATGTTAGGACATGCATGACTCAACCGAAACTCATTTCATACGAAATCAAATTATAGTTATCATTACATTATGCAAATCATCTTATGTAGTATATCTCTTATTGCTTTTCTAATAGATGAAGATGAAGATAATGCCTGTGAAATGAAGGCTCACATTGCAGCAAAACAACGTGAGACAACTACAAGACAAAAGCATCTAATCAGGACATTTTGTACTGATTAACTCTTCCAGAAACACAAGCACTCTTGGAATTAATCACAAAAATCCCCAGTGCACATGTGCGCATGCCACGGGGTGATGGAAACAGTCAACTGATGCCTTATTGTTAGTTATTCATTTTTTTTTTGGACAGATTTTAATGAAATTGTGGAGAGGCTTTGGACAGATGAACAAGTGATTGTGTTGCTCACATCTTTGGTTTGTTTTTATCAGGGCTGCCCGCTCATAGTCGACTAATCAATCGTTTCGGTCTCGATACCAGAAATTTAGTAGTCGATACCAATACCAGTGAAATTCATAATTCTCGATACCCAACTCGATAGTCGATACTACGGTAAAAAACAAAAACAAAACAGTAAATCTCATGTACTTCAACATACACTCCTTTATTACTGTTTACATACTGCGGGTTTATTATTAATCTTTGATGATCTGCCTCAAGTTTCTTGCCAAAAACTAAATTTTACAAGATTACATTTAAACACATCATGATAACGTTAGAATTTACCTTTGCCCAGTGCTCATTTTTACTGTATAGAGCTTGAATGCATCATAATGTAACCACCGTGAGTTCGCTGTTAGCTCCGTTCTTTAGCCCAAGCAGGACTGTGCTGCTTACCGGCTGCTAACAGCTAACGTTACTACTAGCTCTCTTCCTGCCGATTTCAAAACTGATTTGTTGTTCACAGAGTAGCATTATAAGGAACATGTTCTATCATCCCTGGGACAGCGGCTGGCGGTACAACGGTTTTACACTCTGCAGTTCACATAACCGCAGTTTCACAGGCACGTCGGAGAACTACGGTGGCCTTCAGGTAACATAAAAACGTGAAAAGCTCTCTCTAGAGCCAGTGTTTGGTTTGTCCGTTCTGGGCTACTAACAATGCGGAGCAACGAGACGGACTCCAACTTCGCTCCCTATGTAGACATAAAGGGCTCATTCTAAGCAAACAAAATCACGATTCATAGTTTCACATGATTATACGCTAATAAAGACAGTTATGAATATTATATTCCATTTCTGCTAATAGATGCCCCTAAATGTTACACACAAAAGTGTGAAAAAGCATAATGGATGCATCATTCCCCCAAGTTTTGTAGAAATCCAATCCGCGGTGTTGCAGATGATTTTGGTTAGTTTGATGTAGCACCGCTGCTCTTAGTGCCTGGAGTGTTAGAACAGCAGGTAGAGCTTTAATTTTAATCCCAATCGACAAAGGGGGACATGCAGAGATAAATGCATGTCACTGTAAATTGGATAATTCTCCAAGAGAAGAGGGGATGATGTAAGGATGAGAGGGAACGACATAAATGTTAAATACGACGCGTATACCTTGGAGCAACAGGAGGGCTGCGCACATGTGCCTCATGCACTGTGTGTGTACAAGCCAGGATAGTTGGGGGTGGAAGAGCTTTGAAGCTGATCCAAAGTGAAGAGGGGAAGGAGGATTGTGTGTGCTGGTGTGTTGTAGAACAGAGATGACATCCCCGCCACCACCCGGCAACCGAGAGGCTTGTACTGCTGTGCTGCGTGTCGCCCACACATAATGAGAATGTAACAGTTAGGGCTCAACGTTCCTTCTGTCCCTCTCTTTTCCCACTATTGTGCTCCCGCATTTCCTTTTCTCCTTGCCTTCTCCTTTCCATTATTAGCACTCCTTCTGCTCCTCGTCCTGTCCTCTTCCCCTCCCCTCTGTTCCTTTTGTTGGGAGGTCGTGATGTAACAGCAGTGGTGTTTTCTCTGAGCTCTCAAGGGACAAACACAGCAGGAACACCCATGAATCATGCTGTGTGTTTGTGTGTCCTAAGCTTCCACCTGTTTTAATATGTAGTTAAAATGGAGAAAAGTTGATATCAGATAGTTGATGCGATAAAGGCTAATGGCCAATAGTGTTTTGGACCTGCTTCTTTGTGTTCACTTCCAGCAGCATTACTTTCCTCTGCTTTACTATAAAGACCAATATTGTTACATAATGTAAGTTGCCTCCTAATAACTTCATTTTACTAGCCCTTGAGTATATTTCCCCGGCAGTAGTTGATATTGTACTGGAATCTGTATCGGGACAAAAAAAAAGTCGGAGTGGTGCCACTTATCTGTTAGGCCTCTTGACGGGATGTACAGGCTGATGGGAAACGGTGGATGGAAATGGATCAAATAGGCCACTCCAGAAATACTAATTGGTTAATTGGTTTAATAAAAAATAAATATTAATTTACCGATTTAGGAGATGATGGAGACGGATAGGGCTGCCCCCTCTTAGTTGATTAGTCAACTAATCGATCATTTTGGTCTTAGTCGACCAAGATTACTTTAGTCAATTAGTCATTTTTTTTATGCTTTTTTCATGCTGAATAACTTATTTACAAGAAACTTGGACACATCTCTGGTAAACACAAGATTTAAAGTGATGCTTTTGTGTGATTCTTTATGGAGAAACTCAGTTTCACAGATCTGTCGATTAAATCAACAAATCATTAGTCGCCAAAATCGTACGAGTGTTAGCCGACGAAGAATTTCTTTGGTCGCCCCGGGGACAGACGAAGTGAGTTGATGGTTGTGTTTCCCGTCATAATTTTATGCTCAGGTTTATTTTTCTGGAGCCTGATGATGTATTTACAGATCTCAAATTAACTTCTGATAAACTGTGATTAGGATCTCGTTACTCATACAAGTCTAAACATTGAAATTAGCTTCAGTCTCTTACAACCGGCTCTGTCCTCACTGGTGCAGCTCTCTCTACCAGCACATACCACTGTACCACAGACCAGAGACCAGTGTGTGACAGTCTGCACAGGAGGAGGGGCAGAGCAACAATAGTGTCTCCATGGGAACAAACCACCAAAGGGATGAGCACACTGTGATATGTGTGTGTGTGTGTGTGTGTGTGTGTGTGTGTGTGTGTAACCACAGATCAGCAGGTAGTAATGATAGTAATTGGCCCTATTTGTTCTTCATGTGATGAAACAACGAAATAAGAAGTCCTACAATAGTCCCAGATCCTGAGTGACACGGAGGAACTAACATGGGGGGGAGACAAAAAGTGTTTGACACTCGGGGGTCTTTGTACATGAGGACAGCCGGGAGTCATGACTCGAGGCCTCAAAATAGAACAGAGACCAGCTTCTGGAGGTTATCTGGAGGTCGGGGTGGAAGGGTGGGTCAAAAACCACCAGACTTTCACTCAGGAGAGTTCTGTTCGCACTCCGTGTGAAACCAGAGGTCAACATTGATTTATTTGTCACGTAACGTCCGTACTTAAGTTACGCCACTTCCATAGTTATTTAAACTTAAACCATGATCTTTTCCTAAACCTAACCAAGTAGTTTTGTTGCCCTAAATCAAACCAAGTTGCTTCCTGTGAAGACGGAAGTTTATTTTGAAAAGACTATGCATGTTACGAGCAGAGATTGACATGTGCTGCTGGACATTCGTAAATGCACGGAAAATGAGGAATAACTTTTCATAAGATATACAAACTGTAACATGAAGAACACAAAAGTACATAGCAGAAGGAAGTAGTCTCACATAGGTTAACTCTAATTGGAGTGAATGAAATGGGGTAAACGCATTCTGAATTTCAACTAATTTGTGATTATGTTTGTGTAACAGCTTCTACTTTCAAATTCTAATTATAAAAACCTCCAACACTAGAAACAAACACATTTTGCCCCAGGCAGGCACAATGGAAAGAAATATTAATTGTGGTGATGCAGTCTGGAAGAATCTGTGAATTGTACACCAGTAGCCTATAATACAATACTTGTTGGCTTTCAGCCTATACGCCGTGTTTATATTTATTACATTTGTGCCGGTGTTTTGCAGCACTAGCAAGTATCATTTGAGAAATTACAATACCTCTCTGAATGCCATTACCTCTGAGTGATCAGGACACTAAGCAAGTGTCGTCGCGTATGAATATTAATCCTGTAACTGGAGGTACTTGACTTTAACACACTCATCATACAAACCATTTATTGCACTTGCATTTATATGCTAAAAATTTAAAAACCCATTTAATTCTCACAGTCCTGGTAAATATGCCAGTTAAATACACTCAATTTGAATTTACATGACCTCACAATGGCATAATGTTAAGCTTCAGTAAGTCTGTAATAAGGGTGTGAGTGGGGTCGAGCCAGTAAGCAGATGTTGGGAGTACTGGTTATTTTATGTGCTGGCTTGCACACACACACACACACACACACAAAAATGCTCACTGATTGTTAATCACTGATGATGATTTAGTTGACACATTTATTTAACAATATCATAGGTTCATGTTTTCATATATATTTTGGTTATACATATTTAAACTTTGTCTATCAGAAATCTCTCAGTAGCACCATTCAACGCCCCGTTGCTATGGAGAAGACACCAGCCAGAGGCCTTAAATTAGTCACAGTTGCTGATTTGATCTAAAATTGATGCAAAATCCAAAAGTAAATTGATTTAAGCTGCTGGGTGAACTTAAATAAACAAAAAGTGATTTTTTTTTTATCAGAATCTTTTAATAGAACAATGACATATCACCTTTTTAAAGCTGGAGTGCGTAACTTTTGTCTCCCCCGTCTGGCAGTGAGAGTAATTACCATATAGGAGGAACCATAGCAACAGAGCAGCAGCTATAGGAGTATGGCGGAAGCTGTGGCGGAAAATCCTAAGAAGCTTCCAAGAAAAGTTCCTGGAAAACATAGAGAGCTTTCCTTGGCAGCGATAGGCTTAATCAGCATTGTGTGAACTTGTTTGGCAAGGGCTTGAATGTAAAAGACGTTAATATAATACTATTTAAAAGTCTGTTAGCAAACAGTTAGTTATTTACACATCCAGCAGTTGCAGAGCAACATAATCACTCTACTATGTTCACCAGCTAGTCTCTAACTGTGTCTATCTGCTGTTTGGGTAGTGTGCAGTGGCTTTTTTATAACTTTTTCCCTGAAAATGACGCTATGAGAGCTGTGAGAGTGAACCAGAACAGTAAAGTTGTGGGCCGGACAGATAAACAACGAGCTGCAACTCTCTATAAAGCTCCGTAAAGCCGAGCAGAGCTGCAGATTCAGCTGATCATTCTCATGGGATGGTCCACTCAAGTTGTTGCCGTGCCACCTCAAACAACCAATACTGAGCATTTAATCTACTCTGATAGTATGTAAAGAGATTTTCGCTCTCTAAAGATGCAAACTTTTCCCTCCTCAGTATCTTATCGTCTCTCTCGGTGTCGGTGTACACAGCTTCATCTCAGCCAGAGATAAAGATGTCCTGCTGAGCAGCAGCAGATTTCCAACGTGATGCTTGTTGTTTGTGGCAGCTGGGAGAGTCACACCAAGTCACCCCTTCATTTGGCACACAAACAATGACACGGGTCTCATAACACGGAGACATCACAAGGTTTAGAAGTTGTCTCACATACTTGTGTAACCTCTAGTTTTCCATATTTAGCTACTTTTGTGTAGTACATCCTACGGCTACACCCTTTAAAAAACCTAAATTGCCCTCCTTTTCCAAGTGCAGTATTGTTGTTCCTGTGGTGTTCCCTCGTCATCGTTCTGCAAGTTTGGCCAAAAGCTATTCTTTTTACATCTATGCACTAGAACAGACTGTGATGCATACAACTAATGCAGCAGGCGGCAGAGCTGACAGTCAACAGGCAAGAATTTTCATGTGCATACATCCACTAATACTCCCGTTTACATGCAGCCGTGCATACTCCGATTAATGTAACCGGTGGCGAACACAGCCTCCCTCTTTCATTCCTTCAACCACCAGCTTGCAATATTTGCAAATATCCCAAAACCTGTTGATATCCAAGTCTTTCATAATGTTTAAAGTGTGTTTCTCCTTCCGACCAGAAATGTGGGCTTTTCTTTTGGGCATGCATCTCTGCAAACTGTCGGCTAGTTGGTTTGTTTGTTGCAGCCTGAACAATATCAGCGTATCCCACATGTCTCAATTGGAAAATGCTCCATTCAGAATAAGGCCCAATTCAGAATATCCAAACACAATATGTTGTTTACATGATCCGTATCAAATTAGGAACAGTTTAATATTAGTGTGTATGTAAACATAGTCAGTGTCTGTGCGCCCCATGAGAGATGATCTGTATGATAGGTTGTGTTTATGGGTCGTAATAACATCTGAATGTAATGAGACATATGCAGCGCGTTGGCCTGATTCTACCTTATTCCTCTCTGTTCTGTTATAATGTGTTGCAGATTGCTGTGGGTGGATGGTGTTGCATGGTGTGAGAGCAAAGCATGATCAAACAGGCATACATTTGTCTCTGTGTTTGTGTGTGTCTGTGTGTGTGTGTGTGTGTGTGTGTGTGCTTCTGGAGGGTTAGTATGGATCGGTATGGCGACCGTCTCCACTGGGAGATGAATCATGACGTGAGCTGGTCGATAATGGACACATCCCACTGGTGGGAACTTTGCATTGGATTGGTTGAGAACAGTAGGCAAGAACCTGTTGATTTTTTTTTATCAAACAAATTAAATAATGCTAATCTGTTTTTTATTGTTTGGAAAACTTGATCAGTTGAATATATACACACATTTATCAGGTTGAAAGTAGCTATATTTTTATTTAAAAGCATGCTTATGGGCTATGGTGTGTGTCATGTGTAATAATTATGGATTATTTCAACGTTAAATCATAATAAAATTAAGAAACTGATGAATTTAAAAAGCTATTATAAACTAATTAATTTGGATGTGTGAATAATTTAATCATAATTTCATTAACTAATATGTCTGCCTATCCTATTCCATTTTACAATTAATAATTGATCTACCGCTTTAACGTGCAGTTTTCATTTCATATGACTCTGATTTAAAGAGCCGTCTTTAATGAATTGGCCGTTGATTATGAAGTGTATCTTTAAAGCCTTTTAAGATTAATTTTGTGACTCAAATAAGGAAAATAGAATCATTAATATTGTCAAATGTAATGATTTAATGCTTTAACTTTGAAAAATAACTCAGTATTATTTAGTGCATAACTTCTATAAATCTATACATTTATTAACTGATTGTGATTTAGCCCACTTCAGACTCCACAGTGGACTCTTCTAAATTCAAAATAGCTACTGTCGTCTGAATATTGCCAAAGCACTTTCATTTGCTTCACTTCTTTAGGGATTGAGATTTGACAGAGAGGGACGGGGAAGAGAGGGAAATTGCTTTGAAGCATTTCGACTGATGTCTTGGCTGAAATAGAGCCTGTTTCACAGCTGGACCTTTGAGAGTCTTATGAAAGACGGGAACATAGACTGTATGTACAGATGGACGACGTGACAGCTCCCCCAACAGTGAAGCCGAAACATCTGGATCGCCCCCCTGGTGGCTGGCTGCAGTATAGGTCACAAATCCCGCCCCTTCCATGTTAGCAGATGGGACATGAGCCAAACTGAAAAGTCAAAGTAAACGGCAAATACATTTTTTTCCCAAAGATGGTATTTGTCATTTTAGGTGGTTCTTATCACGCTGATGTGTGTAAGTTTGGTTTTGAATTAGTTATTTGAGACTATAAAAAGGGGGTGTGACATAATGATTGACACGTGACACAGTCGTCACTCTGTTTTTCTGTTAGTAGAGAATCCAGTCTGCAGTGTAGTTCATACACTTAACTGATAAACCAGAGAATTGTGCAATTAGTTCTCTAATCAAAGAAAGTTTTTGTATCACATTTTAGGGCTGAAACTAACAATTATTTTCATTAGCGATTAATCTGTTGAATATTTTCTTGATTAATCGATTAGTTTGGTCTATAAAATATTGAAAAACGTCGATCAGTGTTTCCCAAAGCCCAAACTGACATCCTAAAATGTCTTGTTTTTGTTCACAACTCAAAAATATTCAGTTTACTGTCATAAAGGAGTAAAGAAACCAGAAAATATTCACAGCTAAGAAGCTGGAATCAGAGAATTTAGACTTCTTTTATTCTTAAAAAATTACTCAAACCGATTAAATTGATTATCAAAATAGTTGGCGACTAATTTAACTAATCGATAATCATTAAATCGTTGCAGCTCCATCACGTTTACACTTCTAACTAAGTTTTGTGAGTTTGTGGTGTTCTAAATTTTAGCACTAAGTTTTTAATTTTTACTGCAAATGCATATCAGTCATTGGCCTCCTTGAATACTAATTATCGGCCCTGAAAAAAAAACATAATCGGCCCTGGATGAGTTTTTCTGTTCTTACCAGGTCGTACCTGTAGCTGCAGGCATCGCTCAGAAGTCAGCCACAGTGAATCACTTTCATCGTTTTGGATCTTTCCTCTTTTATTCTCATCACCTCCTGCCTTGTTCCGCCCCGTAACCTCCAGAATTATTTGGTTTTCCCTTTGGCACATCATCTGTGTGTTTGTGTGTGAGACAGAGAGAGAGTGCGTATCCCCGCCTGTGGCTTTTTCTCTGTCTTTCCATGACAGCTGAATTGGTGGATGAGTGGTTTGACACCTTTTAAACGTGAGGATCTTAACCCAAAAAATGTTTCCACGGCAACAGAAGTAAGCAGAGCGGAAATAAGACACAGTGAGGAGAGGAGAGGATTTTAGGGTGTATTATAAGATTTGAAAGTATTCAAGGATACAATTGTGAATGTAATCGATTTTAAGCCCGCGGTGAGACTTGTGTGGCTGGTTTTGAGCAAACAGCGGGGCTCCTATTGTTGCTTTCTAGTTTGGCGGTCGGCATCTCCGGCATGCAGACAGAAACTGCGAGCCCTGAAGCCCGTCCATGCCTATGAAGAAACATATGGATATCCAGTGTGGTCCACTGGCTCTCTCAAAAGTCCACAGCCATTACTGTAAGATGGATATACTGTAAACCTAACACCGCCACTCTACCCTCTGGATTTACTGTCTTATGTATTGACTATATATTTGTTTCAAGTCTTCTGGGACTCAAATCATGGCATCATAAAGATGATTAAAGTGCAGAGATGTGACACCGCCTGCAGCTCAATGAGCCCCAGAGCAGTTACTATAATTCAATCTGTCAATGTTTTCGATTCACGGTCTAATTTTAGGAGCTGTCTGTTTTGTAAATGCTGGTCAATATACTGACACTCACAGAGATCTACTTCAGTTCTGTTCACATTTTATTGTCCTGCATAAGAAGTTTATCTTAACAGACGCCTTTAAACAGACTCCAATAGTAAAAACATAATAAAACTAGAGAGGTGGCTGCAGATCTCCACCAGGTGTGTCTTCAATGACCACTACTGTAATGTTTGATTGAATGAACACAACCCACAATTGGCAACCCCCCCCCATCTAGACTGCAAGTGTATCAGACTTGTTTTCCACTCGAATGTCTCACACAACAGATACACTCTCATTTTAATCTATGCAGATGTCAACACCGGCTCTCTGCGGGCGTCTCATCTCCATCTCACGGGCTTAACTGCGACTAGAAGCGTTTATTTAGGCTTCAAGTCTGCTGAGCAAACTGTCGTCCCCCGCTGTGTCTCTGGCCTCTGGGCAGCGGCTGAGAGGTACTCAGCAGTGTGTGTGTGTGTACCGGTGTAGTTCGGTTTGCTGGTATAGCTGATAGCCAAACATACCGTTCCAAAACAATACAAGTGAGCCAACTGTGTTTCTGGGCTCAGAGTAGCAGCTGAGAGGCGGCGATGCACTCAGCTGTGTGATCACTTGCGGCCCCTAAAGGTAGTCAGTGAGGAGTCAGCAGTCGATCAATGTCAGAATCAAACAGGCAATAAAAGGTGTTTGGAGAAAGTGTGAGTCACTGCAACCATGAGAGGTCCTTCAGCATACTTTGCTTCCCAAAATGTCAAACTATTCCCTCAACCAGTTAATTTGGTTCAGGTGATACACAACTTGGTTCAGCAGCATTAGAGCTTGTGATGTATAGTTTCCAGCTTATACACTCCACATTATTACACGGCTGTGTTGAATACTCGATTCTGATTGGTCAATCACAGCGTTCTACGGTTTGTTATTTCTTTATAACAGACCGTTGCTAAGGATGCAGTTCTGATGTCGGACTCTGGAGGGCCATTTTTGTGTAAAATTATTGATTTCTTAAGTAAGCATCCGTGTAATAAGCGGGATAATGTGCAGCTAGCGGGTCATTGTTGGGAAATAAACCCCTTAAGGGCGATGCAAGACCGTTCCGCGTCGGGGTGCCGCATCGCCCTGTCGGGGTTTATATCACAACAATGACCGGCTGGCTGTACATTATCCCTTACTTATTGTACAGTACAGTTACATACATTTCTTCTATGAGCTATATTTGCACACCATAAAGCACCTGAAACCAAGAACTGTCCACAAAGCGGTGTAGACACCCCAGGCAAAAACATGTTTTTTCTAGTGGAAAAGTAAACATCCAAAATACACATTTAGGTGTTTATTTTGCTATTTTGTCTTTTTGCGAAATTCACCAAAAGTTAGCATTACATAATGCCTCATTTGCATTTTTAAACATACATTTCCAGAAAACTTGTAATACAAAAGAATAATTGTCTCAATGTTAGTAATCAACTGGAGAAGTTTCATAGTGATATCTATTAGTTAAAATGTTATACTCTATTCACCTGTAGTGTGTTCAAAATGTATGACATTTTACAATCCATATCTTTGAGCCAGACTTTGAGCCAGAAATCTCCACTTCAGTAACTCTTACATCCACCAAACTTTCCAGTTTCATTCCTCTCTATATTTTGAAGGTTTTCACAGAGGGGTTTGTTCATATATCATTCATAGCCTCATCTATATAACATTTTGATACAAAAAACATGGCAAAAATTTATTTTTTTTCATGGCTGTTGACAGTATTTTCTGATTTATGGAGTGATACTAAGAGATATCCAAAATCCCCCTCTGTAAAAACCTTTGACTTTAATATGTCAACAAAATAAAACAGGAATTTTATCCAATGTTCTGGAAATGTATGCAAACTAGCACAAATTTGATAAGATAATGCATCATTTGCATATTTAAACATATGTTTTCAGAAAACTTGTAATACAAAACATAATTGTCTTATTGTAAGTAACCAACTGGGGAAGTTTCATGGTGATATCTGTTAGTTAATGTTTTTACCCTGTTCACCTGTAGTGTCTCCCTTTAACACAGAATGGTGTTTCTTCCCCTCAGCCTCCCTGTGAAGAAGCTAGTAATCGTTATTCTGTGTGTGAATCTGTGCGGTTGATGGTGCTTGTGCATCATGTGGCACATATGTGTATGTGTGTGTGTGTGTGTGTGTGTGTGTTTGTCAGGGCATGTTACAAGGGTAATGGCTTCTTACATAATTTCCATCTTAGCCCTCTTCTTTCACCGCCCCCTGTAGCGTAAACCAAGAGGGATCAGAGCTCCTCTCTGAACTCCTGTCAGGAGTATAAAAGGGAGCCTGTCCATGCAACAATGTGCTTAATTTCCTCAAGGGCATTGTGGGAGCTGTGGGTCATACTGGGAAAGGTTGGGGGGTAAAAGAAATGACTATTGATCTACTACTTCTTTCTGGAGGCGTTAAAGCAAGCCGGGAGTACAGGCCACAACAAATGGCACGCTCACTCTTACGTAGTCACAAATGCATAACTGCACACACGCAGCATTTGTATTCATTGTGTTTGCCGTGTGCGTCCGGCAAAGCCAGCAGGTTTTCTCATCGATTCGTATAAGCCTCTGTGGATGCTGACATAACCAGGAGGTGATAAAAGGGCAAGAAAATGCACTGTTGCAGTTATGAAACAACCGTGTGCTCTCCTTCATCCTCTGTTTAACCTGCTACTCTCCATCTCCTCGTCCATCCATCCATCCACGACTAACGCATGATTTCACCGCTTAACCGTGCAGATAACGTCATATAAAATAACACATTTACACATTTTTTGGTATTCGAAGCTTCTACACACAACAAACAGCAATTTTTGTTTGAGAATAACTGAAAATAATTCATGGTGAATATGAATAATTAATAATTTTGTGGGATTATTCCTTATTTCATGGACAATTTGGGGATTTATACTGTTATTATTACACATATGAAAAGAACACCAACAACAACAAAAAACCGGAAGCAGTCGAATAGTGCTTGAGGTCAGTTGCTCTGGCAGTGGTCAAAGCGTCAACGCATTCAGGTCAGCCCCAGTTAATAGTGTGTTTTACATCCTCCGATCAGCGATTTCAAATTGCAAATATTAAACATGTTTCTGATATCCTGTTGTGTGTGAGGAGCCCCGAGGACAGCCGATGACGCAGACACGTGGGAAAGAATGATAGCCAATCGGGAACTGACTGAAGAAGGATGACAACAGCACTCATGGTGGCCGAGGCTATTGCACAAGCTAAAGCAAAACACGAAGCATTAGGTAGTGCAAAAACTAACATCGCTAAGTCTTCTTGCCTTCGTCTGCCATGTTCGTTTGCACTAAAAATTGCATCAAAATGATGTAAAAGCCAAGTATCGCCCTATAATTTCTGGTGAATTTTTCCTGTTTTTCTCTGGCTTCTATTAAAGGCAGGCATTCACAGTGTTTCCACACAGTGCTTTTAACTGCTGCAATCTTTGCTATCAACCCCTTATGGATTTCAACTTTATCTGAAGTAATCAAGTGCAGCGAAAAAGATCTGTAGCAGCGTTGAAAAGGTTTAGTCCACATTATCTGACACAGAACCGACCCAGAATTTAAGAGATTAACCTGCTTCTCAGCAGACACTAAATGCATGCACACGTCCCTAGAAGATGCCAACACATAAAGAAGTGGGTTCTTTCATTCAGCTTGATGAAGCAATTACGGCTCGTACTTATCTCTGGTGTTTAATTTCTCCAGCTAAATGAAGACGACACGGTCTCATTTGGTCTTATTTGGTTGGAAATGTCCACTGCAGACTGCTATATGTGTAGAACGGAGAGATGGTGTGCTGTGCCAGCTGATTAGACTGTTGTCAGGCTATTAAATAGGCTTTATCATTCACTTTAAGCACCATAGATGTGGGTCAATAGGGGCCAGTTACATCCCACTAGTAGGTTTAATCATCTATTCACACGGTCGATCACCAAAAGAAGATATAAAAGAACTCTATAGCGACATCTAGCGACCGTAGTAATTACAAAACACAGGGTTTTCACCCAGGAGTCCAGAGTTCGCATCACGTGTGAAACCAACAACGTATAGTTGTAGTTGTGTTCACGTTGTTGTTGTTCAAGCGTTAAGTTTCACTTTCACTTTTGAACACGTAGTTATTTTAAGCCAGAACACAATGTTTTTCTCTAAACTTAACTGCCTAAACCTAAAAAGAGTTGTAGTTTTTTTGCCTAAACCTAAAGAGGCCTTTTTGTTTGTGCTAAAAACGCAACGTTTCATTCTTTTTTACGTGTTAGAACGTGTTGTTTTTAAGTTTCACCATCACTTTTACAACGTAGTAGGTGTAGTAGGCCACTACTGACCCACATCGTTGTTGCTTATAGCGCCCGACAACGCCTATTTAATGGCCTATAACAGTTGAATCGGGTGCAAAATCTCACTTGCAAGAGTGGATAACTTGCAGCATTTTGTTTATCTTAGCATCTTTATAGTTTCAAAGGATCATTTCTATGTTTGTTTTGGCTCTCCAGCAAGCAGATTGACTAATAGAGTTTGTGAAACTTGGCTGAGCTGCTCTCTGAGCCACAGTCACCAATGAGTAATCACTGATGTAAATTGTCTGCTACTTACTTTTTCAGTATTATACACAGAACCATGGTGGAACCCAAACAAAGACTTTGTCCACTACAGCTGCTAAACAAATCCCGTCCTCTCGTCCAGCCAACATCCACAGTGCAACAAGGAACTCTCTCAAGGCCTCTCTGGAGAAATAGTGTTGAGCCTCGACACAGAACAAACCGGCTGACTCCGGTGCAGACTAACAGAGAATTATTTATGAGGCAACTACTACCAGCTACACACAGACTAGAGCCAAAAACTACCAAGGGAAGACTCAGTTTTTAAGGAATTGAGAAGCAAGATGGTAAAAATGCTCTTTTATCCAGTTGGTGATATAACCACACAAATTCCATAGATCCTAATAACTCTACCATAATCAATAATCCTGTTCACGATAGGGTTGTCTAACCCACTCCCCTGAAAGAAACTGAACATTTTATTTACCTCATTTATGTGCACTTTCATTTCAGCTCAGTTTGAGAGTCTCTTGAATTCTTTAATTGAGAGAGAGAGAGAGAGAGAGAGAGAGAGAGAGAACGGGTGTGATGCACCGGTGAATATGAAGTTAGCAGCAATGTTATAGCTGTGAATGTTAAGGTGCAGTGAAAGTGAAAGTTTATTTTGGCTCATGCTCACTTAAGATGGCCTGACCATTAAGGTGAACCAGCTGTCCTCATTTCAGTGACAAAGTGACAAGCCACTACTCAGCAGGACGTCCCCCAAGGCCACGCCACCCTACTTAGACCAACTGCAGGATAGAGATTTTCACTATATTGCTGAGTTTGCACCTCTATGTCAAACTGCATTCCCTATAACCTGAGCTTTATTGAACCTTTTAAGAGCCAGGGGTTCTTGTTATTCTGTTTACTATCTTCTTATAATGTATTTCCAATTCAGCACAACACTTCCATTTAAACTAAAGACCCATAAGTGACCTTTAGTTCAGCACCCCTCTGATGCAATCACAACAAAACAGAAAATGACGAGCTTCAGACAATGTAGGATTTGCTGGAGGGCAATTTAATATGATTGCAAGACGACACCGTATGTAAATTGGTTTCAGCAATCATCCATGGATCTGCTCAAATTGTGGTGTGTTTTGCAGCTTTCAGAGCGGCGGTGAGTGGCCGCTCGATTGTCAGGTTGTGGGGTTTAAATAGATGGATCTGTGAACGTGTGTTCACACATCCAGACAGTTTCATTCCAGCTGAATTGAATTTCAGGATTTTACTGCCATAACAGAAGGTGTGACCACACTGCCTTGTTCACCACCCACTTCCTCTGTCACTCATCCTGCCCACCCATCTTTCTAATGCCATAAAACTTCAATTAAAAGCAGAGCCCAAATTAGACAAAGAGTCCCTTTTACTCGCCGGGTGTGGTCACACGTTTTGAATAAAAGCAGGTCTCAATTAGATGCCGGGAAACTTTTGTCAATATGGCAACGTATCCTCGTACATTGGTTCGTATGATATCTTACGAAAAGTTATTCCTCATTTTTTGTGCGTTCTCCTACGAGTGTCCAAGGACAAGTACTACACGTGTCAATTTCCGCTCCAGTCTTTTCAAAATAAACTTTGGATTAGTCAGCAAAACTACTTAGTTAGGTTTAGGAAAATGTGGTTGTGGTTTGGGTTAAAATAACGGAAGTTGCTTAACTTAAAGCTGAAGTAGGCCAGATTGGAGCAAATAAGATTAAAACAAGTTATTTTTATAAAACGGTCGCTATATCGTGACAGTAGTACATGAAACAGGTAACCTGAAAAAAATCATGTGCGTCTGTGTCCTCCGGTGTTCCTAACGGCATCTGCAAGATTTCACAGATCGGATGATAACAAGCAGTAAGAGCTGATCTGAGGTCTGCTGTCCAGCTGCCGTCTATGAGTGCCGACTGTCAATCACTCGCGAACTCCGACCAAACGGTCAAACTAGGCTACGCTGATCAAATATGAATCAATATTCTGTTACGTTAATGCCTATGACTCTCCTCAAATGTTTTCAGAAACATCTTGTAGTGCACGGTTTAGCTGTAAAATGAGAAAGTTTGTGGCGCAGATTTTGTGGGATATATATATACGAATTACAGTACATTAGTTTTCTTAGGTATAGCTACAAACAGTGTATGAGAACAGCCTGAATATGGACACATTTTAGCTGCTTTTTGTGAGTTGATATAACTGATGGATATCGTCTCATATCGATTGCAGGCTACTCGTATCGTGGCAGACTTTGTGATATCAGCAAATATCGTATCATTGTCCAAACAATCAATATAATATTGTTTCCTGATGAAACTTCGAAGACCGCATTGTAACTGACGTGAACAATATTTTCTCTTCTTTCTGCACCGTGTTGTTGGGTGTGCTTGTTTTTGTCACCTTGCAGGCTACAGAGAAAAAGTGTCGCCACTTTTTCTCTGTTTAGTTTTCAGCCCTCTTCCTTTTCGATATGCCAAATAAGCTTGTCGCTGACAGGCAGGTGAGTTTTAAGAGTATAAAGAGAGGCGTTGTGTCGGTGTGCAGGGGCCGTATAACGAGCATCGTTAACCTTCTCGGAGCTAGATCATATAATTTTTATACCGGTTTAAATAAACATTTTGATAGTATTTACCGTGTTTGCTGAGCAAGAGTTTAGTGCCAAAGGAATTAAAGTTCTGTCCCAAATATAGACGGCGGTTAATTTCAGTAATTGAAGCAAATAAAAGCCGGGCCATTAATTGCAGTTTTACGGTCAACCAGAGGTTTCTATCGCGGCATCTTGAGCTTCCTCTTGTGCTTACGTTGGAGCTTTGATGAGCAACAACTGCTCCGCCACACTTCGTTGTCTCTGGTGGGATGTACTTCTGCCCTCTCAGCAGAATTTAATGTCCCCACAATGCCTCAATATGTATCATTTAGTGGAGCAAAACACTGCTTGCTCTCTTTTACCCTCCCTCCGTTTGGCTTACAGACTAATCTCTACTTCTTTCTCAACATTTCACGTCTTGTGATCATCTCTCTCTCTGCGTCTGTGTCGCCTCAATGTTTCCTGTCAATTTGTTCCATTTTGATTTAATTGTTCTCTTCCATCTCTGGTTTGCTTTCATTCACCTCGACCCCTCATTTTCTTCTTTCATCCACGTTTTCCCTCCCTCCCCACCCCCACCCCCTTCTCTGCTAGCACAGCTGCACTGCACAGCATCTCTCCTCATGGAGACAGGAGGATGGAGAGCCAAGTCTAGACGCTATATAGCTCCATCCAGTGTTTGTGTATAAGCGCTTTAAATACACATATGTGTGTGTCTCTGTCTTCATTTTTCCAAGAATTCTCTCCATCTTTTCCATCATGCAGATTTCACTCTCTGCTCTCCGTCCTGTCCTTCACACAGAACTGTAATCTACTGTAAATCCCCAAAGAAAATTGGCCTAATTCCCCTCCTTACATCCCTCTTTGTCCTTCCTTTCCTCACCCTTGCCCTCTCTTACCCTCTCTCTTGTGCCTCTTAACTTTTCTCATCCTCCATTGACCGTCTCACCTCTTACTCATCCAGCGATTCACCTATTTACTGGCACTCTTTGTCCGTCACCTCTCTCTCTCTTTTTCTCTCTCTGCCTCTTGCTCTTTAGAAAGCAGGCAGCTGGTGCCGCCTTCTTTGTTAAATTCCTATTACCTTCCTGCGGTTCCATGCATACATTCAGGGGCCCTTCATCAATATTCATCGCCATAACCAGCGCTTTTGTCCGTCCAGACTATGCACCTACCTAAACCAATTATGCTGTGGATGTTGTAATTTGCAAATAGGGGCCAACACGTAACATTTCCATGGTCAGGGGAACAGAGATGTTGTGCCTCGTTTGCTTCACAGCTCCACCTGTGCCGTGTGTTTCAGCCTGAGCTCGCTGTTTGTGAAACAATAAAGAAGAAAGTATGCAGATGTGGGAGCAAGCAACACAGCAGTGGAACAATGTGCAACATTTCGGGGGATCTATTAGCAGAAATGGAATATAATCTTCATAACTATGTTTTCATCAGTATATAATCACCTGAAATTAAGAATCATTGTGCTTTAGTTATCTTAGAATGAGCTCTTCATATCTACATAGGGAGCGCAGGGTTTACGCCTGTGTTTTGCAAGCTTGGCGACCAGCCAGGCCTAAATTGACTCCCTGCCGGTCCTAAGCATTGGGGAATTATGTTTTTTTAAGATGTTTTTAAACTGAAATATGTGATACAAGTAGCAAACTCCTTTAAGGAATAACTCAGTGAGTAAGTTGTGTGCTTAACATTAGCAATATTCGGTGTGTGGTGCAGACAGACAGAGAGCGACAGAGAGACCGGACAACGCCGTGGTAGCGACCTGTCAATCACAAGGTAGCTACGTCCCAAAGCATCCCCTGCTTTATGGTCTATTTGACTCTAAATGGGACCATAATTTACTAAATGAACATCATGCTGTATTGAAGAAGACTTGAAACTAGCAATTGAGACCATAAACTCATGTTTACAATGTTTACTGAGGTAATAAATCAAGTGAGAAGTAGACTCATTTTCTTATAGACTTATATGAGAAAACCAGAGGAGTCGCCCCCTGCTGGCTGTTAGAAAGAAAGCAAGTTTAAGGCACTTCTGCATTGGCTTCACTTCTCAGACCGGGGGGCTCTCTCCCCATCTTTCCCCGTCCCCTGTGAGAATAAGACATGTTGTATTTGTCCAATTATTTAGCCCTTTAGCTCAGCTGGTGGATGATGCACCTCTGTCTTCTTCTCTTGACACAAGGACCACGTCATTGTCAAATAAAACATTCAGCTCCTCCGCTCCAATGTGAAGCTGCTATTTCCAGAATGGGAAAGACACACACGTCATTCAGACCCAACATGTTTGAGCTCCGCTTTGCCCCAAAATGAACAGCCAGAATCAGGCGAACCAGTGCTGGATAATCCGATGCTTTCCACTGCAACAGATTCTGTATCAGCTTATTAGGCAGCTCATCAACATCTTGCTGTGTATAGCAGAGGCTGGCCTGCTGATCAGCCACAGATTGTTGGTCATGCTCTATTGTCAGTTGTGTTAATTGGCTCAGTTACATTCTCTACATTTCCTGGTTCCAAAGATGCTGGTGTTAATGAGCAGTTTCCTTCCCAAGTTGAATCATAATGTTTTGGTGATTTTTCATGTCAGGACAAATGATTTAATATCAAGGAAAACTAGCCAATTGCATTATTAATTATAGTTATTAGCCACAAGCTGGGAGTGTCGTGTTCTTCTGGGCCTTTGCTGACTGTGGACAGAGAATCGTTTCAGTTCTCCTGATTATTGAACCTCTGTACAGCCACTGGATATATTGATCATTCTGACTCCCTTTGGGAGAGAGTGGACCTTTTCAGAGGAGGTTGAAATCACCTAAACAGATGTGGTGTAGGATGGTGTAAGACGGCTTACGTCACACATAATGCACTTTTTATCGGCAGACTCTGAGCACAGCAGAGATCCATTCAAGTGATATTGTATCTTCAATATCTACCCCACTTAGTATCTTCCTTACTTTCATTTAGGGCTGTCAAAATTAACGCGATAATAACGCATACATATTTAAGGCATTAACGCAACTCGCGTTTTTTAGGTTGTAGCTGGCTTCGTTTTTTGAAGGTACTGGCATCATATGAAACTAAAACACCTAAGGAATCCGTCGGTAACAAACCATGTCAAACTAGTTTGACGCAAAGGAGGCTAAATAACGCTACAAATTTAGGCAAAATCTTGGCGAGGAAAAACTGGCATGGCCATTTTCAAAGGGGTCCCTTGACCTCTGACCTCCAGATATGTGAATGAAAATGGGTTCTATGGTTACCCACAAGTCTCCCCTTTACAGACATGCCCACTTTATGATAATCACATGCAGTTTGGGGCAAGTCATAGTCAAGTCAGCACACTGACACACTGACAGCTGTTGTTGCCTGTTGGGCTGCAGTTTGCCATGTTATGATTTGAGCATATTTTTATGCTAAATGCAGTACCTGTGAGGGTTTCTGGACAATATTTGTCATTGTTTCGTGTTGTTAATTGACTTCCAATAATAAATATATACATACATTTGCATAAAGCAAGCATATTTGCCCATTCCCATGTTGATAAGAGTATTAAAGGTACATTTTGAACAGATAAAAAAAATGTGTGCGATTAACTATTTTAGTCAATTGACAGCCCTACTTTCATTATATCCAGTAAACATGATCTCTAGATTTCAGATCAGTCATGGCACTAAGCCAGCAGACCAAATGGTGAATATGTAGTAATCTTACTGTAATCAGATTATTTTCAAATAGTCCATTTAAATATATTTTATGAGCAAGAGGAGGTACTAGAAAACGTCTCTCGTATACAACGTGTTGTTTCATTTGTGTTGTTGTTTCTCAGGATGTTAAAAATGCATGAGCTCGAGGATTTTAGGTGCCGGTTTTGAAATGAAAAACATTTCCAGCGGTCGATCTTGCGGACAAATACTTCCATAATTGTAATTGGCCATCTCCAGGCTTTAGGTCCCAGAGCTCGAGAGCTACAAGAAGTCTCATATAGTGATAATATTCGATCAGTTAAGTAGACAGATGGGCTGAGTTAACTGTGGTTCTCGTGTTAAGAGTCGGCGTTGCCAACTCCCTGTTGTTTTGTGTTTGTTGTGTGAATACAGCAGCTCAAAGGGACCGGACTACCAAACATGAACTAACAAAGAATTTACAGCATCAACTTCACTTAGGAGAAGCCTGTTTCTGTGACATCAACCTGGAGGAGAGTCCAATTAAAGAGAATCTCAAATCATTTTGGTAGCAAGTGTGTGGTGGCAGAGAATGCAACTCCAAATAGGGGATGTTTGAACACAGCGAGTCGTGTCTTTAAAGACACGGTGGAATAAAATAAACATTTTCCTGTGTCCCTGTAGTCAGTAGCGTATGTGGGATCTCAGTTGAAACAACAGTCCTTAGAGTCCTCTACAGCTCTGCTCTCACTCTGTATTCTTGAAGCTACACAAACTTTTGAGTGATCTCATCAAATCTGAAGAATTTGATCAAATCCCTGTCATAACTATACCCCGCTGACATATTCAGTTTACCTTTTCATCACCCAGATTACCATTCAATGCTATGTTGTCATAGAGATACTTGTCACTCGCCAGTATTATAACATTTTTAACTTTAAGTTTATTTTACTGTTAAGTTTCTCTATTTCCTTTGTCTTTTTAGGAATATTGAGCATCATTACCTCCCGATTCGATACTATCACGATACTTCGGTGCCGATCGGATATGTATTGCGATTTTTAAGTATTGCAATTCTACAAGTATTACGATTTGATCTTATGATTTATTTTTTGTTAACTTTTTAACACTAGACCATGGGAAAAAGTTCAATCATACACTTCTAGGGACTTTTACTTTGGAAAATCTCTAAATTCACACAGTCAAATGTTTGATTTTCAGCATGCATGTAGTCAGAGATGTCCCGAAGTCAAATATATCATATCTCATTGTCAGGAATTATTTATTAAAATTTTTCGAGCAACCCAAAAATCAAAGAATAAAGTAATTTCCCTCACAAATTAGTGGTATTTTCTTTTTTAATTTATAAGTGACATGTAATGTTTTATACTTCTGGTGAATATAATCCAATCAAACTTCTCCAAGTCTGTCTCTAGCTCTCCCGTCAGCTTCGTTCTCTTTATACATTCATTGTCAGCTCCATCGGGGCCGTTTGAATGTCAGTATATGGGTGCTCTACAGTTGTAGCGTTGGACGATTTGACCACGGAGATGAGAGAGACGGCCGGCTTGACAGCACGTTACCGCAATAACCTTTAACCTGTTACAGTATACTGTATAATGCCACCATATTCATACAGTTACGCCAGTGATTTCCGCAGATATTTACATTTTTACAGTATAACAGCTGTCGTCTTACCTTTTTTAGAGTTGACTGGTCATATATAGTTTGATATGAGACTTTACCTTTAAATGGTCTCAACTTCAATCAAATCTCTTCATAGGAGGATAAAAAAAAATCTAAATGAGGATTAGAGATAAAGACAAAAAGCTCATGATGATGATCATTCCCCACATGGGTATTGAAGGAGCTTTGTTGACAGCACAGCAGGCTGTTATTGAGCTATTCCATCGCAGCAATTACTGGCTGAGTTTAAATAGATGAATAAATAAGTCGCACGGAGCCAGTCCACAGGACTTAAGCAGTCAAAGCAGGGAGTATAAAGAACGATTCATGGACAGACTGCGCAATAACACTCGTATATCAGCCTGGCCTGGCCTCCACCAGACAACGGCATGATGAATCCTCTAGGAATGATGAGTAGGGCGATTTCCATAATGTCCTTCAGGGTGCTTTATCACATGGATATACATATAGGTTGACAGGCTGGAATGGGAGGTTTTCCATTACCAGGCGATGCTTCACAGCTCATTGGGTCCTATTTGCTTGTATAAGATACTTGTGGAAGAAAGTCCAACTGCAGATTACAGTCGGCACTCTTTAGGACTTTTCTCCTCCTCTGAGCTTCACGCACAATCCTGGAAATAACTTATTAAGGATCTGCCCGAATCCAATTACCATAAACACACACAGCTTGTCCCTCAATTGAGCGCACAGTGCACCATATGTCCGTGTGCCTCGTGTGTTTGTACGCTTATGAACTGGCAAGATGTGCTCTGCATGCATGTATGTGTGTGTGTGTGTGTGTGATATTAGAAACCCTACCACCTGTTCAGAGCGAGGTTTTCCCCAGAGGTAGACGCTGAGCGACACAATGCCAGGGCAGATTAACGCTGGCACAGGCAGAGATTGAGCCGGAGAGGGTGAGAGACGGACAGAGAGAGAGCGAGAGCGAGAGAGAGAGAATAACAGTAGGAGAAAAGGGGCAGTATGACCTTATTTTCAAGAGAGGGTTCAAATTCCTTTATTTAAAACCCAACTTTCCTTCTCTTATTCTGGGTTTTCAAAGTGATTCTTCCATGTTTCATCATCTCTTTCTCTTCCTCCCTAATCTTTTGATGCTCCTCCATCCTTTTTTTCCTCTCCTTGCTTCTCCATCTCTCATCCCGTCGTATCATTTCTTTCTTCTCCGAGTTCTCCCTCTTCCAACTCCTATAATTGAATTACCCATCATGCTGATCCGTGCACAGCGGCATGAAACCCTAAACCCTTCACTTTCTCTATCCCTCGCTCCCCATCTGCCTTTCGGAGCTCACTTTACCCCAGTGTAGTCTTCTTAGTTTCTCACTCACACATCATTCCTCTCCTTTCTCTTCTCAGTCTTTTTGTTATATGTCCTCCTCCCGGGGAGTGTATGAGCGGGAGTGTGTCCACATTTTTCACACCAGATACTTTCAAAAATGGTCTTCAGAGTGAATAAATCTTAAAAGTCTGGAAGCAACAGTATTTCTCACTTTGCTGTCTGGAAACTGAAAAAGCAACACATTCTCACTCCCAACTCGTCAAATACCACCGCTTGGTCAGTTCACGTCGGCATCGGAGACCGACGCACGGTGTACCCCTTCCCCCTGGGTTACTTTTGGACGGACCAGGGACGGCATGTCAATATGCGCTTGTTACATGCATAGTGTCCTTTCAAAATAAACTTCCGTTTTGACAGGAAGATATGTTTAGGCAACAAAACCACTTAGTTAGGGTTAGGAAACGGTCGTGGCTGACGTTAACTTAACTGACTAACGACTCACAGGATTGACGATACAAATGAGTTGCATGACTAGCAACTGACTAACGACTCACAGGATTAACGATACTAACGAGTCACGTGACTACCGACTCACGTGACTCACAGGATTGAGGATACTAACGAGTCACGTGACTTAGCGAGTGACTAACTACTCACGTGACTAGCGACTGCCAAACAACTCAGGTGACTCACAGGACTAACGATACTAACGAGTGACGTGACTCACAGGACTAACGATACTAACGAGTGACGTGACTCACAGGACTAACGATACTAACGAGTCACGTGACTCACAAGGCTAACGATGTTAACGAGTCACGTGACTCACAGGATTAACCATACTAACGAGTCACATGACTCACAGGACTAACCATACTAACAAGTCACGTGACTAGCGTCTGCCTAACCACTCACGGGACTAACAATACTAACGAGTCACGTGACTAACAACTGACTGATAAAATAAGTCAATGGTTACTTGTTTCACACGGCCACGAACAGCAGTCTCCTGGTTGAAAGTCCTGTGTTTCCTGCCCGCCCTAAGCGGACTGTCACTTGCTCTTACCATTGAATAACGCCGCGGGTGGGTTTACATTGGAGTTAGTTGAAAGCCCGGCGCGTCACACAGAGTCGCTAAACGGTGCCTCTGTGCGTCGGTGTCCGATGCCGAGGGGCGCTTACGAAGCGGCTGTGTTTGACGACTTGGGAGTGAGTCGGAAAAACTAAATGAGAACCACTAAATTGTGATTTATTAAAAGCAGACTATCTGGCCCTCTCTGGACCAGATGTTGACTCTGATGTTAATAATGAGTGAAGAATAATGAGATTTACCTGTTTTTCCTATCGTCAGGCATTTTCTTTGTCGATAAAGATCTTTACAAAAACAACCTGAAAACACGAATGTGGGCGCACGTCGTGTTCACACAAAAACTGCATTTTCAACACGAGCTGTTGTAAGTGTGGACGTAGTCTGAGTGAGGGACGGAGACAAAGAGCACTCCAACTCGCATAAATGCCCTCATGGCCACAATGCTTTTAGTACATTTCAGCGGCATGTAATAATTCTATGTTGCTGTACAGATCAGCAGGACAACCCAACAAACCCAACAACCCAGAACTTGGGCTTGATTTTGAATGCAGCACATGCAGTACATGTATGCTGTTCACGTAATCCTTCCTCTTTCCCTTCCCATGTGTTCCATCCATACTGAATATTTAATCCTCTGGGTTGTATGTGTTGTTATATTCTCTTTACTTACTGACTTCTCTCTCTCCTCTTTGTGTTTCCTGTATGTTTTATTCTAGTGTCTATGTTATGTTGAAACACAGCTAATGGAGCATTAGTCCAATTATATCACTGAAGACGTGCTTGCATCAGCTGATTTGCTATTTATGCTGCATTCATGCTTCTGCATCAGTGTCTCATCAGTGATGCATTAGCTGATTAGCAGCTGACTGGTAATGTCCCATCATATTCATACAGGTGTACAGAGGAGCCTTTATAACCTATAATGTTTATGTATATTCACAGCTGTCTTGTGCTGAATTGTGTTTGCTATAGTTCATGTCCTTCATGATATCAGAGGTGTGGACTCGAGTCGCATGACTTGGACTTGAGTCAGATTCGAGTCACAAATTTGATGACTTTAGACTCGACTAGACAAAATAAGCATCGGAGATGTTGGATTTATTTACTTTTTGAGAGATCCTTTCTTGATTTGTGCGGGAGTAGGATTTACTCGTAGGGGAAAAAACTGAACTGAGCAAACTGATTTTCTATCTTGTTGTTAATCGCTGAATCCCCAAATAGTGGTGTGTTTTTTTTTTGTCGAACTCTGGACTCTTTACTTTTGGTAAATATTATTGGGACTTGCATTTGATTATCTTACACTTAATTCCCCAAATCCAGTTTGTTTGAACCAATCTGACAACATCCAGTCAAGTTGCAGGAGAAAACCATGAAGAACTCACGTTACGTTACTGAGCGTCAGTTGGCGCCATTTACTCTGTTGTTAAAATTGCATTACATTTGGTGAAGAGCGCATTATGTCTTGTTTAGGACTCGAAACTCAAAGTTTAGGACTTGAAACTCAAAGTTTAGGACTTGGGACTTGCAAAACACTGACTTGGTCCCACCTCTGCTTGTTATTAAGAGAGAACAGACCTCACGTGTAAATTCCTCTATTTGGCTTCATTTTAAAGTATCAAACCTTTTTATCCTGTGCTGTAATAATCACAACATGCTTTACTTGAACTTGTGCTAAATGTGTCTTTTGTGAAGGACAAAGCCAAGGCCAGGTTGTTTCAGTGTTGAGTATAATGGTGCTCAATAAGCTGCAGCTCACTCCATCACAATGGAAAAGTTGCACATCAGAAAAATATGAAGCATAAAAACTGAAAATTACTAATTTAATTTGTGAATTCTCAGCAATAAAATTACCTAAATATATAATTTTGCATATATTACAGTATGAATTGCACAGTCTGAGAGGACATGGCTGAGTAGTGGATTGAATGAACCATGGCAGCCCTCCTGACCAAAGCACCTGGCTGCAGAAAAGAAAGTTTTTGTAAACCAGGCTGAGCAAGAATGTCTTGGGGAAGGAAAGAAGTGAAGTTAATTATTCTGCTTACACAACAAGCTCCTTTGTTAATATTTTGCTGCTGCAATTACTGCATGAAAGATGGAAACCGATATGATGTGATATGGATCAACTTGTCACCTCATATTCTGAGAGCGGTATCTGCTGGCAGGACAAGAATTCCAGCCCGTTCGTACGAAAAGCCGTATAAATGCCACGATAATGTGCAAGGTGTTTAGCGTGCAATAAATACGCCTTTATTGATTTCCGCGTGTCTTTTGTACACCATGTATCCTGTACTGACTGCAATGTAAACGCATCTTAGTTAAAATGCTACGATCAGAGTTAATGACGTAGTATAGAAAGCGAGAAAGACCACTTATGGTGGGCGGGTGAGGAGGTGGATGGGTCTAACAAACACAGGACTTTTAACCATGTGACCAGTGTTCGAGACCGTTGTTTACCATTTTGTAAGTTACGTCAGTGACATTTGTCATGTGACGATTGTCAAGTATTTGTTGTTGACATTTGTGACGTGTTTTCTGTAGTTGTTTCTATACGTGTTTTACTTAGTTTACTTAATTATTTTAAGCCCAAACACAATGTTTTCCCTTACCCTAACTAAGTGGTATTCTTGCCTAAACCTAACCGCTGACGTTTGTGTACAAATGACTCAGGAAAAGCAGCGTACGAATGACACGCGAAAACGCTGAAATGCATACTCATGACGCGGAACATCTCGGTAATGTCATGGTATTTATACCCCTTCCTGTGAGACCGGGTTGAGAATTCAATTCACCCGTAAATAGAGGGAATCATTTATAGGGAATGCAGTAGGAGCACTGAAGGTAAATGAGACTCCTTCCTCTTTAATCTCTCTTCCTCCTCCGTCTCTCTCCTCTGCTCTATCTACCACTCTTTCCAACCTGTTAGCAGACAAAAGCAGTTTTTCAGCAGCAAAAAAAAAGCAGTAAATTGCAGCAGAGAGTCGTCGTTCTTGACCTGCTCATCTGTCTGTTCTCATGGCTGCGACTGAAACCCCAAATTGTTCCTAATGATCAGGCCGACGCTTTGCATGGCAGCTCTGTGAGAGTGTGCGTGGGTGAATGAGAGGCTGTGTAAAGAGCTTTGTCCTACTCAGGTTGAAAAATGGACCATCTATAAAACGTTATATGTGGTCCATTTGCTGTTTAGTGTTGGGAGGCCTCTGGACTTTGTTTCTCTTTTTCTTTTTTTCACATAAACACACATACCGGTACAGACATACACACACTGTCCAGTGGCGTTGATGGATATTTGTTCTTTTCATGTTGTACCTGATTCTGAGGGACAGACTGTCTGTAGGGGAATGATAAGGGCAGTTTCTCTCTCCATTTATAAAGATCAGCCGATAGGGAAGAATGTTAGCTTCAGGTAACAAAAGGTGATGCTATAAATAGGAGAGGAGAGGAGAATAGGACTATTAGAGCAGCACTGTACTTTGTTAAACTTGTATTTCAGCTCGGTCGCACTAAATTGTGTATGACTGACGTGGTAATTACAAGTCATTTCGCGTGCAATAAGAACGCCTTTCTATCTTTTGGCGTGTCATTTGTACTCCACGTACGCCACGCTCAGAGCTAGTGACGTAGAATAAAAACGTGAAAAAGACTGCTTATGGCGGATGAGAGGAGAGGTGGTGGATGGGTCCAACAAACACAGGACAGTCAACCTAGAGACTGGTGTTCATGTTCGACGTTTTTGATGTGTTTTTCGTGCTTCTGTTGCATTGTTTTCGTAGTTATTTTAAGCCCAACCATGATCCTAAACTTAAGTGAGTGGTTTTGTTGCCTAAACCTAACTGTGGTCGTTACCGTAGTTTTGTTGCGTGAAGTAAAATTGACACACAAAAGAGGCGTACAAATGACACGCGACAAGGCCAAAATGCCCTCCCATGAGATCGGGTTGTTTATCTTATGTATAAAAAGGCAGTCACTCTATGATGGAAACAGTGTTAAGGGTCCTTAAGGGTCAAGTAAATGTATCTAAACTGAGAATAATAAACATTGTGATAAGCCATTGTGTGAACCTATAAGGTTCAAATTGAATTTTGCACAAAATGGAGACCTGTAGTTATCTACAGTCCCATTCGGACTGGATTTATGGGGTGATTTTATCATCACCTCCGCTGGTCAGTGATTTTAAGTGTTTAATGTGGGTAATTTTTCACGCCCAGCTCAGCAATGATTACAGCTGCAATTACCTCCTGTTTTTCTGTGAACTCGGTGTTCCTCCAGGAATATAAATCCTGTCTGAAGCGACGTCCTTGGGTTTTAAAGTGGATCTTCATAGTCTTTTTTTTTTTTTTTTTTATCAGATTATTGTGAAATTTGACTTTTGTGTAAAAATGTAAGTAGTCACAAATGTTGACATTTAAGCGAAGGTAACTGCGAAGGTAGTTTAGAGTCACAGGGGAGCACAGTGACACAGAAGCACATAATGAAGAGAGCGGTGAAGAAAGTAAACTAATAGAGGACACTGGTGGAGGTCAAAGAGACCGTACAAACATTAAGTGGACCCCACCGCCACCTGCAGAAGTTGTTGGAAGACTTGCCGGGCGTGTCAGCTGCAAGGAAGATGATTATCGAGGTGTTGTGGACAGCTCAGTGTTACAGTAGCAAGATAAAGGAGTTGGTGGTGACATGGACTTTAAGCTAAGTTCACACTACGTGACTTTCAAAGTCATCAGATCGCTTTACTGTTCACACTACACAACTTGCCGTCTTGTAATCAGGAGTCTCTAGGTCGTTGTTTTGCACACTACATGACTGACCGGTGACAGGGGGTCACACACTACTGGATCTTTCACCAGGAGGAATCCCCAATGAGATCTCCAAACTATGTTTTGTCACAAAAACACGCAAGAAATACACAGTAAATGACGTGATACCATACGTGAGATTCAACTGATGTTGTTGTTGACAAAATAGCCTGTTTCCATCCTCTTTTTCACTATTTATTCCTCTAGGTGCAACAACAACTTTGCTCCATGTTGCAACACATACAGTAACTCTGTTGTTACAGACAACCCCTCCTCCCCCAAGTCTACTGTGTATTGTGCGCTCGTTGCTAGATATCTGGAATGTGTCTGCGAGGCTTCGGCGAGCGTTGGTGATCTTCTCGGCGAGAGTCTGTGAGCAGTTCAGCCAACGCCGATTTGCCTCTGATCTAGGGATTTTTGTCAGGGAGCTCCACAAACTGTCAGCAAGTGGAAAATCAGAGACTTAAGTTGTGGAGTGTGAACTAGACATTAGTTCAAAGAAGAGTCCCCTGTCCTCTGTCTCCATCAAAACTTCAGAAGTAGAGGTGGTCGAAAACTAAAAGTACCTGTGATGTACTGAACTGTATAGCTTCATGCTGCGAATGTTCTATCATCTGCTGTTGTCCAGTGTTTTATTCTGCACTGTGGTGTGCAGCTGCACCAGCAGGATCAACAAACTCATCAGGACGGCTCCGTCCTGAGGTGGACCTCTGGTGGAGGAGGCAAAGAGAAGGATGCTGCTCAAGCTGAGCATACCTCGAACCTCTTTCATGCTATTGTGGATGAAAGTGAAACTGATTAAAGTCTGTTTTCAGGTCATAGGGAGTGCTGCGGTAAATGTGAAAAAAGTTGCATAAAATGTTTTGTGTCTCCAGATGGAGCTGCACAAAATCGGATAAATTGCATCAAGCGATGACACCTGAGTCAGCGTCAGGTGTGGCTGAAGACTGCAAGTTTGAAAATGAAACAAATCTGGAGGTGTGGAGTTGGACAGAAGTCCAGATCTCTGTAGCCTCCTCCTCATCTCCTCTGCAGGCTTAGAGGTGCCAGGCTACATTAGCCACCAGAATCTCCATCCAAACTGTCAGCAGTCAAGTGGCATTGTGGGTAATGTAGGCGGCAGGTTTTGACAAGGAAGAGGAATGTGTGCAATAAAAAAGATGATACCTCTGGTTCTGCTGCATCGATTTAAAAAAACTAAAAAAACTGCCCTGTGAGTGTGACGGTGTTATACTATGAGTACTTTTTGAACACCTTCAGCAATAATGACACCATCAAGGTGCCACAGGAGACCATCTTCCTCCCACTAGCTACCTACCGGTCTCTAAAACTCCGCTCCCACTGGGAGACTCTGACACCGACAAGAGATTATCTTCATGCACGTTTTATTATAGCTCTCAAAGTCCATCCGCAGGCTGTGCTCTATAATAGTGCTTCTGTAGGACCAGGCTGCTATTTTATCTATCTCTCCCTCAGCGGACCACTATCATCCACAGACATTGATGCAAAGGTCACAGAGTTTGTTTTTTTTCCTCTGCCATAGTGTGACCTTTCTTTGAACATCCACCAACACAGCAAAAGGCTTTAAGGTTCTCCGTCTTTAACACGCCTCGCTTCAGTCAGCGTACCACAAAAAAAAGTTAAGGATTGTACGTCCGTCCACCTCCAGATTTCAGAATTATATTTTTCAGAATTATGCCTACTATTGTTTATATATTTTGGAGACAAGAACGAACCTTTCGCCTGCCTTCCTGCTTTATCGCTCATGGTCATGCAGTTCAGAGGATGAGATCGTCACATGCTGCGCACATAATACAGATTTCAGAGAAAAAAGCCTTTCAAAACAACTCGCGTTAAATAGCAGTCCACTTCCGTGTTTCGGTACAGTTTTCATACCTGATGCGAACCGTACACATGAACCGTACTCAAGACGACCCTTTCAAGTGGACCCGGGCACAGTATGGTTCACAGTATTCACACTAATGGACTTTGGGGTCAAGTGTACTCGGCTCCGGGTCCCTGATGTGAAAGCCTCCTTAATCATCCCCCCTAACACTGTGGATGCAAATGAAATACAGTTTTTATAAATAGTTTCATGTTGTCTATAGTACCACTCACAGGCATTTTTGAGTAGCCTATTATGTCCTGAAAATGACATGTCAGACTGAGACATGCCAGGAGTGGACAAGATTAAAAAATAGTTTAAAACAGGTTCCAGAGGTTAAAATGTATCAATTCTTATCATCCTTTTCTGTTTCATTCTTGTCATGCAGTCGTGCTGAAGCTGTATTGTAAGACGTACACGGTAATATGATGCAAGCTGAGCCCCTTTTGCACCCAATAAATGGCACAGAAGAGCCGAGAGCACGCGTCCTTTTAACGTTCAAAAAGGGATGCTGATGATTTATAAAAAGCCTCGTCTCTGCTGCCAGAACAAGGCTAGACACGCTCAAGGCAGGCAGTCTGATTGCTTAGCTTAGCACCAGCGAAAAGGTAATGGTGGTGATTTTAACACACTCATCACATCTCTTCTCCCACTGAGATCTTTGGGCTGGTGCCAATGAGGACTTTTTAACTCCATCACTTGCTTCTCTCTGCTCCTATATGTTAGATAGATAGATAGATGGACAGATAGAATCTCCAGATGACCCCATTGACTCTATGCTTCAAAAACAGGAAACACATCAGATGTAGATTATTAATTATTATTA
Source organism: Sebastes fasciatus (assembly GCF_043250625.1). Lineage (NCBI taxonomy): Eukaryota > Metazoa > Chordata > Actinopteri > Perciformes > Sebastidae > Sebastes > Sebastes fasciatus. The sequence continues at coordinate 27,618,870 of NC_133808.1, read as the reverse complement.
TTAATCTGCCGATTATCTAATTTTCTCGATTAATCGATTATTTGTTTTGTCCATAAAATGCTTGAAAATTGTAAAAACTGTTTAAAATCTCAAGTTTCCCAGAGCTCAAGGTGAGGTCTTAAAATGTTTTTTTTTGTTTGACCGGCTCTATTACTACAGTATTATTTCAGTCCTGTCTCCTAAAAATGACATTCCCATACAACTAAGTTGCATTCTCAATTACGATAGGAGGGAAATGTATTTTGTCGCAGATTTAAGTTTGTCTTTGAAGTATCACAAATACATTTGTAATGATAGTCCACGGACGGCCGCAGCGAGCGACGTAGTACAACGAGCGACGCACAGAGCGAGTGACGTGGTATATCGAGCGATCGTTAATGAAAATTACATGATATAATAACGAGTATAAGAAGCGAGAAATTCCACAACGGGCAGGCGGGAGGGGTGGTGGATGGGTTAAACAAACCCAGGACTTTCCCCCAGGATACTGCTGTTCGTGTTCTGTGGGAATCTAAAAGTCAACGTTCCCTTATTTTCAGTAACGTAACAAACGTAGTCCTTTTAAGCCTAACCATGATGTTTGTTTTACTAAACCTAACCAAGTAGTTTTGTTGCCTAAACCTAACCGATTAGAGTTTCTTGTTTTGTTTCAATTTACCATGTGTTTAAAACTCTGACTGTAATCTGGGAGGAAATACGTTTCCCTCGAAACGTAATTGAGAATGTAGTATAGTTGTCTGGGAACGTAATTTTGTAGAAGACAGGGTTGATTATTATACTGCCTGCAGAATGTGAACACGACCACAACGTAGTCACACAACGCTAATTTAATGTTAATACGATGGGAGTTTTGTTGCTAATTAGGTCTGATGAGCTTCGATGTCATTCGGAAAATGGGCACACTAACACACACACATGTAGACACACACGTACACACAACTCTGAGTCGCGACCGATCCTCGTGCTTTTCAGACGCTCTTTTAGCGCCGCTGCACTGATCACGTTTCAATTAAGCTCGCTTACAAACACGCTGACACGCAGAAACTCCCTATTAGTCTTTTTTATTCCTTCTCTCTGTTTTATTGCCTCCTCTCGAGTTCTTCTCTGTGGTGTCCCATAAGCGATTTCCCTAATTGTGTTTTTCATCAGAGAATTACAGCAGGAAAACGCCACGCAGGTCTCAACGAATCTGTCACAGCTGAGTGCCGCCAAACTGGCCCACAGTGCTGCGCCGCTTATTGCTTCAGCTACTCTATCTTGCTTGAGGGAGCCGGCTGATAAGGTTGAAGCACTCTGTATCATATGATGTCTTTGATAGGCCTATCAGTAAGCGCTGCTCGATGCAGAAGCACTGAACACATCAATATTTTAGTAGAGATGAATCTAAAGAGAATCTGCACAATAACTTTGATGTCTGTTGGTTTTATTTGGACGTTCTTCTCCTGCGTTTTAAGGTAAATACCTAAGACGTTGTTCCGTGTCTTTCTGCCTCTCTTTCCCTTTTCGTGGGACTTTTCATTTTGCCTCCCGTCGATCTTGGACAAACCCCCCCTGATGTGGCTCTGTTTCTCTGCTTCCAGGCTGTTCAGGCTTTTTTCTCAGTAGGTGAAGGATGGGCTGTCTGTTGGAATCATAAATTGCCACTGCAGGCTATCTCTCCATGTCTCGAACAACGTTCTGTCGGGACAAAACAAACGCAAACCAAGAAAACAAATCCTTAAATACATAAATTATTTATCCAGACCAGGACTAGTGTTGTGGGTAAAAAGTAAAGCTGGTTTATTTATGAGGCTTGTTTGATTCAAGAGTTGAAAAAAAAGAGGCCATTTAAGTAAAAAAAATCATGTTTAGAAGCCTCAAGTTTCACATTTTGGCCGTCGCCATCCTGGTTTTTGGCCGTCACATGTTGCTTCTTTGCAACCAGAAGTGACACGAGAGGGTGGAGCTACGTACAACCGAACACTGAATAAGACATTTTCATCTAAAAAGGTTATAATTAACTTTCATGACCTGAAAACACACTGTGAAAGGGTTAAAGTTGTAAGACGAAAACACGGATAACTCCCAAACCAGACAGCGCTGTGGTAGCGACCTGTCAATCACAAGAAGCATCCCCTGCTTTATGGTCTATTTGAATCTAAATGGGACCATAATTGACTAAATGAACATCATGCTGTATTGAAGAAGACTTGAAACTAGTGATTGAGACCATAAACTCATGTTTACAATGTTTACTGAGGTAATAAATCAAGTGAGAAGTAGGCTCATTTTTCTTAGACTTCTATACAATCAGACTTTTTTCTGCAACCAGGGGAGTCGCCCCCTGCTGGCTGTTAGAAAGAATGCAAGTTTAAGGCACTTCAGCATTAGCTTCACTTCTCAGACCCGGAGGTAGCCCACTGTTCATACACTACAGTTCTCCATTATAGTCACTAGAGAATTATATTCTTTTACAAACATTATGCTCTGTCATCATAGTTTATTCTGAGGCAATGATAGCATACCAGTCTTATAGCTACGTCAAGAAGAATAGCTTTATTTCACAGACTTGTCCCAGCCCGATAAATTGTGATTGAGACATTTTAAAAAATGTCCCACAGGGAGTGATCTAATGAAGCTATCGGCCTCTTAAAATAACTTTTTATATTCTCCAGTTGGCTGTAAAACCGTGTCAGATTTATTGGATCAAAGACAATGTTAACAATTTAAACTGCCTTCCTGTTTAATTCACACAAAACTATATTCTCTCACATACACTGAAATGTCTCTGCTGCTGCTGCTGGAGCTATAAATCATAAACATCTTTATACTACTGCAGAGAGCATTATGGTGTTAAATCAAGGCAGTTGTAATTATATACCTGTTGTCCAAAACCCTAAATGTGTCTGAAAGGAGTTTACAATCAGTGTGTTGCTTGTTTTATCTCTTTTTTGGCCTCAAACAGAAGTCAGTTGTAGCTTGCAAAGCTACGTACTTACCAGCAGTTTATGTGTCTGTATGTGTTTCTTTGGGAGCTCAGGCTTTGACCGACCAGGAGCTGAAGTTTCTGCTATTTTCCTTCAGTTTTTTCTTGTACTTCTTGTCTCTTTACATTTTCAGTTTAGAGCCATAAAGCCTCAGGATATGCATACATTTTAGATCACACTGCCGAGAGTAAATCTGCATGCATCTTGCTTCTCTCCATTGTCTGAAATTGGTCTAAAATAGTCTGAAATTTGCTTGAGGTTCAGTGTGATGGTGTGTATCAGAAAGCATGATAATGTGAGTGAAGATTGTCCTGTTCTTACCTCAGATATCATTTCATCACTCTCCTCCGGCTCTCTATCCTCTCTTATTGGTCATCTCTTTGAGCTGAATCAGTGTCCTTAGTCTTTCTTTTGATGTCTCCCTTTTCTCTCGTCTCCATGCTCTATTGTTTCCCGGTCCTCTTGTGTCCTCACCGCCTCATCTCTTCCCACTTGATCACAGCTCTGTTAAAACTCAAACTGCTCTTGGGGAGCTTTGAAATGACCATCAGCTTGGTGAGATTACTCAGTGGATTTATGAATTTAGTGTCAATCCTCTTTTGTGTGCTGGATCAACATTCACGTGACATCACAGTCTTTGCTGACTTAGCATCAGGAAAGCTTCCTTTTCATTGCTGCTGTATGAGAAACGCCATCTGAGCGGAGACTTAAAGGGGACGTTTGGTAACATCGGCTGATATAAAGGCGCAGCGTCGTATGTTTTAGAGATCAAGCAGCTCATTTCGCCGCTCAAGCCCCGGATATAACTTGTCTTTTGACTGCTGCTTCTTAGTAACGTTACCTGTCATCTGAGGATTACCTTTGTTAGTGTTGACATCACTGGCACTGCTGTTTGCACTAACTTCAGTCCATTCAGGTTTCCGGTTTTCTGGCAGGTTCCACTTCAGATGATGTAGACTTACGTTTCAGTGAGTTTGCATGCCTCCAAGTTCACATCATTGGAGCCGGTCTGTTAGGGATGCACCGATGCCCATACTGACTCAAATAGCTGGATCAGTGACAACGAGGCCGATTCAATCCTATGTTTATATACTATTATATACTGGAATTTTAATTCCTGTTTAAAGGTTTAATATGTAACAGTTGTTGGTTGCTTTTTGTGAACACACTCTTCCAGTTTTGATTCATTTGTTACTACATGAAAAGGTTAAAAGAAGAGAGAAGTTGCTGCTGTAGGATTTATAATTGTAATAATGAATAACAATTCAGCAAATTTATATGTATTTATTTGTTAAATTTTTTCAAATCAATCAAATTATGTGCAATACCCGCAATCCCGCGCTGAAATTCAGGCCCTGTAAGTGAGTATAATTTATGGTCCAGATGATAATGTGTGTAAGAGTATGATTGTGCATATAAAAGGTGTGTGTGATTGCAGTGAGCGAGAGAAAGTATGATTTATGGTCTAAGCAGCCTCTCATAGCAGATGTAACGCCTTTAATTTCAGGTAGTTCGACACACCGGACAATATTGGGCCCCTTTTTTTTTCGATGCTTTGGCCAGACAGGAGCTTGACCTTCGCCACCACTCAGCCTGTGTAGCCAGGTTACCATGGCGACAGGCAGCAGAACGCAGCACTTTGGGGGAGGGTTAATGATCAACTTCCTTTTTTACAGCTCGACTACTTCCTAATGAGCCATTAACACCGTGATTGGGTCAGGGCCAAGGTATGCACAGAGGATACTGCATGTGGAAAGAGAAGTGTTTGCTGTGTCGCTGGCTCGTGCTCTTATTTTTGCTCATACTCCTATTGCCATGTATCTGAGCTAACACACACACACACACACACACTGACCCGTGCACTCACAGATACACACACACATATGCACACAGTAAACACACAGTCAGTAGCAGCCAGTGTCTCGGGCCTCAGAGGAAAGAGAGCTTGATTGTTAGTTCTATTCCAAGATTCATGATTAAAGAAGTTTGGCAAGACTTGGTGATTAGTGTGCGTTCGTGCGTGCGCGTGCGTGCTTGTGTGTGTGGCAGTGTGTGTTCTTCCCTCCTCTCTTACGGCTTCTCTGTAATCAGATTTCGTGCGTTTCTCCATGCTGCCGAATGTCTTTTGAGGTGAACTAGAAACTCTATTTGCTGTGAGGTTTTAGTACCAGACTGAACTCATTAACAGTATTTGGTGATATATTCACTGACACAAAATATTATTCCCTCTTCACCGCAGGTCTCTTTCTACTAATTGTTGCTCATCCCTATTCCCTCACCACAGAGAGCAAGAGAGGCAGAAAGATAGAGAGCAGAGGGAGTTGGGTTTGGGTGTAGATTTCCATATGGATACTCTAAGTAACTACCAATTTTTAGTAAAGCTAAAATATCACTACCAGCTAGATCTGACTGTTTATTCACCACTGAAACTACCGGAAAAAAAGATAGAGATATTCAATCTGTAAAAGGGCTGTCAAAGTTAACGCGATAACACTTGAAATATGAAACTAGAAAATCTAAGGAATCCATTGGTACCAACCATGTTATACTAGCTTGTCGTGAAGGAGGCTAAATAACGCTCAAAACGTACGCTCAAATTTGGCGAGGAAAAACTGGAACGGCCATTTTCAAAGGGGTCCCTTGACCTCTGACCTCCAGATATGTGATTGTAAATGGGTTCTATGGGTACCCACGAGTCTCCCCTTTACAGACATGCCCACTTTATGATAATCACATGCAGTTTGGGGGCAAGTCATAGTCAAGTCAGCACACTGACACACTGACAGCTGTTGTTGCCTGTTGGGCTGCAGTTTGTTATGATTTGAGCATATTTCTTTATGTTAAATACAGTACCTGTGAGGGTTTCTGGGCAATATTTGTCATTGTTTTGTGTTGTAAATTGATTTCCAATAATAAACATATACATGCATTTGTATAAAGCAGCATATTTGTCCACTCCCATGTTGATAAGAGTATTAAATACTTGACAAATCTCCCTTTAAGGTACATTTTGAACAGATAAAAAAATGTGTGATTAATTTGTGATTAATGGCAGCCCTAATCTGTAAAGATCTATCTCAATTTAAAATTATACACAATGTACAGTATAAACATGACAGGCCATGCCTTGGTGGCGGTCCAGCAGCGGGTGGTTGTATCACTCTGATCTATTGTAAAATGTTGATATTTGACGCTCTGGGAATGAGACAGAGCTAGTAGTGAAGCAGCGGAGGCACCACGAATCAATGGATCTTCTACAATGTGTGTTGCGGTCAAATTAATTGAATTTAATTTTTTGTTAGTTTTTGTTGTTGGTTTGAATCTGCATGGCACTTCCAGTCTGCTGCGCTGCTTTCAGGGTGGGTTTAAACTGTCGAGCAGGTAAAACATCTGACAACCTCCCCCATTATTAGGCTCTAAAATTAGCAACTAGAAGTGCTAGAATTTATGAAACAGTCTTTAGCTTTTAGCCCCCTACATTTAAAGTTAATAGTCCAATTTAAACTGAATTGCAAATCTGTTCTGCACATCCTCATGTATTGGCTGTCAGACATTTACGTACCATAAATGAATGCAGAGATGATCAGAGAAGAGCACACTGACCTCGGCGCACCTGTTACGTAAGAGATGTACTCATAGATGTGCACATGAAGCTAATGATACCATATACCTAATGAGCCTCAGCTAAGCAACATCACAGGGAGGGTCAGCTCTGTATCAGGAGCCCAGCTTCATTGGCTGTGGTTGTATAGGAGAAAATAATTTAAACAAAATTAAAAATGGATGAATGCAGGCAGCTTTGTGAGTGCTGTGCTGTAAGTGCTCATCGGCTCTGGAAATGATGGAGGGAGTTGAACACAAAAGCAGATGGATGTTGTGCTCCATGTATATAATTACCAACATGTTCCTTCAGCCTTTTTAGTTATAGTTTTTAGTTTTTAGTCCAAAAGCCACAGACAGATCTGTAAAAAACGACAAGACCTGTGACAAATCAGCCCTAATCCCTGCACCGCTTTCTCTCTATGCTCCACTAGGTTTTTATAACATTGTGTGCTCTGTTCTAATTCTATGATTTAAAAAAAAAAAAAATCACAATTAATATCGTCATGATTACTTCCTTATCATTTAAACGGCGAAGACAATTGCTCGCTGTAATGAATAAAAAAAAGACAATTTGACAGTCAGTCAGCGCAATTAAATCTTCCACGTCAGACTCCTCCTCTGCTGCTAACGAGTGTGTGTCAATTAACTCTTCCATGTCCACACAATAAACAGAGCTTCATGTATCTAATTAAAGGAGGACATCATTAGCATAGTCTGTTGTTTATTACTTTTTATTACACGGCTTTGTTGAATTCTGTGTATGAAATCTGACTCGTAGCAGACACTTTCATTTCCAGTTTATAATTGTAGCGTCCATCGTCCGACTATTGGTGCCTTCAAATAAAACTTGCAAGCTCGTGTTTACAACATGGGAAGTCGTGTACGTGACATGCTTGGCGTTCAAGTGATTAAGTCATGAGAGCATCGCTGCTAAGCAACGGCAATATTAACGTTACTGACGGCGTCTAGAAGCCAGCTAGAAAGTTGGTAACATAATGCAGTAAATGCAAATGTATAATCACGGAGGAAAAAGATGAGGCCGTTGGGAATATCAACATTTTCCTCAGACATATTATAAAATTACAAAGAAAAATTCCATATGACTACAATTATAATATATTAACTTATTATGTACCAAAAAATGAACTTCCATGGCCTCCGCCATTTCTGAAAACGTCAACAAACACGTCACAACTCGTGAACTTTGAGCTTTCAGAAACTTTCTACTTACGAGGTTGTGAATACCGCAAGAGGGAGGCGTTCATATGGACTCCAAAAACAAAATGGTCCTGCGTAAGGATGTGAGCGACTTTGACAAGGGCCAAATAGCGCTGGCTAGACGACTGGGTCAGAGCATCTCCAGAACTGCAGCTCTTGTGGGATGTTCTGCGGTCTGCAGTGGTCAGGACCTACATACCAAAAGTGGTCCGAGGAAGGAAAACCGGTGAACCGGCGACAGGGTCAGACCCGAGGCTCATTGATGCACGTGGGGAGCGAAGGCTGGCCCGTGTTTTCCGATCCAATAGAAGAGCTACTGGAGCTCAGACTGCTGAAAAAGTTAATGCTGGTTCCAATAGAAAGGTGTCAGAACACACAGTGCATCGCAGTTTGTTGCGTATGGGGCTGCTTAGCTGCAGACGGTCAGGGTGCCCATGCTGTCATAATGTTATGGCTGATCAGTGTATAAGGATAACAAAAAAATATCTGAAAGTTGAGTTTTTTGTATTTGATGAACGCGGGTGCTGATACGCGAAAATGAAGTAAATGGGTTTAATTTCTATAAAAAAAAACTACAGTGGTATTACTTTTATTTTCATCTACAAAGATATTGTGGGAATGAGTAAACTAACCACTGCAATGGAAGAGTGCTTAAAGAGGAGAGCTGAATGCAGAAATAGTCTGATTATCTTAAAAAAAAAAAAGAGACTATCTCTATTTTCCTTTTATCTGGTCTGAATAGCCAGCCTGTTATTGATTCACATTAGCTCTTAAAAGGAGGAGCGCTCCATCACAGGTCACTGCCAGGCTGAACTTGTGCTCTCTAAGAGTTGTCTGGATTGAATTGAGTTTTCTAGAGGACCGATGATTTAAGTGGCTCTTTTTGGTTTGAGTTTTCTCTTTATCAAAAGATCATGAACCCCGCAGAATATATTATGTCAGCAGCTGCACCAGTAAAAGAATAGGTCATTCAGATCTGTGTGTGTGTGTGTGTGCCTCTCTATCTTACATTTCAGCTGTTATCTGTTGTATGTGAGCAGGCGTTACAGTGTTAGAGGGGATACTGGGCTCCATTCAGGTCTACTGCTGCAAACCCTCTAATGTAGTTGATCGTTTAATGCGCTGTGTGTGTGCGTGCGTGCGTGCGTGCGTGCGTGTGTGTGAGAGAGAGAACATGTGAGGGAGTCAGAAACACTGTGTTCTTCTCATCAAAGCCCCACCCTCCCTACTGTCTCCACGGAAACGCAACAAAATTGGTACCTGTCGCCTGGCAACATTGCCCGGTATCTTTGGGACACAGAGCTGCTGGTAGAGAATAGACGCACACACACACACACACACACACACACACTCAGTTGTCAACTGTCACAGAGGTGGCTCGTTTCACATTTCTTTGTGCAGCCTTTTCAGCTGCAGAGCTCTCCGATGTTCAGTAACTCTTGAAGAAGAATAGACACTCACACCTCAAGTTTGAATGTGTGTTGAAACTGATGCATCTCATCAGTGGTATCAAGCATGTTACTGTACATCAGTGTTTACATACTGTATTGTGAGATAAAGGCTTCTCTCACCATCTGTTAGGACTGGAACATTACAGGCGATATAATGGCGCAACAGAAACGTGACAGTGTGCTTTGTGGAGCTTGAAAATGACTCGTAATAAAAGTAAATCTGATCTGGTACGACTCCCAAAGGGGACATTAAATGCCAGAAAGGTGCAAATAAATGTCATCAATAAACACTGCTAACTGAGATCTTAGCCATTGCCTGAAAATGTTGACAAGGCTGTATTATTTCATCACAGTCACAGTTTCAGCAGGGCATTTTGTGAAATAGTCACGAAGTTTAATTTATTTGATTTGTCTACATAGACACAAATTTCCCTTTATTGTGTGATGCTCAGCACGACATTCAACAACGTATTTTTCGTGCGTTTTCCTACGAATGTCCAGCAACACATGACGTAAGTGTCAATCTCAATTTCCTCTCCAGTCTTTTCAAAATGAAATTATTTAGTTAGGTTTAGGAATAAATAGACTTGGTTAGACTTAGGAAACAAAACTACTTAGTTAGGTTTAGGAAAAGATCGACTTGGTTAGATTATGAAACAAAACTACTTAGTTGGGTTTAGGAGAAGATCGCGGTTTGGGTTAAAATACCTCCGACATCTAACAACTAACTCGGACATCTCCGTGTTCAGAGCAGTAAATCGATAAACACTTGCGGTGATTGGCTGGATCGATTGGAGGTATATCGTTTGACTGGAAACGTTTCGATAATACTTGGTACTGGGTTATTTTGGGCGATACCTTAAAATTCACACCGTGTTTGTCAGTTGTACCAGAAAGCTGCTGGTTGGATCCCTGAATACATCTGGATGAAGATTTTCAAATAGCAGAACTTTCACCTCCCACATTACCGCCGCTAAGGCACCCCTTGAGCACCCAAAGCCTTTAACCCCCAACTGCTCCAGTGAGAGCATCAAATAAAGGTTAGACAAAAAGACATACTTACTACCTTTTGCATATTACATTCAAACCCATTTTAAGCTGAATGAATGTCCACACATTGTATTCAGATCAAATTCTTAACAAACCTTTTTATTTTCTTCTAGTTTAGAGAAAGCTACACGACGGGAGTGAAACTTGAATTAAATGAGTGTGTAAACCGTAATAGGGACTTAAATCTCTACCCCCAGGCTTTCCTTGTAAGGTACATCAGCCACAGATGAGGATTTTAACTTTTAATGTTATCATTTAGCAGGAAGTAGCTGCTAGTCCTGCAGCAATTAGGCCCTAAAGGTTAGACTGCTTCGTGAATGGACAATTATTCCTGAAACTACGTGGTACTGAAAGAGCAAATGTCACTGCTAAGCAACTCTTGTCAGTGACTGAACTGAGGTCTATGTCAGTTACATCAGCTCAGTATATTTCACATCAGAACCACTAATTAGGACCAAACATTACTGGTTTAGGAACTGGTTTTAAAGCAGCCTGATCATCTACACACACACACACACACACACACACATTCACACACTGCACTCTGCTAGAGGGAGACGGCTGTGACAGGGACATATTTAGTTTTCTATATTTGCCCCATCACTCCCACTGGAGGAGGAGGATGATGGGATGGAGGCTGATTGGACAATGTGTTTGTGTAGGTGCATTTGTGTCTGTATGGACAATATGCATATGTATAGAAGAACCAGCGCACTGTGTTTTGCTGTGAATTTTATAGCAAATATGATATAAAAACAATCATCTTGTGAACCGTCTTGAGCTTGAAGAGGGTTTACAGAAGCCTTTTACCTTTTAAAATGCTCTTAGAAATGATTATAGGTTTGACTTGTGGGAGGTGAAGAGCATCTTCAGAAGAAGCACCGGCTAAATGAACATCAAAATGCATGTTTCATTTGAAGTTTTCATCGTTCAGTGCATGTTTAGTAGCATGTTTATGTCTATACTTTCATCTGATGCTCCCTGTGAAGTGCTCTTTGAAGGTAAATGACTGATGTTTAAAGTAGAAATTGGCCTAATCTAAGCCGCACAAAAAACAGCTTTTTCCCCCATTAGCATTTCAATGGGCACACGTGATTTATATCTATACTCACACTGACAGCCGGTATTAACCGGAGTAGTGAACCGTGAGCTTTAGGAGGGGGTTCAGCTTGAGGTCAAATAGTTCAGCTGGGTGTCAACCGCTGCATCTGTCCCTGGGGGACGCAACGCCATCACCTTCAAATCCTCCCACATACCCTCTCACACACAAACAGATGCAAAGAGTTGATATATGGACCCCTGTCACATGGCTGGGTGAACCCGCAGTAGAGCAGATAATGGATTGATTTGTGGCTGCTTTTATCGCTTACGTCGGATCATCTTATACCCTTTTCATCCTACTTGAAATAGCTTAAATTCTCTAATAAAAGCCCTAATAAACAATGTGGAGGGTGGAATTATCTGCACTATAATGGCTCCAAGGTAAATTTAGTAAATGTTAAATGTTCTTTTCCACATATCGTACTGACAAACCTGCTGTTTTCACTCGCTGATGGGTTCATATCATTTGTACTTTGGTGGGTTGTTTTATCAGTGTAAACTCAACACTTTTATGTCTTTCACAATAAGAAAAAGGTAAGGATTAAATCCTTTGAGCTGCTAGAATACTTTTAAAGATGCTATAAATAACATTGATAAGATTCAGCCATTAGATGTGGCATTCTCCCTCTCCCGTTCAATTGCAGATACATCACAACAAGTCGTTGCCAGACACTTGGCATCAATCTCAGCCATTTATCCGTTTTTCCCACACTAACTGATGATCCAGAGACACCACGTGATACCAACGTTGTTATACTATTTGGCTCACATAGTTGATAGGAGTGGAAACCAAACATTCAGGAAAAGCCATACTGTTATTCGGCACCTTTCTAAAAGCTCTGAGGATTTATTATTTTTTTTAAATATTTGTATACATAAAAATATTATCAGATATTTTATGGCTGCACAATTAATCAAAAATAATCGTGATCACGATTTTGACTTCCCACAGTCAGATGAACATGATCAACTGTGATATTGATGTTTAAAATGCGTTCTCCACTCATGGAAAACTCTGCTGCATATCAAATCAAGTGCTTCCTAAACTAACAGCCAGCCACCAGGTGACAATCCAGATGTTTTGGCTTCACTTTTGTAGGAGCTGTCATGCCGCTTTTTGCGATTTTGCGGCTGCAGTCCAGAGTAGAAGAGTAATATACTGCCTATTACTTGTTTTAATAGAGAGCAGACGGGCAAAATGAAAATGCACTTAATTCAGGTGAAGAAGAACCTTTTCTTAAGTCTGATTTTGCTGCAAAGATCTGTTAATTAGCAGGAATGTAGCACAACATAGAAGTGAAAACAGCACTCTGTTCATTTAAATGTGAACGTGAAATACAAATATTTTGTCTCTAAAATGAAAGAATAATCATGATCTCAATAATGATCAAAATAGTGACTTTATTTCCAGGACTTGTTATTGTTCAAAGTCAAAAGAGGATCTTAATGCCAGAATGTCTGTGATTTGTTTAGAGAGATGATAACAGTGCAAAGCTGAGAGGGAACAGGGTGTGTATACTTTAATGATTGTGGACAGTGCACATATCAGAGAGGATAGCGTGGGTAAAGGAGATTATTTCTCCCCATTAGATCATCTATCAGTCAGATGAAAGGATACCAGTGGAACAATACTAGCTAGAGGCCCGTTAACAGCTCCATCATTCACTCAGCCTGATGAAGCTGAAATAATAGGTTTGTGCACGTTGCGTGCACGAGCATTCACTCTATTTAGAGTCTGGTAGATTTTCTAATTTAGAAAGTCATATTTAATTTTACAGTTTTAATTTAAAAAGTTGGCTGTAGCATCCACATACATATCCAACACTTCATGTTCATCAGTCATGGCAGCACTGATCCTCTCACCTGTAGAGCACCATTAATAACCGGTGCATCAGTGAGCACGGAGCACTGAATTAAATGGTCTGTATTATAAAGTCTGCAAAGAACAAACCTGGTGGGTCGAAAAGAAATTGTCAGATAAATGAGAATGTTATAACATGCTGCAAATAATAGGCTGACAATCAGTCGCTCAGAGCAGTGTTTACATTAGACACTGTGTCCTATTTGATTGTTCATGCATAAATTATATGTGAGGATAAAGTACAGGCCAGGAGCGATGTCATATAATGTATATTGTGGAATGGCACAGTGGCTCGCATACACCGCTGTGACTCGCTTATTGTCAATCTATTATGTGCAGCAGTAGAAACCCCCCACCCAACGTTGTTGAAGTACTTTTACCTTTTCTGTCACTGGAGGTATATTATTCTTTTTGTCAACAAAACCCATGAAAAGACCAAGAATCAGCAATAATGTGGTCCTTCTAGCAAGTGTTGCTTATACTCAAAGCCTGATGTAGTTAATTCTGTGCCATAGAGCTCTATTGTTACACTGGGTAGCATGTTCCTTCATTACCACGAACGTTGACACTGTAGTTTGTCTTTGGTCAATCTTACATACACATCTTGGTTCCTTAAATACTTCTAATACACCAATTGTGTATTAATCCGCTGCTGAAAATAGTCCCTAACTAATGCACTGTTAACTTCTGTTTGCGTAGAGTTTGCCGAGAACTAACAGTGTCCAGCTGTTTTAGGAAATTACTTCACCTTTAAAGGAACGGTGTGTAACATTTCGGGGGATCTATTAGCAGAAATGGAATATAATATTCATAACTATGTTTTCATTAGTGTATAATCATCTGTAACTAAGAACCGTTGTGTATTCGTTAGCTTAGAATGAGCCCTTCATATCTACATAGGGAGCGGGTCCTCTTCACGCCACAATGCTCAAACCAAACACATTACAGCCTTCTGCATTTTTACGTTACCTGAAGGCCACCGTAGTTCTCCGACACGTTCGTGAAACTGCGGTAACGTGAGCCGAGAGCAGAGTGCAAAACCATGGTACAGCCAGCCGCCGCAAGCCGCTGTCTGACTTACGTTGCTCCTAAAGTAGTGTTATTATGGTAAGGATGGCCTCTGAACGAGGTGAACAGCGTTATCACAGTTTTGGACTCAGCGGCTCAGGTTACCTCAGTCTTGGAAAAGGAGTAGTGAGCAGAGGGGTACTCAGTTGGTTTCACTCTGCAACCACATCACTAGATACTGCCAAATCCTACACACTGTCCCTTTAAAAAAAATTTAATTATACATTTGTGACCCGTTTTTAAGGATTTTTGTCTTCACTAGGAACGAATGTATGAACACAAGAGTGTCAGACAGGATTACAACACATACAGCTGGTTTTGGCACTTGTAATGACTTGTAATCTCTCACCACTCAAATGATAAATTCACCACTAGATCAATTCTAAAACTGGTTTGGTTTATTTTCCTTCCTTCATTGTTGGTGTTTTCATGGATTGAGATGTCGTAGAGTCAGAGTACTTGTGTCTGACACCGCGGTAGTTGTAGAAGAGAGACGACAGCAACAACAAAAAAAGTGTCTCCCACAGAAACATGAAGTACCCTCAACACCACCTCCAGGTTGTTCTCTCCCAAAATCCTGTTCCCTTTTATCTGAAAACATGATGGAGTGGTGAAGATGTGCTGTGGCACTGCAGAGAGGAGTTTGACTTGAAGGGAAAAGACAAGTCAGGGAGGACCAGTGAAGTGATTTGTGTCTGTTTGGACGAGAGTAGCCTCACTTTGCTTTTTGATTCTTTCTCCACACTGCATCTCTCTCCCTTGTCTCCTCTGCCATCACCTATACTTTTGTGTTTTATTCCTTGCTCTCTCATTTGACACAATCTCTAGGCCTCTCTCATTTCTCGATTTTGTGCCTTCTCTTCTCCTCGATCCTCCGGCTTGTGACCCAGAAATCGATCTCGGCGCTCCATCTTGAAGGAATGCATCTGCGATTTTTAGTGTAGCGGGCTCAGTTCTAAAGCGAGAGAAGATATCAGCATCATATTAAACTACAAAAACTAAGGATGTTGTAAGAAGCATGTTATACTAGCTTGCCACAAAGGAGGCCTAAATAACGCTCCAAACTTACGCAAAAAAAAAACTATCATGGCCATTTTCAAAGGCGTCCCTTGACCTCTGACCTCAAGATATGTGAATGTAAATGGGTTCTATGTGTACCCACGAGTCTCCCCTTTACAGACATGCCCACTTTATGATAATCACATGCAGTTTGGGGCAAGTCATAGTCAAGTCAGCACACTGACACACTGACAGCTGTTGTTGCCTGTTGGGCTGCAGTTTGCCATGTTATGATTTGAGCATATTTTGTATGCTAAATGCAGTACCTGTGAGGGTTTCTGGACAATATTTGTCATTGTTTTGGGTTGTTAATTGATTTCCAATAATAAATATATACATACATTTGCATAAAGCAGCATATTTGCCCACTTCCATGTTGATAAGTTTATTAAATACTTGACAAATCTCCCTTTAAGGTCCATTTTGAACAGATAAAAAAACGTGTGTAACTATGGAAAATCGTGCGATTAATCGCTATTAAATATTTTAATTGATTGACAGCCCTAGTTAATAGTAAATATCTAAGTTGTCAGACAGAGAATAGACTAACAGAGATCATAAAATACAGCGGTACAACAACACATTAGACAGCTGATGCAGCTGTGCCACACCTCATATTTATTTGACGTCTCTTTAAAAAGACGTCTCTGAGGCAAGGATGTTAAATGCCTGTTGCCTCGGCTCCTCTCTCCTCGCGTCTCCCGTGGCTGGGACTAAAATGCGAGAAGAGGAAGCGAGGGAAAAAATCGAAGATGTACAAAACTGGGAAATGAGAAAGGCCCCTCTGTAGACACTGCTTCCTGCCTCATCTTTTTCCCAGCGTGCACTCTCTCTGTTCTCAGAACACAAAATCAGGACCCATGTGTTTTTAATCTTGCATTGATCCCACATGAGGGCTGCTATTCTCTCTGGCTGCTCCTCCCGTCTGTTGATTCAGGTGCCATCTCAAGTCGCAGCTGCATGTTCACTACCTAAAGTGCCAGCACCCGGTCATTAACTCCCCCCTCTCTCTATAATCTGTGAATATATACAGATAAAATACTCATCATTATATCTTCTTAATCTGCTTCCGCAGTGAACGAAGGTGGCGTTATACAGTAGTCCAGTCCCTAAAGGGCATCAGAGGACGTAACAGTGCACACACACACACACCTAAGCACACACACAAACAACCCCCACCATTTCCACCTTTCAAAGCTGCTGCCCAGGGTCTCTTCAAAGGCTCTTTGAAGAGTCCGTGATTACCAGACAGCCTGTAACTACCATCCAGCTACAGTCCTCCCAACACACACGCCTAAGAAATCTCACCACAGACTCATACAGTATGAAACCAAAAAGCATATGTCTGGATGTGAATTTCTTGTATCTCACATTCTGTGTGAGGGAGCTTTTCAATGCAGGAGTCTAGCACATCAGCACTTGTTGAACCGTACAGTAACACAAGCCGATAATCCGCACCGGGGTAATTTCAGGGCCGAGTCACACCTGCATATCATGTTCCATTCAATCCTGTAGAGACAGCTCTGCTGTAGCTCGCTGCATATTAGCAGAAAGGAGATGAGAGTAGAAACAGAGAGAGGAATGACGAGAGCAGAGGAGGGAGGGTGAGAGCATCAAAGTAAAAGAAAACAAGACAAGGAAAGAAGTGTGTGTGTGTCTATGTTTACTGTACGTGAGCAGGATGGAGCTGCCTTGTGTTACTGATGGATCGCTAGTATGAGCAACACGTTCTCACCTAACTCGTCACATACTGACGCTTTGTCAGACCCCTCTGCGTCACTTTACGGCCGCTGTAAACACGTTCTTAATGTTGTGAATTCAAACAAAAACACTTGCTTAGGTTCAGGCAACAAAACCACTTAGTTAGGTTTAGGAAAAAACTATATGGTTAGGCTTAAAATTACTGTTTGTAAAGTGAAAGTGAAAGTTAAAGCACAGAACACAAACAGTGCTACAAGGTGACTTGTGCGTCGGCATCACACACCAAATGTAAATGCATCTATGTAAATGTGCTACGCTCAGAGCTAGTGACGTAGAATAAAAAAGGGACAAAGACCGCTTATGGCGGGGATGGTGGGGAGGTGGAAGGATCCAACAAACACAGGACTTTCAACCAGAAGACTGGTGTTCGAAATCTTAGTTTTTTTAATGACATTTGTGACGTGTTTTCTGTACTTCTGTTACGTTGTTTCCGTACGTATTTTACTTAATTTACGTACTTATTTTAAACCAAACCATGATGTTTTTCCGAAAGCTCACTAAGTGGTTTTGTTACCTAAACCTAACTGCAGTTTTGTTGCATGACGTACAAATGACATGCAAAATGTCCTTGCAATGTCATGCTATTTATACACCTTCCCATGAGACCAGGTTGGGGAATGAGAAGCTCATCGCCACTTCTGCCTCCAGATCTACATCAGACCACCTGTTTAATGTGCACCGGCAGTAAACAAACACTGTACTGGTCCATTTAAACTGAACTTAGGTAAGCAGCTGGCCTGTCTCTGCCCGATTCATGTGCAGAACACAATGTCCTAATCGTACTACAGCATGTGAAACATTATTGATTTCCAAACAGACACGTCCTCACCTTCAGGAACGCAGTGGAGGGAGGGATTCAGCATCTCCCTTGTCCACACCAAATCAATGTTTAATTAAAGTGCAGTTTAACAGAGTACCTCTCCAGTCAAATTTAAAAACCATTTACATATCTAAACAGTGCAGCTGATGTGTTGATATATAAAGAGTGATGCACGAGTGTCTGCAGCCGTTACAGAAGCAATCTGAATGAGTAACAGGTGCACAGATGCAGCTGTGCAGCTAAATGTTATGCTTGCACTTTGTTCGGTGCTTTAATTTGGTTTGCAAATTATTAGAGAGGTCATGAGGGGGGGGGGGTTGGGTTTTAATTGACTGCTCACAAACCCCGCCCTCGAATAGCGATTGTCCAATCATAGCTTAGCAACTGTAACTGTGCACAGCAGGCCTGTCAAGCTTTAGATGTTCTCTTCACATGTTGAAGAGGTGTGCATGTGTTGATTTAATACAGATACTCTTTATAGAACGAGTTTGGAGGGTTGTGTTTTTATGCCTCCGTGATGGTGACCGGCCTGGCCGGAGGCATTATGTTTTCGGGTTGTCCGTCCCATATCTCTTGATATCTCAAGAATGCCTGGAGGGGATTTCTTCAAATTTGGCACAAACGTTCACTTGGACTCAAGGATGAACTGAGGGGGTCAAAGGTCAAGGTCACTGTGACCTCACATCTTTCGCGATGACATTTTGGACAAACATGGATGTAAACTGCAACTTGACTTGTTGGCGGAGGCATACAACCACGAGGCGGTAATTCTAGTTTTTGTAGCTTTCAGTAGCTAACTACATTTTATAGAGCTACAGGTTACATTTCAAAAAAGCCTTGTTCACATAGCACATCCAGTGAGTGGTGTTTTCCCACTGTGTTAAGGTGGGTTATGGATGATATTATATCAGAGTTTAGGCTCTGTCCTGCTCTTTATTGTATTTGGGGAAGTCCACGCTCAAGCAACACCAGCCCAACGTAGTTTTGTTGCCTAAACCTAACCAAACTGTGACTGAAAACTGAAAACAATGATTCAGCTCAGTGTAAAAATAGGTTTCTCATGGGACACGAACCACATTGTGCTGGTTGAAAGTCCATGTTTGACCCATTCATCTACCACAACCTCCTCCCTGCATGTACTTTGTTGCTTTTTATACTATAGGAGGCATGGGATAAGGGGGACTGGTGTCACAGCTGCTGTGGGACTATTCTTGGTGCCGTCTCGTCATCGTCTCGTCTTAGTCATGGAAAAAAAAGGTTGTTGACGAACATATTTAGTGATAGTTTTACGAAATGAACACTGGTTTCAGCCAACTCCATGGAGCTATTGTTAGCTTAATTAGCCAGCTGCTAATAAAACAATAGGTAAGGGGGGGGGGGGCTCAGCTGACAGTCATAAATATACAGCATCTTTTTTCACTCATCTTTCTGTCTTATGTGGTGTCATTTATTCTTCACCAGTCGTCTTTGCTCTTATCTGTGTGTTTCCTCTCTGCCTCTTTCTCCTGCTGTCAATCCATCTTTGTCTGTCGTGACAGGATGTCTATCTTGACTCTTGTTCCCTGCACACATCAAAAACCACTCAGCAGCATGTGATTTTTGCTATTCCACACACATACACACAGCTTTTGATAGGTAGGATTGTATTTCTGAGAGCATACACACGGGGCGTTTTTTAACCAAAGAGAAGAATTTATAGTCGGAGATGTAGAGACTCACGTAAGCGCACTGCCTGTAAAGTGAAAGGCGTGCCAGTACTGCTAATCCCACTGAGATTATTATACCAACTGTGCATCTAATGCACTTCCAGCTCCTTGTTTTGTTTGCTGGTCTATAATAGGACCTGTGCTTAAAACCTTAAAACTGCTCCATGACACATGCTGTCACATCATTATCTGAAGCTGCTGGCTACCGTTCAATTAACCCTTCGCTAGGTCCCGCCCGTCGAACACAGACTGGCCAATCGTAGCGTAGCATCGGCCAGCTCTGACCGGGGTCTAACCACTATCCGGCTCTGCACCATAGACTGTCATGCAATGGTTTCAGGTTTTCTTCATTTTCAGGCTGGTTTTGTGGATTTCGAGCTAGTCGAGGTTAAACGTTGCGTTATTTTAGCCTGTTACTGTAACTGAACAGTGTGTATAATCCCTACTGTTTCCACCCGAACGACAATAGAGTTTCACCAACTGTCATTTCCCATCAGAAGAGAGCAGTCTGCTCGTGACACAGCGCAGTTTAAGCTGCGCTCGCCACAACATGCAGCGCCCAAAGTTGGGCTTTGCTCGATGCAGCGAAAAGCAAGCCGTTGGAAATAACTGGTTTCAGAGCACAGTGGTGGCGTTGTCACGTTGTGTCTGAAAGGACATTCAGTGAGTGAGAGCAGGAAAGAGAGATGGAGGGTACCAAGAGAAAGAAATACTCAAGCAGGAGTAAAAAATAAATAAAAAACGGATGAATATTACTTTATACCAGAGACTCACACGCCAAGTTCACACCAGAGGGGCGAATTATTCAGTTTTCTTTCCTGGGAGTTAAAGGTAAAATCACAAGTTTAACATAAAAATGCTGTTGCAGTGCACTTGTTATCATTTTGTTATTTTCACTCTTTTAAAGTCACAAGGAATACAGGAAACAAAGTCCCTCGCTTTAGTTTGGAAAAAAAGGTTGGCAAGTATGCTCCCTGGACTAGCAGCGAGGGACGGGGCTTAGCGAAGGGTCAATTGTCACTTTCTCACAACAAATTAGGAGATGATTTTAGTGTTTTAATGGAGCGTAATGGGATGTTTTTGACAGCTGGCATACCCGAATCAGTTGAAATGTAAAACGATTGGAAATGGATCATTGGGCAGATATTGATCAACTCAAAGATCACTAGATCGACCCTGGTATTGATTGGCTTGAGACATCCCTACTGGCAACACATGCCATGTGAGTCTGTAAGCTTGTAAACTGTGTCGGTCTGTTTGTTTACATATTTATTTTCTGTCTCACCTCAAGCCTTCCAGATGCTGTATAATCCAATCACAAGTTAGGGGCGTGGAAGAATTATCCAATCACATAAACCCAATGACAGAGTAGCTCAACAATCAATACAAGCAGCATAAGCAACCTCATATCACTCTCTCATATTCACACACACACACACACACACACACACACACACACACACACACACACACACACACACACACACACACGTCCAAGCCTGCAATCATCTCAAATTGTTGCCAGGCCAGTGTGTTGGATTATTCATCAAGGCTGTACGGCTGCTGTCCCCTCCGGCGTGTTTGCAGGATAGATCCCTCAGCCTGTCTATCTCTCCCTCTACTTCAGCCCCAAACGCACACTGGTATCCATCACACGGCAAATGCCCCCCTGGAAATAAATAATTAGCTAATTAATAATTAACTGTTTGTAATGTACATAACTGACGGACGCTGCACTCCTCTGCTAAATACCATGAAAGGACAAATGTAGATCAGTTTGTCCCACTTCATTACTAAACTTTGACAAACTTTTTACAAACAGGGAAACAGCGGCTTTACTCTCCAAAATGGACCAGGAGTGTGGTGGACATGACGGAGCTCTTTGGAAATACTGAAGTATGATTGACAGATTGTCAACGTCCTGAAAACAAACATGGCCAAAGTGATTCCAAAACATTGGAGGCGGCAGGAAGTTTTCTTTATAACACTGCTGCTGCTGTGATCTCCAGTCAATCCAAGTTAATTTGTTTTATAAAGCCCGAAATCACTAATTTGTCCTGGAAGACTTTACAATCTGTACGATTATCTCTTATTTTGTTTTGCCCCTGCAGGGAGCTTTTCTGATCATTTATTTCCTTGATTTAGTAATCTGTGCCTTGCATATGAATTAATTCAGTATTTTAAAGTTGTGTGCAAACATTATTTGTTCCCTCAAATTCAACTTTGTACATAGAAATACATTGCCTTAAATTAGACTGAAAAAAACACTGTTAGTTTAAATGCACCCACATTAGTGTGGACTTTATGTTTGTGAATTCAATAAGGGAAAGGTCTTTTCAAAATAAACTTCTATGTTCACAGGTAACGTACAGTTTCCGCTTGTTATATGCATTTTCAAAATAAACCTCCAACATAAGTTTACTTATTTTTTTAGGGTTTACTTACACAACAAAACTACGTGGTTAGGTTTAGGAAAAGATTGTGGTTTGGATTAAAATAAGTACTTTTGTTATGTAAAATAAGTACGCTTGTTGTGTAACTGGAAGTTACGTAACAACTACGGTAAAATAACTCAACGTTGACTTGGTTTCACACGGGACTCTAACAGCGGTGTTCTGGGTGAAAGTCCTGTGTTCGTTTGACCCGTCCAACCTCAACCTCCCCACCCGCCCTACACAGACTTTCTCTCTATTTAAATCCCCCCTGCAGACAGTTTTACTTCCTGTTTTTTGGTTAACGTTCGTTCTCAAACAGAGAATGAGGATGTCTTTAATAGTCAGATGTAATTCGTTGCCATGGCAACCAGATTACATCTTGTTTCAACCCCGTTCAGATGAAACCAGCTACAGTAACTTGGAAAACAGCTTTCCGTTATAGAAACAACCTTCTTTTTTAACTTTGAGCACAAAATATGAGTTCTTTTTCAAAAAGAAATTGACAAATAGTGGAGGGGGGGGGGCTTTGACTTGATGTGTTGGGAGTGACACCGGGTTGGCAAGTAGCCTGTATTTGTTTTATTGATCTACAAGAAATGCGAATGAATGTAAAAATACATCATGTTGTTAACTTGTTTTCACTGGAGAAGTGTATTTGTCAAAATGCCAAGCTGGGAGCTTTTTTACCAAGGACAAGACAAACTAAAATGTTCTTTGTTGAGTTGATATCACTGGTTGGAGTCTCTTCTTCAGTGTTGAGCTGGCATTATGTTGTGAGATGTGTGGACCTGAGGCTGAAAGCTGTAGGCTTCAGGCAGAAACACATCGGGGAATCATGGCCATCTCCACTATTGTGCCTCCATGAATAAGTCCAATTTTGAAAGAAGTGCTGTATTTTGAGAAAACTCTCCAAACAAGTAGCTTCTCACTCAGTCCTCTATTGTGTCACTAGAAATCTGAAGGACAGATTTCCAAGTAAAGAAAATCTTTAGACATAAGACGGAGCAGAACAGGGTGATAATAAACAAGTTTTGCTGCTTGAGAAAGCAGAAAGAGAGAGAAAGCTCTAGATAGCAGAATTTAAAAAAAAAAAACGGAAAAGAGACTGAGAAACAGCTGAAGTAATATTCTCCCAATTATTTACTCTGGCAGTTCATAAAGTCTGGGAGCTATCTGAGAAACCAGCGGAGACACTTTCATGTGATCGCGTCTCAGAAAAAGATTGAGCTGTCATATCCTGAGACACCCTGCTTGACTTTAGGACAACTGATTGCGAGGGACGTTCATTTGGCATTAATTGTAATTGTGCAGCAACAGTTGTCAACACATAAATAAATAAAAACGTTTATGTTGATTTTTTAAAATGCCACAGTAATAGTTTTCTGATTTTGTCACCGCACTTATGCTGAGAAATGTCTGGATTGCAGCACAATGGTAAAGTCTGAACTAATACGTGCTACACGGAGAGGAATTGATTGACAGTTTACTATAAGAGGAGCTCAGTAATGGCCACTGCCATGTTGCCTAGGAGGAGAAGGTACAGGTAATGATAGACTAACATAATAATAGCTACTCACTACTTAAGCTTCATTACATAGATAATGGTCCAGATTTAATGTGGACTATACGTACTGTCCCTTAAACTTCCTCCCACATCACTGTTTGTATGACGTGGGAGAAAGAAAGAGAGAGGTACAGCTGCTGCCTATAGCCTTTCTTTAACCCATGTATCACTAAAAATTACATCCATGTTAGACACAATGATTTACGTTCAGTGCCCGTGAAGGACCAGGATACACATAAATTGGGAGAGCAGGTAAAGGTGGAAAAAAAGGGATTTTATTCACCCAAAGTATTTACAAAATTTAAGATGGGTGACAAAATCAAGCAAAAGTGACAAAAAAAGATATGAAGTACGGCTGTCAAAGGTCGCAAATTCGTTTTAACGCCACTAATTTCTCTAACGCATTAACACAATTTGCAATTTTTCAGTTGAGAGTGAAGATACTGGTATCATATGAAACTAGAAAACGTAAGGAATCCATCGGTACAAACCATGTCATACTAGCTTGTCGGGAAGGAGGTTAAATAACGCTCCAAACTTGCGCTAAATTTTAGCAAGGAAAAACTGGCATGGTCATTTTCAAAGGGGGTCCCCTTGACCTCTGACCTCAAGATATGTGAATGAAAATGGGTTATATGGGTACCCACGAGACTCCCCTTTACAGACATGCCCACTTTATGATAATCACATGCAGTTTGGGGCAAGTCATAGTCAAGTCAACACACTGACACACTGACAGCTGTTGTTGCCTGTTGGGCTGCAGTTTGCCATGTTATGATTTGAGCATATTTTCTTATGCTAAATGCAGTACCTGTGAGGGTTTCTGGACAATATTTGTCATTGTTTTGTGTTGTTAATTGATTTCAAATAATAAATATATACATACATTTGCATAAAGCAGCACATTGGCCCACTCCCATGTTGATAAGAGTATTAATGACTTGACAAATCTCGCTTTAAGGTACATTTTGAACAGATAAAAAATGTGCAATTAATTGCGATCAACTGTTTTAATTTACTGACAGCTGAAAAGAAATGAAAAACATCCCCTTCAATATGTCCGGTTGATGGTGCAACTGGTATTTGCAGCCGCCACAGTGCCAACGCAGAAAGTAACACGACCTTTGTGTGGAGAGATGGAAAGTAAGAATGTGGCGAGTTCCCCTCCTGTCACCAATATGGTCATGTTTTTAGCTCCACTGATTTTACACATCAAAGTTTGTTTACTACTGCAGTTCCTTACTTCTGCTGATGTTGAGCAGCTGGTTCTTCCCTGAGCACCACCCTGCAAATTTTCTGATTTCCTCCCGCTCTGAAGTTTCACTGATCGCTGATGATAGTGTGTTGTCATCTGGAAACTTAACAAGAAGGATGCTAAATGCCGAACCCTGGGGTGCGCTTGTGTTAGGGAGCCACGTGGCGGAGGTGTCTCTGTTAGACCTAACTGTCTGTCGGGGAGGAAGTCCAATATTCATTTGCAGAGTTGTTCTCAAGCCCGGAGAGCTGAGCCTGCCAACCGCCATCCTGATAGGTTTTTTATTACTTCCAAGGTGTGTGAGGGCTGAGTGGAGGGCAGTAGAGATGGCAACCTCTGTGGATCTGTTGGCAGCGGATGCACACTGGTTGGTGGTCCAGCCTGGATGGCATGTGGTCTTTGATGTGCAGGAGAACCAGGATCTCAAAGCAATTCATAACTGCCATGTGTGTGTGAGTGCCAGAGGGCAGTTTATAAAATGTGGTAGTGAGAGAAGAGCTGCATGGTTAATCTGTTGCTTTAGGGTGGACTTTTAATCCCATCACACAAACTCTCACACACACACACTGGAGATCAAATGTATATTAAAAAATATATATATATATATTCTACTAAGGTGCTCATACTGCATTGCACCGGGATCCTTCACTCCATTGTGGCAAAACACACAATCACAACAATTAGTCCCACTCAAGTTTTAAGGGTAATATTTGTTATTTGTGTGTTGTAAGATATTTAAATTAGTACCTAGTAATATATAGTACATACATTTCCCATTTTATCATCAACCTTGGCCATACATGCTGTAGTGTAAACATTAAAGTTATGCGATTGATTTTTATAGTACCAATTTTTAACTATTCATGTCTGTAATTTATTCTGATACAGCCATTAACTGTATTAACACACAGGTGTTAACAAATCAACCAGAACTGAAATCTTAAAGACAGGGTTGACGATGTTCTCCAGTCTACACTATTTGTTGTATTGGTTGAAATGGTCTTTACACCCCGACAGCGATCCATTACTAATGAGCTCTGATAAAGGACCGGAAAAGAGCCGTCATCTGTAGCTGCTGTAATCCTGTAAAAACGTCTACCAATCAGTGCCTCGCGGTGCGCTTGGAAAGAACCAATCAGATGCCTCCCTGCCTCCCTGCTGGTACTCTACCCTTAGCGTGCACCAGCCTGAACTCAAAGCGCGTCGCTGCCACACGTTTACTGGAGAATGGAAGAGAAAACTCAGCCCTGCCGCGGTTACTTGTCATGAGGTAGCGTTGTTGAGTTGAGGTCCTCTCTCCGCTCTGTGTCTGTGAAGTAGTTTCGATGCGGCGGTGCTCGTGCATGTGTGGGGGGGCGTTGCCTTGGAAGGAGCCCCGAGAGGAGGCGGTGGGTTTAGACGGAGCTCCTGAGGCGAAGCTACTTCCAAATGATGCTATCATTCCAACATCGTCGACCCTGTCTTTAAGGATTACAACTTTATACATCTATTATCTCTTAAATTGTCAGTGGAGGAAGAAGAGAATTAGGAAGGAGGGGAACAGGAGTCTTCAAGGTTTTAAAAAGTATCCCTCAGCTCCTTTTTATGTCTTTTCAAACTTTAACAAATTCCTTAAGAAAAAAGTGAAAGCCCCTGGGTTTACTTCACGGACACTCGCACCGAGCCAAGGATGTAGTTAAAAAAAACATTATTTGTTCATATCAAGGTAAAAAAGGGAGAAGGCCTAGTAGCCCTGAAGCCCTGAAGTAAGCCCAAGGGGATCCCTTTTTCTATAGTTGACCAGTTAGACTTCAAGAGCACCTTTTCATTCACCTGCAACTTTACAACCACGAGCACCTGATATGTTTGCTTTTTGCTTCTGGAAAACAAACTCCTCTTCTCTTATTAAAACAAAAAGAGGAAATAGAAAGATCTTTAAACATTGTCTGCATCTTAGCTGAAGAACTTTAGAAGGACATTAGGCAGTTTGCATTGTAGTCAAACATGAATTTCGCTGCATTTATTGACAAAGGACGTACTGTACAAAGGACTAACAACAGCACAAAACACTTGCTGTGAACATGAAGCCACTCAACAGGTGGCTGTTTGGCTCTGGGCTGCCGGACAATAGGCCGGACAATAGGCCTCACCAGGGACATGGTGGAACAACATGATTATGATTTTGTTCAAAGAGAGACGTGGATCACTCTGCTGACAAGTTGATGAGATTGGAGACTTAAAAGCGCACATTAATGTCCAGTCATGGCTGTAGCTTTGTCATCTGTCTGGGTTAGGTGCTGCCTAAGGCTGCATATCACAGGTGCATACGGCTTTTTGCTGACCTATTGTATTACAGTACACACATTGTGCACGATATATAGAGAAATTGCACACAAAAGCACAGATTTTATTATACTACCAATATGAAAAAAATAGTTTTATAAGTCGTAAAATGTATAATTCATGGTGTATCCTTTGTATATGAGTACACTATCTTATATTTTATGATTATTACCACATACATTATTTAACCTTTCCCAACCTTTGTACTGAAGGGACCCCTTTTCTAAAGTGACATATTTTATTTATATTTAATATTATATTCAATGCATAACAATAACAGCACAGAACAACTAATACACTGGACAATTAAGCCACATAGTGAATGCAAGAACTGCAGGACGTTTGTGTAAAAGGAGAGATCTGGATGAATTTTGAGCAGATTATTTGCTGTGAATGTTGAATCAGAAATGAGTTTTCCTGTTATTTTTAGAAACTTTTTATACAATTCTGTCTGTATTATATATTTTTATTGAATTTGTAACAATCATACATACTTAATAGGCTTCTTTTTTTTGACAAATTCAGTGTTTTCTTCTCCCTGACGCTTAGCTCTTTGGTTGTTTTAACTTTTCTAATGCAGGATGCGGCTGTTTAAGAGAGGGAAGGCTCTGTGAATATAACTTGTGTTCAGGTCTTCTTTGTGCCCTTATCATGTTTATATCCTAAATAATAATCCAAACTTAAAAATAACAGTC
Source organism: Sebastes fasciatus (assembly GCF_043250625.1). Lineage (NCBI taxonomy): Eukaryota > Metazoa > Chordata > Actinopteri > Perciformes > Sebastidae > Sebastes > Sebastes fasciatus. Next base: position 27,590,935 of record NC_133808.1, on the reverse strand, counting down.
ATTTAGTTTTCGTCACAGAAATTAATGAAATTCTGAGATATAGGCCAACTGTATATTTATAAAATAAGTTCTCTTACACCCCTTAAAATCAGGAAGGCCTCATGACCCTCCATGAAGCAGGACCCCCAGGTTGGGAACCAGTGATTTAATACATTATACTTTACTGTATGTAATAATTCAGTACCCCATACATGCTTTCTTTATAACATACATGTCAACACTAATACTATTCTACTACATACAAAACATAGTAAACTACTCAGAAACCTTATATATTGGTTGCTTTGGCTGCTCATTGACTACATTCAGGGATTTTAACTCTAGTTCAGATATTTATGACGTGCACAGTACGGTGGTACGAGTGAGTCACCAGCAGTGACCTCGATGCACTGACATTAGCTCGGGCTCAGACTCCTGTAGTTGCTAGGGAGACTAAAATTAATGGCAGGAAATGTCCTCAACTTTTTTTTGTGTATTTCCGATGCTTGACCGTCCTCTCAGACCTCACTTTAATCCTCCTCATAAGGTACTCCAGGTCTAACTTATTGGACCCAAAACAATCAGAGTCGAAAGTCAAAACAAGCCCTCGAAGAGATGAAAATCTCACAAACCAACAGGTCCTCAGCCGCAGTGAGAAAGCTGGTGGTCTGTGACTAATGGATTAGGCGTTTGTTGCTGTGGCATCATAGTTTGCATAAAATATGTCGAGGAACTTTGTATACAGCCTTCTGGCTGCAGCGAAACATGAATAATTCCCAAACTTCCTACAGTAGAGAGCTACATGAGATCCAGAGACACATCATGCAGGAGCTTTTATTCAAAATAAAAACCTTTTATAGTGACAGTCAAACAGAGAATATATGAATTCAGTTACAAAAGTGTCCGTATCGGAGTGATTAGTCCGGGGTTTCATATTGCACGTCAGCTAATCTATATGTTAATCATACAGGGACAGAAGTACAATGAGCTATTCTAGCTATTCTTACACACAAGGTCAGATCCGGCACCTCTCGTTTGTAATTCAAGTCGCAGACGGCCCCGTTTGACCTCGCAGAAAGTGACATAACTGCAGAAGACAGACAGCGAGACGTTCATTAAAACCAACTCCGAATCTAGAATTGAGGCAGGAATGAGACGGGATGAAGGCAGCGGAGCAAGACTGAGCAGGAACTGACAAGAACGATCACAGAAGACGGGAGTTGAACCTCTATTTAACAAATGAAACTGTTACAGAGAGGGAGAGATGAGGAGTGACGTTGACAGTAAGGTAGGAAAAGAGACATGGACGTGGATCAGGGCAGTCATTAAGGGAAGATGAACACGAAAACTGTATCCTGGCAACAGACACTAAAGACTGAAAAGAGCTAACAATGACTGCTTGATCATTTCAGAGTTGGATTGTGTTTGTACATGCCATCATAGTTTATGCCAAAGTGGCGTATGACTTTGACTTACTTCTGTTTTTCTTCTTATTTAACTTCCTCTTTAGTCCTAAAGGAAATTGCTTGCAATATAATCGGTGCTACATTCACCTGTATGTGAATAATAAGAGAACAATATTAAGTAGGTCCCCCTTTTGCCGCCAAAACAGCCCTGACCCGTCGAGGCATGGACTCCACTAGACCTCTGAAGGTCTGCTGTGGTATCTGGCACCAAGCCGTCAGTAGCAGATCCTTTAAGTCCCGTATAAGTTGCGAGGTGGGGCCTCCGTGGATCGGACTTGTTTGTCCAGCGCATCTCACAGATGCTCGATTGGATTGAGATCTGAAGAATTTGGAGGCCGAGTCAACACCTCCAACTCGTTGCCATCCACATGATGTACAAGAAAACATGATTCATCAGACCAGGCCACCTTCTTCCATTGCTCCGTGGTCCAGTTCTGATGCTCACAACGCGCCCATCGTAGGCGCTTTTGGGCGGTGGACACAGGTCAGCACGGGGCACCCTGACCGGTCTGTGGCTACACAGCCCCATACGCAACAAACTGCGATGCAATGTGAGTTCTGACACCTTTCTATCGGAACCAGCATTAACTCTTCAGCAATTTGAGCTCCAGTAGCTCTTCTATTCGATCGGACAACACGGGCCAGCCTTCGCTCCCCACGTGCATCAATATGTGTTTTATCTTGGGTGAACGGCACATCACCTCTGTTGTTGTTACTAATTACTGCTAGTCGAGCTTTGGCCTCTGAGCCTCGTGTCTCATGCCTGGTTGCATATCCAAGCACAGCGCACCGGATGACATCAGGGTTGATTCCCACAGGAGGGACAAGAGACGGGAAACACGATGGCCTGTAGGGAGTCTAATGGAAGGTGGTCTCCACTGCTGTTATTTGGGTGTTTTTATACCGGATATTTCTGTTGTCCCCCTGGAGACAATAAAAAGAGAGTAAAGAGAGGAAGTGTGCACGTGTCAGACATCGGAGTAATTAGCTAATGAGATGGATTATGTGAGAACTCCTGCACTGATAGACGCAATTGGACGCTTTCATCCACCCTCTTCTGTAAAGTCACAGAAACATGTATCCTTCCCCTCCTTGTGTTCCTTTCTCTCTCATTCGATAAGTTCCTCGTCTCGACACTTTAAGCTGTCTCTCAAATGAGCTCAAAGCAACAAAGGCGCACACAAACGCACGCACGCACGCCTCACACAGCAACGTTAGGTCATAAAATATTTAATAAGGGGGTCTCGAGGGCCTTCAGAAGTGATGGATCAATGAGAACGCCCGAGCACAAAGTAATAAATAGTCCATTTTAGAGAGTTCGCCCATCTACTTGCCCGGGGCCATTAACTGAGTATGCACTGGCAACATTTTCCACTTGGTATTTATACACACACATACACACATATACTGTATTCAAACACACACACACACATCCATCCATCATCTGCTGATCCCCGGTCAACAGCCCGGGAACGCTAGCTGTGTTTGTAAAGTAAACAGAGTATCATGCCGAGCATGTTCCTGCCTGTGCACAAGATTGTTACTCGAGGGAGGATGGATGTGCATCAATTAATGACATCTCATAAGGTTTTGTGATGACTCTCGACGGTGTTTACCTCGTCCGATCAATTCTTGTTACCGATCTTCCTCGCTGTGGAAACCAGCAGCTTCGCTTCCAGCAGTGTTGTCTCCTCTCTCACAAGGAGGCCGTACTTTCATGTTTGAATATTTTTGATAGAAATGAACGCTTCTTTGAGGAATGCAGAATACAAATATGATGCAAGTCTTACTTTTAGTGTTTAGATACTGTAAGTGGATAGTTTTTGGATTCGATACTCGTCTAACTACTGAAACTGAAAATTTCTTTGAAGTTTTCAGTGTAATCCCGGGACGTTTACTCCTGGCAGGACTCCTGGCACTTCTTATTGTCAAGTGATTATACACTAATAAAAACATAGTTATGAATATTATATTCCATATAATAGAAGATCCCCCGAAATGTGACACACTGTTCCTTTAAACACATCAGAGGTCGTGCTGAATGTCTGAAGAGCTCCATCACAAATCCGATGTTACGGAGCTGAATCCTTGAGTGAATCCATCTAATTATTTGAGTGGTTTGCCCTTCACATCCGTATTGATCACACTCCTCTCTTTCCTCTCTTCTCTCTTCACAGACAGCAACTTTGTTCTGGGGAACGCCCAGGTGCAGTCGCTCTACCCCATCGTCTACTGCTCCGATGGCTTCTGTGAGCTCACCGGGTACGCCCGCGCCGAGCTCATGCAGAAGAGCTGCGCTTGTCACTTCCTGTACGGCCCGGAGACGAGCGACCGGTTAACGGCACAGATCCAAGGGGCCCTGGATGAGAGGAAGGAGTTCAAGACCGAGTTGGTCTTCTACAAGAAGGAAGGTGAGACGGCACAAAGGAATCTATGCGTGTGTGAAATTCTCAACCACATTAAAGGTGCGATTGATAACACTGATAACATTCAACCACTAGATGTCACATACCCCCCCCCCCCCCCCCCCCCTCCCCTCCCCCGTTCAATTGCATTAGACTTGAATATTTCATGGTAAAGTAATCAAGTAATTTTGCAACATGTAGCTATGCATTAGCTATAGATTTAGCTTACTTTGTGCGGTGGTGTTTCAAGATTCATGTAGCGTAATCTCAGGTCTAGCTTTAGGTAACATTTAGCTTGTCATCTAAGCAGTGGTGTAGTGCAGAGAATACGCAGGTATACGGCGTATGCCTACTTATTGTACAACAGCCGGCCACCCATTTCTAAATCCACTCTGATGCACATATTCGTTCTACATTGTTTGATGGATCGATGTACGGGATAATGTACAGCGAGCGTTTATTGTCGCCCTGAAGGGGTTCCTTTCACAACAACGGCCCGCTAGCTGCACATTATCCCGCATATTACACGGCTACTTACTGAAGAAATCAATAATTTGACACAAAAACGGCCCGCCAGAGTCCGACATCAGAGCTGCGCCCATAGCAACAATCTGTCAGCCAGAACATTAAGACCTCTGGGTATAACACATGTGCAGTGTAGCTGATGACGCATGACCCCGCCTTCTTCCTTCAGAGAGAGAGACAGAGAGAGAGCAACTGTAGAATCAGCATTTTTTTTTCATATTAAACTCTAAGAAATTACAGTTGAGTTCGACCAAAGCACACATTGTTGGAAAGAGTAACGACGGCGGTTTAGGTGAGTTTTATTTTGTTTCTGTCAAGTTTGAATGAATTGTTTTACTGATCTCAACATAAACCGAAATACACGTGGATGATGGCGCAAGCTGAACGGAGAGGGGGGCGGAGGTCTGCGCTCTCAGAGTGCCAGTCTAGTTTTGTTATATAAAAGCTTTTATGGAGCAGCAAAATCAGGAAATGTTGGGTTTTCATCAGCAACTTAGGACTCCTAACAGCTCAAAGTGAAACAGTAAAATAAAGCAGATATCGGAAAAACAAAAGCAGGAGAGAAACTAAACGTCAAACCAGAGATTTCTTTTGTGTGAGTGTGAACAAGGTGCTCTTAGAAGCGCATTAAAGTAACATTTCCCTCAATGAATAAAGCCAAACCATTCCAAAAAATCATGTATGATATTTTAAAGTTGTGCTGAAAAACATATTATATACAGTAGATGTAATGCTATGCCAGATTACATACATTATGTGGAAGATGACTGAGGGAATGAATGTATGAATTACTGAACCATGCATAAAATGAAAAGTCTTGAGGGAGAAGACGGTTGTGAAAGAAGAACAGCAGCACTCATTCATTCTCTATTTATTACTTATTAATTAAAAGGGAGAAAGATTAGTGAGGAGGCGGTACAGTAAAGAAGCAAAGACCCAGTCCACAAATACAAAATAAGAGGAGTAGGAGTAACGTATAGATGGAGGAGGGACGTGGACACATCTGCTCCTCTAAGATATATAAGCCTATAACAAAGAGCAACACAGGGTTATAAAAGCGTGTTTCTCACAAATACACATACAAACGACAAATTAGAAATGCTTTATCAGCTCTCCATGAGCTCACATTAGCATTTCAGCTGTTCCCCAGGGGAGCGAGGGAAATAATAAACACATTCGTATCCAGTTGCTCCCTCAGATCAACAGTTCTCTCACCAAAGCCTCGGGCACAATTTTAAAATTGCATTTAATCTGCTGAGTACATAATCATAATATATTAATATCAATATGATTTAAAGGCAAATTAATTCCCAAGAATGACTGTGAATACAAATTTGGATATTTAAAAAGTTACGGAAAAATAAAAAAAAAGATCTGATGACGCTAGATGAAAAGTCAGAGGATCACCAAAGACCTCAGCATTTCCAAACATAGAGTCACGCTGCTACAATAGCATGGCTAATAGGGGTGGGCGATATGGCCAAAATCTTCTATCACAGTATATGTAATTATATATCACGATACTATAATTGTTTTAATTAAAAGTGGTTTAAAGTAACCATACTGTAAGCTTTAAGGTTAATTTCAGTGTTAACACAAATTTGTATTTTGGAGTATAGCAAAAACAAAACATGACATGACTTTTCCTTCAGGATTTGCTCATCTTTTATTTCAAAAAGCTGACAAAACACTAAATAAATAAAAGTGTGGTAATCCTGTAACCAGAGTTTTTCCTCATCTTGGGTTGGTTGGGATGCCTCCTCCTGCTCTGTATTTACAACTTCACTCTCCTCCTCCACGTCTGCCCAGATGCTAAGTTGGCAGGGGAGTGAAATATATTTCTATGTTGAATGATTGGAAATAACAAAAAAAATATCTCTAAGAAAAAGCATGAAACAAATTGACACCATCTTTCAAAAGTGTTGGGGGACCACTTCCTACCCTCATTACTTACTCATTTGGATCTCAACTACTACTGCCTGTAAAGTTTCGTGACTGCATGTTGTACGGTCGTGACGCTATCACGTTGACAAAATCTGTCCAGAGACAGATAGACACCTCGCAAAGTACTCAGAACAAAACAAACTAAATGTGTTGACCGTTGTGAGTACACCATCCAGGTACTCATAGTGCACTGCCTTTTGCCATACTTGTCAGTGTGAACGCGCTTAGACACTCAAAATAGCAGGCGTAAGTACAAAAGTATGCAAGTTGAGACACAGCAAAGGTGTCTCCAGGACCACATTTTGCCATGATGACACAAACACAGACTCACAAGGTGAAAACAAAACCACGGCTGGTAATGAACAACAAGCACACATGACAAATTAATATACCAAAGACTTCACCAAACCCCTTTTATAACCTTCTGTCAGTAATAACGCTGTGCTCTAATAATAATATCATAAATAATCAATGCATATATATATATATATTAATGACAGCCTTTCATTCCTTATCTTTGTGCCGTGCTCATAGTTATGCATGGCGAGGCAGAACAGAGGACAGTACATGCTGTTTCAGTACTGCTATTGTTTACTAGCGTGTTCCAGTCAAACAGGGACAAATACAGCCTCAATATGGCTGATGTTTTTATTGAGGCCGTCGTCTCGCTCGTTTAAATGCATTATTTACATGCGTGATCCTGTGTGGGGAATTAGTCTCACAGTTGCAGGAAACCGTATGCAGCGTGCCACATGCAGCTCACAAAGTCACGAGTCGGAGATTAAAGGTGAGTAACAGGAAACCAAAACAGCTCGTTTTAGCCTGATTTCATGCATTTATGTACCAACGAGCAGGGGGTTACTTTTCTCGTTTGATAAAGATAAGGCGGGCGATATTCAGCATTTTTCTTAATGTCAACAAATCCCATGAAAAGACCAAAACCAACAATGAATTGACAAGTATTGTTTGTTTATCAAAGCCTGATATATCTTCTTCCCCTGTGTCGTAGAGCTCCATTAAAAACACATCAATGAGCCACACTGTTGCACTGCTGGGTGACATAATCCCTCATTACCATGAACACACACACACACACTGTAGTTTATTTTGACTGAATCCCGCATCCATCGTCCTCACTAGTTCATCAAATGTGTATTAATCCCATAGACTGTATATAAGAAGTGGACGTAGCCACCAAATGATTTGTGGACTACGCTTTTGAAGCCTCAAGTTCGGCATTTTGGCCGTCGCCAAGTACAACCGAACTTTGAATAAGACATTTTTAAACAACCAAAAAGGTTATAATTAACTTTCATGAACTGAAAACACACTGTGAAAAGGTTAAAGTTGTAAGACGAAAACACGGACAACTCCCAGACCGGACAACGCCGTGGTAGCGACCTGTCAATCACAAGGTAGCCCCGCCCTAAAGCATCTCCTGCTTTATGGTCTATTTGACTCTAAATGGGACCATCATTTACTAAATGAACATCATGCTGTATTGAAGAAGACTTGAAACTAGAGATTGAGACCATAAACTCATGTTTACAATGTTTACTGAGGTATTAAATCAAGTGAGAAGTAGGCTCATTTTCTCATAGACTTCTATACAATCAGACTTCTTTTAGCAACCAGAGGAGTCGCCCCCTGCTGGCTGTTAGAGAGAATGCAAGTTTAAGGCACTTCAGCATTGGCTTCACTTTTCAGATTTTTTTATTAATCCGTGGCTGAAAATAGTCTCCAACAAATTCAATATGTAAGGTTTGCTAAAAACTGTAATAACACTTTATATTTGTGACCAGATTTTTTTTAGAAATACATCTTCAGAAGGAATGAATGAGACAGAGAAGGGAAGTCATAATTTACTGAGAGACCGACTCACACATTGTTGGTTTAGTTATTTTCTTGGGATTTGCTTAGGAAAAGAGACACATAGAATAATTCCAGCTCCTTTAAGAAAAGTTATGTTATACCACCAAGCTGGTGTGACAGTGTTTTCAATTATATGCTTTGTGTATTTCTTTTAATTATAGTGAATGTGGATCCAAGTTTGTAAAGCTTGAAGAGTATCTTAACCTCTAGTGGTTTAACTTGTGTCAGTGATGTAGAGGTGTACTCTTGGACTTTATTATGAGTTAGAAGTGCAAAAGATGTATTGCACTTTGCCAGAGTTACAGAAAATGTGATTGCGAGTCCAGTGGGTATAATGGGAATGAAAATGACAATATTTTCCTCCAAATGGTAGTAGAGTAGAAGCAGTGCTTGAAGTGGAAAAAAATAAGTGCCAGTACTCTGTTATTCACATGTTGTCGTGTGTATCGACCTCTATCAGCAAACTCTTATTCCTATTTATTCATTACTTCTTTAAGCATTTTATACTGTGTCAGTCATCAGCTGTGTTTTTTTTTATGGGCTATGCATCTTCTATAGTAGGCCTATAATACTCCAATAATAGTCCAACTGGAACATTATAGGGTTACGGTGGTGTGTTTAGTGTTGGTAGTTAAAGTGCTTTCCTGTGTTATTTGTAGCCTACAGTATAGTCGGGTATCATTCAGGTTGTAGGAGCAGTGTCCCAGTCAGGAATTTTTCATCATTTTGGACCATTATTATTACTAGTTAAATGATTATTTTATTATTTACACGTCCTTCGTCTGAACATTGAATTCTTCTGGAAATGTTTGCCCTAAAAGAGCAGATTCTGAAAGCTTTTAAATAATGTTTCAATAATTCTATTTTTTCACAAAATGAAAAAAGTTATGACGAACAGTTCACTAATTATTTTACAAAAAGGACGTGAACATTGTTTTGATAAATTACAGCACCCTCGTTCTCTCCCCACCTCCCCCGTGCCGTATATCGGCTCATCCAGATGATCTCCACGTAGTTTTCAAGTTCATATGGGGAATAGCAAATACGCTGCCGCTGTGAATCTTTAGGGGAAAAGGGTACCTGATATGGAGAGGGCGGAAAAGAGTACCAGCAGCTTGTGAGAAGTGCTGAAGCGAAAGAAAAATTCACGGTACGCCAAGGAGTAAAATGAAGAAGTGCTGGTACTGCCTACTGGTGAGTACCGGCCCACTTTGAGCACTGAGTAGAGTAACATAAAATGGTAATGCTCAAGTAAAGTACAAGTACCTCAAAATTGTACTGAAGTAAAGTGCTTTAGTAAATGTACTAGATTACATCCCACCATCACTTCTTTCAGCCTGGTGGTAAATTGTTGATTTAAGAAACTTTTGACGGCCACAATCATTTTTGCATCATATCGTTTTTACCAACTTATCGCGTTAAAACACCAACACTGATTTCATTCAGATTCTAAACATCTGCTAGACTCTTCTTAGTAATATCATCACAAACACAAATAGTTTAAATGATGCATGTTCTGCGGTGGAAACAAATGTGATCAGAGCCCAAAAGCTCCCGTTGCAAGAATCTCATACAGCCTATCGAAGGTGTAAGTGTTGTCTGTGGTATTCTAGTTTACAGTTGAGGCACGCACACTTGTGGAGCTTTAAAGTGAATCTATACTTCCTGCAATCTCCTTCTCCACACTGCACTACTCACATGGGGGGATCCTGTGAATCATAACTGTGTAGGTGAAAACAGAAATGCAGGCTGAAGAGCCGCTTTGAACAGTGAGTCTCATTACAGCTGCAGGCAGCACATGCTACCCCTGAATGTAAAGAACGTGTGGTAGCCTCTCAACTGGTCTCAACACATCATTTCTACTCATGAATAATGTACAAACTATGGGATGGTGAGGGGAATATTGACTGACTCATCCTTATATTTCTTTCATTGTTTCACTTTTATTGAACTCTCTCTCCTGAGCGCCTAATTTGAAGTCCATGTGTGTCCTGAGGGCCAGGTCTGTACCCTAGACAATATGTATTCACATAACATGCAGTAAATCACAGGGATTTAATCATAAGAGCTCAGCCTGCTTTCCTTATAACTAACTCACTCACATGTATATCTTCCATACGGACTCTCATTCTCAAGTGTAACACATCTCTTTGTGGAGTGTGTGACCGTAAGCAATTAGTTTACCTCTGAATATTATTTGTAATGACAGAGGGCAGTGCAATTAATCAAATTTCAATTTCAATTATCATGTTGGCTTCCAACAATTATAAAACAAGATAATCAACATAAAGTATTTATTATGCCGTTTTGCAATGACGGTTTTGTTTTATCTCGTGTTATAAGTCCTGCGCACCCATTTCCTTTACAGTGGTATGCTTTCGCCCCGCTCAGTCCCCTCGTGGGACCTCTCCCTGGTGCTGGCTGGCCCTCGCGGGTGCATTTCCTCCATGGCGATGCACCACGACAGTCTAGGTGAAGCTTTACAGCACCCCTCGCCCAGACCTCGCATCTTAGTGCTTGATGTGCCCTCGCTGTGCCCTCTCTCGTGCAACAACCGGGGTGGACTGTTCTCAGTGCTTCTATCGGCAAACCCACCCAACCCATCTTGAAACATGGACCCCCGTCTCGTTTACCATGCTTTGTGGGGTGGGACTTTTTTGCCGTGTCGTCACCATTCCTATCTATAGACCTACAACCAAGTGCACAAAGCTTTTCAGAAATCTAGCATCTTAATTTTGCTCTAAAAATGCACCAAAGTGATGCATTTAACTTTAAAATGTAGGTTGCATTTTCCTTTTAAATGCATGATGTTTCCGAAGTCAATGAGAAATCTTGTTAAATAATTATGATCTCAATATTTATCAAAAATAATTTGTTTTTGCCATAATCGAGCAGCCTTGTCATGTCATTTATATTGAGGTGATGAATGATGATGTTATTGTGCCAGGTACATCATAATGTACATTTGGGTGGAAAAGATGCATTGACTGTATGTTTGTGTTTGTGTTCTCTCTCTCTCTCCAGGTGCACAGTTCTGGTGTCTTCTGGACATCGTCCCCATTAAGAATGAAAAGGGTGAGGTGGTGCTGTTCCTCGTGTCCCACAAAGACATCACTGACAAGAAGGATTCTGAGCATGGACCTGACACGGGTGAGTTTATATGAACAACACCTGCTTACCGGTCTTGTAGTTTTAGCTTTCAACTGCAACTCACAGTCTGTGAATGTTGCCATAAGTGTGACCCACCGTCTTTGTCATCACAAGTTCCACTCTTGATAAGCCAATTCCATTATTGCTGAAGACCATGAGATGCAGCTGAAAGCGCCAGAAAAATGCAAGTGCTCTAAATGGACTTTGAGTTGAGATTATTTATGTCAAAGTAGTATTCCAAAGATCAAGAATGAACCTTCATGCTCTGGAGTTCATAATTTTTTAATGCAATATATTCTATCTGTGAAAGCTTGCTCCATGACAACGCAGTCATTTTGGTTGTATAGTTGGAAGACAATTTTAATTACCCTCCCGCCTGCTCATAAACTTTCTGTTATTCGGTCTAAACAATCCACCAAAATCCTCTTCTGAAAACATTTTAGTAGAGAAATAAGCGATGCCACTGCTGAATCTGGTTTAATTTTAGAACTAGATCGCCTATTTTGACAGCTCCGTCCAAGTTTCGTGAGCCGGACGCGTCGCGCTGTACAGACTCATTAGCATAAAGTTGAGAATTTTCAACTTCATGCAAATACAGACCCTCTCCAACTCACCACAACACTCCCACCATGCACTGGCTATTAATAGAACATTAATGGAAAGCATTGAGACGCCCTCCGTCACCGGATCTGGTGGAAATGCAGTGAACCTTAACAAAGTACTTATTTTAAGCCAAACCAGGATCCTTTCTTTAACCTTAATTATCCATACAGTAGCTTTGTCACAAAATATTTATTTTCAAGCAGTGATAATGTTTTTGAAAGGCACAGAGAAGTTATGTCGTCCTTCCATCACATCAGAAAATGCTTCTGTGTGTCATTCTAGCAGGCATGGATGGTATTTTGTCTCTTATATATCATAGATCTTCTGAACACCTTGAAGGCTTAGCTTCTATCCTGCAGTGCTAGAATATAAACTATAATTCACCAGGATACTGCACCTGTAGGATTTATGAAGTGAGGTCCAAGCCAGGTTAGTCCCCCTCCATTATTAGGTTCCTTTTTTTTAGCGCGTTCACCTTCCTGACATAACATTTGACCAGTTGTAAATGTGTTTGGTTGCTCGGTTGTATTTTCCTCAGAGCTCACACTATTGATCGACCCTCATTCAGGTCCTGCTCAGAGCTGTTCAGGAGGTTTCGAGCTGTTTGTTTTTCGTTCTCCTGTGAAAACAGAGTGAGAAATCCCAGCATGCAAAGCTGAAAGAGCAGGTTTTTAGAGGTGTGTGTTGAGCCCGTGAAGGGAACGTCTTGAATCACTGTGTTGAAAACATTGAATACACAGTTATTACAGACATTAACATTACTTTTTTTAACTTCCAAATATCCTGTTGCCAGCTGAGTTCACTACAGAGAGCTCGACAGTGGAATGTAGGGAGACGCTGAGAGAAGCAGAGTAATCAAGACTCTTAAGATGAAGTGGAGTGTTTAAAATTTGAGTTTTCTTTAGACTGGCTTTCAGAGCTGCTGTCTGTAGTGCTTCCTGGTGGAAAAGAGCACCTGCTTGAAATCACTTACCCAATTTTCCCCCACTTGCACAGGCTCTCTCTTTTGGCTGAATATCTCATTGCCTCGCCGCCGAAATGACTGAAGCCTGCTTTGATATGCTCCGGCTGTGTTTTACAGACCGCATGAGTTATTACATTTCCAGATTCGGAGTGCAGCACACACCACAGGGGACAGAGGACAACAAAATAGACGGAACGGGAAGAGAGAGACAAAGGAGGAGATAAATGGCTTCTATTTCTGATTCATCACCGAGACACGACTATAACATTAACCCTCTGAGACCCGCCATAGACATGTTTTTGTCTTTTTTAGGGGGGTACAGGGGGTGTTTAGGGGGAGATAGCAAGTCAGCAGTAGATGTCACGTAGAGGTGGTGTACCACATCTGAAAGCTGGGAACCTGAAGATTAATTTGAGATGCAGCTCAGCACGAAGTGTCAAGTTGTTCTAGTCATAAATCAGAAAATAAACATGAATTAATGAATTGCTCACTTGTGTCTCATAAGTTGTTGCAGCAGTTTTAGGGTTGAACCATTTGTTACACAGATTTGGTGCCAAATGTAACCATTTTTTACCACTGGAGAATTGATAAAAATTATCAATAATCCCTCCAAAATACCACATTAAGACACCAAGACCTTGAGGAACACCATAGCTAAAGCCATGATGTGATTTGGTATCAAGAAAATTGGAGATTACTTCAAGAATTAAATTTTTCAGCGATTGGATGGCGAGCACTTCTGTTGTGGAAACTGCAACAAAAAAAAAACTTATCCATCCTCTGAATGCTCTAGGTCTGTAGTTTGTGACTGTAAAGTTTCATGAGGCTGTGATTATCCTAGAGGTCACCACAGGTCATTTTATACAGTGAGGTCAAATTTAAAAAAATGGTCTCACTACAATGAAATGGCTCCTATGGGGACTAACATCATCACACATGAATATAGTTGAGCTCATTGGTTCTACAAGAGTCTCAGCTTTACAGTGATACCCAATTCCAACACTGTTTAGGAACCCCAGTATGCAGAAATATTCAGATACATCATTGTTAGAATAGACGGAAATAACACATTTATACTTCATTCAAGAAACTGCATGTTTTTTTGCCCCAAACTGAATGTGATTATCATAAATTGGGCGTGTCTGTAAAGGGGAGACTCGTGGGTACCCATAGAACCCATTTTCATTTACATATCTTGAGGTCAGAGGTCAACGGATCCCTTTGAAAATGGCCATGCCAGTTTTTCCTTGACTAAATTTGGCTCAGATTTGGAGCGTTATTTAACCTCCTTCCCAACGATGACGTGCTTGATGACTCCTTAGGTTTTTCTAGTTTCATATGATATCTGTAACTTCACTCTAGCTCTAAAACTGAACCTGCTACAGCCTCTGAAAGACAGTAAAGTCAGTTGAGATGGCCCACGGTTCCCAGGGGGTTAACATAACCTTCAGGTTTTGGCTAATTTAAGCACGTCTTGATGTGAGAACAAAATGTCAGAGGGGAAAAAGTGAGACTTTGACATTTTATGATGTGACACCAACAATCCCATTTACCTGCTTCTGCTTCTTAGTGGGAGTCTGCTGACTGGATGAGTGTCTCATTTTTGGCACTTAGCGCAGCGTGATGTGCTTTTTTCTGAAACGCAGCATCGGTTGGTGAGACGGAAGGAGATTGAGAGGGACAGAAAAAGACATAGAAAGCGAATTGTGCCCATAAACACTCACAAAAAGTGCAGACACACACTGCTATGCCCTAGAACTTGCTCACACACACACACATGCACGCTGTGTTAATTGACTGTATTAATAATTTAAAGTGTATAGCCAGCCCATTTCCCCCACTAGCACACGCAGGCTCCCCCAGAGAACACACTGTATATTCTGAAAAGCAGCTCTATCAGTAATCACAGCACCCCTAAGGCGTGTAAATACCATCTCCTCCCTTATATTGCATTCCCATATCCGCCAACAGCAAATGCATGTGGAGCAGCGGCAGGTCAGAATGGTCAGCACCTTTCTCTACAAATGAATTTGGTTGAACACCTTTACAGGTGGAACAATGACCCTAATATCTCAGAGTGTTCCAGCTTCCACCTCCTGGGTGAATCAGTGTGTTTATGTTTCCCTTAAAGCAATAGTTTGACATTTGGGAACGATCGTGAGTTAGATGATAATCAATACAACTCTCCCCTCTCTGTGTGCTGAATGTGTATCTGCAGCCAGCAGCCGGTTAGCTTAGCACAAAGACTGGAAACAAGATGTCTCTAAGGAGCAGTGTGTAGGATTTTAGGGGATCTATTAGCAGAAATGCAATATAATATTCATGACTATGTTTTCATCAGTGTATAATTACCTGATAATAAGAATCGTTGTGTTTCCGTTAGCTTAGAATGAGCTCCTACATAGGGGCTGTATTCAAAACCTCATACTATATTAGTAGTACGCACTGATTTGGCCAAAATGTAGTATGCAGTACGCGAACAAAAGCTAAATCTACAGTACAGTATGCATCGGACCGGTCACCTCGCGTACTATATCCCACAATGCAAAGCGTTGGAACGTCACAGGCTAAATGTCTTTTACATTTTTCGTAGCTATTTCATCACTGAATTCACTTCTGAAAATGTTTGAGGCGAGAAATCAACTGTGTAGATTTAGAATATTGGCAGTTTGACGATATTAGACGGCGAATCTAACATTTGGAGTTTAGAAGCTCCACAAACTGCCGTGACAGTTTGCTATAGCGCCTGCCGGGGTCGCTACCTCGCCAGCCGGGCGGTCACTCTCACAGACCGCTATGAGCTGGCTGAAGCTCTCTCTAGAGACCGGTCTGTAGACGAGAGGCTTTTATTTCCTCGTTGACAGATAGTTTGTTTAAATATCACAACACAAATGTCCGTTATAAATTAACGGGAACCTGTTTATCTGCCTTTTTGGAGTTCAAAAGCTCCACAATCGCCCCGGGCGTAGCTCGCTCGCCAGCTGGCCGGTGACGCTCCAGAGCAGCAAAGGGACGAGGGAAGAGGAAAGAGCAGACTCTGATGGGTCAACAAAATTTACGTTACTCAAACTGCCTTTTCAGTTAAGTTACAGCAACAAAACAGTGGAATGATGTCCCTACAGGTATTAGAGTAATGTTAAAACGGGTCAACAAACACAACAACTTTCATACAGGAGACCGGTGTTTTGTTTTGTAAGTTACGTTTGTGACATTTATTTCCATACCTACCTGTGTTACGTTGTTTCTGCACATATTTTACTTAGTTTACGCACCTGTTTTAAGCCCGACCATGACGTTTTTCCTTAACCTAACAAAGTGATTTTGTTGCCTAAGCCTAACTTCGGACTGTTGTTTTGTTACGTGGCGTACAAATGACACACGAAAAGCCTAAAATGCGTCCTCCTTGTAATATCATGCTGTTTACAGTATATGCCTTCCCGTTAGACTGGGTTGCTGAAAACATACACTGTGTTTATGCCACATGTTTATTCATAATAATGGATTTGTGAATAACCGCCAACTTCACAGTACATACGGAGAGAAAGAAAGAGTCCCAGTGACAGTGGTTAGTCTCTCCATGCTGTTTGAAATCCTCCCTAGATACGATGAACAAATCAAATTTACTGTCTGAATATGAAAATGATTTGGTTACAGGGGTTGCCAAGCATGGCATCATATTATAGACGGACAGAGGGACAATCATAATAGGAAATGTACAGTGGAAATGGAGAGAACAAGAAAAGACTTTCCGTCGTTGATGATGGCTTAACAGAAAACAACTCCCTTTACTTATGAATCTACCTGCTCTACTTCTCTGTGTCATTTTTCCTTCTCTACCTTACCTGATCTTTATCATGTTTTCATCATTGATTCTGTTCTGTAAATACGGATCTGGAGCAGAGCCCAGAGCATCGAATGCTACCTAAAGAACTCCCTGTTTAGTCGATAAAAAGCCACGAGGGCAGACAGCAGGTCAATATGACATTAAATATTTACACAAACAGTGGAGCAGCATGTGTACAACGGAGTAGAGAGCTGGCACAGAGGAGTTACGATCTAATACACAGGGACTTCCACTCTGAAACACGTTTACAAAGAGAGCCACGTGACACTGTAGGCTGCTTTACTGAGACAGCGTCATGGTATAAGCTGATTTGCATGAGGTGGGAACATACAGTTGATGTCTTTCTCTGCATCTGACTTATAAAATATAGCAGTTAAAACCCTCTTGAAGCTAGAGTTGGTATGAAACTAAAAGACCTAAGGAATCCATGTCATGCTAAGCTTGTCAGGAAGGAGGCTAAATAACGCTCCAAAGTTAATTTTGGTGAGGAAAAACTGGTATGGCCATTTTCAAAAGGGGTCTCTTGACCTCTGACCTCCAGATATGTGAATGAAAATGGGTTCTATGGGTACCCACGAGTCTCCCCTTTACAGACATGCCCACTTTATGATAATCACATGCAGTTTTTTGAAAGCAGTATGAATGTGTCATTTTCGTCTATTCTAACAATGATGTATTTGAATATTTCTGCATACTGGGGTCCCTAAACAGTGTTGGAATTACATAAATTGGGTATCACTGTAAAGCTGAGACTCTTGTGGATCCAAAGAGCCCAACTGTATTCATGTGTGATGATCTTAATCCCCACAGTAGCCATTTCATTGTAGTGAAACCATTTTTTGAAACTTGACCTCACTGTATAAAATGACCTGTGGTGACCTCTAGGATAATCACAGCCTCATTAAACTTTACAGCCACAAACTAGAGACCTAGAGCATTCAGAGGATGGATGGCTTTCCTAGCCAGATTGACAATAAGGGGGTTTCTGAGCAGTTTCCAGAACAGAAGTGTTTGCCATCCAAAACGCTGAAAAATGCAATTCTTGCAGAAATCTCCAAATGTCAAAAGTTTTTTATTCCAAATCCCAGCATGGCTTTAGCTCTGGTGTTCCTCAAGATCTTGGTGTCTTAATGTGGTATTTTGGAGGGATTATTGACAATTTTGTATCAATTCTCGAGTGGTAAAAAATGGTTAAATTTACCACCAAATCTGTGTAACAAATGGTATCAACCCAAACATTACTGCAGCATGAGACAAAATAAAGCATGGGAATGGTCATCACATACTCCCATCATAGTGTGCTAAACACTTATACACTTTCACAATTTATTTTAAGTAATTAAATCATGTTTTTTATTTATTTTTTATTTACTGCATCTCAAATGACTCTTCAGGTTGCAAGCTTTGTTTGTCTTTGTTGACCTGCTGTCTCCCCCTAAAGACCCCCTGTACCCCCCTAAAAAAGACAAAAGCACGTCTATGGCGGGTGTCAGAGGGTTAATGTTTATAGTCTCGTCTCAGTGATGAATCAGAAATAGAAGCCATTTAAATCCTCCTTTGTCTCCCTCTTCCCTTTCCGTCTATATTGTCGTCCTCTGTCTCCTGTGATGTGTACTGCACTAAGAATCTGGTAGCTTGGATTTGCTTGAATTTTTAATTTTTATCAGTTCTTGAGTGGTTAAAAAAATGGTTAAATGTAGGACCAAATCTGTGTAACAAATGGTATTAACCCCAAAAGCACTGTCTCTTGGCTCAGAGTGTTTCAACCGACACAGAGCTCGGTCTTAATTCTCCCCCTGTGTTGTGGATTGTGGCTCAACATGTTCCCATCTCCTCCACAGACGAGGAGACGGGTCTGGAGGTGCATCAGGTAACTCGCCCTCCAGGCTTCAACTCCAACCGCCGCCGTAGCAGAGCTGTCCTCTACCACCTGTCAGGACACCTGCAGAAACAAGACAAGAGCAAACTGAAGCTCAACAATGTAAGTTTCTCTGCATTCATGCTCAGTCACCACACAGGTTCATTATATTTATAAGATGTTTGTTTGCCAGATAATGTATTGCATACCAAACTAGCGGCAGACTGCTTCTCATGCAATCATTATTGTTACTTTTGAGACTTTTGCACTGATGATTACATTCAAGTCACAGAGGGAAGGATAAATATAGTACAAGCCAATCGTTAAAATCCCTACAGGTTGTTCAACAACAAAGAATCCAGATTCTTCAAAGACTCCAGATGGCATAAGAAAGGTTATATGCTACTTTACAATAAAAAGAAGTTTGTTTTTTCCCCAAGATGTTTCTTAAACCAAACAACAAGGTCTAGCGTTGTGGTAGATCTGCTGCAGTCCACCCACCCTGACAGATGGTACAGTATGAAGGTCATCTGGAGTGTGTTGCTCACTTCTGTTTGACTTTGGGGTAAAAGTGCTGCATTTCGCTGATGTCAGTGATAAAACAAACATGCAGACCTGTGCAGTTTACATCCTGCAAGTGTGACGCCCACTTATTGAGGGATTATATATTATAAGGGATCAGTGGGCAACCTCTGGGGTCTGAGAAGTGAAGCTGAAGTACCTCAAACTTGCATTCTTTCTAACAGCCAGCAGGGGGCGACTCCTCTGGTTGCTAAAAGAAGTCTGATTGTATAGAAGTCTATGAGAAAATGAGCCTACTTCTCTCTTGATTTATTACCTCAGTAAACATTGTAAACATGAGTTTATGGCCTCAATCGCTAGTTTCAAGTCTTCTTCAATACAGCAGGATGTTCATTTAGTAAATTATGGTCCCATTTAGAGTCAAATAGACCATAAAGCAGGGGATGCTTTAGGGCGGGGTTACCTTGTGATGGACATGTCGCCACCATGGCGTTGCCCGTGCAAAATCCAAGATGATGACGGACAAAATGCCACAGTATTTGACATCATTTTATTTCTGCTTTTTCCAACACTGAATGAAAACTCTGCGATATAACACACTTAAAATGAGTGAAGTGCAGTTTTTACGGCTGCACTGTTGCATGAAAAACTCTAAATGTCCTGTGAAATATTTGATTATACACGCTGTAATTCTACCTGACACACAGCTCACTTGTACTTGGTATTGTTGGAGACCTTGGGATCTTGACTAGAATTTCTATTAGACTTTTGTGGGTTTTCATAACACCTGTCTGCACTACATGAGCTTGAAGAGGTTCAGTGAACATAAGAACACGTTTAAAAACGTGAACAAGAGAAAGAGAGAGGTGGTGTTAACCTCTTTCTCTCTCCCTGTAATCTAATCCAGAACATGTTCGGGGACAAGCCTCCGATCCCGGAATACAAGGTAGCAGCCATCCAGAAATCCCGCTTCATCCTGCTCCACTATGGGACCTTCAAGGCCGGCTGGGATTGGTTGATCCTGCTGGCGACCTTCTACGTGGCCGTCACCGTGCCCTACAACGTGTGTTTCACCGTGGTGGGAGTGCGGGACGAAGGGAGCAGCACCGCCCCACGAAGCCCGCCCAGCGTCAGCGACATCCTTGTAGAGATCCTGTTTATTTTAGGTGAGAGAACGTACTTTTGTTTGTTAAGCTAAATTACTTTCTCTCGTGACAAACACACTGACGGAGGACACACACCTGTTTGATAAGTGCTTTCTTTTATCAAACACTAGCTTCAGTAATTAACAAGATTTAATGATCGTAAAGATCGTCTATTTGTTGGACGTATTCCCGCCCCTGATGGGAAGTCAATAAAGCAGCCCGTCTCTGAGAGGCTCATCAGTCATGATAAAAGTTTAGCTGAAGTTTTTAATGATGCATACTCACAGCAGTGAAAAGGATATGAGCCATTCACAACAGCCCATTACGTCTCATTGTTAACTCATTTCCTAGAAAACAACAGGCCTCTCTGTCCCCGCCGTTGTCCATCTAACAGTAGGAGAGTAGTATGAGTGCTCTTCAATGGACAATTTGCCTTAATGGGAAAGCAAACTTCTGCAATGAAATTATACGAGCCACCCGCAGTTAAAGATATCCTGTTTGTTAGGACTAATAGGCCTGTTTATCACTACGGTCACTCATTGAAATGTGCCATCAGGCTTCTGATTATTGGCTCATTTTTGTTTATAAAGCTGCTTTTTATGAATTAACTACATCCCAAAGACTCCTGTTAAGCCCTGGAACATGGAATAGCAGGTTAACTTGAGTCATGCTGGTGGTTTTGACATGTTTGAGCCAGTTAACAACAAATTGCATCACTGCTTTTAGACATTTCTGTTAATGTTTAAACAATACTGTATGAGACTGTTTTATGTTATTTATTGGAGCATTCAAGGAGGAAGATTTAAAGGAACACTTCACCCACAAAATGACCATTTGTATATCAATAACTCACCCTGTTTTACTTAGAATTCTTGTAAAAAACTTTGTTTTTCTCTCATGCCTCCGTGGTGAACGAAGAATCAAACAAACGGAGAGGAGTCTTGATGAATTGAAGTAAATGAGGGTCGCGTTTAACAAAAGCAAAACTATATAAAAACATACGTTTACAAATTCGAACACAATTCGTACAGTATAATCCAAGTCTCATGTATCCAGTCGTATGCTGACTACTTCCCAAACACATGCATCTTTGCTAAAACCTTAATATTTAAAACACTTCCGCATAAACAGTCACAGGCTTGAGCAGACGCGCCTGTCCGTGCGAGTCCGGACGTGTCCGAACGTGTCCGAAGTGTTTTAATAGTAATGTTTTAGCAAAGATGCATGTGTTTGGGAAGTAGTGAGCATATGACTTCATGGGAGTGTGAGAGTTTGTAAACCAACCCCCATTTACTTCAAAGGGATCTTTAAGTATTTATATATTAAGTTTCCTATTTTATTGAAAACTTTGGAAATTGGTGGCTTCCTGGAAGGTAATAATCTAATCTATAAACTGACATTTGAAAATAATCGCTAATGCAGTATAAACTTAAAGGGCAGGTCCGTTATATTGTTTTGTTTTTGTTGAGGTTTATATATCATTCTGTAGCTTCACAGTAGTCCCTTATGTATTCACATCCGAAGTACGTATGTTTTAGCATCAAAATGCCATCTAAAAACGTTTTCCTATGTGACCTGACGAGGCTTTCAGCATGATGACGTTCTACATGCAGTATATATGCATATATCCTTATTCATAGTCAGTGTGTATTATAGTAAATTGTTTGGAAGTCAGAATGCTCCCAGTTTGGAGAAGCAGGCAGGAGTACCGGCACGGAAGCTAAGTAATGTCCTGCTGTGGACGCCACGTTAGTTCGGATCCAAAAATCACACAATAACACAAACAGACTTAGCGATGGATGCAGCGGTAGACCAGCAACTCTTGTGTTGTGAGAGGTCAAATTACTGTTTTTTTTAATGGAGTCTGGTGGCTTTGAAGACGGCAATAAAACAGCTTCACTCTCCTGTCAGAAAGGAGAGTGAAAAAGTAAAGGTAAAGCGGTGAAAATATTCTAAATATAGCGTACACTTAAACTGATATTGATTATTTTAGGTGCTTAAAATACGTTTTTCCACTACCTCACCGTCAGACAGCCCTTTCTGACAGGGAACTGAAGCTGTTATATCACTCTCTTCAAAGCCACCAGACTCCATTCATAAAAGCAGTCATTTTAACTCGCAGAACACGGGAGTATAAATACAACCCCACTTCAAAAAATCCAAACTAACCCCTTTCAGTTATTTCCAAACTTAACACAGCTGACTTTGACTCAGCTAGTGCTAGCGTTCACATTATTCATCACCTTATTGATTTGCTTACTTTGGTAACCTATGTCACTGCTTTTTGCCAATGACTGAGATGGCGTTTCCATTTGAAAAAAAGGGAAAAGAACGCATCATGGACCCGCCCTTTCATTTTCGATGAAGGTCAGACCTGAGAGTTTTAAACCTGATTAGAAAAAAGACTTTTAGTTTAACTCTTCTCTTTGCTCTGCCTGAATAAAGTTTTGTTTTCTGCGATTAGTTTTGCAACTTCAAGAGCACCTTTAATTTCCCTGGAGATACTGTATATGAAACTGACTGAGGACTTTTTGGCTTCTGCATACTTATTGTGTTTTGAGTTTTGTTTTTAGTCAGTCTGCTATAACGTGCAGTTTATGAAGTGCTGACATCTCTTTCTCTGTTCTCGTCAAACTTACATTGTGATTCGCTGAATAACCATCGCTGCTCTGTATGTTAGTCGTCATCGTTTGTCACCTTCACCGTCCTGTTGGTGATTCCTGCTGTCAGCTTCTGCTGTTGTTGTCGTCCTCTGCAGACATACTGCTGAACTTTCGAACTACTTTTGTGAGCACGTCGGGTCAGGTCGTGTACGACGCCCGCTCCATCTGCGTTCACTACGTCACCACCTGGCTCTTTGTCGATCTCATTGCCGCCCTGCCCTTTGACCTGCTGTATGCTTTCAACGTCAGCGTGGTGAGTCTCCTCTGTGTGTGTCTACATTAACAAAGTGTGGCTTCTTATTTCACCTTTTGTTTCTCTCTAGGAAAGAAAAGCACTTGAATGTGGACACATAGTCTGTCTCTTCCTCCTACATTCACCCTCCACACTAACACACCCAATGGCAACGAGCCAAATGAGGAGAAAGAGAGAAAATGACTGCATAATGCCGTCGGCTTCCTCGTGAATTTATTAGATCAACATTTCATCCAAACTGATGCTCATCAGACAAACAAATGGCACCGAGCCAATCTGGTGTTAGTGCACACACTGCAAGTCTCATTAACTTTGTGTTTCCATGCTCTAAATGCTACAAGATGATTCAAACTGTCGGCTAAAGTACTACACATGCATGCAAAATGAGTATTGAGTTTTAAATTTTAATATGGAGGAGAAAAATGTTTCATATCATGTGAAGAATAAATTAAACATCCATCTTTTGAATAAAACTGTCAACTCCACGAGGGAAGTATTAATAGCACATGACGAAGGAATGAATAAACGATCACACTTTTACACTTCATTCATTTATATTTATATTTAAGAAGCACTGGAGGTTGAGACTGCGTGTGTGATCTGGTGTGGTATATGTATGTATCTTTCTGTGCAGTACTTTGGCGTCCACCTGCTGAAGACGGTCCGGCTGCTTCGGTTGCTGCGGCTGCTGCAGAAGCTGGAGCGATACTCCCAGTACAGCGCTGTGGTTCTCACGCTGCTGATGTCCATGTTCGCCCTGCTGGCCCACTGGATGGCCTGCGTCTGGTACTTCATAGGTCGCAAGGAGATCGAAAGTCCTAGCTCCTGGGATATCGGTCAGTGCACACTCTTTTACTCAACTTTTACTTCAGTGTATCTATGATAATAATCCAGTAGTATATCTAATAATATAAACCTCTGATAGTAACCATTCTGCATAATAAAAACTTTTACTTTTAATACTTTTACACCTACTATGAGGAACTTGGCGGTCCATGTGGACAAAAGCGATGGTATTCCCGAGCACCAGAGTCCCCTTAGAAAACCTCTCATTTTACTGCAGGCTCTGACAGTCTGCCCCCGTTCAGTCCTGGTTCTGGTTCTCCCGTGCCTCCCTTCCCTCCAGCGGGCCCAGCAATATGGCCTGGGCCTCTGGGCAGCGTGGTGTCTGTGTTGGAGCAGTGAGGCGAAGCTCTGCTCTCCGCCTCCTGCCAGGTCGAAGGCGGCAGCGAAGCCGGATCTGTGTCTTTCCACGGCGGGTTTATTGTTGCCAGACGCCCCCGCTGGAGTCTGAGCTGAAGGAGTTTCTGGTGAACTTACGTTCTGTAAATCGTTTGGTCTGATGCTGCTGAGAATCGGACCTGACGACAAGCACTAAGAATAACTGTATATGAATAACCAATATTCTAGCTGATGGTCTTATTTACTTACGTAGGTCGTATAGAGGCATCAGTATTAAATTGAGACAGTTTCATAACCAGTTAAAAGTTCCTCACACTTCTGCACTTTTGTTCAAGTAAAAAATTTGAACCTTTATGGGTGGCATGTTGTGTTCAGCCCTGTCGCCTCAGTTTCAGTAAGACGGTTGTGTGTTTGAACCCGTCGGCCGGCTGGGTGGAGTTTGCATGTTCAATCTGCCTGCATTGATTTCCTCCCACAGTCTATAAACATGGTGGTTAGATTAATAACGGATGTAAGTACTTCTTCCACACAGACATACGTCACAGATGTCAGTCCGTGAAGCTACTTTTATAACCTTCACTTGTTACCAAGTTGTCGAGGCTAAATAAAATGTTCCTATTAGGTATTTACAGTAAACTGTGCACTCCTCAGCTCTATATTTAGTGTCTGTGGGGTGGGAGTGGTGGAAAAAACCTCTCTGAAGCTGCTTAATGGTCCATTTTTCTCTGGGTGAAAAGCTTTTAGTGCACAAGTTTTTAATTGTATACTGTAAATATCCTGCCAGCGACAGACACCAGAATTTCATTTGGGCAAATTGAGCAAATCTAAGATCACTCTTCTCAATTACACTGTAAACTCTGTCCCCAGGAAAAACATTTTTAGTGCTCCCAAATGCAGATTAAATGAGATTTTATCTTATTACAGCCCCTCTTTATGGTTTAGTATGATGAGATGTGTAGTGGTTGCCATGATCGGCTTTAACCGTTTGCACATTCACCTACCTCGTCTTGCTTGAAAGACAGGTCTAAGATGACACCTCAGCAGAGTAATGTCAGTAATTTTGTATCCACAACAAAGGCGCCGAAGCAGTTACGCGAAAATACGGCCCCCACGTGTCTCAATTTTCAGCACGACCGATGCTTTTAATAAGACGAAGCTCTGTTGATATTCCGCGAGCATCTCTCGGTGGAGAGTCTCAAATCCTGCGGGGGACATGAAACTCTGGCACACAATATGATAAACTTGTAAACACGTACAAACAGACAGGCAAGTTTCCCAGGGAGCAATCTTTAATTCTTCTGACTGTGAACCGGAGCAAAGATCAACACGAGTCTTTGTGTGTCTTCGGCATGTTGTTGAGTCAAATAATAAACAGCGTGTTTTCTATGGACTCAGGGACACATAACGAGATGTTTACTTCTCTGCTTATTCTCCCTCGTTCTCTCTCACTCGCTGCCTCATTCTCCCTCACTCCATCTCCCTTTCTCTCTCTCACATTGATTTGTACCAACCTACCTATCATTATTCTTTCAGCAAACCACATAATGACAGACAGTCACACCGCAGTCAATTCATGTCAGAGCTCCCTCGATTTACTATTCAGATAAACGGGGGGATCCAGGGCACAACAAAGACCGGTCCGACCTTTCCGTGACACCAACTGTGATTCACAATAAAGGTCTGATATCGGCATGTACGGAGGTCTGTCTGCCAGTCAATTGGGTGGTACTTGTTGGGAGAGGTACAGCTTTGTCTGCAGGGCTATCGGTAATTGAGGGGCAGTGGAGCCACACAAGACACGGTCTACTGAGCTGGACAGAAAAAGAGGATAAAGAAATGGACATATCATGGACAGATCGTCACGCATACTGTAGGAAACTTTAGATTTATCACTCATCTTGCAATTTATTAAGAGCCAGAACATCCAAATTTCAACACAGCGGTAGTCTTAGGCCTTAGAGGAGGCAAGCAGGCGCCAACTACCACCGCTGTCAGTCAAGCAAAAATAACCCCAAATACACAGTACGCTTCTTTAATATTTAATACCTTCATTTTGAAAACCACCACAAGGATGGACACACAATGGAAAAAAACACCCAGCACGTCTCAGAGGAGCTGCATCTGGTGTTTTTCTTATTGTCAACAAACCCCATGAAAAGACCGAGGCTGCTGTCGAATGGTGTTTGTTGCTCAGGAAGGTTCCTAACTAGGACTGCAACTAAGGATTACTTTCATTGTTGTTGTTCTTGATTAATCGATTAGTTGTTTGGTCTATAAAATGTCAGAAAATTTAGACTTTTTTATTTCTTAAAAGTGATTATCAAAATAGTTGGTGATTAATTTAATAGTTGACATCTAATCGATTAATGGTTGCAGCTCTAGTGGCAGCCATGATGAGAGCTGGTCAAGTTCTCTGAATGCTAAAGAAATGTGCTTCAGTGCTTCCTTTCTTATCTCCGTTAACATCCTCTGCTATCTATACTTTTTTATTGGGAGAATAAAGTAAATTGAATTGAGCACAGTAATAACATTACAATAATTTGATTTCAGTCACTGCTGTGACTACTCCCTGACACACCTAGCCGACGCTTTTCGGCCAATTTAGCATGTTGAATCGGTGGAGGAGCTTGTTGACGAGAGAGATCACTCTGATTGGCTGTTCAGCTTAAACGAATCAGTGCGCGAGAAGAGAAACAGATGTGAGGAAAAGCAAAACAACAAATAATAATCTTTATTTATATAGCACCTTTCATTACAAAGTGCTTTACAATAAAAACAGAACACATTTAAAACACAACGATAACGAAATGTACTAAAGTAAAATAACTTAACACATAAAAACCCAGAGAGTAAAACAACTGAAGTGTCATAAAACATAAATAAAATCACAGAAAAGCAATTCTAAAAAAGTGAGTTTTTAAAAGTCGCGACAGAGTTTGCAGCCCTGATTTCTAAAGTCAAGAGGAAAAACACACTTCTCATGTTTCATCTTCATCTCATCTGATCGTTCCAATACACGGATATTTTCACAGCGACTAGGCCGTCTGGGATGAAGCTAAGTGTTGAGTGAGAGTGGTCTGAAAATGGTCGGCAAACTCCGCTTTGTTTCATGTACGTATTATAACAACGGCTTGTATATCTGCCGTCCTCGGTCTTCCAGTTTCCCTTTAAAGACAGAGAGGCAGACGGGAGTTCAGCACCACAGACAGCTCACATGTGAGTCCAGTCAGCTCTGCTCGACAGAGAGGAAGAAATCAGCACCTTGGACAGAGACAGAGGAAACACTGTGAACAGTTTCTACCAAATGAAGAAGAATTAAAGGCCTCATTTACATATTGTCATTTCAAGTGGTTGCCTGAAATGATCATAAATTCGATTCAACATTAAACAGTTTCAACGAAAGCTGCACATGACTCATGAAGGGAGGATTTATAACAGGACTGTTGTATCAGACTTCATCAGTTTTAGCTTTGTTGTACCAAACGATGACTGGCAGGGAAATTATTAGTTGGGTATTCAGGTTGTTTGTCTAATTGTTTTTCTCCTTCTTGTTTTTTGCTTTCTTCTAATCCTCGGCTAGCATGTAAATTCTACAAAGTGTAGCCTTGAGCACTTTATTAAAGAAGATTAAAAATCAACAAATGACCCATGAAGCTTTAAGTATAACTCATAGTGATTTGATCACCTCTTAATAGAAAGCAGCAGGAATCAATAATATTTTAGCATGTGATTTGCACCCTTATTATAAAGTGTTACTGATTTACCTACACAAACAGGCAGTAAGGTGGTTTAAGACAATATGTAGTTTATTAAAGGGGAGAAACTACAGGTGAATAGGGTAAAAGATTTAATTAACAGATATCGCCATGAAACTTCTCCAGTTCATTACTGACCTTAAGACAATTATTTTTTGTTTTACAGTTCTGAAAATATGTATTTAAATATGCAAATTAGATTATTATCTTATTACATTTTAGATAATTTGCATACATTTCCAGAACAGAAATCTGAACATTGGATAAAGTCATTTTTGTTTCATATTGTTGACATATTAGAGCCAACGGTTCTTTTTTATATCTCTTTTTATTACTCCATAAATCAGAAAATACTGTCAACAGCCATAAAAAAGTAATCTTTCGCCATGTTTTTAGGGATAAAATGTTTTATAAATCAGGCTATGAATGATATATGAACAACAGCCTCAGTGAAAACCTTCAGAATATAGATAGGAATGAAACTAGAAAGTTTTGTGTATGTAAGAGTTACTGAAGTGGAGATTTCTGGCTCAGAGTTTGAGAAAAACTTATTTTGAGAAAACAGCCTTCATAGATATGTATCGTAAACACACTACAGGTGAATATAGGGTCAAAAATAACTAATAGATATCACCATGAAACTTCCCCAGTTGATTACTTACATTAAGATTACATTGTCATTTTGTGTTACAAGTTTTCTGAAGTTTTCTGTTTAAGTATGCAAATATACAGAAATTTACAGACGCGAATAGACAAAGTAGTAAAATAAACACCTAAATGTATATCTAGGATGTTTTCTTTCCACTAGTCTGAAAAAAGACATGTTATGGAAGCAAAATAGCCCAAAATCGCAAAATTGACCATGAAAAACAATATTTTTTTCCTGTTAAACACCAAATATTCACTGCTGCCGTTATAGATTATAATTCTTACAGTCTTTAATGCACATTTTTTTATAACAATTTACAGTCTTTAATGCACATTTTTAGATTATAATTTACAGTCTTTAATGCACATTTCTGCACATTTTTAGAGTATAATTTACAGTCTTCAATGCACATTTTTGCACATTTTTAGATAATAATTTACAGTCATTAATGCATATTTTTTAGATAACAATTTACAGTCTTTAATGCACATTTTTAGATTATAATTTACAGTCTTTAATGCACATTTCTGCACATTTTTAGAGTATAATTTACAGTCTTCAATGCACATTTTTGCACATTTTTAGATAATAATTTACAGTCATTAATGCATATTTTTTAGATAACAATTTACAGTCATTAATGCATATTTTTTAGATAACAATTTACAGTCTTCAATGCACATTTCTGCACATATTTTTGATAATAATTTACAGTCTTTAATGCACATTTTTGCACATTTTACATAATAATTTACAGTCTTTAATGCACATTTTTAGATAACAATTTACAGTCTTTAATGCAAATTTTTAGATAATAATTTACAGTCTTTAATGCACTTTTTTGCACATTTTTAGAATATAATTTACAATCTTTAATGCACATTTTTAGATTATAATTTACAGTCTTGAATGCACATTTTTAGATAATAATTTACAATCTTTAATGCACATTTTTAGAATATAATTTACACTCTAATGCACATTTTTAGATTATAATTGACACTCTTTAATGCACATTTTTAGATAATAATTTACAATCTTTAATGCACATTTTTGCACATATCATCTGTCACTTTATGTACGTACCTGACACTGTAAATGTAAATCCTACTCAGTGTACATACAGCATATAGACATCTCCACATGTACATGCTGTACATAATCATCCAGTCCATGTATATCCATCCAGTATTTATTTCTTTGCACTATTTATATTATTGACAACTTACAGAACACTTGACTTGTACTGTATATAGACATATTATTTACTATACTATTACTTTACTTGACTGTAGTTCAGTTAACATCAAGTTAAATTATAGGAAAAACCCTACCCTGCTTCTGTCTTTAGACTTTCAGACTTTATTACAGCGATGTCCTACACTAACATTAGTAAAGCCCCTCACGTTCCCTGATGCGTTGTCAAGATAAAAGAAATTCTTTGTAGTTTACTTTTTTATAAATATCTGATCTCCAGGCATAGACGTGCATACGATATAACGGCTTAGTGAGGTCCACATTTCCTCAGGAAGGCGGAGGTTAAGTTGTGTGCTAATGACAAAGTAATTAGGAAACTACTCAGGTGTTAAAGCCTCTAATGTTGTTGGTTTAGCTGCTTCACTGCTGGGACTCTGCTCACTGCTCGATTGTCACTTCTGCTTATTTATGCTGGCAGGCCGAGAACGCTCTCTCTATCACACACACACACACACACACACACACAAGGTCAAAGCTGCCTGCCTGCGGTGTGTGATGCCGGAGATCAATGAACGGATGCATCCATACTGTATTATTCATATTCCGTCTCTTGCTGTCTTTCTGTTTCTGATTCTGCTGTCAGTACCTCAGCTGGGTTTCACCACTCGTCCTCTCACAAACACAGATTTTTAATAATTTATCCTCGTCCACTTCCTGCTGTCTGCTGTCTCCTTCCTTCTTCCTTCCTCGGTCTATTAAAATCTTCTTTTTCTTTTCTTCCTTCTTTCCTCTGAAGCTGAATTATGTAGATATGTGTAAAAAAAAAAAAAGAACTTGAATCCTCTCTTTCACACACTGGGGTCAAGTCGTTGTTAAGTATAGTATCGACATGTTTCTTACTGAACATTAAATAACTTTGGAACCGTTTATGATAGAGACGAGCTTTAAATTGTGTCTCAACAGTGAGATTCTCAGCTTGTGAGTCTGTCTGTGTTTGTCATCATGGCTTAATGTGGTTCTTGAGACACCTACTGTAGTGTGAACTACCACAGAGGAGGGGAGGTGGATGGGTCCAACAAACACAGGGCTTTCATCCAGAAGACCACTGTTTGTGTCCCGTGTGTTAAGTTTCTCTTTCACTTAACAATCAGCTGTTTGTTTGTGTTCAAAACGTTCAGTTTCATTTTCACTCTACAAACGTTGTAACTTTAAGCCCAACCATGATGTTTTTTCCTCATCCTAACGAAGTGGTTTTGATTCCAAAAATAAAGTGACGCCAGTGGGAGTGACAAAGCGGCAGTAAGAGTTGTGATGAGAACGTGTTGC
The DNA here is from genome assembly GCF_043250625.1 of Sebastes fasciatus. Lineage (NCBI taxonomy): Eukaryota > Metazoa > Chordata > Actinopteri > Perciformes > Sebastidae > Sebastes > Sebastes fasciatus. The sequence continues at coordinate 27,559,633 of NC_133808.1, read as the reverse complement.
AGGTGTTTATACAGTATGTCTGTCTTTCTGCAGACAGATTTTGTCCCCGTGATAGCGTTGCAATTGTGCAAGATGCAATCATTAAACTTAACGCGCTTTACGCCCCCAGCCCGATTTGGTGTCGTGGCTGGTCCAGGAAAATATACAATACATGGCTGAACCTCACTGAGGAAAAGGTGTATTTGCACCAAACTTCACATGGAGCTCAAAAACACCTAAATACAAGTTTTCACATTGAAAAAACTAACTTTCCCTGGTGTACTGTGGAGTTATTCAGCAAAACAAAAGTTTTTTTTACTGTTTTTTTAATGTCAAATATGCTACACTCACACAAAGGGAATGCATGATGTTGACTTCACACTGCATTAGAAAGAAAGGGTCGGTTCCCCTGAATCATATGATGAACACTGGAGACTGACTAAAAGAATAAGCTCAGAATTGGCAAAAATATAAAACTATGGCCAGGATTGACTTTGTTTGTGTAGGCTTGTAAAAAGTACAATATTTCCCTCTGAAATGTAGCGGAGTAGAAGTCTAAAGTCCCATAAATTGGAAATACTCATGTAAAGAACAAGTAAATGTACTTAATTACTTTCTACTTTCTTTCTTTCTACTACTGGCTACTGGATTCGTATTACCAAGAGGTGGACAGTTCAGGAAATATTCATCTCTAAATGGGCTTTAGCAGAAAGTTTGTGTACAGAGGGAGATGAAGAAGGTCTAGTTTTGAAAAAGAAGCGTCGATGCTGAAGTGTTTTACCTTTTTATAGTTGAATAAAGAAGGGATTTTTAAAATTGATTTCTCTCTCTCTCTCTCTCTCTCTCTCTCTCTCTCTCTCTCTCTCTCTCTCTCTCTCAGGTTGGCTCCATGAGCTGGCCAAGCGTCTGGGGACGCCCTACTTCCTGCCCCCCCTCACATCGCTGGTCCCCGCCACAGTCAGCAGCCTCCCGGCAAACAGCAGTCAGTGGAACGTGTCGGGGTCAGAGGTCGGAGGGCAGAGCTCCTGGAACTCCAGCCAGTATTACGGAAACACGTCCGGAGGCGAGGTCCAGTCGGCGGCGGGCACCGAGGGCGGGAGTCTTTTGTTGCTGGGCGGCGGCCCGACGATGCGTAGCAGCTACGTGACGTCTCTCTACTTCGCTCTGAGCAGTCTCACCAGCGTGGGATTCGGAAACGTGTCGGCCAACACAGACTCAGAGAAGATCTTCTCCATCTGCACCATGCTCATAGGAGGTGAGAAACACGCGTGTGTTTTAGTTCCACTTTGTATGCATGTAACCTCTGAAGCTCTTCTACTCCTCTCAGTATGAAGTGCTCACTCAGCTCATTATCTGACACCAGTGAGACTTCAACACACAGCTGATAGACTCATCTATTCACTGTCTCATTAGTCCCTTCTTTCTTCATTAAGTGGTTTCATTACAAGTTTAGCTGTGCATTTGTTTATTCATTTCAAGGTTATATCAAAAACTATTGACTACAGTTTCCAGTGAAAGCTGGCTTAAAGTTAGGCCATGAGTCAATAGATTCTGGTGCATACGGGATTTATTTAAATGAACTATTGCGATGATTGTCTGTCACTATTAGTTAGGGACGGGAAAACAATCGATTCACCTACAGTATGCATTTTTTTACAATTTTGAAATTGATTTTTTAATGCCAGAATCAATATATTTGCTTCATTTGAGTCTAAGCAGAGGTAGAAGGAAGTTACTGCTTTTATTTTTATAGTCAGAGTAACGTGATGTCATATCCGTTCCGTATCCGTCAAAAACCAAAACAAACCACAGTTAGCCGAAACGACGAAGCATTAAACGGCGGAGGGTCGGCGTGGATGCGACCTGCACCCTCACATTTTAAATCCAACGTGGTAAACACTACACATCCAGTAAAGTACGGAAACACTTTGGGTTTCACGCATTGACAGGAAAAGCAGAGCTAGACATCACGGCTAAGGCTGCATGTCAAGTTTTATATCTATGGCGACGGACTTGGAGAAGTTAGAGGAAGTATACGCATGTGACTACGTCCGGTTTTCAAAATAAGGTGTTAACAAAGGGAACTGAATATATAAAATAAATATATGGAAATAAGATTGATGTATTATATTCACCAGAAGTATAAAACATTACCTTGTCCCTTATTATTAAAAAGAAAATACCACTAATTTGTGAGGGAAATGTCTTTATTCTTTGATTTTTTGGAAAACATTTAATAAATAATTCCTGACAATGACATCTCTGACTACATACATGCTGAAAATCAAACATTTTTACTGTATTAATTTAGATTATAAGTGTATGATTCAACTTTTCCCCATGATCTAGTGTTAAAAAAGTTAACAAAAATCGCAATAAATCGTAATATCGAATCGCAATACTTAAAAATGAATGCATACCCACTGATTTGACTGATGTATTACGTGACGGTCCTGTTGTGGAAGCGTAGTACCCCCCTCAGGTTAACACTGTTATCTCAGTCAGCAGTGATGCCGTTGTTTTCGCTGTTAGCGCTGTTAGCCGCCGACCCAGCCATCGCCATATTGAGAGCCGTACGGAGGCAACAGAAATCTCACATTTAGCACCTTTACACACTCAAATATCACTAACAATAACACAAAAAAGCAAACAAATGCAGAGAGGATAAGCTCACATATTCCAAACTGTATAAACCAACTCTTCAAGGCTCCTTTGAGACTTGTGGGGAAACTGTTCCACAGTAAGTAGGAACAAAACAATGTGTTTTTGTTCACTAAAAGTTCCACCATTTGAGCGGCGTCTTCCGAAATGTCACTAATCACTGAAAAGCAGCATAGTGTTTGTTAACAATCCTCCAGAAACTGTCCTGAAATGCTCACATTCAACATGTCTTCATGGAGCTTTAAAACTTTAAAACTTATTTTTAATGAGCTGAAGTAATCTGGTTGCCAGCCTTTTGCAATAATAATGAGTATTTATTATTGCTTTACTAAAGCACTGAAATATGTCTTGGATTCAGGACAGCACGACTTGTTCGAGTTCTGAACTCAGATTTTTTGTGCTGATCCGTGAGGACGAGAGCTGAATGTCCTGGAAGGAAGCAATAAAAGCAGAAATGAGAAAGAAATGGAGGGAATGGAAAAGGTTATTCGCTGAGAGAAATGTCAAGATTTATGGTCAGAGGACACGGTGATGTGTGGGGATGTCTCAGGGCTCGGTGCACGTTAAGTGAGCTGTAAATGACCACAAACACACAGACACACACACACACACACTTTTACTACTATACCTGTGAGGACATTCTGTCGACTTACGTTTTTTCTCAGGAGGATAAAACTTTAACAGTAACTACACGTCTGCAGTTATGTGAACTCGCATGTCACAGTGAAACAGGTTTGTTTCCACAGTGAATACATGACACACACGTAGGTATAGGTAATAGATCACACGCTTCACACACTGATTTCCTGGATGATAGAATAATGAAATCTGCTATTTTCCAAGGTGACAATGTGCCTAAATTTGTGCTGAAACTTTGTTATAAAACTAATACTGTGTGTGCTGGAGTGCATCATTTTATTTGTTTAACTGTTTTGATTCAGTCACACATACACCGTCTCAGTAGTGCAACAAATATGTATTCATCTTTACCTGAAGAAAAACTGATTTAAACTAATAATTAGAGAAGCACTGATACCGATATTCACTCAAATAGCTGGATCAGATATCGCTGATAATGGGGCCGATCTAGTCAAATCAATTCTATGTTTATATACTACGTATATATATTATATTAGAACTGCAACGATTAGTCAATCAACAGAAAATTAATTAATCAAGAAGTAATTTTTCATGCAAAAAAAGCAGAAAATGCTGTTTCCAGCCTCTCAAATATAGAGAGTTCCTGCTCTTCTCTATTTTATATTATAATAAACTGAATATTTTTTTTTGTATTTTTTTTTTGGGGGACATTTAAAGACATCACCTTGAACTTTGAGAAACTTGAATGGACATTTTCCACTATTTTCTGACATATTGTAGACCAACGATTTATTCAAGAAAATAATATGCAAATTAATCAATAATGAAAATAATTTTTAGTTGCAGCCCTAAGTTATATATTAGATTTTTAATTACATAGTTTTGACCGATTTGTTGCTACATTAAACAGGTTTACACTTGAATGGTAATTCCTATTAATTTTTAAGATTTTTATACCAAGTTGCTGGTGTATAATTTATTATTTTAATAATAAATAACAATTGGAAATTGTTGGTTAAATTGGAAAAGGGTCAGTTTAGATTTGTATAATGTTTTGGAGGGGGTTTGAAATGGCAGGACCGATTCGTAGGTTGATTCATTTTGTATATCTTTGGTTTTTCTGTTTATATTTAGTGAGTAAATAATTAAAATAAAATTACAAAATTAAAAAATGTCATTATATTAAGAGAGCCATGGGGCACATCAAGGGAAAAAAAACAGACAGACAATTTTTTCAAATAATTAATAAAATAAATACAGTCCAGAAAACTGAAAATTACCAAAAACATGAAGCTGAAATAGTTTCCAACAAATGTGCTATTTGCTGCTGTTTAATAACATTTGCTTAAAGGCTGCAGTGCCCAGCTGTGTTAGGAAATTAGTGAACAGTTTTTGGAAATTAAACTGTATATTTTGACCCATTTTATAATGATTTATATCTTTAGAAGGAATCAATGAGCCCGGGGCTGAAGAGGCGAACACGTTGTTGTTTTGGTCTTTTCATGGGATTTGTTAATAAGGGAAAAAAAGAGAAAATAAAGCTATTCTCATCCTTTAATTAAATTTGGGTTTCTGGAATGGGTGTTTTGTGTTGCATTGATTTTTAATAACCTTGCACCCATAGAGATGTGTGTGTAGTCTTCTGTGAAAGCAGAGCGAGTGAACCAAAACACACAAAGAGAGAGAGAGAAAGAGGAAAGAGAGGAGTTTATAGGTTCATTAATCTCTCTGAATTGTATCCTCATTCTGTTGTGGGTGAGCTTCCCTTGCAGCAGTGTGCGCCCTTCAGCTCTTTATACATCTTAACTCCAGAGTTTTCCTAAATGTGAGGTGGGTCACTCAGCCTGAAGGAGCAGCCATCCTAAAGTGATGTCATTAGTCTGGGTGTTAGTGGACTGTGTAAGTGTCCTGTGGTCTGAACGCTGGTTCAGCAGCTTTTCTACTTGGGCAAGAATTAAATTTAGGGAGAGAAAACCGCTCAGCAGTTCAGTACAGTCAGGAAAGTACATTATAAAGATAGTTCCAGTCCTCCTCCGGTCCTCTGCTGGTTGTTCACTTTCAAAAGAAAACCTGAGTTGTTTAATAAATATGAATACCACACCAGGAGGCATCGCTTCTACTGGGATTAGAGCTGTTGGGGGTTTTAGAGGAATAATTTAGCTGTTGTTGGTGTTTTGTTCACTAGAAATAAAAGATTTATTCAACATTTGGATTATTTTTATTTTAGTCGTGTGTTACTTCTGTTTTGTGAAAGCAAGTAATCCACTTGCTTTACAGTGGTTTTAGAGCAGCTAAGTCCCTTTTAAACCCTGTTCTCTTTAACTTCTTGGGGCTTATAAAGACGTCCCGCGGTGCTACCTGCTGTGCAGAAGCATTATGGGATTTTTCCTGAGTCTTCTAGATAAAAGCCAATCAAACAACTCTGTAATTAAATCTGTATCACACTGAAAACACACACAACATCCTTTTTTCCTCTTCTTCCAGCGCTGATGCACGCAGTGGTGTTTGGTAACGTGACTGCCATCATCCAGAGGATGTACTCGCGCCGCTCGCTCTACCACACCCGCACCAAGGACCTGAAGGACTTCATCCGGGTCCACCGGCTGCCCAAGGCCCTGGAGCAGCGCATGCTGGAGTGTTTCCAGACCACCTGGTCGGTCAACAACGGGATAGACGTTAATGAGGTGAGAGTGACTTACATTTAACAAGTATATGAGGGTGTGCATGTGAGTGCACTGTTTATCCTGACTTCATAAACATTGTTCCAATTTAAACCTTACCTATGCATTAACATTAAAGGATTATTTCACTCAAACTACAAAAAAAAGATAAAATATAGTTTCAGTTTCAGTCATTGTGGTTTTGTCTGTTGGCTAAACTTTAAAGGGTAACTTTGGCATTTTTCAACCTGTACCCTATTTTCATGTTTTTGTGTCTAACTGACTAATAGCGACAACAACTACTGAAATTGGTCAAGTATCGAGGGAGAGCGCTGTAGACGGCAGCTGCTCACAGGCTGAATTATGGTTCGATTGGGACAAGCTGGCGCCGTCATTTACATCCACTAAAAGTGCTTGTTTTTGCCATGACAGGCTCTGATTGTTATTATAAGTATCTGACATTATGGAAAGAGTCTCGCTCAATGAGAAGTCTCGTTGTGAAATCTGGCGAGGTGACGTGTTGCCGGAAGACAACGGTGGAATAGTGGAATATATCCATGGTGGAAACGTGAGTGGCAACCGGACAGAGTTTGTTGGGTTGGAGTACAGAAAGCGTAGCTTAGTCTTATCTAAAAGATTTTCAATGTCATGGCTGAATATTTAGATGATTTCAACAATGTTCCACAATGAGTATACGGATATTCAGGTTTCACAACGAGACTTCTCCTTTAGCGGGACTTGGACACAATAACAAACAGACCGGATCAAGAGAAAGGTAAGAAAAAAGTTTTATTTCTCTTTAGGGTCCTTTCCATAATGTTGTCAGACACTTATAATAACTATCTGAGCCTGTCAGTGGCAAAAACAAGCACTTTTAGTGGATGTAACATTACATTGGTTCCAGCGTTCTCCCTCAATACTGGACCAATTTCAAAGAAATGTGACCCTATTTATCACTTAGACACAAAAACATGGTGAAAGTTACCCTTTAACGCTCTGAAAAATGGCATTTGGAAAAACTCAGCAACAAGAAACCGTTTCCTAATTACTCTGAAATCTGCAGATCTTCCTGTTTTCAGCACTTTCTACATTCAGCAGAAACTACTTCCCAATAAAAACATTGAGGATTATGGATTATCCTGTGTAACCAGGACATTAATACCACCATGAGTGAGTGGGAACATATGTTTTTTGGGGGGTTTTTTGTTTCGTGTTGGATGAACTGAACCTTTACAGCAGTGGTTCAGTTGTTTTTTGATCACTTTCTTTTGTGCAAATGAATTCCAGTTGTTTTACCCACAAAAGACACGAGTTTCTCCTGCAACATGAACAGTGATGTTTAGAGGAGGACCGGCTTCCTCTTCAGATTTTGGATTTGACTGGCCTGTTTGCCTGTTTTTCTTTTCCTTCCTCTCAAAAATCTGTTTATCTTTACTGCACTTAATATGTCATTTTGCTTTCAGAATAAATCTTGGTAACCTTTATTCAACTTTCATTCTGCTCCACATTTTCACACATCACATCGTGTTTGGGAATTACTTCTCGTCTCAGGTAATTAAAGATGGTGGAGTTTTGTTAGAGGCTGTGTTTAGAAGCCTGCTGTTCAGTTGAAGCAGCCACTGCGAGTCTTTGGAAAGAACACCTGTTAAGTGTGAACTCCCCTGTCGTTTCACAGCTACTGAAGGACTTCCCAGACGAGTTGAGGGCCGACATCGCCATGCACCTGAACAAGGAGCTGCTCCAGCTGCCCCTGTTCGAGTCGGCCAGCCGGGGCTGCCTGCGCTCCCTCTCCCTCATTATCAAGACCTCCTTCTGCGCTCCGGGCGAGTTCCTCATCCGGCAGGGAGACGCCCTGCAGGCAATCTACTTCGTCTGCTCGGGCTCCATGGAGGTCCTGAAGGACAACACTGTGCTGGCTATACTGGGTAAGTCAGATGAGCAGGAGGATGTTACAGAGAGAGAACTCCACGGTCATGTAGATGTTGTGGATCCACAAAAGGGAAAACAATTTTCCTTTGACTAACGCTGTTCAATGTGCACTGCACCAATACAAATAAAAGATAAAAGAGGGACACAAGCAGCTATTCCGTAAGATTGTATTTAATTAAAATACTTAAGAGAAATATTGGAATCAAGGGTATAAATATAGACAGTGCAGCTCAGTGCGATTGCACTGGGGCCTGTGGGGTGGGGGATTCCGTAAAGAGAGCTATTCCAAATACATTAGCAGAAGTATCTCATTCGATAGTAAAATCCGACACGTTCTCATCCCAACTTGTCACATACTGACCCCTCAGCGTCACTTTTCAGTCGCAGTAATTACAAGATTAATGTTGTGACAAGAAACTTAGTTTCAGGCAACAAAACCACTTAGTTAGGTTTAGGAAAGAAATACATGGTTGGGCTTAAAATGACTATGTTTGTACAGTGAAAATGACTCTGAACGTTGTGAACATGGGACTTGAACAATCAGCTGATTGTAAAGTGAAAGTGAAACTTAACGCACAGGACACGAACAGCGGTCTCCTGGATGAAAGCCTTGTGATTGTTGGACCCATCCGCCTCCCCCCTGAGTCAATATTGGCCCGATATCACTACTGGATTTGGTGCATCCCCATTTATAACTAATGATTAGCGTGCACTAGGTCCCATCATAACTACCTTACGCCACTGATTGGAATACTGGCAGTAGGTGTGAACGCTGAGAGTGTGTGCTTGTTAAGAACATAGATTGATATAAAAACGTGGACGTAGTCACCATGACGTCTTCCAATGGTTTGTGGACTGAAGCCTCAAGTTCAGCATTTTGGCCGTTGCCATCTTGTTGTTTTGGAAACCTGAAGTGACACGAGCCCAGACCGACATGGTAGCGACCTGTCACTCACAAGGTAGCCCCGCCCTAAAGCATCCCCTGCTTTATGGTCTATTTGACTCTAAATGGGACCATCATTTACTAAATGAACATCATGCTGTTTTGAAGAAGACTTGAAACTAGCGATTGAGACCATAAACTCGTGTTTACAATGTTTACTGAGGTAATAAATCAAGTGAGAAGTAGGCTCATTTTCTCATAGACTTCTATACAATCAGACTTCTTTTTGCAACCAGAGGAGTCGCCCCCTGCTGGCTGTTAGAAAGAATGCAGGTTAAAGGTACTTCAGCATTGGCTTCACTTTTTTGAACCGGAGGTTGCCCACTGATTGGATGTTTTGCTTCCTTTTTCTATTTATTTGCCTCTATTTATATCCATTTATTATATGGGGTGTGTTCTGAGCCAAACTAAAATCTGAAATAACTCCAACAACATAGTCTGTTTCGCCTTTAATATTTGAGTTAGTTTACTTTTTGTTTCCCCAAATCACCACAAATTAATGACGATACGGGAACAAAAGCTGATAATGAAATGGCTTTAGCTGATTGTTGGATTGCAGAATAGCATGCTGCTTACCTAATTAGAGTGAAATGGGTGGTCTATTTATTATTTGAGGGAAATTATGTGTCAATTTGTGGTACAGAATCAGATGAAAACTACACAGTACCCCCGTAGATTTGATAGACAATTTACCTGTCAAACTGAGACTTAATGAGAGGATGTGAGACGATCTGCGGGACAGTTAATGGAGGTGAGAATCGTTAATTTGAAAAACACTCCGGTATGAAGCGGGCGAATGTGTGTCTGTTGGATATCAAATGGTGTTAATGAAGTGCGGACTGAGAGATCATCTCTCAGTTCAGTGATTACAGTTGAAATAAATCCTCAGTGATGGGTTTTGGTTTCATCCAATCAGACCTGAAGAGCGACTTGATCTGGATTTGAGTGGAAATTAGGGTGATATGGGAGACAAAGACAAGGAGGAGGAAGGACAGATGTGTGTGTGTATCAGTGGAACAACAGGGGAGGCAGGGCTGAGGCAGAGCTGATAAAGACCTGTTGTTTGTGCTCTGCTGCTTTAAAGAGTTATCACCAGACTTGACACGCGCACACACACGGAGTCAAAGCTTCCCACAGTGTTGAGCCTGTGAGCTATACACTATAATCCCTCCATCCAGAGTGAATAGAGGTGTAGGACGCCTTACTATCAGACCTCACATATGGCAGCGTATAGATGATGAGAAGGAGACGAATGAATGAATGAGGATATTTGTAAGCAGTGCCGTCTCTTGTTTGTGATGCAGATAGTATGAATACAGGAGAACCAGATGAGGGTGGAATACCCAGCAGGCTTTCAGCACTTTTCGCTCCTCAGGCATCATATATACATTCTGCAGATATTCTACACAGTATAGTATAGTATAGAATCACATTTTCATATCAATAAACACTAATTTTGCTCCTCAAATTCACTGCTCAACTAAAACACCAAGTAGTTTAGGAAAAAAATCATAAAAAAGTCACACTTCATCAGAGGAGATTTGGAGGGAAAAGGATGTTACGTTCGACAAAAACAAAATAATTCTTAGCACATACTGTAATACACTTCCTGGAACATTTCCAGACCTTTCAGTCAACTGAGTAAACTCCATCTGCTGATAAGATGAACCTTTATTAGTAGTACATTTGCAGGCATCAGTATAAAAACAAAACAAGATATAATAAAGCTTTGAAGCTTTGACCGTTGTCATGGTAATAAACCTCCAAACGAGTATTCGAATGCTTTGTTTTTTTATTTTTTTATATATAAGTATGTATTAATAATATATAAATCCCAAAATAGCCCATGTAATAAGGAATAATCCTACATTATTCATATTCAAAATGTATTATTATTAGTTATTCTCAGACGGATATTGCTGTTTGTTGTGTGTAGAGGTGTTTGTTTGTGCAGCGGCGCTGTCCCGAAGCTTTAAGTACCTTTGAATATTTCTCGCCAAACCTTCGAAGCCCAAAAAATGGTATTTTGCATTTTGCACTTAAGTTCTTAAAATGAGAAAATACTCAGTACTTCAAGTATTTAATTCACACAGGAGTATACAAAAATAGGCTTTACCATGTGGTTATTTACTATTTATTTATTGAAATACCAGAACACATGCTATATCGTAATATATATCGTTATCGAAATATGAAATGACCTATATCGTGATAGAAGATTTTGGTCATATCGGCCAACCTTATAAGTAAGTAAACAGTATTAAAGTAAACAGTGAAGATATAATAAGTAAACAGGAAAAAAAAAAAAAAAGACAGACTGAATGGTTGAGTTTACATTTGCACATATGAAATATTGATATAGCACAGTATAGTATACATTGATGTTGCACATGAAGGAGTGAATTGTCAGTTTCTGGTATGTTCAGTCTACTGGGAGAAGTGTTGATTATTCAGTCTGACAGAAGCAGGAAGGAAGGACCTGCAGTATCTCTCCTTCAATAATAATAAAGATGTTAAACAAGATGTTCAGTAACTAGACCTTGAAATTTGTTACCTGAAACTAAGAATCGTTGTTTTCGTTAGCTTAGAATGAGCCCTTCATATCTACATAGGGAGCGGGTCCTCTTCACGGAGTCCGAACTGACAAACCCATCACTGGCTCTAGCGAGACGCTGTCTGACTTCTGTTGCTCCTAAAGTAGTGTTGTTACGGAAAGGATGGCCTCTGAGCGAGGCGAATGGCGTTACCACGGTTTTGCACTTGGCGGCTCACGTTACCGCAGTGTTGGAAAGTGAGGAATATGAGCGCAGGGGTACTCAGTTGGTTGCAATCTGCAACCACACCACTAGATGCCACTAAATCCTACACACTGTCCCTTTAAGTTATGAGAGTGTGTTTAAATGCTTGTGTCTTTCTTTATGAGCCTGTGTGAGCAGAATACAATATCTTATCCAAGAACAATTTATGCACACAATGTTTATGTTCATCAGTAAATGCAACTATCAGCGTTCACACACGTCCGAGAAAACTTGCAAACATAGAAACATCTTTAAAATACACCAAAAATAACGTGTCCTGGAAAGCAGTGAGGTGTCTCGGAAAATGAATGAAGGTGCCACAAAAACAAATCCGTGTTGTTTTACAGTATGAGCTCAACTCATCGGAGCTGGAAGCTTTCAAAATATTTCTTCGCTGGCAGCCAGCAGCTGTAATTAGTACTCTGTTCTGGATGAAGGAGATGGTTTGTGGGCGGCTTGCAGTTGTGTTTTTTTGTAACTAGATACCGCCGCCAACAGGAAATCTTATGGTTGGTTTAAAATGTTACCTCAGTCATTACCAAAATAAGAGAGACTCTGGCAGTATTAAAACTGACTTAGATGATTAAAAATGTAATAAAATATAATTTATCTAAAACAAAACTTAAAATATAAACTTTTTTATAATACTTGTTCACCCTCTTTTGCTGTCTCTGCCAACAAAAGTGCTTTTTCCACCTTCTGCCATGATAAATTTATCATTTTATGTATGTATTTCCAGGCATGTTGTGGTATCCAGGCTTGTTGTGTGGCGTAAGAAGGACTTTGTTACTGCAGTAATATCAGTAAACAGTAGTATTGTAGTACTTTTTGAAGGTCTGGAAACGCTGACTCAGCCGTTGCAAAAAGCCGTGACGTAGGTTACCAAAGTAAGCTAATCAAAACTAATCAATAAGGATAGGAATAATGTGAACGCTAGCACTAGCTGAGTCAAAGTTAGCTCTGCTACAGTAAGTATAGAAATAACTGAAAGGGTTAGTTCAGATTTTTTTAAGTGGGGTTGTATGTATACTCTGAGGTAAAATTACTGCTTTTATGAATGGAGTCTGGTGGCTTTGGAGAGAGCGATATAACGGCTTCAGTTCCCTGTCGGAAAGGGCTGTCTGACGGAGAGGTAAAACGGCTGGGAGCAGCAGGGAAAAAAAGTATTTTAGCCACCTAAACTGTTGCTGGAGTTTTGACCTCTTCAGACATTTTGACTTCTCCGTGCACCTTGGAAGTAGGTGAAGTTGTGCCAGAAACCCCCGCTCTGCTTCTGCAGGTTAATACGTCAAACACCCACAAATGGTGAGATCTTCTGAACGCACTTTGAGTGTGTGTTTGTGTGTGTGTGTGTGTGCTCTGGTATTTGTGAAATGGTGTGATCATACAGTATGTCTTCACTCACATGGGTCTCTGGAGATGTGAAGGCGGAGTTGTGTTCCACTGAAGCCTAATATTAAACAGGACTGATTTGCAGACAGTGTGTGGGAGGAACAACCAGAGAGTTGAGCTCTGCACGGCCGCTTTTACCACAGCCGACGAATATCACAACTACCAGCAACACATTACATAATTTCTATGCTTCAATACAAGTCGTACTGCATTCGCTCTATCAGATTCATTAATTAAAGAGACATTTTTTCTTTTGTTCTGCTCCATCTTTTCTTGTCACAGTTGCACTTCATTTCAGCAAATATGTTTACTTTTAAGTGACAAAGCCCTCGAGCGACCGCTGGGACTATAACTAGAACAAAAGGCAAAGATAGGTGACGTCGTTATAGAGCAAAAACATGTTTCCTCACTTAATAGTGTTATCAAATCAAGCAGATAGTTTGGCATTTTTTAGATATCTGTCTAAAACTTCTTCAGCCAGCCCAAAACAATGAAGGTGAGTGAATTTGGAATGACATTTTGCATGCGATGCTCACAGCATCAAAAAATTACACCTCAACAACCCATTTTATCAACAAGTCTCAGAGTCTGCAGCAGTGGGCAACCTCCGGGTCTGAAAAGTGAAGCCAATGCAGAAGTGCCTTAAACTTGCATCCGTTCTTACAGCCAGCAGGGGGCGACTCCTCTGGTTGCAAAAAAGAAGTCTGATTGTATAGAAGTCTATGAGAAAATGAGCCTACTTCTCACTTGATTTATTACCTCAGTAAACATTGTAAACATGAGTTTATGGTCTCAATCGCTAGTTTCAAGTCTTCTTCAATACAGCATGATGTTCATTTAGTAAATTATGGTCCCATTTAGAGTCTAATAGACCATAAAGCAGGGGATGCTTTAGGGCGTGGCTACCTTGTGATCGACAGGTCGCTACCACGGCGTTGTCCGGTCTGGGAGTTGTCCGTGTTTTCCTCTTAGAACTTTAACTCTTTAACAGTTTGTTTTCATGTCATGAAAGTTAATTATAACCTGTTTGGTCGCCTAAAAACGTCTTATTCAGTGTTCAGTTGTACTTAGCTCCACTCTCTTGTGTCACTTCTGGTTGCAAAAAAAAAAGATTGCGACGGCCAAAATGACGAACGTGAGGCTTCAAAATCCCCGTCCACAAACCAATGGTTAACATCACAGTGACAACGTCCACCTCTTATATACAGTCTATGGTCTACAGTCATGCTAGCAGCTCTGTGAGGGTGTATTTTGGCACAGCAGTTCTTTGAGCTAAATGCTAACATCAGCATGCTGACATGCTCACAGTGACAACATGCTGATGTTTAGCAGGTAGCCTATGTTTACTGTGTTCATTATCTTAGTTTGGTTATTTAGTTGCTAATTAGCACTAAACACAACATACAGCTGAGGCTGATGGGAATGTCCTTTGTTTTTCCAAGTATTTGGTCATAAACCAAATTAAAATTTGACCTTATTTTGACCTCAAGTGCCGGGATCACCACAGTTATTACAATTCATTCTGATGGGGAACATGAATGTATATAATATGAATTTTGGTAATAAAAAAAAAATGCTGCAAATCTGCATTAGTAATCTGTCTAAACAGAGTGAATGGAGTTTACATAACACTCTCTTGATGGCTAGAAGCTAATCACTGCAGCTTCAGATGTTCCATTTTGTGAGGTAATTATGTTTGCAGACAAACAACGCATTGTAAGAAAAGAAATCTGAATCAACCAACGATTAGCAGTAAAAGCTAAAGACCTAACACTGAAAGAAATCTAGCAAATTGGAAATTGTGTGGTCAGACACGATGTCGCACCTGTGACAACAGCTTAGAATAATTTCTTTAGTTGGCTGTCTCCCAGGCTGAAATCTAATTTCCTCTGGATGTGCTTCAAAGCCTCGGCAACACTAATCCAGCAAAACGGGGCGAGCTTTCCCGAGGTGTGTTTGTGTGAATGTGTAATAGACAAAGTGATGGACGGAGATGTGAGGGAGAAAAGGGGGAGGATTTGTGTGTCTGTGTGGCAACGACAGATGTATGTGTCTTAAAAGTCACTTACTGAAAAGGTCAAGATGTATTGAATTAATGGTCCGTACCTGTGTGCCAGTGTGCCGATCAGTGTGTGTGAATGTGTGTGTGATGAAGTGCATTTATCTCCAAATGCCAAGCCCCCGGCCAATATTTGATCTTGATCATGTGACACACATACACGCACTCATCAATAGACAGACTGCGGTGCTGTGCTGGTATTAATAATGAATAGATTTTACATTATTAAAGCACCTTGATTATTAATGCTGAAGTGTGGATCGAGCAGAGCCCTGCAGAACCCGGGGAGCTCTTCACATGGTGCAGCCCATCGTGACCTTTACCAAGAACCTGCATCTACAGCGTTCTTCCAGGAATTATACTGGGCCCGTGCTCATGTTTAAAGAGGTTTATTTCCAGCTGATGGCCAGTCTGACCAAACAGATCTGAGTGTTAAAGTGCAACGACGCATTTAGTCAATTAGAGTCACGGCCGAAGACATTTTGCACATCATGTGATGTTAACAAATTCTGAAATTTGAACACACACACACACACACACACACATGCACCAGGCAGTTACCAGCCAAATCATTTGGAGTTAGTGGAGCTGAACCTCTCCTCCTCCGCAGAGATAGTAACATGGGAACAACAATGTCACGATTAAATGACTGAAATTGATTATTTCCACCAAAAAAAAAATGGAAAACATCACAGAGGTGCAACTTGTGCTATCCACAATATTTTTTTTTTTACATTTCGTAGGCTGCAGTCATTTACTGTATATAAGAAGTGGACGTAGTCACCATGACGTCACCCATTGGTTTGTTGACTACCGTTTTGAAACCCTGAGTTCGGCATTTTGGCCGTCGCAATCTTGGTTTTTGGCCATCTTGAGCTGTGTCTCAATTCACAGCGCTCACAGTACACTGTTCACACTATGTTATTGTGTAGTGCGTGAATTTCAACAGTGTAGTGTTGTCTCAAATCGCACAGAGCTGTTGTGCACTCACAGAAAGCTCAGTTGATCAGCTGGTGATAGTCAGCCACGGACATCACGCCGTATCGGCAGTAATTCAATTCAGACGAATAAATAACCCACTTATGCACTCAAGATAGCAGGTGTAAGTACGTAAGAACCCAAATTGAAACATAGTTTTGGTTTTTGGCTGTCACCATCTTGTTTTTTTGCAACCAGAAGGGACACGAGAGGGTGGAGCTAAGTACAACCGAACGCTGAATAAGACATTTTTAGGCGACCAAAATGTTACAGTTAAAATTGATGAAGTGAAAACACTCTGTGAAAGGGTTAAAGTTGTAAGATGTAAACACGGACAACTCCCAGACCAGACAACGCCGTGGTAGCGACCTGTCAATCACAAGGTAGCCACGCCCTAAAGCATCCCCTGCTTTATGGTCTATTTGACTCTAAATGGGACCATAATTTACTAAATGAACATCATGCTGTATTGAAGAAGACTTGAAACTAGAGATTGAGACCATAAACTCATGTTTACAGTGTTTACTGAGGTAATAAATCAAGTGAGAAGTAGGCTCATTTTCTCATAGACTTCTATACAATCAGACTTCTTTTTGCAACCAGAGGAGTCGCCCCATGCTGGCTGTTAGAGAGAATGCAAGTTTAAGACACTTCAGCGTTGGCTTCACTTCTCAGACCCGGAGGTTGCCGCCTGGCTGCAGCTGGTATTCGCTGGCTGTAGTGCTGCTCTTTCTCTTCTACATCAGAAAATTGAAATGACTGCCCACTGGACGTAAGTCCGCTCAAAATGTCATTTGTAACAGCTATATAAAACATTTTCTTCCATGCATGATGCAGACACCTGTTGGGCAAACGAGCAGCAAGACTAATTTTCTGCAAATGTCGTTAAAACGCTGACATCAGCCTGTAAATTTTGATCTTAAACTGACCTTTACTTTGACCATCACACTAAATCAGTGTACGGTATGGAGGGATGTATTACGTAGCATTAAATTAATGGTGTGTGACACAAGTAAAAATGACCTCATATTTCATTACACCCCCTGCTAGCCCGAGCTGTCCTAATTAGTTTGCATCGCTGGATGAGGTCTGTAAAGGTAGACTCCATAATGGTGCCCCCATTAGGCCTTTAATACAGCTGCTGTGCTTCCCAACATGTCATTTTTCAAAAGACACTTCACATTCAAAAGCAAGCAAGGACGTTAACATTGATAAAACAAGCTTCTTTCACAAGCTGCCCTCGTCTCTTTCACGTATACTCAGACACTTTGAGGACCAGACAAATACACGCTCTTAAATGTCGCTTTCAAGTGTTCACCTCCCGCTCGGTTTAACATTCTGCTGTGATGATGAGCTCCCTGACGCTCGCTGTCGCTCTCGGCTCCGCCGCCACCACCCATCATCCGTGTGACAAAAGACAATTGGAGCTGAACTGTGGTGTGGGAATGATAAACAAGTGGAGGCGCAGAAGTGTGAGTGATGTGAAAAAGATAAAGGAAACAGACAGAGCATGTGACGAGCCCAACGTGCCAGATTAAGTAGAAGCACAGATGGGGGGGTTAAGAAATGAGGGTGCAGACGACTGTTGGACCGCAGGATGTGGAAGTGGTTTGAGGTTCGGAGGTTCGGTAAAGGGCCGTGTTCGGCGGCATCTGTTGCTCGCCCCCACCTCTCACCTTCCCCCTCGCTTTCTCACCCCGCCCATCCATTTCTCCTCAGTCAGCCCATGCCAGTCTGCAGCCACCCCCTCACTGTGTCCCTCTTCAATCTCACCTGTCTTTCCCTTGTTTCCGTCATTTTCCCACCCTCCCTCTTTGCAGTCCTCCTCCACACTCCCATCACCCATTTTAGGTCCCAGCTCGCCTCTGCCCCACCCGGCCCTGCCTCCCTCCATCTTGCCTCTGTTCCTGAGTGTTTTTCTCCAGCCCCCTCTTTCTTGTCCTCGAGCTTCTGTTCTCAGCTGTGTGGCTGTGCCGCCCCAACGCAGTCTTTGTTCCACTTTTTCCCTTTTTTCCCCCTAATACTGCAGCAGGCTCTGTCTGTCAAAAGCCTCATAAAGGAATTTAATACATTATTTTTAGGGCTGTCAATCGATTAAAATAAACACAATCGCAGATTAATCGCACAGTGGATAAAATATGCTGCTTCATTCAAAGGTTTGTAGATATATTTATTATTGGAAATCAATTAACAACACAAAACACTGACAGATATTGTCCAGAAACCCTCACAGGTACTGCTTTTAGCATAAAAAAATATGCTCAAATCATAACATGGCAAACTGCAGCCCAACACGCAACAACATGTAACTTCATAGTTACATACAGCTCATTCTCATTCCCAGGGCGTCAAATACCAATGCTTTGTCACGTTCGTCGACGTTCAATACCGCCACACAAGGCACCTTTGAGCGGCAGTAGGAGACACACTGGGCTTTCCTTTACCTACAATGTAAAGCCATCTGCGGCAACAGTAAACGCTCAGAGAAAGTGTTGTGGTAGTTTAAAGAACGAAAGAGACAGGAGGGGAGGTGGACGGGTCCAACAAACACAGGGCTTTCATCCAGGAGACCGCTGTTTGTGTCCCGTGTGTTACGTTGAACTTTCACTTTATAATCAGCTGATCGTTCATGTCCGGTCTTCACAATGTCAAGTCACATTTTCACTGTACAAACGTAGTAATTTTAAGCTCAACCATGTTTTGCTTAATGTTTAATTCTCAACATTAAGCACATGTTTATTGCGACTGAGAAGGGACGACGAGGGGTCTGACAAAGCGTCAGTATGTAACGAGTTGGGATGAGAACGTGTTGTTACATACTGATGAAGAATAAAGAGGCTGATTAATACCCTGAGCAGCACTGTTGGTGTCTTCAGTAACACCCAGATTTGTTTCTCCCAGTCGTTTAGTTGTTGTGTGAAACTGACACCAGTTTCTCTCCTTTACATTTAATGACAAAACACTCTCACTCCTCATCTCGGTTCTCAAAATAATACACTCAAATTACCTGAAACAAAATAGTAGATGGAAATTATCATCTGTACAGATGTGTCGATGGATTTGCAGAGTGGCTGAAGGAGAGCCAGAAAAAAACATCTCTCTGATGTCCATTTATACTTATATTAAAGAAGTATTACAGCAATCTAGTATAGCCCATCCGTTAAGTTGGAGGACTCACAGGAGACCAATTACAAGAGGGAAAAAGAAGTGGATATACATTTCCTATAAAGCAACTTAGGAGTGTTTCTTTGTTCTCTTTGTTTGTTCATAGGTCTGGGACCAAGCTAACAGGAGATATACAACAGGGCTAGTATTCAGTGGGATACTTTAAGTGTTTTATTGTCAGAAAACTACCCAGGGACTCTTGTTACTGCAGTAATACAGATACTGTGAGCTAACTCTGACGTTCAGGAAGACAGCTAGTGAAAATACGCTCTCTCTGATTTACTGCTTCAAAGACATAAACGTGTCTGTTTGTGTTTTGCAGGTAAAGGAGATCTGATTGGCTCCGACTACCTGACGAAGGAGCAGGTGATTAAGACCAACGCCAACGTCAAGGCCCTGACCTACTGCGACCTGCAGTACATCAGCCTGAAGGGCCTCCGCGAGGTCCTCCGGCTCTACCCCGAGTACGCCCAGAAGTTCATCAGCGAGATCCAGCACGACCTCACGTACAACCTGCGAGAGGGCCACGGGGCTGATGTGAGTAATATCACAGATTTAAGAGTTGGGATTGGATTGTTGGGATTGTTTTTTTGTGTTTTTGCAAACACTCTGGCTTCGAATTGCTCCTTAAGGGACAAATTAAGTATTTTTAATTTAATTGAACAGATTAGACGGCCCCTTTGTGGCCATGGGTTTGCCAGTGGATTAAAGGGTTGTTGGACTTTGTGTCAGGAAAGTGGGAATCAGAAAATTTAAACAAAACATTTTTAATTGCAAAAATCATATAAATCTTGCATCATGTAAATATCAACCCAACTTCATCCAGTTCTGAGGACTAGGAAGACATTTTTTATCACTTTATCAAAACCGGGTAGTTCGGGGAGGTATTTACAGGCTAATGTGGCTGCAGGTGGGGACTGGGTCGACAAAAATGTTCCAGTAAAGGGTCAAAGAAAGGTCTGCAGGGGGAATCAGGACTGTCTGTAGATAGTGTATATTTATGATTACTACATGGCTTTGTTGAATACTTGATTGCGATTGGTCAATCACAGCGTTCTACAGTCTGTTATTTCCTAATAGCAGACCGTTGCTATGTATAACAGACCGTTGCTATGGGTGCAGTTCTGATGTTGGACTATGGCGGACCGTTTTTGGGACAAATTATTGATTTCTTAAGTAAGTAGCCATGTAATAAGCGGAATTATGAACAGCTAGTCGGTCATTGTTGTGAAATAAACCCCTTCAGGGAGATGTAAGACGCCTCCACTTCGCATCAGAGTCGCGCTATCTGGGTTTATTTTACAACAATGACCGGCTCACTACATATTATCCCTTACATGCCATAGGCATAGCCGCATTAAAACTTTCGTTTGTGGACTGCCGTACTTAAGCCTCGAATTCAGCATTTTGGTCGTCGTTATCTTGGTTTTTTGCAACCAGAAGTGACACAAGAGGGTGGAGCTAAGTACAACCGAACACTGAATAAGACGTTTTTAGGCAACCAACAGGTTATAATTAACTTCCATGACATGAAAACACACTGTGAAAGAGTTCAAGTTCTAAGACGAAAACACGGACAACCCCCAGACCGGACAACGCCGTGGTAGCGACCTGTCAATCACAAGGTAGCCACGCCCTAAAACATCCCCTGCTTTATGGTCTATTAGACTCTAAATGGGACCATCATTTACTAAATGAACATCATGCTGTGTTGAAGAAGACTTGAAACTAGTGATTGAGACCATAAACTCATGTTTACAATGTTTACTGAGGTAATAAATCAAGTGAGAAGGAGGTTCATTTTCTCATAGACTTCTATACAATCACACTTCTTTTTGCAACCAGAGGAGTCGCCCCCTGCAGGCTATTAGAAAGAATGCAAGTTGAAGGCACTTCAGCATCGGCCTTACTTTTCAGAATCGGAGGTTGACGCCTGGTAATAACGAGGATATGTCATAATAACATGAAAGATATCTTGTTATAAAAGGATTTTGTAAAAACAAGAAGCTGAGTAAATATTTTTTAGTGATGGATAAAACCCACCAGGTCAGTCACACCTCTCCATGTTCAGCCTCCAAAGTACAAATCGAAAATGACATTTTATTTGGTGTTAATGGCCTGAGAGACACCTTGAGAGGGGTTTCATGGATAAAAGCTGTGCATGATCTCTCCACCACTGTACTTTAAAGCACACGCACACATCTGTGCACGCATCCCAATTTTGACAAGCCGAGCCCTGAAGTACTTTCTCTTAACTACTGCCATCAAACACACAAACACGCAGCCTGTGCCTCTGGCTGGTGCAGCGGCAGCAGAGGGAGCAAAACACGGGGACAAGAATAGCTCAGTGTTGCTGTTTGAAGCTGTCCTGTTGCTAAAAATAGTGCAGGGGGGAAGCACGGGCTGTCCCTGACTGGCTGACTCCCCCGCAGCTGCTGCTAAGATTGGATCCTGCTAGATATAAATAGCTCAGCCAGCCGAGGAGAAGAGAGAGATGGGGGGAGGAGGAGGAGAGATGAAGGGGAGGAGGAGGAGAGGCTCATTTTCTCTTCTGCTCTTTCTCAATTCCTCCTTTTCCACTGCAGTCCTGTGTGATTCTCCCGGGCACGGCACACTAACTGCAGAGTGTGAGCGGAGTGCAAATGTGTGTGCACACATATCAGTGTGTGTCGTTTCCAGATGCACAAGCTGCTGCCCATATCTTTGGTCAGGGGCTGCAGATGTCCGGCCTGGTTATGTATGCAGAACCCTTCTGGTACCAGCAGCCCAGGAGAGCATGTTTATGCATATGTATGTAATAAAAAACTGTGAGAAAATAGGGGAAAAAATAGCCTGCAGATATTACAGCACCTCCGCTCCCAGAGGATGAATGAGGATGCAACAAAAAACACAAGAAAGGATGATAAAGAGGAAGTGGGAATTGAAAAATTGGGGTACCAAATGTGGAAAGGGTTTGTTAAGGAGAGGTTTTGTCAGAAAAAAAGATGCAAAAGATCCATCCTCTAAGTGATGGGTGTGTTCTCCGCGTCCCTGCTGATTCACAGGCTCCAGATTGACTGTCATGACCTCTGGAGCTTTGGGCGAAACAATGCAAGAACAACCAGTCGACTGGGTGCACTGAAACAGAAAGAGGGGGGTGTTACAGCATGTTTGGTACCCCATGTTTTTGTGCTGTTTAATTTCTGCACCAGAAGCATGGCAGGGGGAAACAACACTGCCTGCACATACTGTACAAACACACCAAGAAAAAAGCTCTTTGTTCATTCTTGTCCTTACAAGCACACACACACTCACAGTTTACATACATCCACTCACATGCTCTCAGACTTCTGCATGACTCGTTCACGCATACATGATGCGAAACTTCAGCATGCCCACGCACTCTCACACACAGACAGGCGCACGCCGACACGAGGCAAGTGCACACTTATCACGCCCCCGCACCGCAGAGCGCTCCTTGGTTTCCTCCCGAGCTAGGAGCTAAGATTAGAACAAGAGAGCTATAAATACATTACGGTGGCACAGGAGGGGGGGTCGGCTGAGAGGAGGGCAGTGGGGGAGGAGGAGGAGGAGGAGAAGGAGATGGAGGAGGAGGAGGAGGAGGAGGAGGAGAGAGAGAGAGGATGCTGAGCAGGCAGGGAGTACAGAGACTTGATTAAAAGGAGAGAGAGAGCAGGGGAAAAAGGAAAGTGGAGGGGCGTTGGCTTGTCTGCATGATGAGATATGAAATATATTCATTACTCACTGCACCAGTCATTCCAGGGCACGAGTGATGTTATTATTTTGAAGTCGGTGAAGGAGAACGGCAATTTATACTGTAATCTTTAAAGCTGCTGTTCATAAAGTAGATGTAATGAATTAGTTTGATGTGTAGGTTAAGTGCAGATAGACTCTTCCTCACTCTTTTATTGTTGTATGTTATAAGATACCGTTGAGGATTCAAGGTTTCGTCTGGGAATGTGGAGGATTTAATGACCTCTTACACACATATTGCAAATATTCCTTATTCCATATTGCAATCCTGGTAGTGAGAAAGAGCATTATACAGAGATAATTCTATTACAAATGTATATTAAAAACACACCTGAACAGTTGTATGAACTGTTACAAGCAGTTTAAGAAGTTTAGGACGTTCATTAACCTTTTTTATTAATCATTCTTTTTATTATTTAAAAAGTACCTCAACAACCTAAACCATAACAAATACAATAATATGTATATATAATACATACAAAAATATGATTTATTTAAATTCAATATAATTGTTATAGTAATAATAAACATCATAAATAAATAAACATTATAAAATAAAAAATATATATTATACATTTAAATGTATTATAATTTTAATAGTAATAATAAAATAAAAAATAAGTGTATAAACATTACAAAATAAAACATAAAATAATATATCTTTTAATATATTTAAATTTTAAATAAAAATAAATAAATAATATTAATAATGAATAAATATAAATAAATAAAAATAAATAGGATGTTCATTAACTTTAAGTCACACTAACTCACTCATACACACCAAGCATCCAACTACACGTTACATGATGAATTAAAAAGTTATTTTATGCTCTTGTTTTCTCTGGATCTTGTGCTGTTGTCTATTTTAGTGCAGAACTTTTGACTTCTTCTGGTTCAATCTCAGACTGAGAGTCGCTGAGAGTCTTGTTCTGTTTAGCGAGTCATTTCTGGAAGTTTCAGCGACCCGGCATCAACACTGAAGACTGCCTGAATTATTCAATTCATAAGCAGGGAGGGACATCGCTGATGGGACGAGTGGAACTGCCGGGGGAGGGTGTGTGTGTGCGTGAGTGTGTGTGTGTGTGTGTGTGTGTGTGTGTGTGTGTGTGTGTGTGTGTGTGTGTGTGTGTGTGTGCGTGTGTGCTCGGAGGAAGATGATGAGGAAAAGTCAGACGCAGCAGTCTGTATTAAATGTAGCATGACAGACTTATTTTTGCAGTCTGGCAAAGACGGAGTCAAAAACAATATTCACTCAAAACAAAAATAAGAAATAATTGGAGTTTAACTTGTTTCTATTCGCTCCTCCATTTTTTTTCTCTTTCTGATTTCTCTCTGACATTTTTCCTCGTCTGACACAATCCCTCGAGGGAGACGGGAAAAGTTTGGCTCAGACTCCTGAAGTCCTTTTTGAGTAGTTTATTTGTAACGTCAGCATGTGTGCCCACTTTTCTCTCATTTATTTATGAGCAACATTTCATTCCCAGTATGTTGTAATAGACACAAAAGCAAAACAGATTGCAGCACCAGAAAATAAATCATAAAATCATACTAAAAGATAAAACATAAACTTTAGATGCAGTAAGGTGAAATAAAAAAAGTTTGAAAAGAAATAAAACCTTCATACATCTAGTCAATATTTCATTTTCACCAAGATCTTGGATAGTACACCAGGACTTATATCTATCTTGTAAAAAACTAGCAGTAGTAATAATAATAATAATAATAATAACACAAAGGGGGGGAAAAAAGTCCCAAAAAATGAAATTGATTTGAAACCACTAAAAGAAATACCCACTCAGACACGCAGGAATCACATCTGTCTACACTAAACAACTAAAATGTTCCAACTTTGAAAGAAAAAGGTGCTCAAAAATCTTCATAAAAGTAATCTGATGATTGATCAAGGACTATCCTGTTGTTGTGTACGTTGTGTATGTAAAGAGATGTGCTCTGTGTTTCCTTATAGATGCTCTCTGTTAAAGAGGGAGTATGTTGAACTGAAGTGGTGTGCGTACAGTACATCAAACATTCAATGGTAGAAACTGTTGTGTTTGTCTGCCACTCGCTGGTACAACCATGTCACTACGCTCTATGTACCAACACTGTGATGCAACGTTTAACCGATAAGTTGTGTCATGGCAACTTAAAATCCGTTGCTGTCTAGTGATGAGAGAGAGAGAGACAACAGAATGCACAATATGTGTCTATCAAACATAAAGATCTTTAATGTGTGCACACATGGCGCCCTGCAATGAGTTACATTCAGCCTTATAAAGACGTACAGACAATCATCAAACACCTCTGTGTGCCAGTTGTCAACATCCTCCACCGCAGGGGATCTAAACAAAAGGGAAACTAACATAAAGGTGAACTGATAACACTGAATCATTTCCCATGCTCTGCACTGATATAGATGTTTACAACATCTGTTTCTTAAAGATTGCAAAAAAGAATAAGATGACATTTCATTCAGATTACATGCATGTAAACCTTTAATAACACAATTTCTATCACAGTTGTCAACTATCAAATTAATCCCCAGCTATTTTGATAATCGGTTTGAGTCATTTTATAAGAAACACAGTCAAAATTCTCTGATTCCAGCTTCTTAAATGTGAATATTTTCTGGTTTCTTTACTCCTCTATGACAGTAAACTGAAAATCTTTGAGTTGTGGACAAAACAAATCATTTGAGGATGTCCTCTTGGGTTTTGGGAAACACTGATCGACATTTTTTTACCGTTTTCTGACATTTTATAACCAAACAACTAATCAATTATTCAAGAAAATAATCAACAGATTAATCAACAATGAAAATAATCATTAGTTACAGCCTTATGCAACTGTGCTAACCTCTCTGTTTCCGTCAATAACAGCAGGTGGTTTCAGTGTGTCTATATTCAAACTCTTATTCTTCTCTCTCAGGTGGACTGGGAAAGCAACGGCGGCTTGGTGAAGAAGCTGCCGTCGATCCGCGAGGACGAGGAGGGCGACGAGGAGCAGAACTCGGTGTCCCGAGCTCCTCGCTCCCCGCTGCGTCTCAGCAGAGGGCTCAACTCGCCGCTGCGCTCCCCTCTCCTGCCGCCCAGGCCCTTCAGAGCCCCCTCCGAGCACTGCCGCCCCGCCACCCTGCAGATACCGGTGGTCAGCTTCAGCAGCGCGCCGCCTGAACTCAGCCCCAGGTGATGAAACACACACACACAAGAAGTAGCAGCAGGTGATGCTGCAGCATGTGTCTGGTTGCCATGGTAACCAGTAGGGTACTGCTGGATCACATGGCTGCAGTTGGAGGGTTTTTACACTGTAGCACGTGTGTACATGTAAAACGTGTCCATGTGTGCACAGAGATTAATGACACCCTGTCTGCTGAGCAGCGGAGGTTTTTAATGTGTGAATGAAGCAACCAACACACACATACATAATACATATACATACATACTGTAATTAATTAGTGCTCCGTCAGCTGATATACACTCCTCTCCTCTGAGCCTTCTCTTACTTTTAATCCCTTTTTTTCTGCATAGATTCGTGGACGGCATTGAAACAGAGAGCAACTCCACCTCATCACAGAAGTTTGAGTTCAGTCCCAGCATGTCGCCGACAGGACCGCCCTCCCCTTTCGCAGGTAACACGCACACGCACACGCACACGCACACGCACACGCACACGCACACGCACACACAGAGAGCAGCATTTGGCCTCTCTCTTAGAAGAGAAAAGTTTTTTTCTGGAAGATTAATGTTTGTATTTGTGTTGTGTTGTGTGTAGGGTTCCGGGAGCACTCTGAGATCAAGCAGAGTGTGTCTAAACTGACTGAGGAGGTGAGTACTACATGATGATGATGATGATGATGATGATGCTTGTTTATACATTCCTTTATTTTAGTGTCATGTGTCAGATGAAGCCCAACCCATTGGCCTATGGGCTTATAAGACATAAGATTTCCTTCCTTCCTTCCTAAATGAACAAACATACAGCCAAAAGAAACCAAACACGAACAAGGTATCCATAATATAACATAAGTACATATGTGTGTACAAACACTGATCATGTCAAATGGGGCAGACAGATATAAAATAAAATGAAAATAATCTGCTCAAAATTGCATCCAAATCGCTCGTTTTACACAAACTTCCTGCAGTTATTGCATTCACTATTTGGGTTAATTGTACAGTTAATCAGTTTTTCTGTAATGTCTTTGTTGTGCATCAAATATAATATGATATATCCATAAAATATGTTTACTCAATGATATAAAAGGGGTCAAACGTTGGGAACCACTGACTTATGCAAAGGGCTTTTTTTTGGTATTTATAGCACCATCATGTGGCTATTTATCAAACACTTTTCATTCTGCAGAATAATTACTTTTACTTTTGATACTTTAAGTATATTTTTGTGATAATACTTGTGTAATTTTACTTACTGGAAGCGGGATTATTGAATGTTGTTGTACCATTACTTCCACCACTGGTAAGATGTGATGGTGTCTCACCTGTAGATAGACTATAACATATAACATAACATGATCAATTTAAATGTCTTAAATGACTTAGTGGTGATAAGTCTGACTCACTAAACATTTCGCACTGAAGTTTGCATCCTTGTGCAAAGCTCCAATACACCTTCTCGGGATTTATGTATTCAGAATCAGCAGGACAGCCTATCATCACTGTGTAGGTTTTGTTCCAGATGGAAATTAAATTAAATTCTATTATTAAAATGTCAGATTTAGAGGGATCATGCTGCTTTAGCGGAGCTCTTTCAGTGTTTTCATATTAATATTTTATCTGATCAGAGCATGCACTCTATAATCAAAATAAATGATGTGACTGTGAATATTATGCTTGCGGAGTGTGTATCAGATTATGTTTTACACAAATAAGGATTAACTTTGTCAGATATTTTGATATTATCCTCCTGAGCATCAAAAAACTTGTTACAGCATTTGCATGGATTGACCCTCATTTGTTTACGCTGTGTTTGTCTTCACCAAACAGATGACCAGTCTCTCTAAACAAGTCTCCATGCTCAGTCAGGAGCTGCAGGAAATGACACGCCTGCTTAGGCCCATCCTCCTAACAGTGCCGCCGCCAATCCTGATGATGCCAAATTTCACCCCGCCTCCCAGCAGCGCCAGCCAGCAGTCAACGAGCACCTGTCCGATGCCGCCGCCCTCCGCCACGCCGTGTTCCCTCCAGAGACCTGACACTCATTCCCTGTTGGACAGTGGAGACATAGAGGGTGCAGATTTGCCAGGATGCCTTCTCCCAACTCCTCATTCACCACAAAGGCCTAATTCATCTCCAGCATCGCCGCCGCTCCCGTCCAAACCCCCAGGTGACAACCTTCCCTCCCCGGAGGAAGGACTTCCGGAGGGATCCCCCGTCCTCCGAAGCCGCCACGCTTCCTCCAGTAACGGGATATATTTGCCCTCGCTGCAGGACCAGCCTCCTCTGGCCTCTCACACCCCTTCACCCTCGCTCTCCTTCTCCATGTCTCTCTGCTCCTCGCCGTCCCTCTCCCCCTGCCAAGGCCCCCACCCGTCCCAACCTGGCGGCTGTTCCAGCAGAGGCCTGCTCCCCCCGCCGCCCTCCCAGGACACCCCTCCTCCTCCTCCGTCCTCCCACTGCTCCGCTCCCCCATCGCTCACATCCTCCCCCGGAGACCACCGGCTGAGGCCTTCCCCTTCCGTCCCTCTCGTGTCCCCCGCCGTGTCCCCCGCCGTCTCCCTCCATCCCTCCACCGTCTCCTTACCCTTGTCTCTGGACCTTGTCAGTGCACGGAGACGGCAGAGAGATGCTCCACCGTGGTGTAACTCGCAGCTGCACCACGTCGAGGCCCGACCCGTCACCCACCCCCAGGAGCTAGAGATGCAGGAGTGGGGACGGCAGGTGGAGGAGGGGAAGTCCTCACCAGAGCACATCAGCTTCATCGATGAGTAGGAGCCAGCATTAAAAGAGTAGCAGAGAACGAAAGGAGATGGGGAACAACAGAGATCAGATCGGGGGAAAGTGGCGTCTGGATGATGTAATGGGAACCAGACAGCTGGTCCGTTTCACACAGGAAGTGATTTGACAGGTAAACACACCTGGGAGGCCGAGATACAACGCCAGCTGTCAGCATCATCAGTGTGAAGGAGTTCTTTTCTACACTGATCAACCACAGAACTACAACAGCACAAAATGTCTTACAGTATCAAGACTTCAGTAGCATCAGTCGACCCCCCGCGGCTACTGGGACACACAGAGGACCAGAGCTCTTCTTTGTATTGTTCCATTGATCTCTGGAGCCTGATTTAGCTCTTTCCAGCTAACCGATTATACAACGTTGCTTTTTAAAACCCCAGTATGGATGTCTCCTCCTCTTCAAAGGGCAGGCACAAACACACACACACACACACACGTATCTCAGTCTTTAACCCGAGCCAGATAGTCCGAGCCGGGACTGGGAATGTAAACTCTTCATTCAGTCTCAGTCACGTCAGGTCACCTCACCTGGAGAGCTTCATCAGTGGGATTGTTTTTTAAAAATTTAAAATCTGCCTCTGGGCTGGTGGGAGGAAAACACTCAGCTGACATCCAGCCGTCTCTTCAGAGTCATAAACACGCCCATCATTCATGCTCGCACAAAAAAAACAAAACATAAAAAGAAGTTTGAATTGGTTTTAAAGGATAACTTTAACTCAACCTGGACTCTATTTTCCATGTTTTTGTGTCTAAGTGACTAATGGGGATAACTATTTATGAAGTTGGTCCAGTATTGAGGAAGAATGCTGTAACCGGCAGCCGCGAAACAAGCGTCAGTGTAACGTTACGTACACTAGAAGCGCTTGTTTTTGCCACAGACAGGCTCAGATTGTTATTATAAGTATCTGACAACATTATGGAAAGGACTCTACAGAGAAATAAAACCTTCTCTTACCTTTTCTCTGTTTGTTATTGTGTCCAAGTCCCGCTCAAGGAGAAGTCTCGTTGTGAAATCTGAATATATGTATACTCTGGCTCACAGACTGTTTATAAAGATGCACGACATGACAGCTCCCCAAAAGTGAAGCCAAAGCATCTTGATCGCCCCCTGGTGGCTGGCTGCAGTATAGGTCATAAATCCCGCCTCCATGTTAGCAGATGGGACATGGATCAAACTAAAAAGTCAAAGTACACGTCCAATACATTTTTCCCAAAGATGGTTTCCGTCATTTTAGGTCGTTCTTATCACACTGATGTATGTTCAAGTGTTAACTTTACATAACCGTCACGAGTCTGTGTAATAGAACATGTGTCAATTTGATGATAAATGTAGTTATAGAGATATTATGGTTAGGTGTTGTGTCTTTCTAACCAAACAGCTACCGTGATGTACGTAGCGTACGTAACGTAGCAGCTAGGTGGCTCACGCTAGCAAGCTCGGCTCGTGATTGGCTCAGGCAGGTGTGTGGGTGCAACCTCAAAGCCCCCCGATCACCACTGTGCAGACTCTACTGGCTCCAAATGACGTCAAAATCTCAAGATGGCAGCTCCTGTATCCGGGATATTTTGGCTTCATTTTTGTACAGTGGGAGGAAGTAGAGACGCGTCGTCCATCTATATATATATATATACAGTCTATACTCTGGCTCAAATATATACGGACGGCCATCGAATTCAAAGAACTCATCCGCATTGTGGAAATCATCTAAATATTCAGCCATGACATTGAAAGTCTTTTAGATGACACTAAGCTCCAACACAACAAACTCTGCCCGGCTGCCACTCACGTTTCCTCCATGGATGTATTCCACTATTCCACCGTTGTCTTCCGGCAACACGTCACCTCACCAGATTTCAGAACGAGACTTCTTCTTGAGCGAGACTCTTTCCATAATGTCAGACACTTATAATAACAATCAAAGCCCGTCACGGCAAAAACGAGCACTTATAGTGGACGTAAATGACGGTGCCAACTTGCCCCAATAGGATTACATTGCAGCCCGTGAGCAGCTGCTGTCTAAAGCGCTCTCCCTCAATACTGGACCAGTTTCAGAAATTGTTGTCCCTATTAGTCAGTTAGACATAAAAAATGTTTTAAAATAGGGTTGAAAAATACCAAAGTTACCCTTTAACTTTTAACAGAAAATGTCCACATTTTCTTTCCCTGTAAAAGAAGTTTTTAAGTTCACACTGGAGTCAATAGATGAGCATGTAGAGGAGCAGACGTGCTTCTATCTGGACCTAAACGTCTGTGGTAGCGGTTGGTTGGGTTGTGTGCCAAAGACATAAAAGCAAAACATATGGAAAAAGTATCATAAACAGCACCCACATATAACTGTTTATCACCATCATGACTGTTTACAACCAGCCAATCAGATTGTACAGCAAACTCCCACATCACTCCTGAGCTTTAGCCATCCAGCCATTCGTGCCTTCTCCATATAAAGACAGAGTTCCCTTCACCTGTTAATTACAGGCAGCGTTTGGATCAAAATTGACATAGAAAGCCGTCAGCGTCAGCGTCACCTCCAGAGAACACTTATCTGAAATATTATTTATTCAGGCTGTGAATTTATTTATTTTTGTTGACGAATGAGGGAAATATAGTGCGTGTCTGGGAGATGTAACAGAAACAAGCCGGGAAGGAAGGTTTTACCATCAAACTGCATATCACCTTCCCAAATCTTATGTAGCACACACACACACACACACACACATATCTTAAACACGCACACATGTTTCATCATCTCCAACCCCTTCGTATGCTGGTACGAGACAACAGCCTAACCCTGAAACTACAATACCCAGGCTGCATTGCTATGGAGGTCTCAGGACTTCTCTACATGTTTGTTTTTTTGTTGCTTTGGTGAGGTGCTTTGTGCGCCACATGTTACCTGTAATATAGACAGTCAGATTTCTGGTTTCTATTTTCTGTAACGGGAGCAGGGGAGGGGACGACCTGGACACTGAAATACAAAGATTCACTGAGCAGAACTCCCACTGATGTCTGTGGAGTTCTGATCCGGGTTACTCTGGGTTTGGGGATGGGGGTGGGAGGGGTTTAAATGCATGTCACAGCTTTTTTTGCATGAGGAATGTGCCTGCTTTTGAGCTGTCGAGGGCGGAGGGCCGATGGGAGTCAACGAACCGTCCGCCCTACTGGAGGCTGTCGGGTTTCAGATGTTTTATTAAAGACTGCTGTTACATAAAAACTTTACCAGGATTACATACTGTACAACAATAAAGAAGTGTTGTTTTCTAAGATCTCACTCTTGTGCTACTCTCGGGAACCGTCAGCCTCAGTTTGAGCCTCATGTATTCAAGTCACAGAGGTGAGCATCTTTTCTATACCAGGGATGTTTGGAAAATCAAGAAGGTCCTTTAACAACTTACTGCTGCTCTGAAGATGTTTTCAGAATCGTTGAAGCAGTCGTTCTCAACCTCCCAAAATAATCAGGTGTGGGTCACCACCTCCAGTTTGAATGTTTTTGATGCGTTTCATGACTCTTTCTCTCCCCCTGACCCGCCGGAAATCCCCTGTCAGACACTCAAGTGCACGCACGACTCTCAGAAACACACTCAATAAAATCTATTCTGAGGCAAATTATATCACTGGTGCAGGCGATGTAATGTAAAACCCATTCTCCAGTCTAAAATATAATTTTATTTTTAAAATGTTATTTTATTTTTTTCTCCGCAACCATCTGGCGACCCCCAGAAATTATCTTGCGACCCTCTTGAGGGTCCCAACCCCCAGGCTGAGAACCACTGCGTTAAACCATCTGGATGAAAAACTATTCTGTCTGCTGCAAGACAAAAAAAGCTGAAAATTAAATGTCCTCGCCTTTTTTTTGTAAAATGCATGAAAAATATCAATGCATTATTTATAATAAAATACAAAATAAATATAAAGTAGCAATATAAACAAATATAATTGATAATACAGTTTCAAAATGTTAGTTCACATTATATGAATTAAGCAAAGACATTATTTTCGACTACTGTCTTGGTTTGGATTAGGAAACAGGTCAAAAATCTTTTTTGTCCTGCAGCAAACACTATATTTTTATCCAGACTGTTAGAAATGTCCTCAGCAGCACAGCGGCAAGTGTTGTTAACAAAGCCTCTGGGTTTTTCAAACATCGCCGGGTATTTATTTTTCAGAGAAAGTGATAATTACCTCTGTGACTGGTAAAACATGAGGCACAAACTGGGGCTGGGCAACCATTCGCTGCAATACACACTGAATGGGAAGTTCACTGTACTTATATATATATATATTTGTGTGAATGTGAGAGAGAATCCTTGTAGATGGTTTTGATCTGATTGCAGAGGTTAAAGGGGACATATCACGCTCACTTCCAAGTTCATACTTGTACTTTGGGTTTCTACTAGAACATGTTTACATGCTTTAATGTTGAAAAAACACATTATTTTTCCCATCCTGTCTGTCTGAATATACCTGTATTCGCCGTCTGAGCCTGCATGTGACATAGGAAGGGGAGCCAAATCTGAATGGATGAATCACATGTTTTCTGATCTAGACAACCCACAAAAATCTAACTGGGTTGTCTTATTTCAGTTTGTGGGTCGGTAGACACTCCAGATACCCAAAAGTCAGCCTGTTCTCATTCCCAGGGCGTCAAATACCGAGGCTTTGTCACGGCCGTTGACGTTCGGTACCGCTGCACACGGCACACGGCAGAGCCAGTATGAAACGCACCAGGCGTTCCATTAACTGTAATGTAAACCCATCCACGGAAACAGTTAACGCTCAGAGAAAGTGTGCAGGGAGTGTGAGTAGATGGGTCCAACAAACACAAGGCTTTCATCCAGGCGACCGCTGTTCGTGTCCCGTGCGTCACGTTACAATCAGCTGTTCGTTCGCGTCCCGTGTTCAAAACGTTCAGTGTTATTTTCACTGCACAAACGTGGTAGTTTTAAGCCCAACCATGAAGTTCTTTCCTAAACCCAACTAATGGTTTTGATGTCGAACATAAAGTGACGCCAAAGGACGTGACAAAGCGGCGGTATGTGACGAGTTGAGATGAGAACATGTTGCAAATGTACAGTATGTGCACAAGCACTGAAAAAGTGATTATTTTTCACGATATGTCCCCTTTAAAGCTCAGGACTAAAGACATGAAGCCACCCCACAGTCCTCTGGTGATACTGTGCCCTCCGAGGAGAAATAAGACGCAACACAGAAGAAATCCTTCTTCAGGTCTGCATATATTTTCAATGGTAACATTCATTCTATCAGAGTTTCAGTTAAGGTTTGAAATGCCAGGGAACAACACTCTAAATATAACCTGATGGGAGAAGAAATTATACGATCGAGGGGGAAGAAATGTAGCACTCGATTCTGCTGCTGTGGATGCACTTAGTGCTTTACCCTCCAGGGGCCAGTCTCAAATAGTTCCTCCTTTATTCGTTAAATCTACTCGCTCGCTTCTCAAAACACATCCAAGGAAAGAAACCGTTCATTTATCCCTTTTGACAAACACACAGGAGGAAGAGGGGGCTGCAGAGGATTCAGAAAACAGACATTAAGTCTTCTAAGAGCTGTGAGGATACATGCATCCTCTTATCTCTGGTGGTGTGTGTACTGTTAATGCCTGTTAATTCGTAACCGGGCAGGTCAGAGTGAGCACTCTGGAACGACATTTCCCATTGGGATTATAAGGATATTGGACAGAAGTGACAGGCGACAGTGCACGCAGAACCACAACGGTGAGAAGAGAGAAAAAATAAATCGGGGGAATTACATTTCTTTTCCTTATTCACCTCTAAGAGACCATGTTCAGAGTCAGAAACAGACTGCAGTGGATTCACCCTACTGTGCCATGAATCATGGTTCAGAGAGGATGAATGAAAACAAACAGGGGAAAATAAAAATCCAAAAATATAGATTTATGTTTATATTTATATATATTTATATATTTACGAGGTATGTATCCACAAAAAAAAGAAAACACCCAAAATTTCAAAATAGGCAGTCTGTTTTTTTTCCAAATGTGTCCTTGCTTGCCTTAAGGAAACATTATTATTAATAGTAATATTAATTAAAAATAAAACTGGGAAGCTTTGCCGTCCAACAGCTCTGTGTCAAACCTCGTAGTCCGCTTCTCTGAGACCAGAATCTCCGCTATCGGGAGTCCAAAAAGCACCAAGGCGGTGCTAGTGTCAGGCTGCTGCACTCTAAAGAAACAAAAAGTTGCAAATCACAAAGTCCCAAAAGGAAAAAAATTCACTTCATTGTTGAAAACAAAACAAAATCCACGAGAACTCCTCCTAACCGTTGATTTTCCCAACAACCACGGTCTCCAAGCTGAGGTTTGGAGTGAGCTGAACTGTTGGTGGATGGGAGGTGGGAGGTGAAGGGAGGCCAGCCACAGGTCCAAAAAAAGGTGTCTTTGTGCAACAAAACAAGCCTCGAGGTTAAACAGAACAAGAAAGAAAAGAACCAATGGCAGGTGTCCTCCTCCCGACGATTGTTAGTGAGGCTGGCAGAAGGGGATCGCTCCCCTCTGTAGTCACGCTAGGTACTGCTGCATCGCCGTCTTCGCCCTGACAGAGAGAGACACACAATCAGTCCACCCTGCTCTGCTATTTAACATGAGAATGTTTTGTGTTTTATGCAGCCATGTCTCCTAAAAAATACGTTCCCATACAACTAAACTGCATTCTCGATTACGTTTCGAGGGAAACATTTTGTCGCAGATTACGTTTGTCTTTGACGTATCGCAAATACGTTTCTAATAGATTGCTGCAGGAATGAGTCCTAAAACCGGTAAATGAGTTAGCATTTTAGCACATCCGGTTCCCTCGTCTGGAAGTCAATGGGTTTTTAGTTAGATGCCTGAAATAAGGTCTGTGGTTAACACAAGCTTAAGAGATTTTAATGTCTGTTCTACGACATAAAATACGTCAGTAAATACCCAACTCTTACATTTTTAAGCTTTTACTTGTTTTAAAAAACACGGTTGCTAACAAGTGGCTAAACGAGACTACTACCGGTCATCACGCCGTTAGCTTTTTACTTCTGGTGATTGCATTTACGGTTCAAAAATCATAAAAGTGGTGTTCATTTGTGGAGATTATCATGAACGTGTGTTTGCCACAGAGCTTATTTTCTACAAAAATCCAAAACCCAATGGAAAAATCCCATTGGATTTTTGTCGAGGGAACCATGGCGATGCTAACTTCCTGGTTTGCCTACAAAAATACATCATCTCTGGATCACTCCATGACAGACCGCGGACGGCTGCCGCAGGTGACGTAGTACAACGAGCGATGTTAATGAAAGTTACGTGGAATAATAACGAGTGTAACAAGCGAGAAGGTCCACTACAGGTGGTTGGGTCAAACTAACACTGAACTTTCCCCCAGGAGACCGCTGTTCGTGTCCCGTGTGAAACATTATTTCAAGCCAAACCATGATGTTTTTTACTAAACCTAACCCAGTCGTATTTTTTATTTTTTTTTCAATTTACAACATTAACCACGTGTTTAAAACTGTTTAAAACTGCAATCATAATCCGGGAGAAAATACCCTATTCCCTCGAAACGTAATTGAGAATTCAGTTTAGTTGTCTGGGAACGTAATTTTGTAGGCGACAGAGTTGGTTTGATGGTTTGCTGTTCTGGCCCACCTGTCACAGAGGTTGGGGTCGGAGGCCTGGGTGAGTTTGTGCAGGATGTCCACAAAGCCCATCTCCCTCAGCTTATCCTGACGCTCCTGAGAACCTGAGAGCACACCATGAAGCAGAGAGGTGAATTCATTAATTACAACATCTTGCAATATCTGACATTTAGGCATGTGCATAAATGGCTTTGTAATTTCTTTAAACATTTAGTGCACCATTATCGAAGTGTTTTTTTCTAGACAACAGACTTCACTTTGCGTCTAAAAGAACTTGAAATTTGTTGAACTTTGACCTGAGCTGTGCTGACCTTTGTGGGCACAATCGCTGTTGACCACTGCTTGAACTGAAAGATGGACGAAAAACAAATTACTTGTGTTTTTTGATTTGTACAATAACAAATTGGCCTCATATCGAGACCAGACAGTAAAGATGTTTTGTGAAATATATCAGCATGCAGATGCAGCTACCAGGTTTTATCATAAAAGACACAGTTTGAGTCTCTGAAACGTAGTGATCTACTTATAACAACATTAGCATTGCAGCTAAGGTAGCTCCATTTAGTGCAGCACCACTGGGAGTCCTAGAGTGGAAAATACTGCAGCTCTAGACCCTTGTTTTTCTGCTGTAATGTGCCTTCAGACCTACAACCTCCTCTCTCTGAACCTGGCCCCTTTCTTTAAAGGGATAGTCCAGGTGTTTTGAAGTGGGGTTGTATGAGGTACTTATCTATAGTCAGTGTATTACCTAAAGTACTGCTGTGGACGGGGCCGGCAGAACATATATTAGAAACCTAAAAGAAAGGCTCACCTAAAAAAAATCAATATCAATTTAAGTGTACGTTTTATTTAGAATATTTTTGCTGGTTTACCTTGCCCTAAGACTGCTACACAGTCTATGTTTCTGACGGGGGGAGTGCCGACCGTCATCTACTGTAGGTAATACACTGACTATGGATAAGTACCTCATACAACCCCACTACAAAACACCTGAACTATCCCTTTACTCCTCCTTCCACTTGTGTGGTGTGTCCCTTACCGTCCTCCTCATTCCAGATAAGGTTTGAGATGCAGAAGGTGGCGGCGAGCTGCAGTTTCACATTCGAATGCCCCTGCGGGAACAGCAGAAGTCAGGAAAATTACAAATGAGGGAAAACAAAACAAAAGCACAGGTCACATGACCTCAATCAGAGCAGTGTAGTCCTCAGTTGGTACAACATGCTTCCCGTGAGAGCTGTGTGTGCTGTCAACATGTCAGGAGTGAAGGGGAAGCAGCAGAGGATCTGTATGCATGCTGCAACACCACCACCAAACACTTGATCTGATCACAAGGGTGAGCCACAGTGGAGGGCTTGTAGTACCATGTAGTATTTGATTTTCTGGAGCATGTCGTCATTGGTCATGATGAGTTCCTTGGCCGTGTTGCCGTCGGCGATGTTGGCGAGGATGCACAGCGTCTGACAGATAGGAAAAGAGTTACATCAGTGCTGTTATTTGAAAACTTTGTTCTTTGTGATTCAGAAACAAAAATCTAAATTGCCGACTGATCCTCTCTGATGTGCCTCCAGCTCTACAAGCATCACTAGACATGGCTAACTGAGTAAAAGACCTGCAGAATGTTAAAACGACTCTGCAATGCGGCTTTTTCATGCAGCTGTAGGATGAATTCTGTATGAAAACCATTTGTAAGCATGAAGCGAAGGGAGGGGGGCTCACCTGTTCTTTGACCTCTATACTGTGCTCCGCTTCCAGGATGAGGGTCACTGCCTGCATGATCTGCTTCCCGTGAGAACTCATGATCTGATCGATGTGCTGTCAGTCGAGAGGGGAGAGTAAAGAGGAGAGAATCAGTATGCATGCTGTATTTAAAGGTAGGATTGGTAGTAATACATCTTTTGTTATATTGGTTGAAATTCTCCTTACATCCCAACAGCAATAAATAAATCCAATGCTCTGACAAAAGAGAAAAATAAATCCAGTATCTGTGGCTGTTGCAGGACTGTAATAAGTCTTTCCAATCATTTCATTCAGCCTGAAAAATTACACATTAATGCCCAGTTGTTCTCGGGGGTTATGATAATTTTAAGCCTCTGGTACGATAGTTTCCCATCTGGAAACACTCTGCACTGCTCTCATACAGCAGTTGCAGCCGTTCCGACCGAGAGCGCCGTTGCGGAAGCGTAGCGCCCACCCTCCGGTTCCCCCGCAGGTTAACACTGTTAGCACCGTTAGCTTCAAACTGCCGCTCAGCCATGTTGAGAGCCATGCAATTAGTACCTTTAAGTTTCTAATCATGCATATGCGTGCATTTGTGAGTGTGTCTCTTACTGGTCGCGTTGACAGCAGATTGCGCAGCAAACCGAGGGTCTTCATCAGCACGTTGGTGTCGGGGTCTGATAGCAGGCGGAACAACTGCTCCGTACCCAAACACCGAACGATCTCCACCTTCACCTTCTGATCCGCCTGGAACGCCATGTTCTGGACACACAGACACACACACGTTTAGTACTGAAATAATCTGGCAGTATGAGGCACTGTAGGAAAATGTAAAATAGATCAAAGGATCTGCTTTATTATATTCTAACTCACTGCATATATTATATATACAACTTTAAACACACAACACAGAGCAACAGGTGTTTTGCAGTGTAGAGAAAAAATGAGAAAAATAGATTCACATTCATTACATCCAAACATTGTAATGAATGTTGGTTGTAAGAAGCCAAGAAGTGTAAAGGTCTTTGCACACTGGATGTGTGATGAATAAACAACACGAAAATGATAATATTTTGCATCAAAAATATTTATATGGCATCAATGCAAATTTGAAACAGCTGCAACACTTTTTCAATAAAAGGTTTGAATAGATTCGTGCAGGCAGAGGATCAACTACCGGGATCCTATTGACCCAGAGCGGCGCCTGGCAGTCTGCCTGAGCTAAATTGTTTTATAGCCTAAACTACTGTCAGCTATTTTAGTTTCCTTTTAGCAAAATGCTCTTGAGTGAATTTGCCTCTGGTAAACAGTTACGCAGTGTATCCGTCTAGGGCTTTTATTGTGAAAGATAAGAACGGAAGGACTGGATCTGGTCTAGTCTAGTCTGGTCTGGTCTGGTCTGCGCAGCGCTGCCTTTGTCAAGGTTGAAAGGAGTAATAAAGTTTTCCGTCTCGGTTCGGACTGTGTTGTTGTACACTATAGTGTACGTATTAAATAGGTCCGTTCTGCACAACGTGGTTGGTTGATGCCTTTCTTCTTGGTGCAAAACTCAGAAAAATCAACCTCGTTACAAAAAATATATGGACCCCCCCCACCCTCCCCCCGGTGTGTAAAGGCCTTAAAAGATGTTAATTCCTCTTACCATCAGAGCCCAGATCCCGTTGACCCTCAGTGCAGGACTGTCACTCTGGGTCAGACTGCATAGTAATTCAATCACCCCTGACTCCAGGATGGGCTGCAGATCAACAGAATCCAATGGTCTCAATATTAATGTAATACAATCTGTTCTCTTTTTTTATATATATATATATATGTGTGTGTGTGTGTGTGTGAGTGTGTGTACCTCTTTGCTGGGTGAGAACTCCAGCAGTAGATTGCATAGTGTAGAGGAGGCCATGACCAAGACTTCATCTGGGGCGTTCTGCAACAGCTACATACAACCTCTCAGTGAGTATGTGCTTATACAATGTACATATAATATATAAAGATGTACAGAGATGTGCTTTGCTGTATGCACTCATTAAAACTGACCTTCATAAGGGGTTTCCACACCGCATGGTCATGGAAGCTGGTCCTTAGCTGCTGCACCGACCGCGACAGACTGTGAAGACACCTGCACAAAAAAATAATAAAAATATGAACGGACAGTTTAGATACAGTTGCATGGCATTTAGTAAAAATTAAGCAGTTAAAAGTTTGGTTTAATAGATCATCCGGATTTGATATTATAGAATTTTCAACATAACAAAACCTGAATTAAAATAGACAGCATTTTAATATTTAAATAACATTTTAAACCCCTTTTGGTCTTAATTAAGCCTAAAGAATAACAAGACAAGTGGATACAAAAGGGTTAACTGTGTACATTATTAAAACTGCTCATTCGAACAAATATGCAAATTAAAAAGCAATACTGCCTGTTATCTAACGTCTTTTAATGTAGACATTCAGAGGGGAGATCCTAAAACACAATCAAATTTCATATCAAAATGTCCGTTAAATTCTTGGTGCAGGGATTAGAGGGAGTATTAAGAGGGCAGATGTCAGGGTGGGGAGACAGAGACTCGCTTGGCACTGTACCTGACGGCCGCCAAACGGACTTTAATGCTGGATTCTGATAGGCCGCTGACTATCCGGTCCATCATGTTCTCCGTCTCTGTGATCTGAAGACAAGAAAAGGGGAGAGGATGGAGTAGAATATAAATATAGAGATCCATGCAGAGTTATATATGCAAACAAAAGTACCCCCAGGGAAAGGTCACCTTTTTGCGGATGTCCTCGTCGTTGGAGCCTAGTGAGGCGTAAAGTTTGAAAGCAGCTTGTCTCAGCTCGTGTGCGTGCTTCAGGTCGTGGTCCAGCTGCAGATGACAGAGAGGACAGAATGTGAAGTGGTGCATAATATCAACAGGTGGCAGAACTTTCTGATGAAAAAGATGATATCTTCAAAGTTAATAAAAGAGTCAAACATTTGTTAAAGGCCACATTCATAATTATACTCACTTATTAGTTGCTGGGAAACAAAAAAACATAAATGGCTTCATTCAGACAAACTAAGGATTACTGGGTCAGAGCTGATTATAGAGGCATAACTAGACGGGCCAAAGTGCTGTCTGGAAGTCTGAGCAAAATAATCTATTCTGATAAAAATAGCCTTTAATTGGCCTTATTAAGAAAAATAATTGTGATTATCATTTTTAGCCATGTTAGCAGCCTGGCTCTAGGGATTTAAAGGTTGGTCGGCCCAACACTTTGGTCCAGATTTAAATACCTGTGACACTAAAGACAATCCCATCAACCTCAGCTGCACTTTGGGTTTAATGCTAATTAGCAAATGTTGCATGCTAACATGCTGCTGACCATGGTAAACCTCATACCAGCTAGCATTTAGCTTAAAGCACAGCCTCACAGTGTCGCTAGCATGGCTGTAAACTCTTACTGTGCTTTCCAATACCCATACCCAGCATGCTTTTCTGGCTTGCATCCTGCAAAATACGAGCAGGATACAGTAGGACATCCTGGCAGAGTGTCGCTCTCTGTGTGAAAAGCCCTTTAGTCATGTTAGTGTAATGATGCAGCTCTACCACCTGCTCTGTTTCACCTCACTAATCACATGAAAAGAGCCCGCTCAGGCCCGCTGACCCACCCTCTTGATGTCAGTGATGGCGGACACAGAGCTGGGGTATTTGAAGTAGTCGGCCAACATGGCCACCAGGTGGTCGGTGGTGCTCGCGATCCTCTGCAGCTCCACGTCGGGCTCCATCAGGTAGGCCAGCGTCTCTGCACCCTCCACCCTCTCCTCAAGCAAATGCTCTTTACTGCACATCCGCACGAGGCACGGCAGGGTCTGAATGAGAAACAGGAAGTCACAGGCACATTAAATAAACAAGCACCACTGATATAATATCATCATAATAAAAAGAGGTGTCAGAAAAGCCTGACCTTTAGGACTACGCAGCTGTCGTCCGTCCTGATGGCTCCCGCTCGACACATGTACGTTAGACTGGGACAGAAGGAGAAGAGGTCACACTCAAAGAAAAAATATATAGTCATATATTATGAATTCATATCAATTAAATGGTTTTATGTCACTCACCATTTGGCTGCTGTTAGCTGCATTTCAATGGGTTGATCCCTTTGCATCATTCTGACAAATACCTGAGAGAGCAGCTCACCATCCACCAGCACTGAAAACAAAAACGGAGATAAACTGGGGTTGAAGAGTGAAGCTCATACTTCTTAAAAAAACAACTTAAAATTTGATTACAGTCATCATATACATACATGAAATTTGACCTCTGCATTTAACCTAGTCTAAGCATTAAGGAGCAGTGGGCTACTGTGAAGCACCCGGGGAGCAAGACGGGGATCGAACCGCCAACCTTCTGGTTAAAGGACGACCCGCTCTACCCACAGCCAGCCCATACAAGGAGAAGAGAAGAGCAAAGAGTCAAGAAGAGACTCACCATTCACCAGTGTCATGGAGACCTGAGTGTTCTCATAAGCCAGGACTGAGAAACACTTTAACGCCTGCATCCGGACCTGAAGACGCAATGAGGTCGGAGGGAGAGAATGATATACAGAGTTAACTGTGTGTGAAGTGTCATGTCATGTTATTGTGTAAATATAAACACTCACAGAGAGGCATATACCTTATAAGAGGGTGAGATAAGAAGAGGGGCGATGTTCTGGATGGCGCCGTGGTTGAAAAGAACCGTCTGGTGCTCAGGGGTCTGGAGACAACAAACGTCCAATCAACAATAAATCTTGGTTCTTGGCTGCAAGTGCGACGGATGGACTCCGCTGTGTTTGTGTGTGAACAAATAACAAAAATACCTTGCAACAGTGGGAGAAGATCTGTGTGATGTACTCCTGGGTTCTCT
This sequence comes from Sebastes fasciatus, assembly GCF_043250625.1. Taxonomy (NCBI): domain Eukaryota; kingdom Metazoa; phylum Chordata; class Actinopteri; order Perciformes; family Sebastidae; genus Sebastes; species Sebastes fasciatus. The sequence goes on along the minus strand of NC_133808.1, from coordinate 27,516,503 downwards.
GTGAGCGACTCAGTAGAGACATTAGATGGGGAATCACAGTGGGGTCCTGAAACAAAACAAAAAAAATGCACTGAACTAACAATATCTGTATGCAGGGACAGAATGTGTACAGTGTGTGTGTAGTATGTATATAGCAGGCAGAACATGTACAAGACAACCTACAGTGTAGAGCAGCTGCACAGGAGTGACTGGACTGATGAAGACCGTTCTGAGACATCGAAGACAAGCTTCAATGAATATCAGGTCCGGACACAGGAGACCTGCAAAAAACAGGTGTTGTATAGGTTTGTATCTCATCGAAGATGTTGTCCTCCTCTGCAGGATATATGTGCATGCATGTCTCTGTGTGTGTGTGCCCCAACCTTGAAGAAGAGCAGGGATGATGTGACAGTCCACCAGGGACTTGATGTTGTTCTCGGTGCCCATGGCGAGGCTGCCCAGCACCACGGCGCACTCTGTCCGGAGCTCCAGACTGGACGAGCTCTGCTGGAGCAGGTATAGTAACCTGGAAGCAATGAACACACACACTGAAGCAAGTTCACTGCAAAGGGTGCTGAATAATCTGTAAGGTGCACTGGTGCAGTGTAGATGATGCTAGCAAGTTCAACTCTTAAGATGTGCTGTATTTTTCTATTCCAGTTTGTATTTTGTGGCATTGTAGTTTTTCATTTAGTGGCTGTCTACTGAACAAAAGCGTGTACCACCAATGTCACGTCTGTATCTTGAGTGTACTTGAATGTTTGTTTTTTTAATGGTCAGAATGTGGGAAGTAGGAAGAAAGTAAAAGTAGGAAGTAGGAAGGTGTGCAGATACGTACCTCGGTACAGCTCCGAGGACAATCAGATTGGCCTTCTGCTTGTTGTTTCCTATGACAGCGTTTTTCATGTCACTGTGAAGTCAGACATAAACACACAGATGAGGATCTTTCTTGGCAATCTATTTGGGGCAACTGAGACAGATTTGCTATCAGTAACAAAAGTTTAAGATTTGCTAACGCTTTAGACTACGGCCCCCAACATACGGCATAATTCTTCTCAATTTACAGTCATTCTTGTATTAACGGTGTACCAGTAAAGTATGTACTGATACATACATGTAGGTAAAAGGGAACAAGATGTGTAGTTAAGGAATAAGGGGGAACAATCTGGGAACTTAGCTTTTTTTTTTTTTTACTGTAGGCTATAATGGCTATTCTAATATTACGGAGTACAGTAGGACCTACTGAACAACAATCTGGTGTTTGTGTTCCCCAACTTCACACCTTAACCTACAGACATGTATCGGTACATACAGTACTGGTTCACTGTACAAAAACTGACACTGCAAATTGGAAAAAAAATTACACTGCAGGTTGCAATCTAAAGTGTTACCGTTGCTATACTTCTGCAACAAAAAAATAACTTTTATTCTAAACAAGCATGCTTTAAGTACAGCTAGCACATTATGATTCCATCAAAGATGCATTTGATGCAGTAGTGCCCTTTGATAATATAAGTTAAGCTAATAGTCATCAGACTGTTCAGAGATTGTGAGGATCAGTCAGAGGCCAGGAGCTAGATCATCAGAGAAGTTATAAAGACAGCAGGCAGACAGACAAGAGGTCAGCCAGGCAACATTTCCAAATTGGAACAAAGGTTTACAACAAGCAGATGTACCACATATCGTTGTAGGACACAGAATGAGCCAGTTTATTTGCATGCACTGCATTTTGTTTTCCATGCAGCGTATCCTCCACTCTGCAAGTGCCCCAGATGATATCACATAGCAGGTGAGTGAGCCTAATGGAAAAGTACAGCTGTAGCAGGGCGGTCAAGTCAGTCAGGTGCTCTGCTAGTGGGGCGCTACGAGCCGTAACCAGAGCTAGTCGTCCCTTCAGAAGTTAAAAATAACGATGATGAAACAGTCAGAGTCCAGGTCGCCGCAATGAGACGGAGAGAGTGAGAGAGAGATATGAAGTCACGCTGATGAGTGAAATGCATTTTGAAATAGATCGTCACATGAAAGCCTATGCATGTAAACAAAGAGGTCATGCTCACTCAACCAGTGCATTTCAGCACGGGAACTATATCAGTGTTCAGCAAAAAAAAGGGAGAAAAAAAATGCACAGGCTGAATAAAGTCAACTCTCTTTCAGCAAGCTGGCTAGTGAAATAGCAGCAATGCCCGCTCTTCAAAATGTAGTCAACCACCTGAAAGGACAGGCTGTCATTTCCTGCTGCAGGCACTAAAGAAGACAATATATACGGTATATAGAAAGCCCTGCTGGACTTACATGACTCCTTGCAGCACTTTCTGTGGGTCGGGGTCAAACAGTCTGTCAACATAATGGCGACTAGTGGCAGTGACTTCCTATATGAGGACAAATAAAACAGAAACATTAGTGACAGCATGTGCATACAGTATACAGTTCATGTCATGGCTGGGGCTACTTTACTTGAAAGTTAATGAGATTGAATCTTGCTCTCTCTCACACATACACAAAACAGAAAATAAAGATACTGTTCAGATTTTAGCATGACCTTTCATACATTTTTAAGATCAATTTAGTTGAAAGGTTGAGAGAAAGAGGCTGTCACACTTTATGGTTGCATAATCTGGAACAGTAGCAAGCATTTAAAGAACTAGAAATATTATAAAAACAACAGCAATTAAACACAATTTGAAGTCACAGATTTTTGTTCATTTAACTAAAATAAAAGCATTGATAAACCCACAGTCATGCTCACTAACACAAAAAGCAACATCCAAGGCAGGGCCCTTTCAAAAGCTGTTATATATATATGGCACCCAGTGGCTTCATGTGACACCAGAAAACTGTTTATATCACAGCTTTAACCAGAACCTTCCACATGAACCCAGCGGAGCAAACCTCTATTATTATTATAATATATAGACTCTGTGTATATTCCCTGACAATGCTGCACAATACTGATGATAAGCTTGAAACCTAATAGGAGTCACCTTAATAACAGTTGTGTAGAGCAGCAACGATTCATTGATTAGTTGTTAACTAGTAAATTCATTGCCAACTATTTTGATAATCGATTTGAGTAGTTTTTTTTAAGAATAAAAGTCAAAATTCTCTGATTCCAGCTTCTTATATGGGAGTATTTTCTGGTTTCTTTACTCCTCTATGACAGTTAACTGAATATTTTTGAGTTGTGGACAAAAAAAAGACATTTGAGGACGTCATCTTGGACTTTGGGAAACACTAAGGCAAAATTATAATCTAAGGCAAAAAATAGTGCAGTTAAAATATAGGGCTTAAATGATATCACAGCTTTAAACCAGAACTTTCCACATGAACCCAGAGGAGCAAACCTCACCCAGCTAACAACAGGCTGCTACTACTGGCTTCTGGTTGCCTGTCAGTGATATACATTCATTACATTTTAGCTTAATGTTTAGCATACAAATACAATATACACAACAACAGAGCTGCTTATGCTCAAATAAAGTGTAAGCTATCATAATATCTTCTAAACTCTCCTTTCTGCAGGGAAGTTACCTAACTTTACATGGGGGCGTTCACCTATTTAAGGTTAACTTGAGCTAAATTACACCTGACAGCCATTGTCACCTGCTAGAATACATTACAATACCATGCTACAGCTAATTACTACACTTTGGGCTGCTGACAGAGCTCATTTGATGTGATTTTTACCCTTTTTTAAACAATATATTTATTGAGTTTTTTCCCTTCACAAACGAATACAAGTGAAGAAAATAAAAAATAATAAAAAAATAAAAAAGGAGAAAGTAAAAAAATAATAGAAAAGGAAGAAAGAATATATATATATATATATATATATATAAATATAAATATATATATAAATATAAATATATATATATATAAATATATATATATATATAAATATAAATATATATATATATAAATATATATATATATAAATATATATATATATAAATAAATAAGTAAAAAAAAATAAAGAGAGAGAATTACAGAAGTAATAGTAGTACAAGAGATAGACAAGCTATATGCACCAAATATCTGGAACAAGCTCCCACTAACCTGCAGGACCAACTCCAACTCTGAGCTCTTTTAAATCAAAGCTTCAAACTTCCCTGTTTGCTGCTGCTGCCTTTTATTAAATCAAATAATGATCTTATACTGCATTAACTTACTGTTCTTTTGCACTTTGTCTCCATGTTCTTGAATGTTCATGTAAAGCACTTTGAATTGCCCTGTTGCTGAAATGTGCTCTACAAATAAAGCTGCCTTGCCTTGCCTATATACATGCAGTCTTTTCTCTTAACCGGTCTGACCATGCACAACACCATTAAGAGAAGTAGCAGTATGTAAAAGTATGTTTTGACCCTTTAACCCTTCAGTGTGGAGAACTCCTGCAGAAGTAGTAGCATAGCAACCAGTGAGTTAGCTTAGCTAGCTTAACCATATGCTAGTGGTTAGCTAGATTAACAGTTTGCTATTGTAATTAGCAAGCTGCAACCATTACATGTAAATCACACAGAGTGGTTGGAATAAAAAAAGCTATTTATGTTTCATTATTAACATTTTAAACGTGTTTTGGAGCAGTAAGTGACACTGTTAGCATGTTAGCTGCCTGCTAACTCATTCCGAGTGACACTGACAGGTATTCGTTTGATTTGGTTCACACCGCACACCGACGGGGCGAGCGGACACATTAATCGCGTATGTTCAGAACGTCCCCGCCCGTCCGGGAGAGGCCAGGATTAAAAAGGATCTCACACATCAGCTACGTAGGCGGAGTTGCTAACAGTGCTACAAAGCCTTTAAGTGCTTGTAGAAGAGAAATCATTCAGTTTGACAGCTTCTAGCTTCTTCATATCACTGATACCTACTGTTAGTTTAACAAACACTATTTAGAGATGATAACGAGACTCACAGACAGCACACTGATGCGGAGAGGGGCCTCCAGCAGGCACGCCATGTCTCTCTCTCTCTCTCCCCGGCGATGGAGCGCCCTGGTCGGCGCAGCTCTCTGCAGACACTCCGCCCCCCCTCCAGAGCAGCTGAGAGCGGCTTTAAAAGAAAAGTAACAGCTGCTAGAATCACGCAACTCCTCCAGGATAACACACAGGTAAATATATATATATATATGTAAAGACTTAGCAGCAGATATACAACACAGAAACAGCAGCTAACTTGGCTGAGCTGACTCTGACAGTGGATTGTCAATGAAGTGTTTATAAGTGTGACGTAGGTAGTGTTTCAGTGAGGCAGATTCGACACTATAACCTTAACCATAAGAAATATATAATGAATTAAAAAAATTAAAGAAAATACAGGCTTTATAATAGATACAAATTTGAGCTATATTTTTACTACAAAAAAAGCGTAATAAATTATATTCCATATTTTTCCATTATTTTTTTCAAGGCAAGTTTATTTATATAGCACATTTCATACACAAAGGCAATTCAAAGTACTTCACATATATAAAAGCAAGATAAAAGAGCATAAGATAAAAACGAATAAAAGAATATGAAAGTATAAGTTAAAATAAAAAAGAATAAAAGGATATTTCGAATATGTAAATCAAGGCATCAAGTGTTGACAATTTATTTTTCTTATGCTTTTCATTGTATGTAAATACTATTGGTTTCTGACTGTCCACTTGTTGGTATGATCATTCTCTTTTTCTTAATTTTTTTTTTTTTTTTTTTTGTATTCTACAAGTTCGAAATACATTTTGAAATGAATGAATTTAGCTATATTTTTACTACAAAAAAAGCGTAATAAATTATATTCCATATTTTTCCATTATTTTTTTCAAGGCAAGTTTATTTATATAGCACATTTCATACACAAAGAGAATTCAAAGTGCTTTACATATATAAAAGCAAGATAAAAGAGCACAAAGTGCATAAGATAAAAACGAATAAAAGAATATGATTAGTATAAGTTAAAAGAAAAACAATTAAAAGGATATTTCGAATATGTAAATCAAGGCATCAAGTGTTGACAATTTATTTTTCTTATGCTTTTCATTGTATGTATGTTTCTGACTGTCCCCTTGTTGGTATGATCATTCTCTTTTTCTTTATTTTTTATTTTTTGTATTCTACATGTTCGAAATACATTTTTAAATGAATGAATTTAGCTATATTTTTACTACAAAAAAAGCGTAAACATAAAAAATGTATTCCATATATTGTTTGTGTTGAATCTGCCGCCGAGTATCAAACCACTAGTTTACTCAAATTGGTGACGTCTTGCGCATGCGCAGTAAGCGGTAGCTGCAAGGTGGGAAAATTCATTTCTCTCTCGTCTCCTCATATCTGAACATAAACATGATTTACAGACACAGTTTACAACTTTACGGAGCATAAAACTGGACCAACATACTCTGGAGGTATTAATTCATCACCGTACGTTATCTTAATGTGTTCTGTTTGTATGTTTGTGTGATAAATATGGTTCAATGTTTGCTGTTTGTTTCAACACGATGTTTAATTACCTGTTAGCCTATCTAGCTAACTGTTCGCTATGTTAATAGTTACATGGATAGTTTGAGCAGTTAGCTGTGTTGTAACTGCACAGAGTAACGTTAGATGAATGTAAAGTAGCAGCAGTAGTCTCATTTGTCAGATAAAAGGGATAAAATGTGCAAGTTTTTAAAGCAACATGAAGCCACTAAGAGCTCCAAAAAGACCCACGTTTGTACCCTAATGTCAGGGTGCATCACTGATTATTTAATGTTTTAAAAGTGGTCACAGTGTACAGCAGCAAAGGGGATAGTGCAACAAACAAGATGCATCAGCTAACACAGTAGAAAAAGAGGTAAACAAAGTGTAACAAAATATGAACCATTTAAATAGAAGGAAGTATGTAAATAGGAGCAGTATATACAGTATTGACAATAAACAGACTATTAACAAAATTGCACAAGTGGAAAATGATATTGCACAGTGAGAATGAATGAAATTCCACCTGAAAATATCAGATTATTGTCAGTTTTTGGTGTGTAAGTGGTCTACTGGGAGCAGTGCTGGTTGTGGAGACAGCTGCAGGAAGCTCGAAATCTAATAGGAGTCACATTAATAGCAGTCTTGTAGAGCTGCAACGATTAATTGATTAGTTGTCGACTAGTAAATTCATTGCCAACTATTTTGATAATCGATTTGAGTAGGTTTTTTTAAGACAAAAAGTAAAAATTCTCAGATTCCAGCTTCTTAAATGTGAATATTTTCTGGTTTCTTTACTCCTCTATGACAGTTAACTGAAAATGTTTGAGTTGTGGACAAAACAAGATATTTGAGGACGTAATTTTGGACTTTTGGAAACACTAACCAACATTTTTCACCATTTTCAGACATTTTGTAGACCAAACAACTAATTGATTAATCAAGAAAATAATAAACAGATTAATCAACGATGAAAATAATCGTTAGTTGCAGCCCTACAGTCTTATAAATTATTTTAAGTTCTTTTCCATCGTCCCATTTTACTTGTACAAACTTGACATGTAATTGTCAAACCTACTGACTTAAAACCATGTTTTTTTTCTCTCCTGTCATTTTAAGTGAAAGGATGGAATAGCATCAATGTTTTGAACTTGGTTTTATTTGTATCCCTACAGAAACGATTATTTCAATAGGAGCAGGCCTGAGCATCCTTGCGTGTGGAGGCTGACAGCCCGTATCTGGGCACAGAAAACAAACCAGCCCTCACTGATTTTCTCTGGGGAATCAGTAGATTACCTGTTTGTGCAACATGAAGATTGCGGTGGAAGGCTGTTGCCATGGAGAGCTGGACAAGATCTACGAGACAATCGGCTATCTGGAGAAGAAGGAAGGGATAAAAGTGGACCTGCTGCTTTGCTGTGGAGACTTCCAAGCCGTGCGAAATGAAGGAGACATGAAGTGCATGGCCGTACCAGCCAAGTACAGAACGATGCAGACCTTTTACAAGTCAGTTCTTTTTTTGTCTGTGTGAGTTTTAAAAAATGCAAGATATGAGTGAGAGCATTTATTAATATTACTGTCTTTGTTGCAGATACTATTCTGGAGAGAAGAAGGCTCCGGTCCTGACCATCTTCATTGGAGGGAACCATGAGGCTTCCAACCACATGCAGGAGCTGCCTTATGGAGGCTGGGTGGCACCCAACATATATTATCTGGGTAGGAGAGACCAGCAGTCAGTAGATGTGATTATTCTGTTCTATTATATCCGTTAATTCCCGGGCCTGACGTGACTATTTTTCCGCAGGTTATGCTGGTGTTATTCGCTACAAAGGGATCAGAATTGGTGGCGCATCTGGAATCTTCAAATCACGTGACTACAGAAGGGGTGAGTTTTTTTGACTGTCTAAATGGTTGAAGTTATACACACACTATGCAGTATGATAACAAAAAATGTGTGCTCTCTTAGGTCACCATGAATTCCCCCCATACAATCCTGATACACTTCGAAGTGTTTACCACATTCGAAACATTGAGGTATTCAAATTGAAACAGGTAAATATAGATTCAACTTGTTCTGTTGTACACATTTCAATAGATTTGTCAATTTATTTATAAAAACAGTGTATATTAATTCAGAAATGTTTATTTCCACTCAGATCCAGATGCCCATGGACATTTTCATGAGCCACGACTGGCCTCGTGGAATCTACCACTATGGAAGTACGGGGGAGTTGTTGAGAAAGAAGAAGTTTCTGCGTCAGGAAGTGGAGACCAACACTCTGGGAAGTCCTGCTGCTGAGGAGCTCCTCGCTCACCTCCAGCCCAACTACTGGTTCTCTGCACATCTCCATGTGAAATTTGCTGCCGTTATGCGGCATCAGGTGAGGGTGACAGTCTTTTGCAGCTAGCTGTATTGCTGCTCATGTCCGTATTAGCAGCTGATACATTTTAGATTGTGATTTTAATAATTTTGGGTACCAATGTATTGCACCAACTGAGTGAATATTGTTGTCTTTAGCCAAAAGCTAATGCTGCCCCACGTGTGACCAAATTCCTGTCCCTGGATAAATGTCTGCCCTACAGGGAATTCTTACAGGTGAGAAAGTTTTGTTATTAAATAGGCAAAATTCACCGTCTGGTTTAAGGTGTAGGAGTGACAGTTCTAAGCAACGATGTATACGCTTGTGTTGCAGATTGTGGATGTTCCAGAGAGAGAGGGTTCATCTGAGGGTCTTGAGTATGATCCGGAGTGGCTTGCTATTCTGAAGGCCACCAACAATCTGCAAAGGACCACCCCTCACCCCTGGAACCCCCCAGAGAATAATGGCTTGCACGAACGGTACACAGATATGTAGACATAAAATTACAGGCAGAGCAAATGCAGTCACTTGCAAGATGGTGATCCAAGTGAAAAGGCCACGGGTGACGTAATCACTCACTCATGGATATGAATAGGCAACCATAATAACACAGCTGTTGGGCTTCCAGTTTTGGTTCATGCTGTCATTGATAATCTGGATTGTCTTTACCCATCAGGTGGGACTTCAGACCTTCAGAAGCAGCTATGATGAAGGTGATGAAGGATCTTGGCGGTGAACTCGCCATTCCAGACAACTTCAGCCAGACTGTGCCACCCTATGACCCCAACAAGCCCCAACCCCACACCCCGCCCAGCTGCAACACCAACCCTCAGACGACCGAGCTCTGTGCCACGTTAGGCCTCACAGACCTCTACGCCCATGTTGGGGAGGGAGGTGTTGACTTAGGGAGAATTCAAGGCAGTACTGGAGGTGAGGAGGAGGATGAAGATGATAATGCGGACGAACCCAGCGAGTACCCAACTGACACGTCGGGATTCTCGAGTTCATTTAATCCCGACGAGATCACAATAGAGGATGAGTGGGAGGAAGAGGAGGAGGTTGAGGGCAACTCAAAAGCAGTAGTAAAGGGAGATAAGCTGCCTGAAGGTGAAGTCCGCACCCCCGGCCGTATGTTCCTGCCCCCGCCCAAATCTGACGCCTCACCCGCTACTCTGTCCAACCTGATGAACCTGCCACCTCCCGCCCACTCTACGCCAGCAGTAGATTGCTCTCACTCAGCAGCAGAAAGGGAAGAACACTGTGAGGACGATGATGAAGATGCCCAAGCTGCACGTATCCTGAAACGTACCAGCGATGAGACCGAGGCTCCTGGCAGTAAAAGCACAACTCCCAGAATCAAACGCAGAAACCAGGTCATCTATACAGCAGTGGAGGATGACGAGGGTGAGAATTAGAGGTCAGGGTGAGATAAGGCAAAAGGTGAGGACTCGTTTCATACCATTTGCCACAGTGTACAGTTCTCCTAATTAGTTTTATTGATTTGTAAAACTTAGTATTAATTTAAGTATTTACTGTCTGCTTTTTTATACAGCTACTGACGTGACTTAGCAGAGGTATGGCTTTATCAAAATACCCTAAAAACAGACTGTACACGACAAGAGGGTTCATTTCTGGATTCAGTTTCTACAGAAAGGCAATTATAGCCATGAAAACATATGAGTTTTTATATATTTTAAACAAACCAAGGTTTTTTAGGAAACAGATTTTTGTGTTAATTTTTGTTGTACATTTCAAGATAACAGCAATGAGCAAAAAGGCTGGTAAAATTAAATATCTTTTTGTTTTTAAATGAATTAATGACGTAATATGCCATTGTACAGCCATTTTGCAAACTTTCAAAATAAAATGTGGCTGTGTTGTCTTTTGTTTTACTTATCTGAGGAAAGTGAAATAAAAGCAATCAGCATTCTGCACTCAAAGCGCCATTCACATCTTTATTGAACACTATACATACTCATTCAGGGTGCTGATGACAAATCAGGTCTTGTTTTAATTGCACAGAACACTAAACCTACTTGTGATCACTGAAGAATGAATAAGTGGGTAGTTCAGGTGTTTTGAAGTGGGGTTGCATGAGGTACTTATTCATAGTCAGTGTATTACCTACAGTAGATGACAATCGGCGCACCCCCAGTTTGGACAAGCAGACAGGAGTTACAGCACGGAACCAAAGCAATGTACTGCTGTGGATGAGGCCAGCAGCAAAATGTATTTCAGACACCAAAAAGAAAGGCCCACCTAAAAGAATCAATATCAGTTTAAGTGTATGGTATGTTTAAAATATTGTCACTGCTTTACCTTGCTGCCTGTCTGTCTGTTCGACGGGGAACCAAAGCCGTTGTATCCATCTGTGCTCTCGCCAAAGCAACCAGACTCCATTGATAAAATCTGTAATTTTACCTTGCAGAACACGGGAGTTGCTGGTCTATCGCTGCTAGTTTGTTTGTGCTATTGTGTGACTTTGGTGAAACCAAAGTCACACAATAACACAGAACAAACTAACCGATCGAGGCAGCGGTAGTCCAGCAACTCCTGTTGCAAGGTCAAATTAATGTTTTTTTTCAATGGAGTCTGGTTGCTTTGGTGAGAGTATAGATAACGACTTCAGTTCCCTGTCAGAAAAATAATTTTAGCTTTTATTTGAATATGAATTGAAAGTTGCATTGTACTTCAAATGACAATCTAATTTTTAGACCCTTAATTAGTTATCATATTTTGATCATCATGCCTGGTTGTGAATCTAAAAAAAATAAAGCCAAACAAAAGATTTTCCCGGACACCAATATTTGTTTAAATCAAACAGATTTATAACATTAGAGTCCTTTTTAAACCATTAAATCCATTCCAGGTTCACATGTGTGCTCTGCTAAAATCAACATACACTTTCATTAAAATTAAGACAATAATATATAACATACAGTGTATTCAACAAGATCTCTTTACATCCATACAAAGAGCCAATACAGAATAGCCTAATGACAGGGTGCCACGTTATTGGTTTATAGTACAAGCCAATATCAGGGAAATGTGTTTCCTGCACTTTGCCTACGAAGCACACAAACATGATTCACAGAAAAAGAAAACTGGGAATAGGCACTTTTTTTTGTGTTTTCATCAATTCACTTCCTCATTTTCACTTCAGCCAAGCCTTGGACAGCAACCGAGCACACAACTCTGTTTTAAGAGCATCATATTAAGTTAAATGAATAAGTAAAACCATTTCAGATCACTATGATTTCTTGTTCACCAACAACCTTAGGACAAGGGACAGATGAGGGACACGTTAAACACAAGATGGGCAGGTTTTCTCCTACATGATACAAGTTTATTACAGACCTCATATTTTCTTATCCTCCTGCCTTTCATTCCTTCTCTAATATATCATTCATCTGATGCAAATAAATTAATCTGGGCAGAGCCATAGATGGACAACCACATTTCCTGCTATGACAATAAGCTATTTATTCAGTACAGGGACTTAGTAGGTCTTGTATTTGATGCAATACTATAGAGCTGCAACGATTCATCGATTAGTTGTCAACTATTAAATTAATCGCCAACTAAACTAAAGTCAAAATTCTGATTCCAGCTTCTTAAATGTGAATATTTTCTGGTTTCTTCACGCTGAATTCACACCAGTTAGCGGCGAATGATTACATCTTTCTGCAGAAAATACAAAGAAATTCTTTGTAACATAGATCAACATGTCACATGATCTGTTTACTGATTGGCTCCGGGTCCTCTCTGCCCACACTTCACCGCTAAAAGTTAAATTTTTCACAACGTTTGTTTGGCCGCACTTTCACCGCAAAATGAAACGGCCGCAGCTTGCTGAGCTCGGGCTGCAGCTTTTCATAGACATTGCTTGGCAGCTCGCCGCAGACCGCACTTTGCCACTGCTCTGGTGTGAATTCGGTGTTTCTCCTCTATGACAGTAAACTGAATATCTTTGAGTTGTTGACAAAATAAGAAATTGGAGGACCTCATCTTGAGCACTAATCAACATTTTACACCATTTTCTGACTTTTTATAGACCAAACAACTAATCGATTAATCAAGAACATAATCGACAGATTAATCGATAATGAAAATAATCATTATTTGCAGCCCTAAAATACTACTTTCTTAGGGTTTGAGGGATATATTCTCTGCTACAGACATGTAATTAGTTAGTTTTCAGCTCAAAAGTCATGTGACTACATACACACACTCCAGATCAAGTCGTTCTTGTTGCTGTGTAAAGAGCTACAGCCTGTGGCGCACTCAAGCAAGTCATCGAAACCCAAAAAGTTTCAGGAACACGGCACTTCAGCAAACTTTCATTAAACAAGCCAAGTCTGTTGGACCAAACGTATCAATGAATGAGAAACACAATGTCAAATCAGCAATCTTGTAGTTTAAATGTTTGTTTCTATCTGGACAAAATGAAGGGAAACTATGAGTAGGAGTGCCTCTGGAGAAGTCAAAACACCGGACAATAAATACGTACAAATGGACTACTGTTGGTCAAACTGTGTCGTGGGTCTGATGGAAGGTCAGGGAGGGATTACAAATTATGGGATCATTCCAGGGGTACAATATGTGGCATTATTCACAGCAGGATTTGATTGATTCAGGACTAGGAGGAGGCAAAGCAAGCTCTGACAAAGGAGAAGAAAAAAGCGGTCACAACCTAACAATTTGGCTTCTTTGTTTTTTGTATCTTGGCCCTTTTTTCTCCTTTCCTTTCTTGGCCACGTGTGCTGCTCATTTTGTGCATTTTTTACGCAATCAGGGCCGTGACTGAGATGATGCAAGGCAGAACGAAAACAAAAGAAAATTCACAATTAGTGCTAAATACTACAACAGGCTTGCCACTGTCTTCCACATTTTATATTTTTCCTTCCCTTGTTCTTTCCGAATGCAGAACCTTGGTTGTGAAACATGGTGTCTTTCTCCTCCAACTCTGTTTGCTCTTCCTTTCCTCTCCTTTTGAATTTCTGTCTGCTTTGACAGGAGGATGAATGGAGGGTAAGGAGGTGAGTGGATGCTGGGCTCCCCCCGCGTCAGGCCCACCCCTGAAGGTTGTTTGAAGGAGACGGAGTGGTTGAAGGGCTGTGGTGGTGTGGATGGTGGGATACTGGTGGGAGTCGCGGAGGTCTAGTTCCCACCACAGCAGGCTCGATTAGAGTGGGCATCTGGGTCCTGGAGGTTGACTCCCCGGTGTCGCGCTGCATGTGTTGGGTTTTGGGTGTCTGTTTTTGGCATCTTTTTTGCTACATTAAGAAGACAAAGAAATATTTTAACATATCAACATTAATTTTTATAAAAATTAACAACAGACTCCACTTTCTAACTATAAAGTAATCACAGAGCGAATATATCCACCAAGAATATAAAAATCTAAAAGGATTAATTCAGGAGAAAATAACAAACGTTAAAATTTGGGCTGTCAATCGATTCAAATATTTAATCTCAATTATTGCATGATTGTCCATAGTTAATTGCAATTAATCATAAATCAATCACACATTTTTTTATCTGTTCAAAATGTACCTTAAAAGGGAGATTTGTCAAGTATTTAATACTCTTATCAACATGGGAGTGGGCATATATGCTGCTTTATAAAAATATGTATATATTTATTATTGGAAATCAATTAACAACACAAAACAATGACAAATATTGTCCAGAAATTACAGGTACTGCATTTTATTTATTTATTTTTAAATTGAAAGGACACTCACCAATAGCCAGGAAGAGCTCATTGACGTTCATGGCCGTCTTAGCAGAGGTCTCCATAAAGAGCAAGCCAGTGTCTTCAGCATACGTCTGGGCTTCCTATTTCCACACAACACACAAACAAATACAATAAAAATATCAGCAGCAATTTGAAATAAATACTAAAACAAAAGGCTAAAGCCATAAAGAATTAAAACGTTTCTTATCTACAAGCAGCAGGAACTCAGTAGAGCACGATCAAACCACTGAGCTGTGACGCGCAGCTTCCGCAACAAACAATGTTGTCAGGTAGCCGCTGACTCATCGGGACTTTAGCACCAGTATTTGAATGAAGCCAAATAGGTAAGATAAAAATGTGTTCACGGCGATTTAATTAACAGATCCTTGTGCCCTATTATCTAATATGTTTGTAAAATTGTGGACACAAGCATGAGCCTGATTTCCACTCCCATGGTTAGTCATAGATGTATGTAAGGGTGGCAATATGGACAAAATCTGTGGAAACGGGCTGTTTGTGTGTATCAAACGACACTGTGCTGTTTACGTCTCACTCTAGTCACTACACAGGGGTTGGACAGGAGTGTCTTACCTCATACTCTACTAGTCTCCTCTCTGCCAGGTCAGCCTTGTTCCCGGCCAGCGCAATAACAATGTTAGGACTGGCCTGCCTCTGCAGCTCCTTCACCCAGGCCTTGGCTCTCTCAAAGGTCTCCTGCACAAACACAGCAGCACCAAGGTCAGATAAACCACCAACACACATGTAAATACCAGGCAGAAAGGTCATGGAAGCTGTGCTTGAATAATACATCAGTATAAGTCTATTCATCAGACTGCTCAACTCCTAAAACTAATTTATGCATAGAGGTGGGTAGTATACTTTATTTATTTTTTATAACAGTAATAACAAAAACAGCAACAGTGAGAGCAGCAACAAAGAACAACAATATTGAGATTAGGTTTGTTTATGTAATTTCAAAAGGAGCTAAGTGACAGTGAGGGAAAAAAACAAACAATAAGAAGGCACGAAATAAATAAATAAATAATTCATTAATCAACCAGTTAGTGAATAATAATAGCAATGGTAGAGGAATAATAGATTTTTTTCTTTAAATAAACTAAAGAAAAATATATAGTGATGATAATAAGTAATCAACAATAGTAAGATTAACAATAACAGTGAAAATAGCAGTAATAATAATAATTAAAAAAGGCAAGTTGATAGTAGCTTAAGTGGTGACACTTGTGATAATAAGAAGACAAGAAATAATGAATTAATTGAGCAATTAGTGAATAAAATAGAGGTGTTAGAGGTGCACAGTATTAATAATGATAAAGTAAACAACAGTAATATTAATCATGAAATTAGTGAAAATAGTAATAATAATCATGATGGCATGTTGATAGTAGCTGAAGTGGTGACACTTGTAATAATAGGAAGGCAAGAAAGAAAAATAATGAATTAAGCAATTAGTGAATAATAATAGCAATGGTAGAGGTGAGCAGTAAAACTGCACTGTGTAGCTGGGTAGTGTACTGCTATATATTAAAATCAGATTGTCTTGGTTGTTTTTTTATCTAGTATTGTGATGCAAATGACTGTTACAGTCAAAGTTATTACCCTGAAGGACAGATTTTGAATTGAATGTGTTTTTATTTACCGGCTTGGTGATGTCAAAGACAACGATGGCAGCCTGAGCGCCGCGGTAGTACATCGGAGCCAGGCTGTGGTATCGCTCTTGTCCTGCAGTGTCCCAGATCTCAAACTTCACTGTGGTGTCATCTAGACACACCGACTGAGCCAGGAACGCAGCTGGACATGAAGAGGGAAAATGACATGTTACCAGGTGTTCTTAAAAACCACCAGATTAATACACACACTGTCCATGCTCACCTCCTATGGTCGTCTCCTGGAACTCATCAAATTGTCCCTTGACGAATCGCAGCACCAGGCTGGACTTGCCCACAGCCATGTCGCCCAGCAGCACCAACTTGAACTGGCATATCTTGGTCTGTGGAAGTGTGCCGTTGGAGCGGCCTCCACTCCCTCTGGAGCTCATACCGGCCCGCTGTAGGAGACGGCAGGGGGGCTAGGCCTCCTCCCTGGGGTGGAGACAGGTGCTTCTGGGATGTCCGTCACTTCCAGAGTGTAGTCAACTCTCGCTGATGGGTGTCTTGACCTCTCTTGACTCCTTGTTTTGTCTGAGTGAAGAAGTGAAAGTTTTGTTTTGTTGCAAGATTACTTCATGCTTACAAACCCTTTTCTCTCTATCTCAAGGCAACAGACGCCTCCTCCAGTGCAACGCCTCCAACAGTTACAGATTAGTTTTATAAGGAGGGCTGCAGATCTGACATGAACTTAAGGAATTGCATTGCGTTGCAACTGCATTTCTTTACATTTACCAGCCCTGAATATCTGCTGCACATCTTACCTTGCCTCACAAACTCAAGAAAACAAACGCCTCCTCCAGTGCATCAGTAAAGTCTAAAGATTAAGAGTTGGATAAGGAGGGCTGCAGATCTGACATGAACTCAAGGAATAGCGTTGCATTGCAACTGCATTTCTTTACATTTACCAGCCCTGAATGTCTGCTGTGTTCACATCTTACCTTAACTCACAAACACGTTCTTTCTCAAGGCAACAAAGGCCTCCTTCAGTGCATCAACAGTAACAGATTAGTTTTACAAGGAGGGCTGCAGATCTGACATGAATTCAAGGAATAGCATTGCATTGCAACTTCATTTCTTTACATTTACCAGCCCTGAAATGTCTGCTGCACATCTTACTTTGCCTCACAAACTCTCCTTTCTGTCTCAAGGCGACAAACGCCGCCTCCAGTGCATCAGTAAAGTCTAAAGATTAAGAGTTTGATAAGGAGGGCTGCAGATTTGACATGAATTCAAGGAATAGCATTGCATTGCAACTGCATTTACCAGCCCTGAATGTCTGCTGCACATCTTACCTTGCCTCACAAACTCTTTCCTTTCTGTCTCAAGTAAACTAAAGCCTCCTCCAGTGCATCAGTAAAGTCTTAAGATTAAGAGTTTGATAAAGAGGGCTGCAGATCTGACATGAAAATCAAGGATTTGCATTGCCTTGCAACTGCATTTCTGAATGTCTGCTGCACATCTTACCTTGCCTCACAAACTTGTTCCTTTCTGTCTCAAGGCAACAAACGCCTCCATAAAGATTAGGGTTTTGTTATGGAGGGTGGAGATTTTCCTTGGCAGGAATAGCAAGATGCATGTTTGCATTGCATAGCTGCATTACCAGCCCTGAATGTCTCCTCTGTTTTCACTGATTTAGAGTCATGTTTGCACATATTTCCCATTGCTAGCTGTGTCCCATTATCATGCAGTGAAACTTGAGCTTTAACAGGGATGCTGCACCTCATAGACATCATCCATCCCTGCAGCACATTAGTCATTTTAAACATTATCCTCAGACCACCTCAGAGTGTCTGTGCATCCCTGCACTAAGGTCAGTGCATGTTATCACATCACCAGCACATCCTTATCTCTGCATTATGTGCTAACGGGACACCGCTGCGACCCCTCAGTCTGGACCAGATAATCTATATTTCGACGGCCAATTAAACAAACAAACACCAGCTGTTGGTGTAAACAACATATACAGCTACTGAGAGGGAAATATAAATATAATACTCACCTTATATACTGTGGTTGCAGCAGCAGTGCAGGTATCGCAAAGCTTGACTGTTGACAATTTGGCTGATATCAGCTGGTGAAAGAAAATGTTAACACTTCCTGTAATTCAGCACATGCGCACTGAGTGCCGCATTGTCAAAACCTGACCGCATTCAGTGACTTCACAGTTTTACATTGTTCAATTTCGACTAAATTTACTTGTATGGAGACACATTTATCATCTTTTTTTATAGCCGAATGCAAGATATTGTCTGTTTACAATAGTAAGTGTAATCACAGCCCTGAAAATTATATAATGACCGCACTAACCTATATTAACCTTAAATTGTGAGTAATCTGAATGGGGTTTTGAACGACATTCATTGACCGTGAGTTTTGCACGTGTGACCTCCAGGCTGCAGGGGGCGCCAGTTAGAGAGGCACCCGGATGTCTTTACCACACATGGAGGATGTTGTGTCTGTGAGCTCATCTCAGTGCACTGAACACTTTCATATTTATTTAATACACTGTACAATATGTGTACTTGTGTGACAGCTTGCTGACATTATGCCAACAACAAACAGAAAGAAGCAGAAGAAAGGGAGGGATACCTCGGTATGCTAATCTATTCACTATATCTTAAAACCTGATATAGAAAGTATGTCAATCTTGAGGTATTTCTACTTTACTTGGGTATTTCCATTGCATGCCACTGTAGACTTCTACTCTCCTGCAATTCAGAGGGGAATAAAGCCTTTTCACTCCTCTACATTTAATTGACAGCTTTAATTATTTCACATGCAAAACATATCAAATATGAAGCTTTGTTATAGATTGAACTACCCAACCCACCCACAGTGTATAAACTGTTGTACACTTGTACATTAATACACCAGTACTCCAGTAACCTAATGTCTAATAGTGCAACACTCACAGGGGCATTTTTCTGCATTGAATGCTTTCACTTTTAATACTTTGATAAGAACATTTTGCCAAAAATACCTGCACACCAAAACAATGACAATAACCTGATATTTTCAGGTGGAATTGCATTCATTCATTCATTCATTCATTCTCACTGTGCAATATCATTTTCCACTCGTGCAATTTTGTTAATAGTCTGTTTATTGTCAATACTGTATATACTGCTCCTATTTTTATACTTCCTTCTATTTAAATGGTTCATATTTGGTTACACTTTGTTTAGCTCTTTTTTTACTGTGTTAACTAATGCATCTTGTTTTTTGCACTATCGCCTTTGCTGCTGTGCACTACAAATGTCCCCACTGCGGGACTAATAAAGGAATATCTTATCTTATACTTTCAACATTTTCAGTGGAGGACTTTTACTTTGTGATATTGCTATTTTTACAAATGTAAAGGATCTGATTATTTCCTCCACCACTGGCAAAAAGTAAATCAAACCGGTCACAGGCTTTGGCATTTACAGTTATGATGATTCTGCGTTTGTTGTTGTTTCTGGATCCAGGTACAGGGGACCAACGACAGCAGCACGGTGAGCAAGGTGTCTGCTGCAGCGCAGGGTTACTTCCACGATGTCTTCCTCCAACACTTTGTGTGCAAAGTGGCCAGGAGAGCCCCGCTCATCAACAGGTCAGCAGGGATCTAAATGCTGTCATGCATGGGACTCAGTGATCAAGGTCACAATCACTTTATTGAACACACCAAAAAAAAAAATATGCACAGGAGTTGGCCTTGGTTGGTGTAAATATGGATATAATCTATGCTAGTGACAAAGAACCACCACATACAAGAGTCATAGTGGTACAATAAGCGCATCACATCTTGAACCATGACATGATAGACAAAGCTGGACTGAAATGACCCAGTACTGTGTTAAAATGTTCACATCTACTGAAAGGTAATACACAGTAATAATAATGACAGACTAAACAGCAATTAAATCAGGATTTTCATTATGTTTTAATCTACAGATTTTTTTTTTTTTTAATTTATCTGTTATAAAATATCAGAAAATAGTGAATCATGTCTATCACAGTTTCTGAGAGCTCCGGATCGTGTCCTTAAAATGTATACAGTAATATACAGAACATATTATACAGTATAAATAAAAAACAATGATTGTTCTGCTTAACTTTGAAGGAAGTCCTTGGTATTAGTTGGCAGTCTGGAAAACATCCGTCATGACCCCTTGATGAGTTTTTAAATTTGAACACCTGTTCTCATTACACTTCACACACCGATAAAGACTTATTAAGTCGAAATGCGTTGGTCATCCATGATTTAATAAAGGATTTTTTAACTTACAATCGGAGTGCCTCGGATGTTTTCCTGACTGCCAAACTACACCGAGGACTTCCTTCAAAAGTAAGCTGGACTGTCGTTGTTTTTTATTTGTATTTGACTACTTGCACTATCCTTGAAGAGCACCTAGTTTTTTACTTCAACATCACCAACACCGAGTTTCTTGATCCAGTTCAGCACTCCCTATTTCTTCTTCATTATCAGACAGTATACAGTATATTATAATAACAATCATAAAGTGTTGTACAAATTGAAGTGTACTGTATGTTTTAGGGGCTACTATGTGCGCTGGAGAGCTGTGGACCACTGCGTGAGGAGGTTCCTACACATTACTGAAAACTGCCCCACGAGACAGGTAAGTTAGCAACATCATTTCCAACACTGTTTCGTATGGAAAGTTGGAAAAGGTTGCGTATTCATACCATCATTTATTTTTTATTTTTTCCTCACTCCCTCTCTTATTGTCTTTCCCTTTTTGCTAGATCGTGTCTTTGGGTGCAGGGTTCGACTCTGCGTATTTCCGCCTCCACGCAGATGAAGCGCTTGACAGGGCTGTTGTGTTTGAGGTAGATTTTCCTGATGTCGCCCGGCGCAAAGCTGCCCTGATCAACTCTAATGTTACACTGAGAGGGATGTTAGACCCCAATTCATCTTCTCTTACAGGTTTGTCATTTCCTTCACTGTGATTCAAATAGATTTTCATTGTCTTATAAGTCATGTTAGATTTCAGAAGCATATGTCTGTCTGTGTGTCTTCAGGACCCGTGTATGTGTCCAGCGGTCAGTACCGTCTGCTAGGGGTGGATGTTAGAGAGGAGTCCCAGTTTGAGGAGGCTCTGGGAGCAGCTGGGCTTGACTGGGCTGCCCCCACACTAATCCTCTCTGAAGTGGTGCTCACCTACATGGAAACACAATGGTAAGGAGTGCAATTTGCGCAGAACCCACCCTCCGGTCCCCCCCCCCAGGTTAACACTGTTAGCTCTGTCAGCAGTTTGTTTTCATTGTTAGCACCGTTAGCACAGTATGTTCTTTGCTGTTAGTTGCGAGCCACCTGCTCAGCTGTCACCATGTTGAAAGCCGTGCAGAAGCAATAGAAATGTTCCCAATCTCACATTCAGCACAAGTATGTATATGATGATTCTAATTAAGTGTACGTTTAAAATCATGTGCCAATATCTAGCAAAAATAATCCTGATTATGACCTTAGCCATGATCGTACAGCTCTAATGTGAATGTTTGTCAGTTATACAGTATGTTGTGTGTCTTCCAGGTCAGACGCTGTCATTAGTTGGGCAGCAAAGCTCCTGCCACAGTCACTCTTCGTCATGTATGAGCAGATACATCCATTCGATCCCTTTGGTCGCATCATGCAAGATCACTTCCTGAAACTAAATTCAACTCTGCACGCCCTCCGACGATACCCGGACACCGCTGCACAGAGGCACCGCTTCCTGGACAAGGCCAGTATGCAGACAATACATACTTATTACTACATCTTGTTACTGTTGTTGGTTGCTCTGTTTTTCTGCAAACGTTCGTACAAATGTTTACTCAGATGGCGTTGTGGTGTTTTTGTCTTTAGGGCTGGGAGCAGTGTGTGTGTCTGGATATGAATGACTTCTACCTCGGGCTGGTCCCTGAGGAGGAGAGATGCAGAGTGGAGAGCCTGGAGCCTTTTGATGAATATGAGGTTAGCTGTTGAACTGTGCTTACATCTTCTTATTTTGTATAAAATCATATGTCTCAGTAATAATATTGAACAGAGTGACTCTATATGTTGTCAGGAGTGGCACCAGAAATGTTCCCACTACTTCATCCTTACTGCATCTCGAGGCTCTTTGATGGAGCAGGCTTTACTCACGCATGCTCCAGGTAATTATCACTTTATTTCCCTCTCATAGAAAACCACACAGGCATCTAACAATCTAATCTTTTGTTTGTTTTGCGTCAGTATCTCCAGTGCCGTCCGTTTGCCCGTCTTGGAGCCCCGCATCCTTGAGTGTGCAGACCGTACCAGTTTGTACAGAGGGGCTGGGGATGGCTTCCACCTCGGTGAGCCCGGGGCAGGTCCTGCTAACAGGAGGCTCTAGCAGAAGAGGCAGGGGACCGGTGACCAGGATCCTCCTCAGGGGCCAGGAGGGCTGGAGGTCTGTCGGTGTGGAACCAGCAGTAGATTTAGGTGAGAGGGTTTGCTGCTTCTGATTTTCTGTTTTCAGTTTTCTGACTGTCAGTAGTAGTTTTTGCTCTCACACTACATTTAGAGAGAATATGCAAACAATTACAGGTTTGGTTAATCCATAAAAAGTTTGTTCCAGCTTGAATCAGAACTTTTACATTCATGCAGCACTCCTAGCAGCACTGGTCAAGGCATCTGCACAAAATCATGACCTTTACTGTTTATTTTTCTAGTCGTATTATCAAAATTGTGCGAGTAAAATGAGACCAATTTAGCCTCCAGTGTGAACAGCTGGTTGTTGTGCTGTCTTCTCCTCCCAGGTGTTCGACTCTACCATACTGCCACCTCTCTTCCTGGTGGAGGTGTTGTGGTATACGGCGGTCGCTCCTCTCCACTCAAACCCACCAAAGACCTTTTCAGAGTAACCCTGGACCCCGGTGGTCCAGCTGGTCCTCTCGACTCAGAGGACCGAGACTCGGGGAAACTCTGTGTAGAGCAGATGGTCTGTACGGGCGATCCACCGCCGCCCAGATGGAGGCACACTGCTACGATGGTCAGTCACAAAGGTGAGATAAGATAGGAAATCTTTTGTGATTTCTTTCCTCCTTTCGCTCATTCATTTTCATACTTTCTTACTTATTTATTATACATTAATGCTCTCTCTATTTTCTTCTGTAGGTGAAGACTTTCTGTTTGTATTTGGTGGAAAGAATGAATCAGAGGCCGTTCTGGGTGACGGCTACTTCCTGAGTCTAGACCAGCAGCACTGGACTGAGGTCAGTCGCTATCCAGTGGTGTAGTGGAGGGTATACGCAGGTATACCTTTCTTTTGTGGCGGTTTACAGTTTACCCCCCTATAAGTCAAAAAGCTATTAGGATATATAGGAGAATATACTCACTTCCTCCTACCTAGTAGCACACCCACCTCATCACATCATTTTTTGTCTGCTGATTTCTTACTGCAGGACTTGAAGCTCCACAATGTGACAGCCTATTTTTTAGCAACATTTTGTGAATTAAACTTCCCACAAACAGCTGAACAGGCAGCCTTTTATGGCAGTTTTAGAGATGTAAGTAAGAGAAGGTTTTAGGAGATGAATATGAAAATGTTCTTGCATGAGGCTCAGTGTGTGTGTGTGTGTTATTTACAGATCCCAGTAGAGGGCGCAGCACCAGAGGCTCGTCATTCCCACTCAGCATGTTCATATCAGGGAGGTGTGGTGGTGTTTGGAGGACTGGACAGAAGGGGGGTGCCACTGGGGGACACAGCGGTGTTGAGGCCAACTGAGAGAGGCTTCTCCTGGGAACGTTTAGAGCTGCAGCCCCCTCCTGTTCCCAGGTCTGTAGTTCATCAAAGCCAGTGACTTTCACATCATTCAGTCCTGAAGTTTCTACTGAAGTAAATCATTCACTAAAGTGCCATAAGACCTGAAACTGTTTCCTTTGTTTTAGATACTCTCATTCTGCCCATGTGATTGGTGAAAAGCTGGTTGTGGTTGGTGGAGTTTGGCTGCATTCAGATGGTGTACCAGGTGTCGTTGTGATCGACCTCACCGAGCGCAGCAGTGTGGAGTTCAGCCTGGACACGGTCAGTTAACATTTGGACTTATTGAACACAGCAATAGTTTAAAGTGAAATTCAGTGACTTTTTACTGTATTGATGCATCCACCCCAGGTTGTAAAGGCATCAATTACTACATATACAGTCATTTGTAAGCAATGCATTTTCATTGATCATGTAGCCTCAGGTTAGACCTTTTAACCAAGATACTGACTCATAAATCATTGTGTGTTCTAACATCTCTAGTCCTCGGTGCCGTGGCCACTGATGCTCCACTCATTCTGCTCTGAGCTGACGGACTCAGAAGAGCTGCTCCTGATAGGTGGAGGAGGAAACTGTTTCTCTTTTGGGACTCACTTCAACCTTCAGCCCGTCACTGTGGACCTCAGACCTGCGCTGGGATGAAGCAGCCTGAAGGGTCAGTCACACCAAACCGACATCGGAGAACTAGCGTCGCCGAAGGCCGGCTGTTGCGTCGCCGAAGGCCGGCTGTTGCGTCGCCGAAGGCCGGCTGTTGCGTCGCCGAAGGCCGGCTGTTGCGTCGCCGAAGGCCGGCTGTTGCGTCGCCTCACATTGCCTTTGTATCGGCCAAAAAGTTGCACTCGAACACACCGCAAAGACGACAGCCAACGGCCAACTACCATGTACGTTCTGCACCTGCGTGAGATGAAATAACTCTCCACACCAGCAGGCGGCGGTAGTCGGTATTCATCGTTCAAAAAGGGAAGGACGGTGGATATACAAGCTTCATTCCAGACGGCCATGTCATTGTGAAATTATTTGTGTATTTGAATGATCAGATGAGATGAAGATGAAAAATGAGAAGAGTCTTCTGTGTGTCCTCTTGACTTTAGTCACTTGCTTGATTTCTCTCACCGACGAGCTCCGCCACCGAGTCCACATGCTGAATCGGCCATAAAAAGCCACTAACAAGGGCAGACTAGAGCCAACCACAGACTGTATATAACCGTGGCGTCACCCATTGGTTCGTGGACTACGGTTTTGAAGCCTCGAGTTCGGCATTTTGGCCGTCGCCATCTTGATTTTTTGCAACCAGAAGTGACACGAGAGGGTGGAGCTAAGCACAGCTGAATGCTGAATAAGACATTTTCAGTATACGCATCCCCTGCTTTATTGTCTAAATGGGACCATCATTTACTGAATGAACATCATGCTGTATTGAAGAAGACTTGAAACTAGCGATTGAGACCATAAACTCACGTTTACAATGTTTACTGAGGTAATAAATCAAGTGAGGAGTAGGCTCATTTTCTCATAGACTTCTATACAATCAGACTTCTTTTTGCAACCAGAGGAGTCGCCCCCTGCTGGCTGTTAGAGAGAATGCAAGTTTAAGCCATTTCCACATTGGCTTCACTTTTCAGAGCTGGAGATTGCCGCCTGGTGTCAACAGTGCTGGACACACTGTAAAAACTAGGGCAACAGACGCTCACCAACGGCCGACCGTCGACCTGTTGTCAGGGCCTTTAAGCGTTTCTATAAAACTTTAAAATGCTCAAATCAATGACTTAAACTGAGGAGGTTTTGCAATCCAGTCTACAACCATCAGACATGTCAAACAGGATGAAATGGATAAACTCCAGACAAGTGTTATTGCTATTGAGCTCTGGTGTGTGGATGCAAGGTCACAAGAGGTTCAAAAGACATTAAACAAGTCATGTATGGCAAATCAAAAGGAAAATCTTCAGTCTGCTTTCTGGACAGGTTTTTAATGTGAGACCTCAGTTTTCAAATCACAAAATAGTCAATTAAAATCAGAGTCAAATGTCGACTTATTGGGGAGGTGAAATCATTCAGTGAAGCGCCTGAAGGACTGGACCGCAGGACTGAGGGCACCCCAGTCGCCAGGCTTGCGGTATTCCCCCTTCTCCAGGAAGTACTGGCGCCCGCGGTAGTTGGGGTGCTCGTAGAAAACCCACCAGCCGTCGAAGATCTTACAGGAGTTGACCTCCCTCCAGCGGAACTTCTCCAGAAGAGAGGGGCAGTCCTCGGTGGCCTCGAAGGCCTGGCCCCCGAAGTCGGCCTTCTCATAAAGCTGCATCTTGTACTGGGTCCCGCTGGTCTGGAGGGTGACGGGAGGGAAGCGGGGGGAGACGGTAGGGGTAGGGGTGTGGCAGGGGATTATTGGGGGTTAAAGAGGTAGCAGGTGGAGGAGGGTGGTTGTTAGTGCAGGGGGTTAGGACAGAATAGGGAGGGGATGTGGGGTCAGAGAAAAGGGGAGGGGGGGATATATAGGGAGATGAGATTTGCATCCAACAAAAGGAAAGTATGTTTGTAGTCTCATCATGGTTCGAGTGTACCAGGCATGATCCACCACAGTGGTTCCCAACCTTTTTCCTTAAGGAACCCCTATCATTGAGTAAACTGACGACCCCTGACTTAGTGACAATTTTATGGATATTTCATATTATATTCAATGCATAACAATAACAATACAGAACAACTGATAAACCGGACAATTAACCCAAATAGTGAACAGAAGAACTGCAAGAAGTTCGTGTAAAATGAGCGATTTGGATACATTTTGAGCAGATTATCTCCTGTGAATGTTGCATCAGAGATGTTTTTTTCTGTTAGTGTGAACACAGACAGTGGTAGAACTACGGTTTTAGTTTTACTGGATCTCAGTGCTGCATTCGACACGGTTGACCAACGACTGAAGAACTGGGTGGGTATTTCTGGCATAGCACTCAGCTGGTTTAAATCCTACCTAAAAGACAGGGACTTCTTTGTGTCTATAGGTAATTGCAAATCTGAGCTGAACAAAATCACATGCGGAGTTCCCCAAGGCTCCATCTTGGGGCCTCTTTTGTTTAACATCTACATGCTCCCATTGGGTCAGATTTTTGATAACAACAAAATAAATTACCATAACTATACAGACGACACACACATTTACATAACTCTATCACCAGGAGACTACAGTCCAATACAAGCACTGAGTGAGTGCATTGAACTCACTCAGTGCTTGTATTGGACTGTAGAAACCGCCAACTGTATAGATTTTTAAAAAGTTGGCGCGACCCCCCCGTGAAGCTTTGGCGACCCCTAGTGTTTGTCGGGGCCCCCAGGTTGGGAACCAGTGAATTAGATAACTGTCTTCCCATCACCATCCCCTCATTGTTTGCATAGTGCCTTTATAAATAGTGCAAAACTGTACGCATGCAGCTCGTACAAACAAGATTGATTTTTCTATGAAAGTGGTGTCCCTGAATGTGGCTGCAGGCTGTGGGTCAGTTGGATTAAAGCCTGGTCATACTAATAGAACTGAGCCACGTATTGGTCTCCATCGACAAAGCCCTGCAGTCACCAGTAGCATCAACACCACAGCATGACCTCTGTGATGTTCCCATCAGCTAGTTTTACTCTCCCCTGCTCTCGCTGTGGCTTTTATCAGATCACCTAACGTCTGACTGTCTGAGTCATGAAGTTCATAATCCACAATGTGAGACTGCTCTGCTTCACAGTGAAGGAAAACATCCTATTGGGAGTCAAATATTTACAGGTTAGTGGTTAATTATCCAAACTGTGCCCACGACTGAAATTATAAATTTTTTAGAAAAAAGAAAAATAGAAAAAGTCCTAGAATAAGCAGCAAAATTGTAGGGATTTCTATTATTTTCAATACACACATTTGAGGGCCTCATATCTACATATTTAATATAAATAAAAGTTGCACAGAACTATTATAAGCAGGTGAAAACCTTCACTTGACGAGCCATTCTCCGTTAGTTTCAATGGGTTTCAATGCACTTTCAGGAAATATGTCTGGTTGCTTCTATTAAATCTTATGTTGTACTTTTTCTTGTCAGCCATTTTCTCTCCATCTGTCCTCTGACCTGACCCCAGCAGATCAGTCAGTAGTAGTCAAATGTGTGTACTGAAAATAATAGAAATTCCTACATTTTTGCTGCTTATTTTATGGCATTTTCTGCCATTTTTGGAAAAATCGGTAGTCCCACGTGTCCAAAGAATATGATAAGTAAATGGCTGAATCTCAGAAACTACAAGGAGCACAATCAAGTATTTGGTATCTATGAACTCATAACAAGTTGAATATCAAAGATATGCACACATATGCTGTGCAAAAAAATATATTTCATATGGAAAACATTTAATAAACACAATTTTAGCTTTTTTTTTCTCCTCATTTTTCAAAAATCCTGATTTTGACCATTGATAAAAGTTTGATTTTTCATGTTATCTAAATTATTCAGAGTTCTACTGTTAGATAGTTGCCCAAAGTATGGACATACCAAAGTTAAAGACTTTTGACCAATCAGAACAAATGTTGTCCTCATCATACTAAAAAAGTGTTTGGGCACATATTGGTTAAGATATCTGCATGCAATGTTCAACACATTCAGTAAGAGATGTCATAACTGTACAGCAGATCATGATGATGATAATGTCTGACTTACAAAGTGGACCATCTTGCAAGAGCTGAGGCGTTCGTTGAGGCCCATCCAGCGCTGATACTCTGGGTACTCCCCCCTGGTCAGGACGTACTGGTAGCCCATGTAGTTGGGCTGTTCGTACACCACCCAGGCTCCACTCTCCACCCGGATGGAGTTGCAGCGGCTCAGGTAGGCGTGGAAGTCCGAGCAGTCGCTGTCGCACTCATAGCGACGGCCCTGGAAGTTCTTGTCCTCGTAGAAGACAATCTGGAGCGGGGGGGCAACACATAGGAGGGTTAGTTCTCATCCAGATTTCACAGTCTATGTTCGATTCTCAGAAACGTCAGATATTTCCATTTAATTGACACTCTTATCACACAAAAAGATTTTCTGACTTGGAAAAACATTCTTTTGGCAATGTTTTTGTGCAGCTTTAACCTCTAGCTGATCAGCACTTTCTGCAAAAGTAGGTTCAAACCCCAATAATCCCTGCACATATACAGCCTTATCCACTACTTAAACCAACACATTCACACTTAACCTCCATGCCACAGTGATACCTGACTCTATGCCAGTCTCACTTAGTCTCAACTCACCCTGCCCATCTTGGATATAATGTGTGGGATAGCCTTGGTGATGTTAAGTGATGGTGGTGGTGGTTCCCCTGAGGTCTCGATGTTGCTCTGGCCCCTCACAGGTCCCTTTTATATCCCCGCTTTCCCACGTTTATCAACAGCAACAGTGGAGGGCAAAAGGGGAACAATCGCTTTGTCATGAAAATGAGATCCAAATATTGAGTCAGTGATTCTAGTGCTATTCAGTTTTTCCAGAAAAGCGAGGAAGGATTACGGCATAATGGCCGGGCATGGTAAGTGTCCATTGACCCCACTTCTCTACTGGCTTGGTCCGGTGCCCACCCCCCCGACTCCATGCCAGCTCCACCAGTTCTCCCCAACCTGGGGACGACCTGCCAACTCCGGACCTGTTTCTGCCTTATGGAGGAATTCAGATCCTTTATTTAAATAAAAGTAGCAATACCACACTTTAAAAT
This sequence comes from Sebastes fasciatus, assembly GCF_043250625.1. Taxonomy (NCBI): domain Eukaryota; kingdom Metazoa; phylum Chordata; class Actinopteri; order Perciformes; family Sebastidae; genus Sebastes; species Sebastes fasciatus. The sequence goes on along the minus strand of NC_133808.1, from coordinate 27,486,854 downwards.
ACTCCATTACATGTAAAAGCCCTCATTCAAAATATAAAACTACTGAAATATTAGCAGCAAAATATACATAAAGTATCAAAATGAGAAGTACTCTTGCAGTAAGGGTTACTGAGAGTGGTATGTTATTAAATACTTCATCATATATTGAATTAGTTTTACTAATGCAGCATTTTCAAGCAGCATTTTACCATTTTAGTTGGTCAATGTGGAACTAATTTGATTTTACATATTGTGGGGTTGTTTAGAACTATGCATTATATTTATAAACTCAATATATATTTTGTATGTAAAGTAGGGCTGCAAATTTAATTGAAAATACAATAAGACCTACTGCAATTTTCTATTTGCAGAATTTCAAATACTTGCAAAATGTGTGTCAAAATACCGTTTTAAATTAAAAATGTTGGTGCTACAGAGATGTCCTGTTCTACACATCATATTCTACAGACTTAAAAAAACATCTTTATTTGATACAGATCCCTGCAAAAATCACACAATAATCATTTTAATGTTTTTCAATTAAATTGAGAATAATGATGTAAAAATGAATGTCACAAATCATATCGCATTGCATTATCAGTCAAAGTAATTTGCAATTTGATATTTTGTAACGTGTGCAACAGAAAAGCAGGTTGTAACAGTGGTGGTCGAGTAAAATGTGGAGTTGAAGTATAAAGTAGCATAAAATAGTCAAGTACAAGTACCTCAAAATTACAAGTACAATACTTTCCACCACTGGCAGTGTTGCATAACCACAGATGCAACAAATAGTACTACTGTATTTCAATGTATTTCTTTATTACTCAAGTGAACTTCATTATTATACCACATCTGGAGCATATAGCTGTGTTCAAAGGTAAAGACAGAATCAAAACAATAAGCAGTCTGGTTTTAGTCAAAACTTTTATTAATTTTAATTTATTTAACAATCAGAAATACATTGTGCTCTTTATTTAGTAACTGCATAGAGGTGCATGTGTTCAAATGAAAGGGCACGTTTTCCAGCAGTAAGGCATTTTACAGTGTAATCTTGAGACATATCAGCATTTTGAAAACTTTTAACAGCAATATTCTCACACAAAATGTGTAACAACATTTTAACAGTACTTTTTTTTTTTCGATCAAGTCTATATTTCCTTAAAATGCTACCCTGAAGACACGTGCAGCAGTTCTACTGGATGTAATGTAATCTGGGAAAACTCTAAACTCAGCATGCTGTAAAGGGTGGAAGTGTGGAAACAGGAAGCTAACGGGCTGAAGTACACTTTGAAGTATTAAATGCTAAAAAAAAAATGGTTCTGGAGGAAAGGTAGATTTATGAAAAATATTCTTACTATAATGCTAAAATATATATATTCATAGAGGTGGATTAATACAAAAATAAAGATACATTTAGACAACATCTGGGAACAGTGACTAACAGTTTGTTCAATTTATCCTCATTTGGCAAATCAGCTATTTCGGTTGTACGGAGGAAATTAAAGGATAAGTCCGCAAAAAACCTTGCCGTTGCATGTTGTACTTGTGGCCACACAGCTGGTGAAAACACTATGACTACATCCAAACTCCGTCCAGACAAAAGCAAACGTGGGCGTCTGTGTCATCGTTTCTAAAGGTCTCCTTTTCTGTCCGTCCAGACCCTGGATTTTTAAAACAAAAAAACGGGGTCAGCAGTGTTTTCAAACGTCTCCGTTTTAGGTGCTTGAAAACGCCGGAGTAGTGTTGACGCTAGGCATAAACGTAGCAAAAGCTATGCGCTTTAAAACGAAAAAAACATATTAGTGTGGATGTAACTGTGAGATCAATAATTGGGGTCTGGCAAAAAATACGTGCTTGAAAGATTCGGCCCACGGAGAGCAGTGTAGAAGTATTGTTGACTTACCCGCTCTACCTACATCAAATATGACAGCTTGGACAGAGCAATCCCGTACCTACAATAAATGATGTTAATATTCCTTCCTTTATTCCCATAATGGAAAACACTTGATTGCTACTTTTTATATTCCCTTAACACAACAAAATACTATGACCTGAGCTAGTAACTGTAGGTGCACTAACATGTCCTTAATACCCAACGTGCTACATTTATTTAGCATCTACATTCCCCATCTTTAAATGCACGTTTTTTTTTTTTTTTTAATAGAAAATATCATATAGTTAACATGTGGGGCCGGTTTGGGAAGAAATGGTGACAACCATGGTGCTGATACCAACCGCAAGTGCTTTAAACTCCTCTAAAGGTCTCTAAATACCGACTCCAAAACATCCGACTGTATCGAGTTTACACAAAAAAGAGGATTTCATTTCGCAAACTCTGTGTCTTAATGTAGGTTTTGAGAATCAATATATTAAAGAGCTATTGGTGCTTCAAGAGGACACATTTTAGGGCATGTCTTTATGACTGACAGGTCTCTAAGCCTGTCACAGTCGGTCAGTGCCTCGCCCCTCCTCAGCTGCGCCCGCTTTTCTGTCTCCAAAAGAAGACATTCAGCTGTAAAACCCAAATCTAAGCTTTTTCAAAAATGCCCCTTTAAAAGCCTGCGGTGGCTTCACAGATGCGACACCTTGTGTACCTGCAGCTCTCCTCACAAGAGCGGTGCTTGCGATCTTGTTTTACAACATGCCAATCCACTCCCTACTTGGCTTAGACATGTTGAGGACTTAGCTGCCTTTTCTTAAGTAAGGACTCGTAAAGCAGCCCAAACCAGCCTTCCACTCAAGAACGAGTGGGACATAAGCTGCCATAGACGCTGGATCAACAGCTCCAGACCACAAACATAATGTACAATAATACTCATCTGTTTGTTAAGAACTTACAGGAGCTCCAAATGTCAGTAAGACCACATGTCTGTGCACACTGTCATGCTAACTTAAGACTACTTCAACAAGCCATAGGTGACTGTCTCACTGCCCGTCCAGTCTTAATATGTTTGCTATCACCAACTCGCTGCGTCTCCGTTGCAGGCCCACTGGAGTCCTTTAGAGAGGCTATCGTGGGTGGGATGAGGCTGTCCAGTTCCTGCCTGTGCCCCGTTTCCAGCATCCACTCGTGGAACTTGACCTCCACCAACTCCTGGAACTGACGCTTCTGCTCCCTTGAGAACAGACAAACAAAAGAGGTAAACCACAGAGCCGGGATGTGGGAGAGATCACTGTTAAAATACTGGGATTTTTCCCTCATGAAATAGCATCGTATGATGATGAGTTTGCTGTTGTTGCCTGTGCTGTCAGGGTCAGGTGGAGTGTTGAGCCCCTCGAGCAACTTTTCTGACACTATCTGAGTGGCTAACTCACATTCTTATTGATTTTTGGGATGGCTGCTCTGTTGTAACTTTCCACTGATTCAAATAGTACGCTGGATAATGGGATATTAAAACGTATGTTTACACATGCATGTTTAAAGGTCCAGTGTGTGACATTTAGGGGGATCTATTAGCAGAAACAAAATATAATATTCATAACTATGTTTTCTTTAGTGTATAATCACCTGAAAATAAGAATCATTGTGTTTTCGTTAGCTTAGAATGAGCTGTTTATATCTACGTAGAGAGCAGGTCCTCTTCACGGAGTCCGTCATGGTTCTACAGTAGCCCAGAACAGACAAAACAAACACTGGCTCTAGAGACAGACTTTCACGTTTTTACTAGGGCTGTCAAAGTTAACGCGTTAAAGCAAATTCATTTTAACGCCACTAATATCCTTAACGCAATTTGCGATTTTTAATTAACCTCTTCAGACTCTTTGGTAGCGCCACCCGCCGTCTGACTTCTGTTGCTCCTGAAGTAGTGTTATTATGGTAAGGATGACCTCTGAGTGAGGTGAACGGCGTTACCACGGTTTTGCACTCGGCGGCTCACGTTACCGCAGTCTTGGAAAGGGAGGAGTGAGCGGAGGGGTACTCAGTTGGTTGCAATCTGCAACCACACCACTAGATGCCACCAAATCCTACACACTGTCCCTTTAAGAGACATTATATAGTCTATCAAATTATTCCACTCACTTGTTGAGCCGGGCCTCCGTCACAGTCTTCTGCCAGTTCTGTATCCTCTTCTGCTTTTCATCAAGCGCTGCCTGATACGGAGGAGGCAACCCCCCGGGCACCTCACACGTGTCGCCCTCCATCTCGAAAGGCACAACCAGCGTGTGGAACTGAGCCGGGGGCAGCAGGCGGTAGCAGGCCGGGTCCGGGTTGGATGACGCGTTGAGCGAGGGGCTGGCGAGGCCCTCGCTCCCCAGAAGTAAGGGCTGATCCCAGACGTTGGGGATCACAGCCAGCCCCACACTGGCCATGTGATCCTCCAGGGACGGGTAGAACGTGTGGAAAGGCCCCAGTGTAATGTCTGTGTTTCCAGGTAGGAGCACGGGGCGGGTGGGCGTCAAGGCGTGGATAGTGCAACGCGAAGAGACTCCGATGGCGATCCTGCCGGCCACGCACACCACACGCAGGTTCTGGCATCCGTGGATGTGGACGCTGGTCTCAACTGGACCCAGAACCACTGTGCAGTCACGGCATTTGTCCACACTGACTGATCTGAAGGAGCACACGTAACAAAACCAATGACAACGGTGTCCCAAAAAGTCCATAACACCAGCTATATTACTGGAAGCTAACGGTACCTGAGAGGTGAGAGAAGGTATATGAAGGCATCGGAGCATCTGTGGATTTTGATGTTGGCGCCGGTCAGCCTGTCTGAGGTTTTCGCCAGGGTCTGTTTGAAGACTTGCGACATCAGCACCATCTTACTGCCAGGTGGAGCCGTGTAGGTGTTTCGGGCTATTTTGGCTCTCTTCATGGCTCCCTCCACTAGAATACACAAACATAGAACAAAGTCAAAGAAATGTAGACAGACAGGTCGAGAAAGAGTGATGACTGTGAATAAGCACTTAGCACACACACACTCAGACATTACCACATTCCTGACTTCTTTCCCTTCAAAATTAATGTGCAGAAAATGCAATATAAAACCTCATTCCAGGAGGATACCTTGTTGAGCCCATGCTAGTTTCTTGCCCGAGGACAGGCAGGCGGTCATCCCAAAGGGGTTGAGTGTGAGGCTTTGCTGGAGACACGAGAGTAGCTTGTGCAGGGCGAAGGAGCGGGTGAGTTCGGAGTAGCCGGCTTGCGTCTGGAGAGGACCTTTGGTCAGCAGCCTGTGGACGGGCTGAACAGCTCTGCTGTGGCAGACTGAGCCCTCCAAGAGCAGGCCCAAGCTCTTAACAGTCTCCAGGGATATCTGGAAAAACACAACTGTAAAATCAGCTACAACGCATCATAAGATGTGAAGGGAAATTTGTTTTAGGACGCTTTCACAAGCAAACATTTACTTCATTTGAATTGAACTCTGGTGCGGTTGGTTTGGGCGGTTGTTAACGCAGTAATCATACTTTAAGTCGGTTGCTTTAATGTAAAGTAAGTGACTGTCCACAGACCTGGCAGTCTCTGAGGGCCTGTCCAGAATTTGACAGTTGGCCTGGCTCCACCAGCAGCTCCAGAATCTCAGCTAGGTGGCTTTGCACAAATGACAAGTGGGCCTGATCATCCCAGTTCTGCAGAACCAAACAGAAACAAGGAAAAAAGGCTATGAGTGGCACATCACAAAGAACCGAGAGATGACAATAACATGCAATAAAGTTATCAGTGTTTCTTTTGTCCTTCACAGAAACAGGGACCTTGTTCTGAGAGCTGGTCTTGGCCTCTCGGTCTGACGGAGAGGGGGAGCGAGAGCGAGGACTGGGCCACTCTTCACCGATCAGAGAGGTGCGCAGAGACACACGGTTCAGCTGCTGGATGTAGAGGAAGAGGAGGAACTGCAGCGTGTCCACGGACAACTGGAGGGAAAAGGAGAAGAAGAAATAAGGTGTGCATAATAGTGTAAAGCTCCTACTTGAATTTGAGAGCAGGGTTACAACAACAATATCCTCTGCCTGGGGCAAAACACAACAATGAAAGAGTCAGACATGATACAAAAAAAGTTACGTGACGCATGAGATAGCGTTACATTCTTGGGTAAACTGAGCCATTTGTACTCCACCCTTGTCGTTTTTTGTTTTTACCTTGTTCCTTTGTTGGTCCAGCTCACTTTTGGAAGAGCACTGGGAAAGACACTCTGCCCACTCCAGCCTCTCCTCCGGTGTGTGGCCTATAAGAAGGTCAAAGGTCTCAAAGTAGAGCCATGCAAAGTCTTCTGAAAGCTGTAGCTTTCCACAGGCAATATGCCTCCACATGGGCCAGCCCAAAGCGGGGAAGCAGCCGTCCCGTGTTCGCACGTACACCGCCATCTTGCGAAGATAGTGCAGGCTGAGCTTGGAAGAGGGAGCCACCTGCAATGGCATTAATTCCAATTATTTCACAACATTTGCAACCACTAGCCGATATCATTACATTACATAGGTGGGAAGAGTATATTCACCTGCAGGGCTCCCAGTAAGAAGGGTTCCATGCGTGGCCATATGTTCACACTGTCTGCCTCCATGGCTTAAGAGAAAGGAAGGTCTGATGTGAATTTCACAGTACAGATGAGCAACATACGCAAGTATGGTACACTTTGTCTACTGAAAATCTAATTTTGAATCACATGATGTCACAGTGCAATTAGTGCGATATATAAACACAAAATGTAGAGATGAACTGAGGGGAGGGCTGAGGAGCAGCCTTTCTCAATAACCACCTGTAATAAGGCTGACCATACCAGTCCAGTACACAACCAGGAATCAGAATCACTTTTATTGGCCAACTATGTCTAGGGCTGCAACATTTTGTGAAAATATCTAATTGGGATTATTTTGAATGATATTGCAATTGCGATATGATTTGCAATATTAGAGGGAATGATATTTTTTACATCATTATTCTCATTTTCACTGAAACACATATTAAAATGTTTACGGTGTGATTTTTTGCAGGGAATTGTACCAAACAAAGATGTTTTCTGAAGTCTGTAGGATAATGGTAAATGGTATTTTGACACACATTTAACACATTTTTAATTTTTTTTATTGAACAAATACTGCTCCTCCTACGATTTGAAAATTTCAGTTGGCCATATTGCGATTTTGATCAAATTTCAATTAATTGTGCAGCTACAGTACACATACTAATAAATAAATAAATGATACATATAAATAAACATATAATATATGTGTATATATATATAAATATTAAAAAATATGTGTATATATTTTGATCAAATTTCAATTAATTGTGCAGCCATAGTACATACACTAATAAATAAATTATATGCATATAAATAAACATATAATATATGTGTGTATATATATATAAATATATTAAAAAATATGTGTATATATGAAAATATATATATATAATGTATAAAATAATTAAATATAACTAAAAAAAGGACACATACTATATATATATATATATATATATATATATATATAGTATATAGTGCAAAGGGATCAGAGTCTGCTGGAATATATATATGGGATGATTAGTGTAACAAGTTGTTTTATATACATGAACTAGGTGGATATGATTGTATATATACTGTACATACAGCCTGGTTAGCATTGGATTTATATTTGACAGTGATGATATTTACATATTAAAAACTGTATTTAAAATAATATATAACTAACAGGTACAATGTTAATGTTACTGGATCATTGCATGGATAATAAAGTGTTTACATGTGGTTCATATTAACATGGTGACAGATGTCTCTCCTGTATGACGCTGTACTGCTGCCATGACAACAACAACCAGGCTGCTGGTGTCATCAACACCTTGAGCACCTGACTTCTGACTTCTTGGCATCTTCACATCAAGTTTGGCAACAACAACCAACTAATCCAGTCAGACAGCTAGTAAACATGTCAATACACACAACACCAGCTACCTGTTGTTGTATATGAGAGAGGTTAGGTTAGTTTGGTAACTGTATCTGGAGGAAACTGTGGAGTGAACTATTGTTTTATCTCAAAGTTACTAACTTAGCTGCTGTTAGCTGTCGATGCTAACCAGGTAAAGGAAGATGTAGACAACTCTTGTGTCTTACTTTCAGCCTTTGTCTTCGTCCAGGCAGCGCAATGGTCCATCCTGATGGGTCGACCATAAGTAGATGACTGAGAGGAGTCCTGTAGAAGCTGGTTGAGGTGATTTAGAGTCGGACTTCTATCTGCTCTTCTTCCTATTTGGCGCCCTCCTCTTCACTCAGACATCTGTTGCGCGCAGCTCGCGGGGGCGCGCTTTAGCTTCCACTGAGTACTCACACAGCTACCAAAACATGCTAATTTAGCTGTTTTTTAATATTATACTCACATTTTAAACACTTCGAAACAAACTATTACACACTGAAGAAACGGATGCTGTATTCAAAAGTAGGATGAGATGTGTTTCTTTAATGGTGGGCGGGTTTTAGACGGAGACGTCCAGTGTAGTGATGGGAATTCCGGCTCTTTTTAGTGAGCCAGATCATTTGGCTCAGCTCAACCAAGAAGAGCCGAATCTTTCGGCTCACAAACGGCTCTTCATTTTACCACTTCTGCCTTTTAGAATTCAGCCAAATTTAGCGCTGTTTTGACCTATGATTAGTATGTGTGCACAAATATTTATATATATATTTATGAGTTACCCTGTACTATACTCATTTTGATCAGTCTTTTCTGCACTATATTCACTTTTTGATGCTGGAAACTTGAATTTCTCTCAGGATCAATAAAGTTACTATCTATCTATCTATCTATCTATCTATATCACTTAAATTATTTATTACTTAACGGCCACAGGTGTCGCTGTTAACAAGCATTTCTGATTCTTACAAACAGTTAGTGATGTCACATGCTGTGCCGAGGCTTTGGAGCGTGTGTCGAGTAATCCAGGAAGTTTTCCGCGATGCGCGTATCAAGGCATGTATCGTTTTAGACCAATGACATCATTGATGGCGTTTGAAGCCTTGCTTCCGGGCCATACCGCCTGACTGGTTCAGGAAGTGGTTCAGATCTTCACTGGTTAAACCAATGCCCCTTTCCAGAAGTGACACAGAACACTAATATTACCCCTCCAGCCATTATTATACTATATTACACTACACTACAATACAATTATTGACCAAAGGATTGGTTTACACACCTAAGATGCATTCCTCACTAAACAATTACAGTTAATTATACATGTACAGTGCCGTGAAAAAGTATTTGCCCCCTTCCTGATTTCTTATTGTTTTGCATATTTGTCACACTTAAATGTTTCAGATCATTAAACAAATTTTAATGTAAGACAAAGATAACCCAAGTAAACACAAAATGCAGTTTTTAAATAATGATTTCATTTATTAAGGGAAAAAAGCTATCCAAACCTACCTGGCCCTATGTGAAAAAGTAATTGCCCCCCCTTGTTAAATCATGAATTAACTGTGATCAACCTCATGCTTTGGAAAGCTGAGTTCAATTTCACTAGCCAATCACTGTTCAATCAAGAAATCACTTAAATAGAACTTGTCTGTCAAAGTGAAGTAGGCTAAAAGATCTCAAAAAGCAGCACATCATGCTGCGATCGAAAGAAATTAAAGAACAGATGAGAAACAAAGTCATTGACATCTATCAGTCTGGAAAGGGTTACAAAGCCACTTCTAAGGCTTTAGGACTCCAGCAAACCACAGTGAGAGCCATTATCCATAAATGGAGAAAGCTTGGAACAGTGGTGAACCTTCCCAGGAGTGGCCGGCCTATCAAAATTACTCCAAGAGCGCATCGACGACTCATCCAGGAGGTCACAAAAGAACCGAGAACAACATCTAAAGAACTGCAGGCCTCACTTGCCTCAATTAAGGTCAGTGTTCATGATTCAACAATAAGAAAGAGACTGGGCAAAAATGGCATCCATGGGAGAGTTCCAAGGCAAAAACCACTGCTGACCAAAAAGAACACAAAGGCTCGTCTCACTTTTGCCAAAAACCATCCTGATGGTCCTAAAGACTTTTGGGGAAATATTCTGTGGACTGATGAGACAAAAGTTGAACTTTTTGGAATGTGTGCATCCCGTTACATCTGGCGTAAAACTAAAACAGCATTTCATAAAAGAACATCATACCAACAGTCAAACATGGTGGTGGTAGTGTGATGGTCTGGGGCTGCTTTGCTGCTTCAGGACCTGGACGACTTGCCATAACTGATGGAACCATGAATTCTGCTCTCTACCAGAAAATCCTGAAGTAAATGTCCGGCCATCAGTTCGTGACCTCAAGCTCAAGCGCACTTGGGTTATGCAGCAGGCCAATGATCCGAAACACACCAGCAAGTCCACCTCTGAATGGCTTAAAAAAAACAAAATGAAGGTTTTGGAGTGGCCTAGTCAAAGTCCGGACTTAAATCCGATTGAGATGCTGTGGCATGACCTTAAACAGGCCGTTCATGCTCGAAAACCCTCCAGTGTGGCTGAATTAAAACAATTCTGCAAAGACGAGTGGGACAAAATTCCTCCACAGCGATGTGAAAGACTCATTGCCAGTTATCGCAAACGCTTGATTGCAGTTATTGCCGCCAAGGGTGGCGCAACCAGTTATTAGGTTCAGGGGGCAATTACTTTTTCACATAGGGCCAGGGAGGTTTGGATATCCTTTTTCCCCTAATAAATTAAATCATCATTTAAAAACTGCATTTTGTGTTTACTTGGGTTATCTTTGTCTAATATTAAAATTTGTTTGAGGATCTGAAACATTTAAGTGTGACAAATATGCAAAAAAATAAGAAATCAGGAAGGGGGCAAATACTTTTTCACGGCACTGTATGTTATATACTTATAATATACTTGCAGAAGCAGCGTTCAGTTTTTATGCACCAAATATCTGGAACAAGCTCCCAGAAACCTGCAGGACCGCTCCAACTCTCACTTCTTTTAAAACAAAGCTTAAAACTTTCCTGTTTGCGGGTGCCTTTTATTCTGACACTGCACTATAACTTTTACTCTTTTGAGTTTTATGCAATTTTAGCTTCTATCCTAGCTTTTATTTTTAGCTTGTTTTTATTTTCTAATCTTTAATGTTTTAATGTTTTGTTGAAAACTAGAAAGGAGGAAAGCTGCCTTTTTGGTAAAAGCTAAAAAGAGGAAAGCTGCCCTTTTGGTAAAACTAGAAAGGAGGAAAGCTGCCTTTTTAGTAAAAGCTAAAAGAGGAAAGCTGCCCTTTTGGTAAAGCTAAAAGGAGGAAAGCTGCCTTTTTAGTAAAAGCTAAAAAGAGGAAAGCTGCCCTTTTGGTGAAACTAAGAGGAGGAAAGCTGCCTTTTTGGTAAAAGCTAAAAAGAGGAAAGCTGCCCTTTTAGTAAAAACTGGATGTTTTGTTGAAAACTAGAAAGGAGGAAAGCTGCCTTTTTGGTAAAAGCTAAAAAGAGGAAAGCTGCCCTTTTGGTAGAGCTAAAAGGAGGAAAGCTGCCTTTTTAGTAAAAGCTAAAAAGAGGAAAGCTGCCCTTTTGGTGAAACTAAGAGGAGGAAAGCTGCCTTTTTGGTAAAAGCTAAAAAGAGGAAAGCTGCCCTTTTAGTAAAAATTGGAAGGAGGAAAGCTGCCCTTTTAGTAAAAACTGGAAGGAGGAAAGCTGCCCTTTTAGTTAGAAAAGCGTTTGGAACGCTGCGCTTGGAGCGCTAGAGTAGTGCGCTTGGAGCGCTAGTTGTTAGTAACGTCTGGGACGTTAGAGTTTGAAAAATAGGGGGAGGAAGCTGCCCTTTTGGTAAAGACTAAAAGGAGGAAAGCTGCCCTTTTAGTAAAAACTGAGGGGAGGAAGCTGCCCTTTTGGTAAAGACTAAAAGGAGGAAAGCTGCCCTTTTAGTGAAAACTAGGGGGAGGAAGCTGCCCTTTTGGTAAAGACTAAAAGGAGGAAAGCTGCCCTTTTAGTAAAAACTGAGGGGAGGAAGCTGCCCTTTTGGTAAAGACTAAAAGGAGGAAAGCTGCCCTTTTAGTGAAAACTAGGGGGAGGAAGCTGCCCTTTTGGTAAAGACTAAAAGGAGGAAAGCTGCCCTTTTAGTGAAAACTGAGGGGAGGAAGCTGCCCTTTTAGTAACGAAAACTGAAAAGGAGGAAAGCTGCCCTTTTAGTAAAAACTGAGGGGAGGAAGCTGCCCTTTTGGTAAAGACTAAAAGGAGGAAAGCTGCCCTTTTAGTGAAAACTAGGGGGAGGAAGCTGCCCTTTTGGTAAAGACTGAAAGGAGGAAAGCTGCCCTTTTAGTGAAAACTGAGGGGAGGAAGCTGCCCTTTTAGTAACGAAAACTGAAAAGGAGGAAAGCTGCCCTTTTAGTAACGAAAACTGGAAGGAGGAAAGCTGCCCTTTTAGTAGCGTGTTGAAAACTGAAAGGAGGAAAGCTGCCCTTTTAGTAGCGCAAAGCTTAAAACTTTCCTGTTTGCGGGTGCCTTTTATTCTGACACTGCACTATAACTTTTACTCTTTTGAGTTTTATGCAATTTTAGCTTCTATCCTAGCTTTTATTTTTACCTTGTTTTTATTTTCTAATCCTTAATGTTTTAATGTTTTTAATTATTTCTTAATGTTCTTTTGCATTTTGTCGCAATGTTCTTGAATGTTTCTGTAAAGCACTTTGAATTGCCCTGTTGTTGAAATGTGCTATACAAATAAAGCTGCCTTGCCTTACTAGAAAATAGACATTATATTATATATTATATAGATATAAATGGATTACATGGTAATATATATTTTTTTCATTGTTTATAGTCATTCCCAACAGCCTTTACTGGCACAAAAAAAAGTATATCACGGATCACATGGTTAAGATCATATCTGCCTGTTTTACACTCTTTGGCCATCAGGTGGTTTTGCGTGCACATGAAGCCTCGAGAAATGAACCCTTTTCCGAAACAATTTGCTGGAAAGCTTCAATGCTTCATGAAGCTCCAGCTCGCCATCACTACAAACAGTCCCTTTAAAAGAGCCGGCTCTTTGAACCAGCTCGTTCTGAACTTTCCCATCCCTAGTCCAGTGGGTGGCTCTCTCTCTCTCTCTGACAGCAGGAAGGAGGAGGAAGGAGGCTTGTGACTGGCAGCCGGGATCCAACCTTCAAAAAGCCGGCTGGTCGTTTTTGCTACTTCATTTTTATTTTTTAATAGAGAAACACCAGTGATCTATGGCTACCAAAGGGATGAACCTCTGCAGTGTGTGCTGCCTGCTCCTCTATGTGATCACGGCGGTGCTGGCTGGGTGAGTCTCAGTCTAACGTTATACAGACAGCATCACCAGCTGCTAACACATGTTCCTCTGTGATTGGTCCAGAGCTGTTATACATGTGCATAGTGGACTGTAGCAGGCTACACACACTGAGCTAACATGCTAATACGTGTTTCTAATGTGTTGTTATCCAGCTAGCTAAGTGTTTATATCCACATCTGTAATATCCAGGTTTTGAATGACAAGCTAGCTTAGTTAGCTAGCAGCTAGCATTGATAGTAGTGAAGCTCTTTCTTCTCAATGCATGTAGCTAGCTGACTGTTTATCATCATATCACCCTGTAACAACAGTGTTATCTCACTATAGTCTGCACATTTTGCTCCCCTGTAACCTCTTCCCACCTCTCTCTCTCTCTTGCAGGCGAGATTTCTATCAGATCTTAGGGGTGGGCAAGTCTGCATCAATCAGGGACATTAAGAAGGCCTACAGAAAGCTGGCTCTGCAGTTACACCCCGACAGAAACCAGGAAGACCCCAAAGCTCAGGATAAGTTTGCAGACTTGGGAGCAGCTTATGAGGTGGGTACATTGTGTGTTTGATGCTCTGGTGATGGCTTAAAGAGAGGCACAGTAAACTTATTGTGACTGTGATAGTTTATTTGCATAAATATCAGTAAATTTAGATTAAAATTGTGCGTTTTTGTGTGTAAATATGAGGTTACATGAGAGTGCGGAAGAGCCTGAGGCACAGATACAAAAGACTTTTTGTGAGCCAGCTATTTGGTTGTTGTTGGAAACGGCAGGGCGGCTGTGATTGGTCGACTAGACGAGTGTGGCTGCTTCTGATTGGCTGTTGCTCAGCACAGCTGGCATACAGGAAAGCCAGACGTGGATGAAGTGGGAGTGGATTCAGATTAGATCTGCAGGTGCTTTTGTGTCACATTTTTCACATTGCTCCTAAAAATAACTGATTAGTCGTGTGATTTGATAGACAAGGAGTGGACACAGTATCAGCTGTACACTATGATCAGTATTCACAGCTATATGCCACTTCTCATAGATATTTATATACAGTATACTAGTAGTTCCCAACCTTTTTCCTTAAGCGAACCCTTTTCTATCATTGAGTGAATCACAGGTTTGCAAACTTTTTGGGGCCAGGGACCTCTTACAAGGGAGAACATTTTCCACGAACCCCCACTGATTAAGCATATGATTAGTACCATTTTTACGCTTAGATGTCATTGGAACTATCTGTAATTTAAAACTTAAATACTTATACATACTACACACATTACATACTAATACACCTAAATACTTTAGACCTGTTTCATAGTGATAAACAGAAACACATTTCAATTTGAATCATAATAAAATAATCCTTTATTTGTCCAGCAGCAGGGGAATTTGCAATGTTATTGCCACTCATATACCTTTTTAAACAGAGGTTGATTTTATTCAACAGACTGTTCTGACAGAGTGCCACGGACCCCCCACTTGGAGACTCACTGACGACCCCTGACTGACATATTTAATGGATATTTCATAATACAGTATATTCAATGCATAACAATAACAGTGCAGAACAACAGATATACAATTAACCCAAATAGTTAACGCAAGAACTGCAGGAAGTTTGTGTGAAACAAGCGATTTGGATGAATTTTGAACAGATTATTTGTATATTGCATCAGAGATGCGTTTTCCTGTTATTTTTAGGAATTTTTCATACAATTATCTGTGTATATTATGTGTTTCTTTGAATTTTTGAGAATCATATATACTTAATAGAAATTCAGTATTTGACAATTGTTCTGTCAGCTCTTTGGTTCTTTTAACTGAGTACTTTTCTAATGCAGGACGAGGCTGTTTAAGAGAAGGAAGGCTCTGTGAATATAACTTGTGTTCAGGTCTTCACTGGGCCTTTATCCTGTGATGTTTATATCTTAAATAATAATCTTTATTATATATTATAATGACAATATTTGGGATATTGGTTTATTGTTCTTTTTATACTTACACCTTTTATTGCTGTTTTGTATTTACACTCTTTACATTTGCAATTGTTCATACTTTGTACTGCAACTGCTGCTCAACAATTTCCCTCGGGATAAATATAGCTCTATCTTATCTTATTTTACTAAGATAAGTATGCAAATAACTCTGCTTGTGTAAATATTCTGAGGTACAAGTTCTGTTGATGTGTTCATGGTGTTTGAGGTTGTGTTATGTAATGTTGTTGTACATTGTATTTAAAAGGCGTTTATGTTGTTGGTCCCACATACTGTATGAAATGTGATGGAATCGATGTAGAGTTTGTTCGCTCTGTGACTGACGGGTTGTTTATTTGTACTTTAGGTGCTTTCAGATGAGGAGAAAAGGAAACAGTATGACGCGTACGGAGAAGATGGACTCAAAGAGGGTCACCAGGGCTCACACAACGATATCTTCTCCAGGTTGGTTTCAGGAGCTCAAGTGGTTTTTATACAGGAATAAAAGTCAATGGGACACATTGACCCTTCAGGGAAATTGGTCTACAAGATATTTTCTACAAACATGCTACAGAAAAACATGGATATTAAATGTACATGCACTGGCATTCAATTGTTAGAAGCCAAGTGTTTTTATGAATACAGTATGTGTAGAGTTTGAATGATGCTAAATCCCATGTCTGTACTTCTGCTCTGTCCTCCTTCTGTAGCTTCTTTGGTGACTTTGGGTTCATGTTCGGAGGAAACCGACAGCAACAGGACAGGAACATCCCCAGAGGAAATGACATCATACTAGACCTGGAGGTCACGCTTGAAGAGGTGTACTCTGGGAACTTTGTGGAGGTGAGGAGAAAATCCTGTTCTCTAAATCAACAACCCGCACTCATTAAACATATTTGAAGTATGTTATACAAAGTGGAACTAAACTGTGAACATTGATATCAATTAAATTGTCAAACTAAGTTTTTCAGCCGTCTCACTGCACAATGTGCTGATTCATCACCTGATGTACTCCCTGCTTTGTCTCACAGGTTGTACGTAACAAGCCTATAGCCAAAGAGGCCCCCGGCAAGAGGAAGTGTAACTGCAGACAGGAAATGAGGACGACGCAGCTCGGACCGGGCCGCTTCCAGATGACCCAAGAGATGGTGTGTGATGAGTGTCCCAATGTAAAGTAAGTCATATTGTCATTACCATCCTCAATAATTCTGGTAACACACATCACAATTTAAATTCAGATCACAACCCAGACTTGATCATTGGCAACTGATTTATCTACAGTGCTTGATTTCAAGGGTCCTCTTGGTTCCCAGTAACTGAGACCTGACCCGGGACTCGAGTTAAGCCAGGTCTAGCTTATATCCAGTGTAGGGGTGGGCGATATGGCCAAAATCTTCTATCATAGTATATGTAATTTTATATCACGGTAACGGAATATATCACAATACTATAATTGTTCTGTAAATTCAATTAAGAAATGGTCTAAAACAACGATACCGCACTTCATCACATTTGATTATTTTCTTCTTTTATTTGGATCTTCCATACAAACAAAAACAACTGGCTCATGTGAGACAACACTTAAAAACAAAAGACTCAAACCAGTAAAACGGAAATTCTTTCAAACTGGAAGCTTTAAGATTCCTGAGAACAAGAATTTCAAGTGTTACAGGTTTTAAGGTTAACCGGTGTGAATAAATACCAGCCTGACTTCAGTCAGTGCAATATAAAAAAACACACATTTGTATTTTAGAGTATAACAAAAGTATAAAAGACTTGACTTTTCCTGCAGGATTTGTTCATCTATCATTTCAAAAAGCTGACAAAACAAAATAAACTACAGAGTGCAAATGTCTGGTAATAATGTAACCAGAGTTCTTCATCTTGGGTTGGTTGGGATGCCTCCTCCTCCTGCTCTGTATTTACAAATTCACTCACCTCCTGCATGTCTGCCCAAATCAGCTGGCAGCTGGATTTGCGAGATCGCAAGATCACATGAGAATAGCTACCGCGGTGGAAATGGTATTGCCAAATCTCTACGTTTTGGCTATGTGTACCTAATTATCTAGCAACTGAGTGTATATTAGAGATGTAATAACATTTAGGGAACATGTTGTACAAACCTAATATTTCTCTTATGTATTGTTAACCACAGGCTGGTCAATGAAGAGAGGACCTTGGAGGTAGAAATTGAACAAGGAGTGAGGGATGAAATGGAGTACCCCTTCATAGGAGAAGGTAAATCTATGTACAGCTTAATATAAATCATTTTTGTTTGTTTTCAAATATTACCTGTTGTTAACATCTTCTATGTGACCACAGGGGAACCTCACATCGACGGCGAACCTGGAGATCTACGTTTCCGCATCAAAGTGTTGAAGTAGGAATAAGCTGCATTTACTGTGATTTCAAACAAAATACTTTTAGTGCAGAATATTCGATCAGTGACGTAGAGTAACGTGATGTTTTTCTTTTTAGACATCCTGTGTTTGAACGCAGAGGAGATGACCTGTACACCAACGTCTCCATCTCCCTGGTGGAGGCGCTGGTCGGCTTTGAGATGGACATCGTACATTTGGACGGACACAAGGTTCTGTACATACCTGCTATTTTTTCTAATATAGGGCATTTTGTTTTTATTGACTATGACTGTTTTAGAACCCAGACAATTTAAAGTTGCGTGTGATTGAATGTGCCAGTTGAATTGAAAAGTTGCCTCCGTTTTTTGCCTGACAGGTCCACATAGTGAGAGATAAGATCACCAAGCCCAGTGCTCGGATGTGGAAGAAAGGAGAGGGCCTGCCGAACTTTGACAACATCAACATCCGAGGTTCCCTCATCATCTCCTTCGATGTGGAGTTTCCTCAGACGCAGCTCGATGAACAGCAGAAAGATGGTGAGAATGAAGGAAGTGTTGAATGACGTGCTGGGACGTTTGTCCTGACAGGATCAGTGTTGGGAAAAGTTACTTTACTTCACCTTATATCTTAAAGGAAAAGTTACTTTACTCCATGACTTGCCTGTAAAGGGAAACTTGAAAGACACGGTTATTTACCAGGCAGTTGTTATTAGTTGCACTGCAGTATTTAACATGTAAGGTCCTGTGATTTTGGAGCTTGACCCATACTAGGAACTAAAAGTCAGGATAACTCGTCGTCTACTGCTTCACTCAACTTCATGGATGAACACTATTGAAATTCAAATTTAGACGCCCACTCAGCCATTAGCAAAAAGCAGTGATTGAGGTGATGAATAATGTGAACGCCAACACTAGCTGAGTCAAAGTTAGCTGTGCTAAGTTTGGAAAGAACTGAGAGGGTTAGTCCAGATTTTTTGAAGTGGGGTTGCATGTACTGTGTACTCATGTTCTGCAAGGTTAAATTACTTTAGCTTTTGTCAATGGAGTCTGGTGGCTTTGAAGAGAGCGATATAACGGCTTCAGTTCCTCGTCGGAAAGGGCTGTCTGACGGCGAGGTAAAGTGAGAGCAGCAGGAATATTTATTTTAGCCCCCTAGAAAAAATCTATATCAATTTAAGTGTACGCTATATTTAGAATATTTACACCACTTTCCCTCTCCATCAGACAGCCCTTTCTGACGGGGAACTGAAGCAGTTGTCTATAGAATCATGGCGCATTTTTATAGCTTATCTGATATTTTAAATGTGTGTATATATATATAATATATTATATATATTATATATATATAATATATATATATATATATATATTTATATATATTATATATATATATATATTATATATTATATATATGTTATGTTGCTGTTAACGGTGATCGTTCTGCTGTTGCAGGTATTCGGAGTCTTCTGAAGCAGGGCTCTGTACAGAAGGTTTATAACGGACTACAAGGATACTAACACACCAACAGACACACAGCCTGGACTGAGTTATCTGTCACACAAACACACACACACACACACACACACACACACACACACACACATCTTCAATCAACAGGACCTTGTTTCATAATTCTGGCCAGGGTGTATTTATTATTTTCAGATTGTTCTCAGGGTGGCTTCAACCCAATTTGTTTTTAAATGTTCTACATTTTGACAGCAGTGGCACAATTGCAGGTGTTTTATTGGAGGTGTATAAATGGAAAAGGATGTAATGTCTTTGTTGTACTCTACAAATTATATTGTAATACGGCCTTTTTTGTTTATTTCAAAAAGCTAAATCACTTATTTCTATTTGAGTGAAATTAAACAAACACTGTCTGGGTGCAGCCCGCTACATCTGCTGAAGGATGAGCTACTGACGAAATTCAGCATCTGAAGAAGAAGAAGATCCCCTACCAACTTTTGAACAACTTTAAACCTGTGCAAGACATTTTTATTAGTTTTATGAATGTGACAGCTTCTCCTTTGACTGATTTTTTTCCCTCCGGTCAGACTCCTGTTCAATAATACTTTGTAAATAGGGAAGAACAAAGCTCATCTGTTTGTTGTGTTTTAGTTTTCCTAATTTATCCATCCATCCATCCATCTGCAACCGCTTATCCCGTTAGGGGTCGCGGGGGGGGGCTGGAGCCGATCCCAGCCGACATTGGGCGAAGGCAGGGTACACCCTGGACAGGTCGCCAGTCCATCGCAGGGCTGACACATAGAGACAGACAACCATTCACACTCACACTCACACCTACGGGCAATTTAGAGTCCACAATTAACCTAACCTGCATGTCTTTGGACTGTGGGAGGAAACCGGAGTACCCGGAGAAAACCCACGCTAACACGGGGAGAACATGCAAACTCCACACAGAAGGGTCCCAAGCCGGATTCGAACCTGCAACCCTCTAGCTGTGAGGCGCCAGTGCTAACCACTGCACCACCGTGCAGCCACTTCCTAATTTATGTTGCCTCTTATTTGTCTGTTTACACGTTGCAAACACCCGCCCACCCCAGGTTCACTGAGACAAGAGTTGACCTCTTAAATAAAACAGTGAAGATTTATTATTTTGGAGGAATGGGGGCAGTTTGCACATCCTCCAGCGCCACTGTAGGAACGTTTTGTTTCACACACCTGTGACACTGAACACCTCTAACTCAAAGGGACCTCAGACCAGCACCCCTGTTGCTGCTCCCGGCTGGCGACAGTTTGGTTTATAACATGGTTTTAGGATTTCACTTCTCTCTGTTTTTACTATTGACTGCAAAGCTGCCTCCCAATGTTCTGAGAGTGTCATGGCCTTAAGGGGGAAAATGTACTTTTGACTGATTATAAATAAAGATTTCTACAAATTCTGATGATGCCATACCCCAGATTCACCAGCAGAGGACACCAGAGTCTAGTTAGTGGCCATTAATGAGTAACTCTGACCTCCAAGCTGCACTGAGTGTTGTCACTGAGGCTAAGGTCCTTTTTTGCCTTAAATTGAGCCCATTTGATAAAATTCTGTAGTTCAAATTGAGAGAGCTGTCTGAGACGTCTTAAAAAAAAAACTTCAATATGGGATTACATTAGGTTTACCTTACTATTCTATTGGTTTTGTGAAACAGATTTGTTTTTGATTTGAAGAGAGTTATGGTAATTTGCAAATTGATATGCTCTAGATTTGTCGAAAGGAATGAATATTTTCCATTTTTTAAATTATCATGACTTAGATTTAATGATTTGTAACAATCAGTAGATGTAAGGTTTCACACAATGAAACATTTAAATCTCCATTGCAGCATTGAGCTATGATCTTTTAAAAGTGCTAAATTCGATATTCAGAGCAATAACATAGCAGCAAACAACTATTGTCTATGTAAAGATATAGAGTAGTAATGTCTACCTGAGCAGAGAATGAAGTCTCTCTCCCTCAGTGTGTGTTGTAATCCAAGTTTATCTGTGCTTTGTTGACATCGCCAGGCTGGCCGTCCGGCTATGCGCTCATGATGCAGCACCGTCGTTGAAGTGTAGCGTCCATCCTCTGGTTCTCTGCCAGGTTAACACTGTTAGCTCTGTCAGCACTGTTGCCTTTGTTTTCACTGTTGGCACCATTAGCTGCGAGCTGCCAGTGCGGAGGCAATAGAAATGCTCCCAATCTCAAATGTAGCACCTTTAATCAGGTTGAAAACCTGCATCAGGGTGTGTTCCTGTAACTTTATGTTTCTTAGGACTAATTTCATTGTTAGACCTTGAAAGTGAGAACAGTTTTGGAAGGTGTCGACATTTTGACTGGCAAAACGCTTATTGGGGTTTGGTGGTTAGTGATGGTTCAACCTGCATTAATTGATTTGTTTTGGCCACCAGGGGGCAGTACAATAAGCTGTAAACGTATAATTGACATATTATCACCTTATAAAGCTTTAGTTAATTGCCTATTTAGACATCCAGCAGAAGCAGAGAAGAGTTATTCATTTGGAGTCGAGTTTCCGGCCGAAAGTGAGACAGATGTTTTGTTCTCTGCCAACTACTGGGGCAAATAACATGAAATGCTCTTCATACAGTATGTTCAACTACAAGTTCATAGCTTTGTCTGTCTGATGGTTTCAGCTTTTTTGCTGAAAACAGCTGCCTGAAGCAATAAAGTTGTGGGCTGTAAAACCAAACATTTTACTAAACGATGCTAAAACACTCCATATAGAGGAAGTGATGTGATCATTCTCTGTGAGTTTCACACTTTTCGTGACTCCATACGTCATTTTCAGCACAAAGAAGCTCAGATAAACCCACTGTAAGTTACCTACCCAACACAAACAGTAGACAGACAAAGTTAGTAACTAGCTGGTGAACATTTTGGAGCATTTTGCAATATTAAATATTGATTAATGCAGCTTTAAGGTTAGGAGCTAGAGAATCCATGTGGCAGTAGGAAGACCTCCTATATGTCCTGACCCTGTGACCCCTCAGTGGTTTTACTTCTCTGTCTGTTTTACAGGAATGGCTGAACCATCTGAACACAAGTGGTTCAGTGTCAGACACACACACACACACACACACCCCACACCTTGTGGGTGGGAGGCTGTCGGGGCGTCTGTCTGCATGGGTGGAGCAGGGGATGTCCACAGAAACATATTCATGATGGTACGTTTATGGTGTGGTGAATGGTGCACACATCTGCCCACCAGCGTTCATGTCACAGACTGTGTGTGTGTGTGTGTAATAATCTCCCACAATAGATATTGCATGTGCTTATGAATGAGTGTGTGTGTGTGTGTGTGTGTGCGTGTGTATTCATGTGTGTGGCCGGTCTGTGTGTATAATGAACACCCACAGAGATAGCAGGGCTGTGGTGAAGGGAGTTTCCTCCCCGGCCCACCACACATCCCGGAGTCATTTTCATTTTACCGAAGAGGCTCCCAGAGAGGAGAAGAGAAGCTTTGTGATCCAGCATCTCACTGTTTCACCTCACAGCTATTACACACTAATAGGACCGGGGAGATCCAGACCTTTTTAAGACCACAATAACACACAGAGCTAGAGCTGGAGCCTCCTGCAATTCTTAGTTATTATTTATCACACAAAAACAGAAGAGATATAGCAGATAGCTGCACGAAACTTGTGCTTCCACGTCGTTTGCTCAGCTCACAGTAGATGAGGCGACTGTTTCTGACCCTCTCTGTGAGATGTGGCTCTGAGACGAGAGGCCAGGCTGAGTTATGTCGGGGATTTACCAATCCTCCACAAATAATCTCTTTTAACCACTTGTAATTGCAAATTGAAGAGCACATGAGGGCAGCATTGCCTCTTCAATCACGTCCCTCTCTAAATCACTTTTTATTACCCACAACACTCACCAGAGCTCTGTGTAGTTTGAGTGTGTGTAGTGTGTGTGTGTGCGTGCAAGAGAGTGCCTGCACTTGCCAGTTGTTGATGCAGATAAGCACCGGGATCACACTTGACCCTGAGTGTAATGACTTATAAGCGTAGCTGCAGGGTTAAGAGAGGCACAGGCTAAAGGAGGGCTAATTGAGCAATCTGTGTGTGCGTGTTCATGTGTGTGTGTGTTAATGTGTACGTGTGTGTGTGTGTGTGTGTGTGTGTGTGTGTGTGTGTGTGTGTGTGTGTGTGTGTGTGTGTGTGTGTGTGTGTGTGTGTGGTGGCGCCATTGGGTGTTTTGACCTGCTCTGACTCGGCAGTGTGCTCAGTTAATGGTGCCTGACCTGTAAAATGCAGGGTTTGTGAAGAGTACAGCCCCAAAACAACACCGCCGCATTACTCAGAGCACAACACAGAAATGTTAGTAACAGTCATTTCCCAAAAATGATTCAACTTTTGACAACATTTTGTCTTATAATATTTCAAACACAAAATAAAATAGCTAAAAGTCTGCAGGGAGATTTAAAAGCAGATCCAAGTAATAACAAGTATTGAAGACGTTGCATTGCTCATGTTACATATACTGATGAGTAGGTGTTTTCTTTAGACATTAAAGGGATAGTTCAGGTGTTTTGAAGTGGGGTTATATGAGGTACTTATCCATAGTCAGTGTATTACCTACAGTAGACGGTCGTCGGCATGCCCCCAGTTTGGAGAAGCAGACAGGAGTTACCGCATGGAAGCAAAGTAATGTACAGCTGTGGATAGGGCCAGCAACAAAACATATATTAGCCACCTAAAAAAAGGCTCACCTAAAAAAATCAATATCAGTTTAAGTGTACGGGATACTAAGAATATTTTCACCACTTTAACTTGCCGTTGGACAGCTTTTCCAATGGGGAACTAAAGCCATTGTATCCATCTATGGTCTCACCAAAGCCACCAGACTCCATTGGAAAAAAAAAAAAATGTTACCTTACAGAAAGCAACTCTCATGTTCTGCAAGGTAAAATTAAATTTTTTTTCAATGGTGTCTGGTGGTTTTGGCGAGAACATAGATAACGACTTCAGTTCCCTGTTGGTAACATAGACTGTATAGCTGTCTCACGGCAAGGTAAAACAGTGAAAATATTCAAACTAAAGCGTGCACTTAAACTGATGTTGATTTTATTAGGTGGCTAAAATACGCTTTGCTGCCGGCCCCATCCACAGCTGTACATTACTTTGCTTTCGTGCGGCACCTCCTGTCTGCTTCTCCAAACTGGGGGCGTGCCGACGATCGTCTACTGTAGATAATACACTGACTATGGATAAGTACCTCATACAACCCCACTTCAAAACAGTGAGATGGCTCACTCCTTAGATACTTCCATCATCAGCTCCGGAAAAAACAATGTGTTTAATTCTTTTTTACCTAGATTTACTCGCCTGACGTGGCATTTTACTTGCCCCGGGATATCAGGCAATTCTTATTGTTGAACCCTGCTTTAATAGGAAGAAAGGAAATTGGAAATGCCGCCTTCACAAAGTTCTTAAAATTCTGGGTTGAATTTATCATCTCTGAGCAACACAGATTGACAAGTTGCCTCCTTCCCCTTCAGGCCCCTGCAGAGCTGCAGCAGCGAGGATGAATTCAACAAGTCATCTGACTACCAGAGCCGTGAAGCACCAACACATGCCGAGTCAGTCCGGGGAGGACAGCAGCAGAGAGAGAGAGAGAGAGGAGAGGGGGGCGAGGAGGGAAGAAAAAAAGGACTCTGCCCGAAATAAGAAATGTTGACGGACAAAGCCTGCAATTTGTGGGATCTGAGCATAAAGCAAACAAAGGGCAGCTTTTGTAAGGAATAATGCATGTCAGCCGTGTCCCTATCCCGCCACAGCTTTGAACACTGCTGGGGACGTCCATTGCTCCACTGTGTATGTCGTGTTGCTATATTAAAGCCAGTCACCTCAAAGGGAAAAGCCTCAACTATTCAACAATTGAATGGTGGGGCTCTCATTATGGCCGATGTGGGCAGGAAAAAGTGGCTTTGGGGGTTTTCAATTCAGCGACTTAAAGCCCTCCTGTTAGCTGGGACGAGCTGCTGTTTATCCCAATGTCTTTCTGGGGGCTAAACATAGTCAACTGTCATTATCTCACTCTCTCTCTCTCTCTCTCCGTGTCTGCCTCTCTCTCTCTGTCCTCCCCCTCACTAACATTTATTTATTTCTCTCCCAATTTTGTCATCTAATGACCCGTGTTGTGTTGTTGTTTGAAGGGGCTGATGGCTCTCCCACATCCTGAGGAAGAAAAAGGGGCGGCTGGGATACTGGAGGGCGAGCGCAGGACAAACAGTGCTGCAGACCACCTATATGGATGAAAGCCACAAGTGTACGGACGGCAATCCATAGGCGACATGAAGCCGACGAGGCAGCGCCGTGCATGTGTGTTACTGTATATGCATGTGCCCTCTGGTGAAATCCCTCATAAAAGAACCGCCTTCACAGTTGTCATTTACAAAAGCATTTTTTATTCATGTCAGGGGTTTTGGACGGTTGGCAGAGCAGCTTCCCAGCAGTTCCAGGGACACATGAATAGGACCATATTAGAGAAACGGCACAGTATATGAACTGATGTAAATATGTATTAGCGGGTGTAAAGGGGGGGGGGGATCAGGAGGGTACAGAGGAGACTGCGAGAGAGGTGAAAGCAGTCTTTGTGTTAGCAGAGCCCTCTGGTGGACCCTCCCCTCGGCGCGGGGTTGCCCAGGCCCTGTGGTGGCGGATCACAGTTAATAACTGTGCGGTGGGCTGTCAGAGGCACTTAGCCTGACGCTGGGCAGGCCAGGGCCAGGCTGGGCCCGCGTACACAGCCTCCTGAGCCTGGACCAAAGCACTCAGCCGTGAAGGAGAAGAGACAGAGAGTGAGATGGAGACGTATACACGGGGTAGAGGATGATCACATGAATGAGACAAAACAAATATTACAGGAAAACACTCACTGTGTGTG
The DNA here is from genome assembly GCF_043250625.1 of Sebastes fasciatus. Taxonomy (NCBI): domain Eukaryota; kingdom Metazoa; phylum Chordata; class Actinopteri; order Perciformes; family Sebastidae; genus Sebastes; species Sebastes fasciatus. The sequence continues at coordinate 27,460,988 of NC_133808.1, read as the reverse complement.
TAGCGGTGTCTTGAAGAGGGTGAATAACTGGGACAAGGCTAAATTTTCCAGACTGAGTCTCAGGTGTCCTTCGGTGCCAACCTTAATGCAGCAGGAGAGCTCACTCCAGCATCAAGCACAAAGGATAAAGCCTGTCTTACTCACATGTCAGTATGAGTTCCTCCTGTCCATACTGTTCATAAAGGGATGCCGTCAGTACATAATGTGAAGGGGGGGTACAAAATCCATCAATGTCTTCCAATGTTACTGTGTTTTTACTACAAACTTCCCTCTTTGTGTTTCTATCTCTCCCCTGCAGCTCAGGAAGAAATCACAGCCTGGAAACACAAAGAATTTGGTGCTAAACTGACTGTAGATTTGGAGAATATCTATTTGATTTGTCTAATTCACACTGCTGAAGCCTCAGCTGAACTTGAATGCATGTATGGAATGCATGAATGAAGTTAAACACTGCCTCTGGAGCACATCTAACGCAGTTGCTTGCGAGGGACCGCAGCACCATCTCCAATCCTCAGCACCAGACGTTATCTGACCCTCAACAAAGTACCTCCACCAACTCTTATCTGACCCCCCCACTCATAAAGCTCACTGAGGACCGTCTTCTCAGAGTATCAACCAGAGAAGACTCGTCTGATCTTGAGTGGCGTTTTATTTCCCGTGCCAAACAACATTCATGGCCCCGTCTGTCTGTCTGTCTGTGAACTCCAAAGTCCAGCTCATCCCTGTTGACTAGATTAGATAACCCGGTTTTAAAAGGCAGAGACGCTGTTTGCTCAGTGACTCCTCTCTGGTCTAATAGCATCTGATCTAATGGCAGATTGCAGGCTGCTTGTTGACAGTGGAGACCCACACATCGTCATGGCAACAATGGCCACACAACACAGGGAAAACAAAGCGGGACTGAGCTTTAGTACCTGTAATTACCAGATAAATATCAGCTAAAACCGGCAGCAATAAATATCATATGCTGCCTTAATTACAGCTATTATGTTGCCTGTATTGGTTAAAATATAAATGGTTCATGGAGACTGGACTACAGCGGGTTGCTATGCTGTATTTTGGGGTTTATTCATTTTTTAATTATGTACCTAATGTTAGTTTTGGTTGAAACTGTTTTAATTCAACTGTATGGTCATTTTAGAGGATTTTAGAGGACCCTCTGATATAAATGGGTTGGACAAAATAATAGAAATACCTGTTAGTATACACGTGTTTGAGGTCTGGTGCTGGGCAGCTAGACAGGTGATATACCACACGGTGAAAATACTCCACTACAGGTAAAAGTCCTGCACTCAAAACCTTACTTAAGTAAAAGTAAGTATTAAAGTATGAAACAAAGTACTCATTGTGTTGTAAAATGTTCCCTGTCAGTGATTTACTATTATATATGATATTTCTGCCTGGATTAATATTACTGCTGCATTGATGTGTATGTTGCATTTTACTGCTGTAGATGTTTTTAACTCCTTTATATACTGTTGGGTAGTTTAATCTATCGCAATGCATCATATTCCATAAAATCATCATATGTTTGTTACCACATATCTCTAAAAAGTCAACTTTTCATGGTGTCAGAAAACAGCCCAGTTTTGTGACGATGCATTTTCCAGCTGATCCAAGAGGCTTTTTAAATAGTTTATTTAGGTTAAGAACACATAAAGGAACACTTCATCCTTCAGTTTATGATTTATCAACATCAACACATCTGGTGGTTTTCACTGGACAGGAAGGGGATGGAAAACTGTAATCTGAAAAGTAACTAAAGCTGTCAGACAAATGTAGTGGAGTAAAAAGTACAATATTTGTCTCTGAGATGTAGTGGAGTAGAAGTAAGCCTATAAAGTTACATAAAATGGAAATACTCAAGTAAAGTACAAATACCACTAATTTGTAGTTAAGTACAGTACTTGAGTAAATGTACTTAGTTACTTTCCAGCAGAGAAGAAGCTGCTGGTGTGCAGTGAGCACTCTGCAGTCAGCTGACCGGAAATTATTTATGACGTCTTTACGTTGGTTTACGTCAATTTACGTTCATTGTCGCGGGTGAGGCCGATGGGTGAACCGAACAAAACACACACAATACTGTACTAAATCTAAGAATCACTAAGTTTAACATTATTGTGGGCTAACGTTACCTCGACATAGTGTTAAATAAAGTGGCATCTACCTTAATTAATCACGCTAATGACCTAGCTCAATCAGACAGGTGAGTACAGTAACCACAGTAACTAACTGTACAATGTGCGGGCGCGCTCCTGTGTGCGTGCGTGCGCGCTCCACAGTGTGTAAGGTAAAAGCAGCTCATCTCTTTTTGCTGTGATATGTGTGTTTGTGACTGCAGCTGCTGCCTGTGGAGTTTATATTTATATCTCTGTGTTGTTGCCTTGGTGATGTTTTATTCTGCTGTTGTTTCTATAAGAAGTTTCAGGTTATTTATGGTCTGCATAGACTTTTATTGTTGGGTTGTGATTTGTCTCTTTTCTGGTTAATTGTTGTGAAGCTGCATTGAGGAAGGCTGTTTTGTATGATTGTTTATTATGATTGATAATCAGTTGTATGCACAGACTGCATACATTTAAATTATTGTTGGTTTGGTCTTTTGTGGCATGCATGATGTTCCACTACTTGACATGTTAATGCAGTTTATTTGTGGCCTAGAGGTGTTTTTTTTTAATTTAACAGTAGTACCTTATATCATGGCATAACATTTATTCTTTGTGTAACACAGTAATGTTTACTCAGAGTACATTTGAACTGACTTACTTTTGACTTTTATCTAAGTAAATTAAATTTTTTACACAAAAGGGCTGAACATTTTGAAAAAATTACAATTATTTTGACTGATATTGCAATTGCGATATGATTTGCAATATTGGAGGGAATGATTATTTTCCTAATTTTCGTTGAAAAAATTATTAAAATTATTACGGTGTGATTTTTGAGGGGATCTGTACCAAACAAAGATGTTTTCTTATTTCATTTAAAATGGTATTTTGACACACATTTTGCTTTTAACAAATATTGCCCCTCCTACGATTTGAAATATTGCACTAGGCCATATTGCGATTTCGATAAAATTTAGATTAATTGTGCAGCCCTACTTTTGCACAAGTAATTTACTTTTACTTGAGTACATTTCTTTAAACTAACAGTACTTTTACTTTATAATATTGTAGTACTCTTTCCTATCCCTGTTTTTTTTAACAGCTGCCTCCTGAGGCTGAAAACCAGATTGATGAAAGCAGTAAAAGTAAACCAACACAGTGACGTTGTGGGGCGGAAAACCAAAATAATGAGCTGAGAGACGCTTAAAGAGCTCTGTAGAGCAGAGGGGATAATCCTCTGTAGGTTTCTAGCTATATTTTTCGCATACAAGCAGTCATGTGATCCATTGTTGATCCAATGAAATATTGATTACAGCCGCTTTAAATTAAATTGCACTGATGACGTGAAATCTAATTCATAGTTTACCTGCTCCTTCCAGTGTGCGTATAGTTTCAGTGAGAGAGGGAGGGAGGGTAAGTAGCTCTGTAGCTGGCGTCTCTGGCGCTCTGTTTAAATCATCACTTCCTGTTCTCAATCCCCACGTCTGCTTATCCATCATTTCATGAGCATGCGTTTGTGTGTGTGTTGATACGTCTCGGGGTCCTATTGCACGCCAGCCTCCCATGGGTGGCGGCGGCGGTGGCGGGCGAAAAAAGGGGGCTGCTCCCTCAAGACACCCCTCAAATTATGGCCTAATCAGTTAGCCCCAAGAGCAGGCCTTCCACAGCTCACAGACACACAGACAGACCCCCAGACCTACAGCAACCTCATCTTACCCCCCTTCCTCCTCCTCCTCCTCCTCCTCCTCGCCCAGCCACACAACGCCGCCGAGCCTGGCCTTGTCCCTGCAAAGACCTCGCTCCCTCTTTCCCTCCTCACACTGAGATAAAACAGGTCCGGCTTCGGTTTAAGAAAAGTGTCGGCTGCTGCTGTCCCTCCCTCACTTATCCACTCCTCTTGTCTAGTCTATTTGACCCTTTCACCTCTAACACACACACACACATCTTCCCCTCTATGACACACACACACACACATCTTCCCCTCTATGACACACACACATACACATCTTCCCCTCTTTGACACACACACACACAGCCACATGCAGACATACTGTAGTAGTAGATGTAGTTTCACGCTGTTTACAGTCCGCTCCGTCTTTTTAGCTGAACCAGCAATTGGATCCAGAGACGTCGTGATCCCTGCTGCCAACTTAAATCCTCATTGTTGCTGCTTTTCACCTTTTTTTCCCCCCTGATTCGAGTGGTTTTACGCTCTTTTATGAGCTCCGTGAACTTAAGCTCCATGAAACCAGTTCCAACCCCCATTGTATAATTTCAAAACGGCGTGTCGGCTCGGTCAGAAAGCAGAGACGTTTTTGTTTTTGTACTCCTGACACTAAAACTAAAATGTTTGCATTTCATTTGTAGCACAAATCATCTGTATTGTATTGGACTTTGATTACCATCATTTCTATAACAATGTCGAAACAGTTGTTGTTTTCTGTTTTAATATTTACTGTGGCTGCATGAATCATTTTTGCGAGTACCCGTTCCAACAAAGTATTGCAGTTGCACTCAATAATCTCTTGGTAATAAAAGAAAAATAGCACCGTGAGAAATAAAACAATGTCATGATATCACTTTGGCATCTCAGTTTATGTCAACACGTATCTGGCTTTTCCCTGGATCATTAATCTACACACACACACACACACACACACACACACACACACACACTCACACACTTGGATCCACTGCACTAATGTGATGCTTTGTCAACTAAATCATTGCAACTCTGCCCGGTTAATCAATGACACATGGCAGGTTCTGGCAACGTCAGACCTTCACTGACTCCATCCCACCATTCCCCTCATCTGCGTTGTCATTCCCATTCCTCTATTGCCACACACACACACATACACACACACACACACACACACACACACACACACACACACACACACACACACACACACACCATGTGCCAAACCAGACCACTCTCCATACACACTAATGCTTCTGTTCCCTCCGAGCAGCTCCATCCGTCACGTTCACCTCGCTTAAGATTCCCATTTGTTTTCATTTCACAGCTTTCGCAAAACACCACGCACGCACACACACACGCTGGCGAGTATCTACATATGCATGTGTGTACGAGAGCATGCAGACATATAAACTCACACATGCACACACACACATCTACTATCACCTTTCCTGAGTAGTAGAAATTCTGTTGAATGCAAAGGCAGCAAAGAAAAGTGCAGAGGAAGCAAACAGGTGCTGCGTCGCCTCAGAAAAAGGATTAAATCTTTGATACAATACCGTGAAAAATATCAATACCATGGGAAAAAAATTGACTCAGCATTGGGGGCATAGAATTTTAGATTTTTATTAAAAGTCAAATAGCAGGGTGAGTGTCAACTCGCTGTACGAGAGAAGAGAGCTGAAAGTGTGTATCGATACTGTGGAAAATGATTATTGAAACTGTTTCAAATAGTAATCATTTGTAGCTATACCTAAGTAAAGTGTATATCTGTAATTCGTGTATATGCCACAAAATCAAATTGTATGTAATCCACATAATCGTGAACCAGGAAGTGTAAAGAGCGTCAAACACGGTGTAGAGAGGTCAGGGTGGATGGGTGGGTCAAAAAACACCAGACTTTCGCCCAGGAGACTTCTGTTTGCGTGGAAATTGACACGTGTTGCTGGACATTTGTTGGAAAACGCATGAAAAATGAGGAATAACTTTTCGTAAGATATACCTATATTGTATGAGGATTAGTGGTGCAACGGTTCAACAAGCCCACGGTTTGGTTTGCATTGCGGCTTTTGGATCACGGTTACGGTTCAGTTTGTTTTACACGTTAGGGAGAAGATAAACACAACCATTTCCAATGTGTTTGAACTTCAAAATATATAAATAGATGTATAGTACACAGATAGAACACTGATTTTATACATAATTTAAGACAGGCTACTTAATGGTCAAGTAGGCCTATGTTCAGCTAATTGCCTTTTCTATGTCCATGGCAACTCGTCAAATAATTAGTAGGCCTGTATTTAATAGTGGTGTAACAGTTCAACAAGCCCACGGTTCGGTTTGTACGTTATTGAACGGTTGGTTTGGTTTTGCATCCCTATATTATTATAAATCTAATAATATTGATACTTCGGTATTTTTGACAACACTAGTTCAGTGTCTCGCTCAAGAACACTTTGAAACGCGGAGTGATTAAAGGACGACCCGCTCTACCTCCTGAGCCACCGCCGCCCCAATGGGACAAAATGGGAATATTTTATAAAAGAGCGTGAGGACTGAGACGGAGGGTGTGAAGGAGAGAACGGCAGGAGCTGATCCATATCTAGTATCTGCGTCGTGATTATTTGAACAGCAGTTATAAAGCCATAAGGCCTGGTCCTGGTTCCTGAACATGTTGACTTTAAACCTCCCTGGACTATAAATAATAGCTGATTAAGTCTCTTCTTCTTTGGTTCCTTCGCTCTCTGCCTGTCGTACATGTCCAGCGCTCTGGCCCTCCATCACCATCCCCCAGCATGTTCTGTATTAGTGGGTCTTTGTTGAGTGTTTGAAGTATGAAAATTAAGGAGGTGGGTGGGCATCCGACCACCGTACTCAGAGGAGACCTGTGACGCACACAGAACTATCCTCTGACTCCATTAGCATACCTCTGCTGGCACCGCTACAGACGCCACGACCTCCTCTACAGCTCTCTTATGTGGCTGCTATTATATTTGTGTGGAGGCTCCACCACAGAAGTATCTGGAGGCTTAAAGACATCAAATCCTGTGAGATCCATCCGTGACTGTGCTGCTTTAAGGACTTCCATATAAAAGACTTATCACCAATAGAATCTGATTCAATATGTTGACAGTAAATAATCCATTTACCAAAGTCTGGCTTAAATACTGTTAGGAATATTTTAAACGGATGCTGTTTATTTTTACTCTGTCATATTTTCCCTTCTAAAAAATTAATTTGTTCATGTTTTCACATGCAAAATGTCTGAAAACCACATGAACCTTTGTGTGAAATGCTGTTTCAAGTGTAATATCATGTGAAATTGGTTGTTCAAATTGTTTCCGCATGTGACGACTTACATTTCTCATGTGAAACATTCGAAGATGTGTATATTATAAAACATGTAAGATGTGCAGGGCTGCAACTAATGATTATTTTCATTGTAGTATGAATTGTTTGGTCTATAAAATGGTGAAAAATGTTGATCAGTGTTTCCCAAAGCCCAAGATGACGTCCTCAAATGTCTTGTTTCGTCCACAACTCAAAGATATTTAGTTTACTGTCATAGAGGAGGAAAGAAACCAGAAAATATTCACATTTAAGACACTAGAATTTCTTTAAAAATTACTCAAACCGATTAATCAATTATCAAAATAGTTGGAGATTAATTTAATACTTGACAACTTATCGATGAATTGATTAATTGTTGCAGCTCTAGAGAAATGTTACATAAAATCACAAATTAATCTTTGTAACCAATATTTTTTTTACCTCCCAAAGCCTCCAGCCGTCAGCAACATGCACATACATGTGTATCTAAATTAGAGCTGCAACGATTAATCAATTAGTTGTCAACTATTAAATTAATCACCAACTATTTTGATAATCGATTAATCGGTTAAATGTCTTAGATGTGAATATTTTCTGTTTTTTTTCCTCCTCTATGACAGTAAACTGAATATCTTTGAGTTGTGGACAAAACAAGACATTTGAGGACGTCATCTTGGACTTTGGGGAACACTGATCTATATTTTTTCACCATTTTATAGACCAAACACAGCAATAAGAAATAATCCTTAGTTGCAGCCCTAATCTCGATCTCTCCGTGAACATTAGGGGATACAGAGAGCAGCAGTGGGGCCATTTGGGCTCCCGTCCTCCCTGCAGCGGGATAACATTTCACCAGTTTAGATTAGTCCACTCAGAGCCCATCAACACATGTGGAAGTGACCCTCAGACGCCTCTCGCAGGCTAAGCAGTGTCTGTGTGTGTGTGTGTGTGTGTGTGTGTGTGTGTGTGTGTGTGTGTGAGAGAGACAGAGGAAGTGCACGGACCAGCTGATGCAGTGTGTGCTATGTTAACCCGTCCAAGGGCAGCATAGCAATAACAAACACAAGATCACAGCAGCGAGCTCACCTCTGACCCTGCAGCCTCCGCACAGCCGGCCAGATCATTATCGCTCTGACAGCCACTCAGGACGCAGCCAGCACACACACACACACACACACACACACACACACACACACACATACATTCAGACGCACTAAATACCAGTATGGGTGTCCCTCAATGCATGTTTTCAATCATTGACTCCCTTTAGAGAAATCAAAGGGATTTACTTTGAGAGACAAAAGCTTCCTCATTGGTGTCTGACAGTAAATGATTGACATTTAACTTTTGAATGCATTGGTCCCACCCACCCTGTGGGGGGACCTGCAAAGTGAAACCATCCACCATCCCCGCACCCTTGTTTACCCACAAGGCCGTTTGCTCGTCTGCGTCCTACAGCGTTGAAGAGTCTGGGTTGTTTTGGGGGAATTTGTGACGCCGACAGACGTTTCCAGAAAGCTTTGGGGAGCAGCATGCTTCATGGTAGGACCTGCATGTGTGTGTGTGCATGTTTGAATGAATTGTTTTTTTCTTGCTTCAGCATCTACCTGCGACCTCCCGTCATGGAAAATCTCCTCTTTAATATTTAGAATTTTTCCACCCCTCCTCCACCGGAGCCAACACTTTTAAACCGTATCAGTTTCCGTTTCCTCCAAACATCAGCCGGCTCCTTGACGTGAGTTCTCTCAGGTATAAGAGGCCGGCTGCCTGCTTATTAGGACAGACAGCTTGACATGGGGAGTGCAGGGTGACTCACTGTGTCAGCCTTGGAGCAAAGTGACCACTGGAAGTGGAACGGAGTTGAATTCGGAGTGACTTCCTGCTGTGTGTGTGTGTTTGTGTGTGTGTGTGTGTGTGTGTGTGTGTGTGAGAGTGAGTGTGTAACCTGAAATGATGTTAGAGCCAGAGAGCATTTTATTTTACTGGCACACTTTGTGACTGTCCTGTCTGTTCGCCTGCTCAATTTAGAAATGCTGTATTTTTGGGAGAGAAGCTGAAAATGTCACGGTATAAACAGTTGACTGGCAGAGAGAAGGTTTATTTAATTTGAGGCTGAATATTAAGGGCCAAGCTGCAAGAGGAATTAGGTTTGATGAGCCGACACCATTTGTCTGAGAAGCTTTGATACAACAGAGGTAGTTTGGTAGTGAACGAGCTTCTTGGCACGGTGTCCATGTGGAAGACAATCCCTCTGGCAGGTCAAGTAAACCCTGAACACTGAACACACTTTCCAAACATTCATTACAGAGACCTCCGCTGTTTTGTTGCTCGTGGGCCCCAATCAAACCTCCCCCCTTCTCCACCTCCTCCTCCCTCTGCAATTTTTCTCAAATGAGAATTGAATTTCTTTTTCAAAGTGTTTATGTTATCATTTGTAAATCTTACCAGAAGTGGACCATGAGGCACAAGAGGGGAACTCATACACAGTTTAATGAAGTATTTACAGATAATTCCAACTGTCAAATACTTGTGCCCAATGACATAGTGCAGAGTGCTGACGCTCACAACCGCCTCCCTCTCTCTCCAAAACTCCCTCCTCGTTAAGCAGGCGGATTTGATTTCAGGTAAGACGTTATTGGGAGGAAAAGGAGGCTGCGGGGGCCGCCAGCGAGGGCCACGGCTTTTACCGAAAGGAAAACAATCCTCTGTGGTGCGTATCGGAGCTCAAAGGGCCCAGACGTTGAGAGGCTGAGATAGGCATAAGGACATTAGAGCTGATAGACGCACATTTGCTCTGGAAATAAAACTCCTGCAGATTGTGTTGGACTTTTAAGGTTACTGTTGAGTCTATTAAATGCTTCTGGCTTGACCTTTTCTCGCACATTTGTGCATCTAAAATGAAAAGAAATGAAGCTTAAATCAGGCTTGGAATTCTTTGATATTCTATTAATCACCATTTTCTAATATGCCACCTTTAATTAAAGGTTTATATGTTTGGAAATTAACTTTTCTGTCCACCTGCCAATGTGGATGGTAGATTCCACAATCTATCAGCAATAGATTACTATTGTAATCTTAATCTATAGCAGCCAGTTGCATATTTTGCCAGCATTTGGTTTGTGGCTGATGCTAATTTCCAACCCTGCTTCTAACTTAATAAATAAATAAAAATGAATATTAAAAATAAATAATTTACTTAATAAATAAAAAGCCACCAATAAGAACAAATTAGGGGTTGTAAAAAATCCTTTTACCTGTTTATGTGGTTAAAAATGCAGTTGTAAATGCTCATAATCCATCAATAAATGCTTAATAGATTGTTAAATAATTGATTTAGGTCCAGATCCTCAACCTTATTCTTATTAATGTATTATTAATGGCTTGTAACTGACCTGTAGGAAATCAATTAATATTTAAAAAGCCATTAGTTAAAACGTTTAGACTTTTTTATTAATAGTGTTTTATTCTGTTGGTGGTGCAGAAAAAAATAGGTCATAATTTAAAACTTCCAGGTCAACATTTGCACACACATCTTGCTTGATGGATTCTACAAAGTCATTATAATAAATATCAATAATAATATCAATATTTTTCAATTAATAGTCAGAAAATTGATTTTCAATATCTTCAAAAAATTAAAATTGTAGCCTATTTATTCACACAATAATAATAACAATAATAATTTACAATAAATAATTAGTATTAATAATGAAATGATTTCGTTAAAGGTAATTTTAGAGCTACAATAATCCGTGATAAAACTTTAAACTGGTATATTAGTATCCAGTCTGTCTCTGCAGCTTGTCGGTGAAGCAGCAATAATGGACTCGTGAGTCGTGACCTCTGCATGGAAGCAATTTGGGGAAAAGAGGTTGAAAGTGGCGTAAAGGACAAATTAATCCTCGACGGAAACGAGATACATCCTTTAAAAACAAGCCATTTGGAGCACTTTGGATATTAGAGCTGCTGCACACACTTACAATAATACTATCATGTATATTAACTGCTGAGAAAAACTCCTTTAAATCTGCATATTAACGGATAGAAATATAAAATAAGTCGAGTTCATAACCTTTTAAACATCTTATTTCTCGTTGATTCGCTCCAATCAGGCAAAGCAGCAAAAAAATGTGAAATAGGTGTTCTGCAAAAAATATGTATTTATTTTCGCTCCGGTTTTTGTTTAATAGTCTGTTTAGTGTCACACGTCTGTTGTTCGTTAAGAGTTCGTTACTTTCGTTTTCAATTAGAGCTGATTGATACCAGCACGAGCGCTTAATTTAGCGGAACACTGCAAAACGCAGAAATTAAAATTAAAAAAAAGTCAGTTTAAAAAAATTCAGCCATACCAGCATGCTATAATATAGCTTATTATTATTATTATTATTATTTTTATTATTATTATTATTATTATTATTATTACATTATTCGTATTATTATTATTTTTAGTGTGCGTAAAATAAACAAATGGCCCTTGTTAATCTATTATTTAATTTCGAATTATTATTATTATTATTACTTTATTGGTACTATTAATATTGTTTTCAGTGTGCGTAAAATAAACAAATGGCCCTTATTAATCTATTTAATTTCGAATTATTATTATTATCATTATTATTACTTTATTCGTATTATTAATATCATTTTTAGTGTGCGTAAAATAAACAAATGACGTTTGTTATTTTATTTTATTTCGAATTATTATTATTATTATTATTGTTATTATTATTATTGGTAGTAGCAGTAAATCTGCTAATTTTGTCGGATTTTATTGTGTTTAATGATGTTAATGTTATTAATTTAGCAATACTTTAGGCTATTATAATGCTGTTAATGTTATTTTACACCTGAATCTCTGTCCTCAGTTCAGTTTCTGTGATTCTGAGTGACTTTACTTCATATTTTGGCCTTGAAGGCTTTTTCTTTACGCGTTGTCTCACTCATCATCATCATCATCATCATCATCACTAGGCAGCAGTACAACAGAGAGCTCATGCAGCATTCACATGAATAAATTACGCACATGCACCGTGGAGTGAAATGTTGATATATGGGAGAGAAGGTTTGTCCTTCATCAGGAAATACCGAAGATAATTCAATTAGGATGATTCGTTTTTCGTTGCCTTTTATGGATCATTTGCAAACAGTGAAAGACAGTTAACTTTAATAAGAAATGCATAGAGACTCTGGCAGCATGTGGCTGCAAATATTCCTGCTTTTTCGCAAATAACACAGTGATTAAAATACTTGAAAGTCTTCCTGATATTTGTATCTAACGAGACCAGCAGGTTTGCAGGCCTCCTGACCTCATGCTTAAATCCTCATTGGTCCCAATTGGATCATTCTTACATCTGATTGATAAAAGTGAAATTTTTAGCCAAAATAGTTTCCATCCAATCATCATTGTTTATGAATATATATAACGCCGACAGAGAAGCTGGAATTATTTCTCACTTTTGCTAAATTGAGACAATTAGAATCTAATTCTCAAATGTATTCCCATAATACTAGACAGGCTAATCATCTTCACCTGGACATGGCCAGTACTCCATCAGATATCGTGGTGTACAAATATGGAACACCAAAATACATGTTATCAACAGCTCGTTATCCTTAGAACATTTTAAAAGGAAATTATCATCACATTTAATTAATGATGTCTAATTATCTTTTGATATGTTTAGATTTATTTCCTTTTCTTCTGTACTGTTTTCTGTATGTATTTTATTGTTTTTATTGGATTGTTTTCCACTGTTTGGTTAGGTTTTTCTGCACATTTTGTGTACTTCTTGTTGTTTTTTTAGCTTTTGTTGTATTTTTAAAATGATGTTAGCTTAGATCTTTCTACCTTTTTTTGTTATTTATTTTTTGTTCTCCTGGGGTTGGTGGGGGAGGTGGCTTCTTGACCTCTCCTGAAACTTTTTTTTTTTTTTTCATTCACTGGATTTTGTGAAGTTTTATATATTGCAAATAAATAAATAAAATAAAATTGTTTGTCAGGTTTATTGGTCATGATTTCATATTTCTTTTCTTTTTTTCTCCTCCTGACATTGGAGACTGTAAATTTGACAAAAAAAATCGTAACTCAAGGTCCACTTACTATCTTTTACTGGAGCTTTTAACTACATCTTACAGTCAATGTAGCTCAGTCTGTTCCCTACTTGGGTCACATGATGACAGCTGTGACTTCTTGACCTCTCCTGACACATTTTTTGTTTGTTTTTTTCATTGACTGGATTTTTTGAAGTTTTATATATGTGCAAATAAATAAATAAATTAAATAAAGTCAATTTAAGATATAGACATATAATTTAATCTTTTAGAATTGAGTTTTTGGCCTTCCTGTTGTTTTTTCCTGTTTTCTGTTTTCCTCTTCGCCACACAGCCGCGCTGTTTGCACAACTGACGCTTCTTCTTTCCTCAGTCAAACACTAACAAGGTGACAACTAAAAAAAAATCATAAAAACCACTTCCTCGCTGCAGGCACGTTACATAACTTATAAAAGATCATAAAAAGACGAACAATAGAAGCCAAACATCACGGAAAAAAAACATTTGTTTTTTGTCTTTTAAAAGAAACATCATCAAGATTCTAGAATGTTGATGATGTTTCTTTTTTTGTCTTTAAAAGAAACATCATCAAGATTCTAGAATTTAGGACGTGCGTAAATGTATTTAGAATTTAGAACGTGCGTAAATGTAGTTTATGTAAATGCACATTTTCCTCTTTTATAATGTAAATTCAAGTCTATGGTTATTTATTAATGTCTAATTTTTTTGCCTGATCCTATCCAGATGCATTCTTCTCTAAATTATTCTGCTGACTTGTTGAATTTTAAATGAGTTTTGTGCCCCTAGTTGTGCTCTGCTTCAAATCACATGCAGGGTCACTCTCTATAAATCGCTCTGCTCTTTGGATGTGAAATAAATAAAAGTGTGTTATTCTTTCTGTTGCTTTTTTATATTTTTGGAGTATAGGAGGAGGTTTATATAGGCGAGCCTCCAGGCCATGCCTCACACACACACACACACACACACACGCTCCTCTTACCTGTGCACTAAATGTGTTCTCAATAAGTGTAACTGATTCACATTACTCTCCAATCACTATCATGTTTGTCACAAGCTTCTTTTTTTTGTCACTTTAGTCTTTATTGCTTTCATGCATACACAAATAAAACACAAATAAAACACAACGAAACTTGCAACAGTGCAGCGAGGGGTTCAGTTTACAATTGATGATGCAGTATATACAGGGTTATTTTCTTATTAAAACATTTTCCAATAACTTACAGTATTGTCAATACAATTATACAGTGCTTATGTCTTTATTTCTATACCTAATCCATTTTTCCCATTTTCTGTTAAACTCATCTTCTTTCACTCGTAGAGAATAAGTCATTTTCCAGGCATCTCAGGTATAAAATGGAACATTTCTTGATGATTATATATCCTAATACCTCCTTTAAAGGTCCCATATTATGCTCATTTTCAGGTTCATACTTGTATTTTGTGTTTCTACTAGAACATGTTTACATGCTGTAATGTAAAAAAAAAAAAGCTTTATTTTCCTCATACTATCTGCTTGGATATACCTGTATTCACTCTCTGTCTGAAACACTCCGTTTTAGGGCATTTTGACAGAATTGCAACAAAATTTGCAACAGAATTGCAACAGAATTGCGTTGCTAGGCAACAGCTTTGGTCCATGTGTACTTCCTGTCAGCTGATGACATTCACATACACTGAAACCAGGAAATAAACTGGGACACACTTAGAATGTTTATGTTTAAAATTGTGTAAAGGATTTAAATATTGTATATTTGTGACATCACGAATGGGCAGAAATCCTGATAGCTTGTTTCAAATGTGTGTATTTCCTTGTGGATTGAGTGTTTAGATACTTTCACGGTGTTTATATAGGACTTAAGCCTGCTTTATAATAAAAAAAAAACATGAAAATCTCACTTTTTTATAATATGGGACCTTTAATACTGAATTCACTCTGTCCCAAAATGGTTTGTCACAAGCTTTAGGGACGCAGAATTACATCAATTATTCACAGCAGTCCTCCTGAATTTGTTTTCCATCGGGGCTATTTCAGGGATCAATATTTCATTCTTCTTCACGGCATTGTGGCGCGTTTTCCGCTTGTTTGGTCTCGTTCCTAGACTCCCCTCTTCAACCAAGAAATGGAAAAGGGATAAAGGAGAAGCAGTGAGAGTAAGTGATGCAGCTGAGGAGCTCTGCAGGCTTCAATAATTCACAGCAGATCTGCTGCTGCAGCCTCGATGTCTTTCTCTGCATGATGAGATGAACAAAAAAAACTGCACATGATGCAGTTAGTTAGTTAGCACAACATTTCTTTGAATAAATACAACGCGATGGTTTTTTCACAACACGCTGCTCTTTCTCTGCAGGATAAAGACAGAAATTAAGTTGACAAAATGAGGCTCCATTATATCTTTCCTCCTGATCTGAGAGGAATGTTTTAAATATTTAAACACGGAGGGAAAATGACGAGTTAATTCTAATTTGTGATATTTTAGTTTAATCTGGACTTGATTAATCAGTCAGATTAAATATTTAATCAAAATGCATTTTTTTTCGTTGAATGCACTGGATTTAGCAGAATTAAAAATTAACCACATGCATGATACTGAGAATTTAAAGGACCTTGTAAAGCAACAACAAAACGAAATATGTATGTGAATCCACCATGAGTGTTTCCAACAGTCCATTTAAAAAAAAAAAAAATTGTTTCAAATTTGTGGTGTCAGTTTCTGTTAAAACAAGACACAAACCAAGGTCACAACTTATCTTTCAAGTAAATTTAATAAAAAAGCATATATTAATAAGAAAAGCATCTTTAAAAAAAAAAAAAAAAAGTGTTTCCAACAGTTCCAGTTAATTTAAAGATAATTGCCTAAATAAACTACATAAGCCACACAGGTCACATGTTGTGTCCCCTTCCCTCCACCAAAGTGCGCAGTTTGGAGCTTAATATCGCCTTATCCAAAAACCACAGACACTTTGGGTTTAACAGCCTGTTACTATGGTGAGAAATAAAGCTTTAAATGGATTTTAACGCTCTCATTTTCAACCTCTAAAGAGCCCTTTACGATGGAATTAAAATAACTGCCAGAATCCTGCACCAAGGCGTGAATGTCACCAAGAGAAAATGTTTTAGAGATAGTTCAATGCGCTCTTTCTCTTTATTTATCATCGTCATTAGTCCTCCATTTATTTCCATATAAGGTACACATCACCCTCGAGCTGTTGCATGGACATCATCGTCACCTTCATTATCATATTTAATAATATTGACGAATGAGCATCGAGCAGCAGACTGTCTCTCAACCACCAGCTGCTTCCACTTAATTCTGACTTCGCATCTCTGCAGCGCTGCCAGGTGTCTGATAACCAACCAGGCTGCATTAGAATAAAAGGTGAGTTTAAGATGTTTTATAGTGACTTTTTTATAAAGTGTTGATGATGATCACGCTCCTGCTGTATTGCACGAAACTTAACTGTAAAGTGGTAAAGATAGTGTTTCTCTCTAAAGCAGCTTTCTGACGTGGTGAGTTTAGTCAGTAAAGGTTTAGAGTGATTTTTTATATAATTCTACCTGCTTGATCAAGACGACAAAACGTCCAAACAGCAGGCCCGTGCAGCCTTGAGTCCAGTGGCGGCTGGTGGACATTTTATTTGGTGGTGCTGTGGTGCCACATCCAATCAATTTCAGCAAACATCCCGGTATGATTTAATGCAAAAAAAAGTGAAGGTATCAAAAACACATTACTACTTTTCAGTTAAATAATTAAAAATGATTTTATTCCAACAGGAAGAGTAAATAATGCTTTAAAAAAAAAAACACAACAGTATAAAATGTACTCAGTGGTGGAATGTAACTTAGCACTTAAATACAATTTTGAGGTACTTTACTTGAGTATTTCCATGTTCTGCTACTTTCTACTTCTACTCAACTACATCTCAGAGGGAAATATTAGACTTTTTACTCCACTACATTTATCTGTAGTTACTTTACAGATTCAGATTATTAATACAAAATATAATCACATTACAATCAAATTGCACATATTACTGGGTGCATTCCATATTTAAAACACAAATATTGACAATTTGTATAATTTTTATTACTATTATTATTATTATTATTAGTAGTAGTAGTAGTAATGTTTTTTTGTGTGTGACTCAGGGAGGCCGCCACTGCTTGAGTCTCTTTCCTGGAAAGCTTTACTCGGATGAGTGGCGACGCACACACTTTTTGCGCGCTCTTTTAGTCGACCTCCATATCTCCCCATCCTCGTTTTGATCACCCAGGGGTCTCTGAAGCAGTAATACACCCCCCAACACCACCACCACCTCCTCTACCTCTTCTCCTCATGCTGCCCTCCGCGGTTCCTCTCATACCAACACAAAGCCAAACAGGCTTGGACGCATTTTACGCACAGTCACAGTCACAGTGTTGCAGACAGATGTTGCAGATGTTGCAAAACCTGTGGCTTCGCTCTTCACTGGCGTTGCTCAATTTGGTTGCTCATGCTCTCGTTAAAAAATGTGCACGAAAAAAAGACTCCCTTGTTGCAGTTTACCGTCAGGCCATAGAGACAGTAGTGGGACATGCAAATCTGAGCCTGTTAGTGACTCACGAAGGAAATCAGAAACAGGAATTGAGTTGCAGAGAAGTGAAGTTAAATATGCTGTGCTGTGTTAATCCACTGCAATGTGGCTTTATTTCTGTTAAAATAAGTTTATATTTAGTGCAAGTGCACCTTTTTTTCAGTGGTTTAAACTAATAATGATGCAGCAAATCACCACTTATCACAAAAAAGACAAGAGGAATGACTTCTTTCACACCTTCATTCACAAATGCATTAATTTAATTTCAATAGGCTACAAAATGTTATTTTGCATTCAGAAAACATTCCATATGTCAGTCTTTAGTGTCATTTGACCCTTGCCGACTTCCTTATTTATTAGACACTGCACAGTGTCATCTGCATATAGGCCTATATATAAAGCACTAATGGTTAATTGTTAATGTTGCTGATCTTTTAAATGAGGCTGAATTTGCATCCAAATGTGCACATACCTGCAGAATATAAGAGCACTAAATATGTCTCTGTATTTCCTGTATTATCTCTTTAAGCAGCAGCTACATGCTCAGTAAAACACACTGAGTGAACTGTGCGCTTGTTTGCGTTTTCTTTGGCATTTTGTGCAACAACACAGTGGTGACCTGGTCAGCTGTGCATGCTCGTGTGCAGCTGTTGTGTTCACTGTTGCTGGCTGACATGAAGCAGGAGGAAGTCACTGTCTGGGAGTCGGTTTAACTCCGAATATTGACAGCTTTCTTTTAGTTTTTAGATGTTTTTTATATATTTGGGGTGATGTGACCCATGCAGAAAAAAGCTCTGGTTTATCATTAACAGAGACACTGTTGCACTGAGGGCATCTAATAAAGACAAGGGACTTCTTATTAGGCTACTTATTAACATGTATCAGCTCATGGACTTCACCTTATGCGGATTATCTGCAGGATGATACCAACATGTGTGAAAGTATTAGAGAGGAGCTGATAAGTTCCTGCTGCGTAAAGCAGAAAACCTTCTGCTCGCAGAAAAGTAACAAGAGAGCTCTCTATCTTCTGTCTCTCTAATGTCAAGGTCTCTCTGATAGTCAGCTTCACATTATGGCCCCCAGAGAAGAAGATTCAGATATGATTTAGGAGAATTATTACGCAACTGTTTTATGTTGAATGGAGACAACATTTAAAGGTCCCATATTATAAAAAAGTGAGATTTTCATGTTTTTTTTCATTATAAAGCAGGCTTAAGTCCTATATAAATACTGTGAAAGTATCGAAACACTCAATCCACAGGGAAATACACACAGCCCGTATTCAGAAACTCTGCATCTGAAAACAAGCTGTCAGGATTTCTGTCCATTTGTGATGTCACGAATATACAATATTTAGACCATTACATAATTTTAAACGTAAACATTCTAAATGTGTCGCAGTTTATTTCCTGGTTGCAGTGTATGTTAATGCCATCAGCTGACAGGAAGTACACATAGACCCAAGCTGTTGCCTAGCAACGCAATTCTGTTGCAATTCCGTAAAAATGTGCTAAAACGGAGCGTTTCAGACAGAGGGGTAAATACAGGTATATCCAAGCAGACAGTATGAGGAAAATAAAATTTTTTTTTTAACATTACAGCATGTAGAAACACAAAATACAAGTATGAACCTGAAAATTAGCATAATATGGGACCTTTAAATATCTGAAAAGAAGGATTTAGTCGGGTATCTGTGCGTGGTGGCACCGCTCCAGATCTGGATCTGTTTCGAATCGCCTAAAAAAAAAAGTTTTGATGGACACTTCTATATCATGTTGTCCTATAAGCGAGATCCGGCCCACAAAATGCTTTCATGGGTCGGATTAGTTTCTTTGACGCCTCCTCTGCTCTCTCCCTTCGCCTCTCTCCTCTCTTCTCTCTCTCTCTCCCCCCTCTCTCTCTCTCTCTTTGTCTCTCCTCCCTTCTCTCCTCCTCCTCTCTCTCAGTCAGTGCGCCCAGTTGGCACATGCAGGAACGATTGAAAGTGACACACTCTGATTAGAAACCGGTTCTTTTTGCACCGACAAATCTCCCTATTTACTGTAACTCAGACGCCGGTTGCTTCTCGGTGAAGTCCGTGTTTTAGTGTTTTAGTGTTTTTTGTCTCCCAGGTTTGTGTTGTTTTCTTTTTTCTTTTCCAGCTGCGTCGCGTCATTTGTGCGCTTTTTTCCCCCTCTCCACCGAGGATGAAGCCATGAGTTCAGAGGAGCGCAGACTTGTGCCACAGCAGAGACGCGCGTTTTGATTTTGAGCTAAAAAGGAGGACAAAAGGAGGATAAAAAGTGCATCGAAAATATCAAGTTTTTGTGCGTCTCTCTTCGCCTCAGACGAGCATCTTCCGTCCACCTCTCCTCTCACTTTACGCACTATCCTCGCCTCCTCTCCACCTTCACCACTCCACCACTCCACCACCACCAGTTACTAACTTGTGGATCTCCGGTCCGGTCTCCAGATTGATCCGCAACCTCTGATCGTGATCCTCGTGTCTCCAGGAGGCGACTCACAGCCCAGCCCTGGATTCAATACTCCTGATCAATGGACAGAGCCTCCTCAGCGGCCAGCAGCGCTACAGACACGCAGTAAACAGTGAGTAAAATACTCCATTACAAGTAAAAGTCCTGCATTTAAAATCCAACGTAGTGCAGAAGTATTATCAGCTGATGTACTTATAGTATCAAAAGTGAAAGTACTCATTCTGCAGAAATTTTGTCTGAGTCTGAGATATTATGATAATATTAGCAGAGCTGCAGCAAATTATCATTTTCATCCACACAGACACACACACACACACACACACACACACACACAGGAGCTTCATCTGCTCACCACTAAAGATCCAAACTGCCTGGAAATTATCATGAAGTTGATATTTATATAGATAGATTTATGTGCTTTATTGATCCCAAATTGGGAAATCTGTGTTACAGCAGCAGGTAACACAATAATTCCCCAATTTGGGATCAATAAAGCACATAAATCTATCTGTATAAATATCAACTTCATGATACACACAGACGCACAGACACCAACATTATCTTATTTGGGAAGAGAGATGAGAGAATTAAGATTGCCAATCATCTGAACACAAAGGGACTTAAAGCAAAGGATGTTGTCAAAAATCTCGGTGATCTCAGCTTCAATAATCAAATCAGCTTTTTACCACCTTAAAAACAAAAAAAACTTATACTTTTATATTCTTTTATTCGTTTTTATCTTATGCACTTTGTGCTCTTTTATCTTGCTTTTATATATGTAAAGCACTTTGAATTGCCTTTGTGTATGAAATGTGCTATATAAATAAACTTGCCTTGCCTTCATCTGATCACCATGAAGTTGATATTTATATAAGATAGATTAATGTGCTTTATTGATCCCAAATTGGGAAATTATTGTGTTATCTGCTGCTGTAATACAGACTTCCTAATTTGGGATCAATAAAGCATATAAATCTATCCATATAAATTATTTAAAAAATGTATTCATTCAGTATTGGTGACATTGATCAACTAATGGCAAACTTTTACGTTGGATCAACGTCACTGTCCATTTAGTTAATACTATAAATAAACTATTATAATCATTATTTATTATTAATATTAGTTTTTAATGGATCTTATTATTGTAATACTAATATCTAAAATCCATCCAAACCATCTATTTTAATAACACAATATTAATAGTTATTATTTTCAAAATTAGCTTGTAATTATTCTATAATAATAGGCTACATACATTTTACTAAGGTTTTTACAAATTGAGTCACATTTGCTTATTGAATTTGCCCATGCATGATCAATTTCATCTCCTTGGCACTGAAGTAAAAATGTTTTTCCTTTACTATTAATATTATTTGTTACAAAATATAAGTTGTATTTTAAATATGCACAAGATGTAGATACGTCAATAAAATATATAATATGCTATAAATTATATATAATATACATACAAGTATATGTGCATATAAGTTATTAAATAACTGGAGCAGTTTATGAATATTTTGGGTTAAATATTTAAGCTGATGTTTTGCTCCTTTTTGGAGTGTTTTGATTTATCCCACTCATTCAGAATAATTTATACCCAAACTTTTAAGTTATATACGTGTTTATAGTCGTGTGTGTGTGTGTGTGTATTATATACATATATATATATATTAAAACACGGATAAGGTCACAATAGCCTAAATAGTTTTTAGATAACGAGTTAAAAATGCGTCACAACATCCACTTTGTGACTTTTTAACTTCTTTAAAAAATAATTAATGAGCCATTACTGTGAGAGGTGTTACTGGTGTTACTGGTTAACACGTGCATGTGTGCAGAGTTTAAATAAGAACAGCAGTTTTATGCACCTTCGAGCTGCCGGTAAACGGGACGGTATGATGAATAAAACATAACCGGGGAGGAAACAGAGAGGTGTCGAACAACAAAGCTGCTTTCTGCAGCTTTACAAGAGGCCTTTTAACCTCTGCAACACCTGGGACAGAAAACACTAAGCCTCGGAGCACAGATACCTTCAGACTGAGTTAGAAAACACTCAGAAATATCACAAAGCTCAGGTCTGATCAGAAGTTTCTGCTGCACGTAAAACTGAAAAAGGGGCCCCAAGCAAAGACATGCCCTATCTTTTGCTGGCCCTGGGTCGAGGCATTTTTTCTTCAACAATGGTGTCCTCGTAGTGTCCTCGTAGTGTCCTAGTAGTGTCCTCCTCATAGTGTCCTCGTAGTGTCCTCATAGTGTGCTCATAGTGTCCTCGTAGTGTCCTCGTAGTGTCCTAGTCCTTCAGTGTTGCTCCTCTCTGTCTTATGCGTGCGTAAAATAAGAAAGCTGACCAGATCTTGTAAATAGATTAATAACAGAAAGACACTGGAGTACTGTGCTTATTCAATCTTGTGAAGGGCTCATTAAATGGTGGAACATGGTCTCAAAAAAGTACAAAATGCAAATCTCCCTCAATAAATAATCCAAGGCTCACACACACCACACACACCACACACACACTCACACACACCACGCACACTCTCTCTCTCTCTCTCACACACACACACACACACACACACACACACACACACACAAAATGACCTTAAAATGCTAATTTTACACAATTATTGCCATGTAAAATAAAGGCATTTTAATCTACAGTGTGTCTTGGATTATTTTTGAGGGAGACTTGCATTTTGTACCTTTGAGACCATGTTCCAACCATTTAATGAGCCTTCACGAGATTGAATAAGATTAATAACAATATTTTGTATGTATTTGACAGTGATTTATCAGTATAAAAAAATTATTTTGTTTTTGTAAAAATTATAATCCTGCTACTTTTATCAATAAAGAATACTTATTTTTTACAGTTAGTTTTGTTAAAAGTAGCATTCAAAAGCTGTTAAAAAACAGATATTTAATGTGTTACATTATACAGATTTTTTTTTGTTTAAACACATTTCAATAATATTAATAGTGCAGCAAAGATCACATTGACATATCTGGTCTCTTCCTAACACCCTGGAAGAAGTAATAAAATATGCATAAAACTTATTAACTGACTACAAAGATACAATAGTCAGGACAAGCTGACGAAATTTTTCAAAAACCAAACTATCTAAAACCTCCAACTTACAATACACAGTCACACACAAATTATTTTTCATTAATGTATAATTAATCAACTGCTGTATAATCCCATGTTAACACAGAAGATCTGAGTGTTCCTGTCTTAAATGATTACAGTATTGCTGTTAATTTACAGCAGGATTTCAACAGTGTTAACCTGTTATTGCTAAAAACAGTGCTTTACTGTTGATACAAAAGAAAACCTGTTAAATTACGCTCATAGGCCGTTTTTTAACTGAACTATAATGCATTCTTATAAAACAGCACTTTACTGCTGATCAACTGTCTAAAGTATCGTCAGTAACAGTTTCATGCAGTATTTTTTTAATTCTGGGACCTGATCTGCTCATGTGAGGCTTGTACATTGTACATGATTGTAAAATCAGTGAATTAGCTTTACTGTTCTTCACTCACATGTTGTTCTGGTTTGCGTTCTGTGCTTGTAGCCAGATATAGACACACATTTTGGGAAAAGTGTCAACAAGTTTATTGTAGCCTTTTTCCTAACAAGTGCCTTTAATTGTATTTAGTGTGACTATTCCTATGTCTGTAACCTGCTAAGTCTATTCATCTAGGCAAAAAATAATGTTGTAAAAAAATACAACCTAAATAGTGCATTAAAACAAATCAGTAAGATAATGTAAAAGAAACGTGGAAAACAGCTATATAATGTATCTTTAAACAGTAAATTAACTGTAAAATACTGTGAAATTAATAAAGTTCAAACTGTATTTTTCATTAACAGTACAAAGCTGTACATTTCAGCGACAGTATAATAATGTTAATTTTACAGTAACATAAAGGCAACCCTGCTGCCAGTTCTTTATGGTTATTTTACTGGGAAATTCTTAACAGTGTGCATCATGTGAACTTTCCTTTATAACCTCTTGCGCTCAAAATGAGAAGCAGTCGTCCTGCAGAAAGGAGCAATATACACCCAACATGAGCAAATCAAACACACTTCCTCCTCATAGGAGAATTAATTATGAAAAAAAGTATCACATTTATAGTTCCAGTTTATTCTTCTTCTTCTCATTTTTAAATCGTTTTATTTGTGCTCAGAGTTTCTCTTCACACTGACAGACTCAGACTGGAGCCTCTCGTCCTCTCTGACCTTTAAGAGAAAACAGCAGGCTGACTCTTCTTTTCCAAAACCACCAGGAATCCAAACTGCAGTCGTTTTATTTTTGAATTGTGAAATGTCAGCTCCCGTTCACACAAATGCACAATATTCTCACCTGAACAGATAAAGAGTGGATGGAGAATTTGTTTTTATGCATATCCACTTATTGTAAATAGGCCTAATAATTAATTAGAACACAATGACGTCAACGTTACGCGCTATCAGCCAACACTGCACGCACAGAGCGTCCACAACATTATTATAGGGAAATAACATAAATATATATATATTTTTTTAAATGCATGAGTTTTTTTGGAGCCAACCAGGAGGAGAAACGGATTCGTTGCACACTTTGTGCGGCCTGTCTGGTTAAAGTTTGTTTGAAAAAAAGAGTTGACGAGGACGCGCAGACTCTGTTGCGACGAGGAAGAAGAAGAGGAAGAGGAGGAAGAAGAGGAGGAGGGATATAGAGTTTGCGTATCTAAAATAGTGGGAAAGTCATATTTTCTTTGGCTCTGCAGAGGCTTCATGTGTGCGAGGCTTTTTTTTTTTTTTTTCATTCTGCAGCCAAGATGCGCCAATTATTTATGGTCTGCAATTTCACGCATATTAAGGAAGACCCCATTGGCCTTTTTAAAGCTTCACTTTGCACTTCACTTTTACTTTTTGTCAATAGCTGAAATGTTTTTTTTTTTATTCCATTACTCGTTTATTATCTAAATGATTAATCCTTCAGATTTCAGTCCTGGTTGATTTAGAATTTATATTTGAGTGGAAACAATTGACTTGTGCTCAAAGTTTAGCAGTCCGGAGTCTTTTCGTTGATGCATGGATGAGCTTCAAGTTTTCAGATTTCAATGTATAGATACATGTTTTGTGTGCAAATGATGCAGAAAAACTGTAAAACACCGTTTTTCCTGGGACACCCAGTTTGTAAAACTGCAAATATATAAATATTGCAGTACTCTTATCAGTGGGCCATTGGTTCAATCACCATTGTGTTACCTCCTTCAGCGATAGATAGTGACTTAATGTAGCGATTAATTAAGATTTCAGTCCTGGTTGATTAAGAATTTATATCTAAGTGAAAACAACAAACTTGTGAGTTAGAAAGAGTATAGAAATCTTCTTCTATGGACATGAGCTTCAAGTTTTTCAGAATTATGTGCATATTTCCATTTTTGTATGCATACAACAGCATTTTTTTCCGGGAATGTCACCACAGACACCTATTTCATAATACTGCAATTATATAGATATTGCAATATTTTCATCAGTTGGCCATCGTCCTCGACATTGCCACTTTAAGATATCAGTCCTGGTTGGTTTATAATTTCTATTTGAGTGAAAACAATGACATTATGTTTAGAGTTTAGCAGTCTGGAGTTTTTTTGTTGATACATGAGCTTCAAGTTTTCAGTATTGTGTGCATAGTTTTATGTTTTGTGTGTATACAATGGAGGGAAAACTGTAATACAGCTTTACTTTTGCAGGATTGTCACCACAGACACCCAGTTTGTAAATATATACATATCGCAATACTTTTGTCCGTGGGCTATAGGCTCAATCACCATTGTGTTACTTCATTTGGCTGTACAGTAAATAGTGACTGAACAGACATTTATTTAAATGAAAATCTTCAAGACTGCCACTTGGCAAGTCCTGGTTGATTTATAACTTCCATTTGAGCTAAAACAATGAAATTGTGCTCAGAGTTACAGTGTCTGGAGTCTTTTTGTTGATAAAAGAGCTTCAAGTTTTCAGTATTGTGTGCATAGTCCCATGTTTTCTGTGTATACAATGGAGAAAAACTGTAATACAGCATTTTTTTTTCTGGGAATGTCACAACAGATGCCCAGTTCGAACAAATATATAAACATTGCAATACTTTCATCATTGTGTTACCTCATTCGGAGATAGATAGTGACTCAACAGACATTTATTGAAATGAAAAATCTTGGAGATTGCCACTTTAATCATGAATAACAGAGTTTAACAAGTCACAATTAATTCAGACCAATAAATTAAAACTTTAATTGCTCCATTTCAATATTTCAGTTCCTCCTCTTCCTCCTCCTCTTCCTCCTATATTCTTCCTGTGTGAACTCAACTATCTGTTCACACGTAATATGGGTGTGTCTGCCGCTATTAAACTGCAGATTAGATAGTGGAGAAGCTGTGTGGGCGCTAATGATGCTCCTCTCTCTCTCCGGCCGTGGGCGTCAGCGTCACACACGTAGAGATGTGTGAGTATAATGTGGTTATTTCGTCACCGGCTCGGCGTGATGTTGATGATACATTGGTGTCTTCTTAAAGAAAACTCCGGCAAGTGGACGCTGAGACCTGAGCTCTGTGTTATTCCCACTCTGGTGAGGCTGGTGGCGAGCTGTGGTGGATGGGTTTGGCATCGATGAGTGTGTGTGTATGTGTGTGTTATAGTAAAGTTTTACCATGTGAGCATTTTCTTTGAGCAGAATCATCCCTCAGTACTAAGGCTGTCCTCGACCGAAGAAATTCTTAGTCGACTAACACTCGTACGATTTTATCGACTAATCGATTAGTTGATTTTTATCGACAGATCTGTGAGTTTCTCCACGAATAATCGCCACTTTAAATCTTGTGTTTACCAGAGATGTGCTCATAAGTTTCTTGGAAATAAGTCATTCATTATGAAAAAGGATAAAAAACGACTAATCGACTAAAGAAATCTTCGGGCGCTTTCACAATCCATAGTCCATTTGGCTTTAGTCCGAATCAGGGTGAAATTGTTACTTTTGATTTGTTTTTTATTTAGTCTAGTTTGGTTTTACCGTGCACAATGTAAAGCGGACTAAATAAAAAAGTTAATTTGCTGAGGGACGTGTACGAAGGAGCAAATTTACTCGATCTACTGTGCACACAAAGTTGACGTTTGTTTTGCTCTATAAAAACTGCAGCACCCTCCCAGTGTAAGAAGAAGTATTCAGATCCTTTACTTAAGTAAAAGAACCACCACAGTGTAAAAATACTCCATTACAAATAAAAGTCCTGCATTTAAAATCCAATGTAGTGCAGAAGTATTATCAGCTTAATGTACTTATAGTATCAAAAGTGAAAGTACTCATTCTGCAGAAATTTTATCCGAGTCTGAGATGTTATTCTATATGATAATATTAGCAGAGCTGCAGCAAATGATCATTTTCATTATCGGTTAATCTGCTGATTATTTTCTTGACTAATCGTCTGATCTGTAAAATGTCAGAAAAATTGTCAAAAATGTCAAAAAACATGAATATTTTCAGTTCACTTTCACAGAAGATGTGGAAAAACCAGAAAGTCCTCACGATTAAGAAGTCAGAATTATTACTTTTGCTTTGTTTTCTATTTAGTCTGCGTGTACGAAGGAGCAAATTTATAATTTTTTGTCTCGAGAGCTGCCACTTTTATGCAGGAAATCACAGACTTTGATATATTGCTGTAGAAGTTTTTTTCACTTTGACTCGGCACTGATGCAATGTGTGCATGAATCCCTTCTCCTAAAGTTTATCCCAAATTACTCTATAAACGTCACTATTTTTGTGGTTTTTATTGAGCATATTCTGTGTCTTCTCTTCTGCCCAGATGTTAAGCAAACCGAACTTCTGGAGAAATCTAATATAGTCCTCTTCTACTCATGTTAACCTGTCGTTTACCTGTGTCCATCTCAACAAATACCCACAAGTTTGCTTTGACTACTAAAGAAATCTTAGTCTCTAAATCGACAAATTGGTCGTTTAGTCGACTAAGAGGAGGCAGCCCTACTCAAAATGTCTGACAATATAACAGGAACACCTCATGATGTAATGCAGTTCAAGCGTCCCAAAAGTTGCATCACTGCACTGGACTGCAGCTACTCTATTATTTTGTCCACCTCTCTGTTAGGGCTGCGAGATTATGGCCAAAATGATAATCCCGATTATTTTGATCAATATTGAGATCAGGATTACTCATCAGGATTATTCATAGATTTAAGCAACAACATATGTTTATTGCACTTTCACATTAAAATAAACAGAGCACTCTCTGGCACATTCCTGCTAGTGTACAAATTAGGGCTGCACAATGTGGAAAAAACTGACATTGCAATATTCAGTTTTTGCTATATACTGTATATTGCAATATGAAAAAACACAGGAATATTCACCGTACCTCTTTGTTAGCTACATTTTAAAGTGAAATGCTTCAATCTGGTGCACTTGGAGAGCAAAATTAGCAACAATAAGAGCTGGAAAAACAATGTTATGCTCTTAATTTAATCCTAAACACATTGGTTGTATGAAACCTAAAAGCCAAAACATCTCGATCGCCGGCCGGTGGCTACAGCTGTTAGTTTAGGAAGCGCTTGATTTGATATGCTGCAGTGTTTTCAATGAGTGGAGCATTTTAAACGTCAATATGGCAGGCGATCATGTTCATTTAATTGTGGGAAGCCAAAATTGTGATTAATATTCGATTAGTTGTGCCGCCCTGCCCTCTCTGTGCTGTATACATGCTGCTCACACTTGCTGTGTGTGGCAGTATGCTGAGTCAGTGTGTGGTCCCTGGAAGTGTTAAAGCAGAGAGTCTGTGTAGCGTGCTGGCTGTGGTTAGTGTGGCTTAGTGTCTGTCTGTGTGTGTGTGTGTGTGTGTGTGTGTGTGCATCCTCAAGCTGGAAAGGGCGAGGCTATAAATGCTCGCTGTTAACTCTTCATCCCGTATTATCAAATGAGATGTTTACGAGGGAGCCAAACATGTTTGCCAGAAGGCCTCCGTCTCGCCCCCTCACCCCGGTTATTTTCCTCTCTCTCTCTCTCTCTCTCTGTGTGTGTGTGTGTGTGTGTGTGTGTGTGTTTGTGTGTTTTAGCCCGAGGACCCTCTCCACAGCTACAAAATAGTTGTGATTGAGTGTGTGTGTGTGTTTGCCATAATAAAGGTCCCCTCACACCAGCTCTCCCCACATCACAGTAACACATCTGATGGCCATAAACGGCAAATTCCACAATAATGTACCGTTCCCAAACAGCAATCATTTCTCATAAACAGCCACATAAAAAAAAGTTCATGTTGTTCCACATTTTGTTTTCAAAACAAATGCTGATATTTTTTTGGGTGCTTTCCTCCTGAGGAGGCATTTTAACACATCCCAGTTTCATTATGTCTGTCCCCTCCCTGTGCATACATGTATGTGTACATTCAGTTTGACAGCAGGGCTTTTAATATCGCTCCCCCTCCTTCTCCTCCTCCTCCTCCTCCTCCTCCTCCTCCTGGCTTCGTTTATCTGCTGCAGAGCCAAGCATTAACCAATAGCTTGATAACCCCTGCTATAAAAGTAGATCTCGGAAAGGGAAGAACGGCCGTATATCTGGATATTTACTGGTAACGCCTCACTCGTCCTCCCCTGCGGTCAGAGCTAATAACGCCCTCATAGGTCAATCTCTTTCTCCGTCTGCTTTGCATGTTTAAAGGCACAACCCTTCATTTAGCAGACACGGTATCGTAACGGTAAAAAGAGATACCAGAGAGGCAGTTAGAGCAGAGATGATGGCAGCTTCAGCTCTGCAGGTGTGAGAGGTTAGTTGTGTTTCTTATAGGGCTGTCAATCGATTAAAATATTTAATCACAGATTTTTTTATCTGTTCAAAATGTACCTTAAAGGGAGATTTGTCAAGTATTTAATACTCTTATCAACACGGGAGTGCGCAAAAATGCTGCTTTATGCAAATGTATGTATATATTTATTATTGGAAATCAATTAACAACACAAAACAATGATAAATATTGTCCAGAAACCCTCACAGGTACTGCATTTAACATAAAAAATATGCTCAAATCATAACATGGCAAACTGCAGCCCAACAGGCAACAACAGCTGTCAGTGTGTCAGTGAGCATAAAGTGGGCATGTCTGTAAAGGGGAGACTCGTGGGTACCCATAGAACCTGTTTTCATTCACATATCTTGAGGTCAGAGGTCAAGGGCCCCTTTTGAAAATGGCCATGCCAGTTTTTCCTCGCCAAAATTTAGCGTAAGTTTAGAGCGTTATTTAACCTCCTTCACGACAAGCTAGTATGACATGGTTGGTACCGATGGATTCATTAGGTATTTCAGTTTCAGATGATGCCAGTATCTTCACTCTAGCTTTAAAGGTGAGCCCGCTACAATTTAAAAATCGCAAGTTGCGTTAATGCGTTAAAGAAATTAGCGGTGCTAAAACGAATTTGCGTTAACGTGTTAGTATCGCGTTAACTCTGACAGCCCTAGTTTCCTACTAACACTTTGAGATCCATTAGTTTCATACATGTACGGATTGAAACTCTTCTCCTGCTGTTCGACTGATTGCGTCCACTTTTCACCCACAATTATCCATCTTATACTTCTTTAAATCTCAGAGCGTACGCGTGCAAGTTGCTGCTCTGTTTCCTACCACACTTATCACAATGGGGTTACAGTGAAGTAGTGCGTGTGTGTGTGTGTGTGTGTGTGTGTGTGTGTGGAGGCAGGAGGCAACATAAAAACAGGTTTCATCAGAGGCCGAACATTAAAAACAGCTGGATGCAACTTAAAGTGTTTTTCCCAACCCTTAATCCAGGTGATGCAAAAATAAAATCACAAGAGAGAGTGATGGAGATAAAAATACATTTAAAAAAAAAAAAAGTCAGAAGAGTTTAAAATAAAAGCAGCTTTTATGGAGCGTTGCTGCTGCAGCGCCCCGGTCATTACACCATACGTCTCTCAAATGGATGGGACTACCAATCAGTGTTTGTCAGCCGTCTGATTTGTAGAGTTTAGGCTGGCTTTGAATTACACGTTAGCCTCTGTTTGTGTGTGTTTACGTCTTTGAGCTGGACATATTGTTTATAGGTATGTTTGTTGTCCTGTCCCGCTCTTCTATTTCTTTGGGTGTGTCTGCATTTTTTGCTCTGCAATCTTGTCTTTGGCCCTCAGTGTGTATTTGTTATGTCTAGAACGCGTAATAATGTGGAATTTGATAGTGGCTTATCATCAAAAACATGAGGTTGTCCCAGTATCGAGCACAATGCGGGACAAACAGAGCAGAGTGGGGATTTATTTCTTTATATCTGACATCTTATAGCAGAAATATTTAAAGTTGAGATTATTATTAATACATTTTGATCAAAAAGACAGCGTGTAACGAAGATACAGCAGCTTATTTTCCCTTTAGAATAAAACTCTGTTTCTCTGAGAGGTGTGACAGTTGACCAGAGAAGCAATAAATTGAGAAATGTGTCATGAACTCTCTCCTTATCAAAAAGACATTAAATTTGTTCCACGTCTCCATAGCAGACATGCAACAGCTCCTCTTATCGCCTCTTTATTAACTGCTCTAGCTATCACACGCCTTATCAAACAATGCAACACAGATGGATTTAGGATGAACATGATAACGATCATAGCGTTTGAAGGCTGATATCAGTCCAGTTCTGTACACCGTGACACAGGTAAGAGACCGTCTTTACAACAAAAGGTTATTGCTCAACAACGCCCGTAATAATTGCATAAAATAGATTAGCATTTATCGGTCTGTGACTGTGTTTCTGGGAACACCTAAGTTATTATTTACATGTCAGTCAGAACAGGGCTGCCTTCTCTTAGTCAATAAGTCAACTAATCGCTCGACTAAGATTTCTTTAGCCGATTGTCATTTTTTATGCTTTTAGCATGCCGAATGACTTATTTCCAACAAACTCTGGTAAACAAGATTTAAAGTGGTGCTTTTGTGTGAATCTTTGTGGAGAAACTCAATTTTATCGCTTAAAAAAATCACGAGTGTTAGTCGAATTTCTTTGGTCGAGGACAGCCCTACATGAAACAAAGTAAAACAGACATGTAAGAAAGTGTGCAGCGTTTTTCAGTGAATCATCAGTCCCACATATTTCAGAATCAGCTTTAACGACCAAATAAATGTGAACACATACGAGGAATTTGAGTATTTTGTTGCTCTCAGTGAACATGCACAGAAATAGACATACGGCTAAAAACAGGGACAACAAACCTGAACAAAGGTAAACATATAAACATTTGACTACTATAAACATTTGACTACCATGTACAGAAATAAATGTATAAAGAGTATATAAAAGTAAGACAATAGAGCAGTGGTGCAGAGTGTAAAGGGTGCTGGAATAAATATAGGATGATTAATGTAACGGGTTGCTTTACATACATGAGGAAGGTGGATATGACAGAGTATACAGTGTAGAGCTGCAACGATTAATCGATTACTCGTCAACTGTTAAATTAATCGCCAACTATTTTGATAATTGATCAGTTTGAGTAATTTTTAAAGACAAAATTCTCTGATTCCAGCTTCTTAAATGTGAATATTTTCTGGTTTCTTTCCTCCTCTATGACAGTAAACTGAATATCTTTGAATTGTGGACAAAAACAAGAAATTTGAGGACATCATGTTGAACTTTGGGAAACACACTGATCAACATTTTTCACCATTTTCTGACATTTTATAGACCAAAGAACTAATCGTTTAATCCAGAAAATAATCAACAGAATAATCGACAATGAAAATAATCGTTAAGATACAATATCAGCACAGAAAACACAGATACCGAGCGCAAAGCGCATACAAGAAAACACGATAATCAAAAATACATACAGACGCGACGCACTTAGGAACACAGACAGCACACAGCAGCCAGTTACCACACGGATCGGACTCATAGAAAGTTATTATGGAGTTATAGAAAAGCCAACTTAAAGGACAAGTGTGTAGCATTTAGGGGGATCTATTGGCAGAAATGGATTATCATATTATTAAGTATGTTTTCTTAAGTGTATAATCACCTGAAAATAAGAATCGTT
The DNA here is from genome assembly GCF_043250625.1 of Sebastes fasciatus. Lineage (NCBI taxonomy): Eukaryota > Metazoa > Chordata > Actinopteri > Perciformes > Sebastidae > Sebastes > Sebastes fasciatus. The sequence continues at coordinate 27,427,641 of NC_133808.1, read as the reverse complement.
GTGTTTTCGTTACCGTTTATATAAGCCGTTTATATCTACATAGGGAGCGGGTTTTCACGTCAGTCACCGTAGTTCTCCAGTTCAAGTTCAGTTGGTTGCGATCTGCAGCCTCGCTGCTTGATGCCACTGGATCCTACACACTGGACTTTTTAAAGAAGTGGATCCAACATGAGGGGGGAGATTGTTCCAAAGTCTGGGTGGCCTTTGGTTTTACGTTTGGCACACGGTGTAGCCAACAGGTTTTGGTTGGATGAGGGATTAGAAGCTCGGAGATGTAGATAGGAGCTAGGCCATGGAGTGCCTTATAAGTGATCTTAAAATCGACTTAAAAATATGCTTCATGTGACCGCACATGACCTGGTGATCCTTTGACGTGGTAATACTTGCTATTGTTGAGGTGGGGACGTGCTATCTGAGCGAGGGTTGACAAACAAAATGCATAACATGATATCATTCTGTATCTCTTGGGTCAAATACCAGATGAAATTGAAGCAGGATGTGTTGAGAGATTAGATGATGCTGGGAGACCGCGAGTATCTGTTATAAAGTGTGTGTGTGTGTGTCCCAGGTTAGATGGTGAGATGTCGGCAAGGCCGGGTCTTGATAGGGATCGTCAGTAGCGGGGGAGCTCCAGCAGGTTAGAACCTGTCTGTGATAAAGACGGATTCTCTGGAGGATTATTTCTAAATAAGAAATGTCACTTCCTGTTGCAGTGTTACAAGGCAGGTTGTGTTCACACCGAAGAGCAGCTTTGGATGTAAACAGCATGCGACAGCAGGCAGTGAGTTCCCTTCAACGCTCTGTTATATTCAGTTGTTCTTTATTGTAGCTACAACATTGTTAGCGGTTAGATTTATTTGCAAAGCCTCCCTTTTTCTCAGCAAGCCTCACATGTTGAATTATAGCTACCACTGTACTCCCATTTAAACCCACTCAGTGTAACTCTTTGAACTTGTTTTCTTTTTTATTATTATTATTACTAAACTCTGCCACTTACATTTTTTGGCCTCTTCGCCTCCCCACACTCTTTAATCACGCCAAAGCTAATGTTTTTAATTTATTATACATTTTGACACTTTGCCCGAGCTCTTAATGCGTCTCAGATTGAGAGTTTTGTTTGGTGTTTTTCAGCTGCGTTGTTGTGAAAGAGTCAGTATAGAAGGTGGAAAGAGAAAGACGGAGAGACACCACCACACAGAACATTGTGTTTTCTGCAGAGTTACGACAGCTGGAGCTGCAGAAATATTAAAAAGTGAGGGAGGGGGTTGGGAACAGTTTCTAATCAAGCGCTGTGGAAAATGCCACACTCAAACAATAACCATGGATTCTCCCTCATTTGTTCTGGTGGATTGCTGGCCAATGTCACTCAGTACAGAGACCCTCTGTGTTTTTCCACTCACAAATCTGCTCTCTAACTTGATTTCCATACTTCTCTCTTCACCATTTTTTCCAGTTTCTAATCTCTCTCTCTTTCTCTGAGGGTCACACATGCTGGCAGATATTGTCCAGGGGCTCGTATGTAAATAAAAGCAGTCCATTTGGCCTGAGTGAGCTGGCTGCTCTTTCATACGTTGTTGGCGTGTGTGTCCTCCTGTCCTCCCTGGCAGCGTTTCTAATGGCATTAGCTTGTATTAGACGTTTGGCTGACGCTCCTTTATCAGGGGACGCCGACCCACGAGGCTCTCATGAATGTGTGTGTGATGTATATATGTACTCATACATATTAAACTCAAACACACAAGTGATCCGACACTGTGGCTGTCTAGCTTACACTCCCAGCAAACACCGATAAAGGACCGACTCTCTCTATCTCTGTCGTCGTCTTCTGTCTCTTTGTCTCTGTTTCAATTCTTTAATTAGATCTAACACATTTACCATTTTTTGCGACTTAAAGGACAAAAGTGGTGTTATTCTGTATTTTTCTTACAGTCAACAAACTCCATGAAAAGACCAAAATCATCAATGTCTGTTCATCTCTCAGTATTTTCCCTGTCTGTGTCCCATTTGTCACTGAAGACATGCTATTTAAAACTTAAAGTTAAAGTTAAACTTAACTTATTTAGTAGGCTAAAACAGTGTGAGATATTTTAGTATATCTGAACACCTTAGTATGAAACAAATAGTACACAAATTGCATACCATTTCTGGTGAAATATTACAGTATGCAAACACTGGACGCATTAATATCCCACGATGCAATGCGGTAGTGATGTCAAAAATGCTTCAGTTTACTTTAAGCATAAGATTTCACTTTGCCAGGCCTAATATATATTTTAAATTCTCACAAACCGTCATTTTGGTCACATGAGGTTGCCACGGGTTACCATGGTTACACGTCTTCAGTCGGCACTCAGGAAGCGCTGACGTAAATTACTGTTCAGTGCGTCCGAAAAGATACATACTACTGTTTATTCACACGAAACTATGTTGAACGATATAGTACACATATTGAGTATGTAGTGCGTAGTATGGGATTTTGGACGAAGCCATAAATGTTTAAAAAATAGAGTCACAAATATAAAGTTTCATTAAAAAAAAAAGACTAAGTTTCATCCTAAAACAGCTGGTCACTGTAATTTTAGCAAACGTTACTCCAACAGGAGGAAATGGTGCACTTGTCGGGCACTTGATTTGTTGATATTTAAGGGGAGATACTACAGGTGAATAGAGTAAAATGTTAACTAACAGATATCACCATGAAACTTCCCCAGTTGATTTCTCACATTAAGATAATTGTTTTTTCTATTACAAGTGTTCTGACATTTTATGTTTAAATATGCAAATGAGGCATTATCTAAAGGTAACTTTTGGTGAATTTAGGAGAAATCTTCAGACACAAATAGACAAAGTACTAAAATAAACACCTAAATATGTATTTTGGATGTTTTCTTTTAACTCGTCTGAAGCAAAATAGACCCGTGCATGAAAAGCAATGTTCTTGCCTGTATTGTCTCGCCAATGTCTACCCCTCAAAAACACAATTTTCCCTTAAATGTTTCCAGACTCGTTCTCTCTGGCTGGAGCTCCTCTGGGGGTCTGGAGGAGGATGGAGCGAGGAGGGGAGAGTCCCATCACCCAGGACAGTCCTGAGCGGAGGGGAGGCAGCCCTGACCTCGGCGGCCTCCCACCGCCGGGGAAGAAGGGCCGCTTGGAGCTCAACGGGAGTCCCACTGGGCCGCGCATCCGCCTCAACGGAGCCCCGCTGAGGCCCCTAGGAGGTAAGCAACATGTTGATCAAGAGAGATGCTTGTTTATGTATTGTTTAAAGTTATAGCTGTTGGTACTTTGCACTTTTGTTAACAAAGGTCCTAACCCTTATGAAACTTTATTGGCACTATATTGCCTGTTAGTCGAGATGAAATGAAAAATGCCCTTTTAACCCTTTTAAACCACATACCCGGTCATATTGTACACCTATTTAACTATATATGCCACAAAACTGTAACCTTCCTCACAGTAAAACACTCGTGTCACGTCGTTGCACCCTCTTCTTCTGCAGTAGTTTAACGGCATCCAACTGGAGAATTTGCGCCACCAACGGTTCCTAATATTCACATAACAGTAGAAGATAGAAAGGCACATTTTCTTTTGTAGATTTTCTGGAAAATTGGTCAAAATGTGAGCTAAATTTGGAGAAAAACTTAATTTAGGAAAAGTTATTCAATACCTATTCTTAAAAATGAAAAATATAATATCCTATACCTTAACAACGAGGTAATACATATTTTCGAAATTGCACACGTCATTGGATTCTTGCCGAAATAGAAAAAGTCAGATGACGACATCTCGGAACAGCTGGTGCCGTTTCACTCAGGTGTCAGAGGTTTCTGAGCACCAAACCCAAAGACAGCTTCTGGCTGAGCGTTGAGCCACATCCTGGCCACGACGAGTGGAGTTTGGCTCGCTGTGCCGTCTGGGTTGTATGTGGCAGCGCTGCTGGGAGAACCCGAGCTGTTTCTGCCTTGTTAATCTAACAGTCTGGGGGGAACTGTATAATACAGGCTTACCAAATAAAGGAGATTGCTTCATATAAACAAGATTTATTCAACTCACTCTGGTTTATCGATCCCTGCATTCACTGGGAAAGTTGTTTCTCGTTAATATATGTGTGTTTGTGCACTTATCCCTCTATGATATGGGTGAGTGTGTTGCCCTATGTTTGCAGAAACGTCTCAGGTATTCCTTAAATGTAGAAAGAAATAATATCTACACTGTTTGACAGTATCACAAATATCAATAAATCAATCAATCAAACTTCATCTTTCATACAGGTTAGTGCAGTTCAAAGCGCTCCACAGATGACTGACTAGCCGAAAGTGAGACAGAAAATTAAATATAATAAAATAAGTGATTATTGAAATGACAATAAAATATAAAAAAATTATACAAATAAAATATAATAAAATTAGGCAAATGAAATAGAAAAAAAAAGTGAATAATAAAATAGGTTTTAAGTTCATGTTTAAAGATTTCAACACTTCCAACAGCTCTCAGATCCTCAGGCAGATTGTTCCAGCGGCTTAGAGCACCAAATATATTCTCTTATTGTTCCAAAACACTATTTTGACGTAAATTATTTTTACATTTTACATTGACTGAAACATTCAATCAAAGATGCAATGATTTTAAGGCTGCACCATCACATCAAACAGAAATATTCCAACAAACACAAGCCTTTCATCCAGAAGACTGCTGTTCGTGTCCCGTGTGTGTAAATTTAACTTTCACGTTACAATCAGCTTGTTCGTGTCCCGTGTTCATTTTCAAATAACAAACTTAGTAGTTTTAAGCCAAACTATGTAGTTCTTTTTAAAACTTAACTACAGTGGTTTCATGCCAAAAATAAAGTGACGCCAAGGGGCGCGACAAAGCAGCAGTATGTGACGAGTTGGGATGAGAATGTGTTGGAGTTTCTCCACAAAGAATCACACAAAATCACCACTTTAAACCTTGTGTTTAACGGAGATTCATTCAGCATGAAAAAAGCATAAAAACGACTAATCGACTAAAGAAAACTTAGTCGACTAAGACCAAAACGGACGATTAGTTGACTAAGAGGGGGAAACCCTAATCATTTTATATACATTTTCTTAAATTCATCCTTGAATATTTCTTCAAAACTGCGGGTTCTTTACTAGAATAAGAACAATACATTTATGTAGGTTTGAACAGTGCTTGGCTGCACATTATGAGTTTGTAAAGATGGACCCGTTGGTGGTTTAAGAGGTTAACAAATCAACGTGGAGCTCAGATTTGACCACAGTAAGAAAAGAAGAAGAAGAAGCAATGTGTTGAAGTGAGAGAATGAATGTTTAAATGTAAAAGAAGAAAGAGTAGAAAACGTTTCTGTGTGAGAGAAGTTGAGGGAGGGACGGCGAGAGGAAGGAGGAAGGAGGAAGGGGTTTCCTGCTCTGAGCGGATGGTTGGCCTGTAATAATGACGGGTTGTCTTTGAAGACAGGAAACTTGACGTGTCTCCTCCAAACCACACTGCTGCCACGAGGAGGGGGCCACACACACACACACACACACACACACACGAGCAGAGCAGCATGTTAACACAAACACACAGATTTACATGCTCACACACACCATATGTCCACATTCACAAACGCTGTGACACTCACGCTGCCAAGACACACACCCACTTACACTCCACACACACCCACTTACACTCCACACACACACCAACACACACACATATCTTACTTTAATATCTGCGTTCACTCATCCCCATACATATTAGAGGGATTAGAGGTTTGAGGCAACATCACATCATCCAAACCAGATCATACAGTCAGCGGGCGAATCACAGGACACTGGATATAAGAGAAGACAGACTGAGGTGGAGACGGAGGGTAGAGCGAGATAGAGCCGGCGAGGGGGAGAGAGAGAGAGGAGCGCCGGTCGGAGGGAGCCGCTCTGTGTTGACAGTTATATTTCCCTGTTGGGGGAAATTCACTTACTTGAATTGGCACAGTGCTCCAGTGTGTAATTCACTCCATGAGAGCCTGGAGGGCTGGGAGCAGAGTGATTAATGAGGAGGAAATAGAAATATAGGAATTGACTGATTAAAACAACGGGTGGGATGGATCTGGGTAACGGTGGGGTGGGGGGGCTAATGCTGTGTGTGTGTGTGTGTGTGTTTGGTATTGTGTGGTATCCATGCGGTAAAACACATTGCCGTGCCCTGTATTATTAGTGCTGGGACGCTGCCTAATGCTCTCACTCCATCATTTCTTCAGAGAGCCTTTAATTAATTAGTTGACAGGTGGCCCAAAACCAAAAGCCTTTTAGGAAAAAGGTTCATATTGGAGAGGAAGGATTGATATTAGTGCCAGCAGCCAAAAAGGACACGGATGCTGCTGGGAATCGGACACTTAATGTAACCAGATACTAAAAAAATACAGAGCGGGAAGAACAAGTGCTTGTCTCGGATTTTAAATGTTCAGCTTAGGGCTGCACCATTTTCAAAAAATATCTAATTGCGATTATTTTGACTGATATTACAAATAACGTATGATCATTTTTACATCATTATTCTCATTGAAAAACATTAAAATGATTATGTGATTCTTGCTGGGATCTGTACCACACAAAGTCTGTAGAATATGATGTGAACAGGACATCTCTGCAGCAAGACTATATTTAATTTAAAATGGTATTTTGACACACATTTTGCCTTTAACAAATAATGTGATTTTAACAAATACTGCTACTACTATTTGAATACTGCAGTAGGCCATATTGCGATTTCGATTCAATTTTGATCAATTGTGCCACCCTAATTCAGCTTTATAGTGGGGTGGCACAGCTCAACATATCACAACAATTGTTCATTTTGTGATAAAAGCACCAGATTTGGTAGATGTGTTGACAGATATATTGGGAACAAAACCATCACAAACCATTTTTCAAAACGGCCACTAGCGGTTGGTCAAACTTTCCTATCCCATTGGACCAGCATCAAAGAACGCATATTGCCAAGAAGTGAAAGTCAATTGTTCGTTCCGTTGCAATGTCAGCGCCCAGCAGCAGAGCTACGCTTCCACCATTTTTGGACTGAAAGCGACTACCGGACACCAGTAAAACGTCCTGATGTGTTTTATCCAGCGACTCCTGGTCTTTTTATATCAGCCGGGAAGCAAAAGAAAGAGTGCGACCCGTTGTTGGTGTGAGAACATCCCAGTATGAAACACACAGGCATCGTAGCTTCAGCGAGAGAGACGTACGCATCTTTTGGGTGTGTCGTCTTTCTAATTACGTATTTTCAGTCTGATACTTCAACAGTTTTACAACAAACTGTGACTTTCTTGACTTGAAAAAGTATCTTTTAAATTGACAAACATGTGTGATTCATGGCGCAATTCAAATGGGATCAAAAAGTCTCTCGCTGTTGACTGCCGTTCATATTTTTTCCGAAGTAAGGTCCCATGGTGGTCCACCAGAAGGGACTTCAACTCTCTATTAGTCATTCGTTCAACCACTTAAACTGACTTGTGATTACATATTCTTGACAAGGAACCGTTGTGGCCTTCAAATAATGACTGTTGTCTGTTAGAAGTAGCGTGACGTCGTCATTGTGTCCCAAAACCTCATAGTGAGAACATCTTGTATAGTTGTTGGGTTTGACACTCTTTCACATCTTGTCTCCTACCAACTGTTTCTTTTCATTAGTTTTGTTTGTGTAAAACAAACCAAACTTTAGCCATAGTGGCGGAATGTCGGAACAAGTAATTTTTGCAACGGTTTCAACGAGGCGCCGGCGAACAATATCGTCTTTACGAGATGAACTCATCGCTCATTTGAGTTGTTTTGAAGACAACGACCTGTTTTGTCATTGAGGTTAGAGGACTGTGTGCAAAGTTACAGCCTGCAGTCTCCTGCATCGCGATGATGAGCCACATTTAAATTCTCTCCGGCTTGAATTTGTTTCCGTTAATAATAAATATAATTGTTCAAAAATGTTCACTTCACACATGTGTTGTTGTGGAGCGGTTCAAAGACTTTGAATAGTGTGTCAAGGTCTGTGTGGCTGCATGCTGTGAGAGCTCCATCTTGCTTCATGCAAACTGTTTAACTCTTCTGGAGGATCTGGTTTGGTTTCCCGGCCTGAATTTGCATCTTTGAAGACTCACAGTATCATGTAAATTCATATACAACTGTATTAACCTTTATTAACTGCATCGACATTCATATTTAACACCACTTTTGCTTTAACTTGTTGTATTTAACCTGTTATTAATGCTCTAATGAAAGCAGCAGTTGGTGTCAGTGTAGGTCTTTTGTACATTTGTATAATGTTTGCATATCTGTTAGGGGAGTCATTATTATGACCCTTTATCTAATAGGCCGTTTAGATTAAGTGTCTGGAAATGTCCGGTGGACAGTGAACAGCGCTGTTACAGTCCATTTGTTAATGCATATCATTTGTTTTACGTCCCTGGTTGATTTTAGCGTATTGAGAACTTCAGGTGTTGCAACATTCAACAGTGTAAAGCAGAAAGGATGAAGTGATTACAAGCTTGACCCACAATAAATGCGATCCACATGTGTGCTGTCTATGAGGGATAAACAGTTTTGTGATCACAGACAATAAAAGCCAGACATTAAAAAGAATCTTCTTGTTGTTTTCTCTTCTTTTTTTCCCCCCCTCTTCCTCGTCCTCCTCCTCCTCCTCCTCGTCCTCAGGTCTGATGATTCCAGTCTTCTGTGTGGTGGAGCAGGCGGATGGAGGCATTCAGAGTCAGACTGATGTATGTGAGGGGAGAGAGGAGCATGCAGAGTTTGTGCTGGTCAGGAAGGACATCCTCTTCTCTCAGCTGGTGGAGACGGCTCTGCTGGCCCTCGGATACTCCCACAGCTCGGCGGCACAAGCCCACGGTCAGTCACAGAGAAACACCACAACACCAGTCATATCTTCTACATGTTTAACATGCTAATGCTACAACCACAGTCCCACCACCAACACTATTGCAATTCAAAACTCTGGAGCAGGCACAAAACAAACTATCTGTAAATCAAGATTTCAGGGACAGAGATCAAATGCAAAGTTTTGAGAGTAAACATGGACTGAATTTGTGAGTATGAGAGAAGTTTTGAACCCACAATAGGAGGCGTGTCCCTCAAATTCTAGCGAGCCACGGGCCGTGCTCGTCTCATGATCTATAAAGTTGCATCGACCTCATTGTTCCTGCATCCGTAGAAGGAACAGTTAGGGATAAACATTTTGGGAGGCCGGGGTGGATGGGTCGGTCAAAAACACCAGGCCGGTGTTCATGTCCCGACTGAAACCAGAAGCCAACGTTCATTTATTTGTAGGGATGCACCGATACCAGTATCCATGTGTCGCTCACACCCCCAGCTGGCTGTTAACGAGGGTCTTTTGGCACAGAGAAGTACTCGTATTGGTACTCGGTATCTGCGAGTACCCAAATGTAAATACTTGTACTTGTACTCGGTGGTATCGGTGCATCCCTATTTATTTGTCACGTAACTTCTGTTCTTAAGTAACGCCGCTTCCGTAGTTATTTCAACCCAAACCACGATCTTTTCCTAAACTAAACTAAATTGTTTTGTTGCCTAAACTTAACCAAGCTGTTTTCTGTGAAGGCAGAAGTTTATTTTGAAAAGACTGGAGTAGAAATTGAAATGTGCTTCACCTGTTGCTGGACATTTGTTGGAAAATGCACGAAAAATGAGGAATAAGTTTGTAAGATATCATACAAACCGATGTAAGAGGATGCATTGCAAAGTTGTACAAACTTTTTCGGCTCGGCAGTGAAATACAGAATAAGTCTTCTTCAAATCCTGCTACTATATTATCATTTAAACAACTACATTTCTGAGGTCAAGCTGCCTCTTTTTGTTAGTATGAAGAGGATTTCATCAAGGCCATTATTAATAGTCATGGTTTTCCACCCTCCGACTGTCTCTCGCTGTGTAAACTTTGGTGCGACTGACTCAGAATTAAATACCGTGCAGCTTTAGGGGTCAAGACGAGAATTATCCTTGAGAGGAGACTCTGCCTCTAATCAGCGGCCTGAGAAGAAAACTGGATGTGAGGTCGTCTATTTAGAGCAGACACTGAGCTGTTACGGTGGCAATAAGCACAAGAATGTTTCAAAAACACAACTAAGACACAGACAGAGGCTGTAAAACTCATTAAAGACACAACAAAGAGCTGGACAGGAATGTCCCCGCAAGACAAAAATACATTATGTGTGTGTGTGTACAGTATGTGTGAGAATGTTTATGAAGCGGAGCAAAAGAAAAACTCTGTAATTTATTGTTGCACACATGGTACTCATCTGCAAAAGGACAGTGTCATTTACTGCTGTCTTTTTCTCAAGTATGCAGAAAATGCCATCTGGGGAAGTTGCCTCACATCGATATAAAATGGTAACAACAGAGCGACAGTGAGCAACAAGGATATTGCAATAGACTGCAAATGGTGGGAGATCCCCATCTGTTTGACATCTCGCTGCAGAGTGTGTGTGTGTGTGTGTGTGTGTGTGTGTGTGTGTGTGTGTGTGTGTGTGTGTGTGTGTGTGTGTGTCATCTCCACCCGGTCTCGAGTTAAGTCTGCAGGCCCATGAGTGTGCAGACCTGTTTCTAGTGTGTAGGAGTTTGGGTGAGATTGTGTGAATGTGTTCTCCCCTCCTCGTAAACACAATGCAGCAGGTAATCCCTTTACTGCCTCAAGGCCAACAGCTCTTATCAGGTCTGCAGCCCACCTGAACCAGGCCGTGTACTCTCGACCTTAGTTAGATGCTAGAAAGTCAGCTAGAAGCTAGAAGTCTGACTTCAGTAAATTACGGTGACCAGACGTCCCGGTTTGTCCGGGATTGTCCCTGTTTGTCCGGGATTGTCCCCGTTTGTCCGGGATTGTCCCGGTTTCAAGCTGGGTGTCCTGACAAATATCTGTAAAACATTAGAATGTCCCAGTTTTCACCACAATTCAAATAATGGTAATAATATTATACTTGTTTTCAGCGCTTACATAGACGTTTATCATGTTCTGTCCCACTCATTGTCACTTGCGACTCTTTCTGACAGAACCTGTCAGTACGCTACCGGCTAGCTACCATGCTGAAGAGAAAGTCGTCTTTCTAAAGAGCTCCAGGAGGCCTACGCTTTCCTTCGTAAAGTACCCGGCAATGAAAATGCTGCGTTCTGCACACACTGCGGGAATACATTTTCGGTCACGTGCGTTTGACATACCGATATATAAAGGATCATATTCAGACGGCCAGATAGCAATATACAATAGCACGCCTATGGTGCGTGCATAAGACCCTGGAGTACACCTGCACATCCCTGCAGCAAGGTGAGAAAAAAGGGGTCACCTTTGCTTCATCCCTGAATGCAAATAATGCAAACGTACTCTGCTTCACTATGACTGGTCCTATGTGGCCATTTATAAACTTGTGCTCTGGTTATGTTGCAGATCTATTTTTCTCTCTTTTTAGTTGTAAACTTCAGAACTGTAATTGACCGGCCCGTTAAAGCGAGTTAGAAAAATAAACAACACACAGATGCACATTATCCTAAAGTGATGGCCGGAAATAGGCCTCTAAATTTGAGCGGCGAGTGTTTGCTACGGTTTGCAGATGAATGCCATTAGTAGCACTTTTTAGCCTCAGTGTTTTTGCCAAGTATCAGGGGAGGTCTCTCTCTCTCTCCGTCTGTCTCATCAGTGTGTACGGAAAACAAGAGCCACATTGGTCCCCTGTCCACATCAATGCACCACACCAGGGGCTTCAAAGGCAAGACGAAACGGGACATCACAGCTCGACACAAACAAAACTATGAACTCTACAGCACTGTTCTCTTGCATGTATGTGTGTGCACAAAACACACACACTTGTAAGCTCTATTAAACCCATGCAAGGACGCATTTGCTCACACTGAAGTTCACATACACTCGGCGTGGAATACCGTGTATTCATGCAGTATCACAGACAAAACACACACACACACACACACACACACACACAGTTTCTCTCAAATGAATACTTTTTGTTTTTTAAAACAAGCGTTTATGTTAAATGAATAATTTCTGGCTTAAATTATACATTTTTCCCCCTGCGGTCCACGACCAAAATTACACAGAGTCCCAGCTATTTTCTCCCTGTTTGAATTGTGTCCTGCATTCTTGTGCCCCAGCGGTGTATTTAAAGTCCCCGCCGAGGACCACGGCCTTTCTTTAATTAGCTTAGCCCAGTAATTAACTGGGAGATATTGTTTATTTCAATTATAAGGGTCTGAAGGCTTTTATAGAATGGATGGGAGCAGACCTGTACTTTACGGCTCAGGCCAATGAACAGTTAACAGTGGTCAGCGAGAGAGAGAGAGCATTGTTGCAGTGCCACGTCTAACAGGCCGCAAAGGGTCACTGCTGCAGATCATGTCAGCAATTCACTGGACATCCTGATCTTTTTTAAATTGTAGTCTTGGTTCTAGCAGGGTGCGGTAACATTTTTACTTAAATGGCAGTCTTATTTAGTCATGGCATACTTTACTTTTGTATTTAATAAGTATTAATACATTTATATATTAATAATCGTCCATTATTAAAAACTCGGGTTTTCAATCGATTCAAATATTTAATTGTGATTAATCACACATTTTTTAAGAGGTCAGTGTGCTGACTTGACTATGACTTGCCCCAAACTGCATGTGATTATCATAAAGTGGGCATGTCTGTAAAGGGGAGACTCGTGGGTACCCAGAGAACCCATTTTCATTCACATATCTTGAGCTCAGAGGTCAAGGGACCCCTTTGAAGATGGCCATGACAGTTTTTCCTCGCCAAAATTTAGCGTAAATTTGGAGCGTTATTTAACCTCCTTCCTGACAAGCTAGTATGACCTGGTTGGTACCGATGGATTCATTAGGTTTTTCTAGTTTGCATATGATGCCAGCGTCTTCAGTCTACCTTTAAAACTGAGCCCACTACCTCCATAAGATCGTAAGTTGCGTTAATGCGTTAAAGAAATTAGGATTGTTAACATGAATTACACGTTCACCTTTATTTGGGTCTCCAGGTTTGGCCGGTGTATATCCTCTTCATGCTGCTTTTTTTTCTCTTTAGGGCACTCTTTAGTTTATCTTAAAGGATAATTCTGGTTTATCAAAACTTAGATCTTACAGTATTTTCATAGTTTTTTCCATTAAATACTCACCAGGTTAATTTCTGAGATGGCGACTCAGGGCTAAAAACACAAGCTGTTAGATGATCATAAAGGTTTTTAAAGGGGTACTCCACAAATGTAGTAATAGATGGTTAAAATCGATGCTGCAGCACTCGAAATATCCTGACTTTTATGCCTAACGTAGGTCAAGACCCTTCAACCACGGCTGGACTGGGATAAAATCGTTCCTGGCTTTTTTGGCTCAGACCGCCCACCACAATCGGTGGGACACCACCCAACCACTACACCATCTTTGCGGTCACCTTAAAGGGGACATATTATGAAAATGTTTTTTTCAGTGCTTGTGCACATACATTTGGGTATCTGGAGCGCCTACAAACCCACAAACTGTGAAATAAGACAACCCAGTCAGTTTTTTGTGGGCTGCCTAGATCTGAAAACATGTGATTCAACGAGCCATTCAGATTTGGCTCCCCTTCCTATGTCACATGTAGGTTCATTAGAATATATCGCCCAAAGCTTAAGAACTACCTTTGTAAAGGTGCACCATATTTTTCTCACAAGAAAACATCCATCACAGACTATACCTCTTGGTTCAACATTGATGTACTGTACTTGTCATATGTGAAGTATTGTTTCCAAGTAGAGGGTTGAGTTCTCTTGTGGTTTTCACCTCAGTTCAGTGTTTTTAGATCAACTGTTGGCTTTTTTTAACAACCTGTCTGTTGTTTTGTCTCACCAGACTTTGTTCTAGTGATTAGTGTGGTGTCTCCGTGTTCCCAGATCTTTGCAACGGGCCACGAGTTCCCTATTTTTAAAACAAACATACAGTTATAAATGTTACAAAGTCATTTATCTACCAACATAATTCATCAACTTGTAAATCTTAAGTTAATGAATGGATTTTGGTCCAGATGCTCTGCAGCGTTACTCAACCAAGGACACGGTCTTCTACTAAATGAAAGAGAGGGAGCTCAAAAAGACAAAGCTGAGGATTAAAAAACGAGCCAAATAGATTTTTCCCAACATGGCGACTCAAAGTGTTTTTCTTATTTATGGCTCAATGAAATAAAAATGACTATTTAACCGTAGGCTGTCACAATATCAGATTATCATGCCAAAAGTCAAATGAATCTTTAACTTTGTTTATTGTGCGTTTCGTCTCTTTTCTGGCAAATAAATTACTCAAAATACGAGTGTAGGGAGGTGAAGAGAGAGTCTGTAACCAAAACTATATATAGTATGAATTAAGAGGCGCTGGATTATTTACATGATATTATCATATGTGTTTTATTAAAGGGGCTCTATGTAAGAATCAGAGATTGCTTGTTAACAGTGACACCTGTGGCGTCCTGTTGCTGGCTCTCGTGCTCGCACTATCGACACACACAAGACCGAACGTGATTGACAGCTAAAACCAAAATATCAATACATATTTCACATGCTTGGCAGTAAAGTTAGCTCACCTGTCCAATAGGTATTTTGCCAGCTCGGGGTCCGTTTTGATCCCCAAAACCAAACGAAGGTTCCTCCATGAATCGAAGGCCTGGCCGATGTTGATCCTAGTTTCCCCCCCGATGTCGGTCACATTCTTGTCTTAGATATAACTTTGGTTTGTTTTTGCGTCCTGGAGTTTGTGTTTGAGTCTGAGTTGATATGGGGGTTGGTCGTTTGTTGGCGTTAGCAGACTCCATTTCTAACCGAACGTTAGCTATCGTTGCACACTTTTAGCCCTGTAAGCGGAAATGAGAATAAAGGCACTCGCAAGCACGCATGACATCACATATGTTGGATTTTCCCGGAAAGAAACGTCCTGCATTCTTCACATTAAAAGCAGTCTACAGGCTGATAGAGCAAACCCAGAAAGTCGCGGAAGGTCTCATTTTTTAGGTTAGGTTACAACCTGTTCACATATTGCCAATAAAAAACAATTAAAAAAATACATGAAAAACGTACATACACTCCCTTTAATATGATATCAATATTTAGTTTTTTAAATATCAACGTTATCGTCAATACCAGATGCAAATGCAACACACCTATTTAACCATTAATAAAGACAAACCCTTCATAAAGTATGCCTTATTAGATTATTATTATTTATGTATTTTGGAACAAGTGAGTCGCACCAGAACTTATTATAAGAAACTAAAAGTCTGTTCTTCCCTCAGCGGAGAGCCTTGACCTTGTACATTTTTTACAGATGAGCATTTCAGAAGCTTTTCAGAGGAGACGAGCGCTCCCTAAAAAAATAAGAGAAAAACATCAAGAGGAGTTCCTCAGGGTGCAATGACAGGTTGAGTCAGGTGTATGGGGTTTCCCTCAGTGTGTGCCAGGGGTGTAACCAGTTTGGAAGAAGCCCTGCATGCGTGTGCAGGCTGCTGCAACCATTAAGACTTATTCCAGTGTGGGACAATGGGATTACTGTGTGTACACGTGTATTTGTGTGTGTATGTGTGTGTGTGTGCAGGCAGGCATCGATGCGTGCAGGCCTGATGAGAGGCGTCAGAGACATCAGTGTGTGTTTGTGTATGGGTTTGCGTTTGTGCGGATGGGCACACTCAGACATGAGCCAAGCCACCAGCCGGCCACATAAAAGCATGTCTCTGGGAGGTGGAATTTTAATGTGGAAATGGGAACAATGATTTCTACTTTTAAATGTGGACAAGAAGCAGAGCCCATTGAACAGCAGACCAAAAAATGATGGATCAATTATTAATGCATTTACCATCACACTGTGAGCGTGTGTGTGTGTGTGTGTGTGTGTGTGTGTGTGTGTGTGTGCTTGCATGCGAGCGGCTTCATGTACATGTCCACTTCTCTGTGTGCTGCCGTGTGTCCTCTGTGAGTTTGTGTTTGTCTGCTTATTCACGCGTTTGCTTCCACCCAACTTGGCATTAGCGACGTTGTTATGGCTTATTTTCAGATGCGGAAGATGAAGCCAGTTTCTTTGTGTGTGTGTATTTGTGTGTGTGTGTGTGTGTGTGTGTGTGTGTGTGTGTGTGTGTGTGTGTGTGTGACAGAGACTAGAGAAGAATAAGAAAAACAAGAGAGAGGAGGACATGCTCGGTGTTTTCCTCTCTGTCATAAAATGAACTGAGTATTTTCTTCCATCTCTTTAAAATGCGTTTCATTACGTCCTCCCTTTACAAGAAAAACACACAAACAAAAGTCTTTCATGTGTGAAGCTCTTGTCGTCACGTGTAAATCACAAGAGGCCCCACAATACGATATTATGATGAAACACTTTGCATTATGCTGATTTATTACCTTTCTTCACATGCAAGTTATGCAGTTTGTCAACTTCTGTTTTATCTAATAAGAAACAGTTTTCACTCTGTTCATCTCAGAGATTTCATTCACATATCTTGAGGTTAGAGGTCAAGGACCCCTTTCAATATGGACAAAATTTAGCGCAAGTTGGGAGCGTTGTTTAGCCTCCTCCGCGACAAGATAGCATGACATGGTCGGTACTAACAGATTCTTTAGGTTTTTTAGTTTCATATGATACCAGTATCTTCCCTCTAGCTTTAAAACTGAGCCCGCTACAACCTAGAAATCGCAAGTTGTGTTAATGCTTTAAAGAAATTAGTGGTGTTAAAACAAATTTGCGTTAACGCGTTATCGCTTTAGCTCTGATAGCCCTAGAAAATGTAATTTTAAATGTGAAATTACATCAAATTTACATTAAATTTAATATGAAAATATTGGAAAATCACATTTGCCTGCACCACGAAGTGTAATTTTACAAAACCACATGTATATATACATTTTTCACATGTGAAATGGTGCTCCACATGTGATTAATATGTAAAAATGTGCTATTTTTCTAACTCTTATTCTCTTTTTAAATAAAATGTATATATTTTTCTCACATAAATATGACATTTCTTACTGAAAAAGCAGATTTTCATGCGGTCCAGTTGAACTAAAACTAATCTGATAATATGGTTATCTGGTTCGGTTTGGGTTCTTAAACATCGTCATGGTGGTCTTGGGTTCCTCTGGGGTTCTTCTCCACCCTGAGGGGTCCGGTCCATTTAGCTCATAGTGGATTAAATGATGCTCCTCGTGTACGACCAGATAATTAAGAACACAGCTCGGCCTGACGCGAATCAAAGATATAACCGAGATATAAACACAGTGGAAGAGAACAAAAAGAGATCAGAGGAGTCTGGGGGAGAACAAAAAGAGATCAGAGGAGTCTGGGGAGAAGAGAGGAGGAGGAGAGGAGGAAGAAAAGGAGATATGGGAGGAGGAGGGGAGGTGGGAGGGAGAGAGGGAGGAACCAGAGGACAGAGAGAGAGACTTCTCAGGACCCGTCTGGATCTCATTTAGAGGATAGTAATGCGATTAGCTTTGTTTAGTTTTCACAGCTCCAGCCAGTCCCCATGAAAACCCCTCTGTGTGTGTGTGTGTGTGTGAGTGTGTGTGAACCAGTAGGTGACGTGCACATGTGTGTTTGTGTGTGTTACGTCTTGTGTTTGGATGCTTTTTTTTGTTAGTCTTTATATTCTTCTTAAAGAAATTCAACTGGAGATATTTACATATGACGACACTGCACAAATACAAACACACACCGTGAGCACACGCACAGGATTAAACATAAAAAGCTCTTTTTATCTGTCTGGACTTTTGGAGGATTTTTTGTTGGCTGACATAAACCCCAAAATACACAAAAAGGGGATTCCCCCGATCACGTTTTTTGCTGCCGATACAATTGCCGATCGTCGATGAGCCATAGCGTCCGATACACGGCTGATATTAGATAAAACGCAATTCAAACCAATCCAAAGGCAGCTTTGGTTGCAGGACTTTGTTCATGAACTTTGAGTTTTGAGTCCTAAACAAGTCACAATGCGCTCGTCACAAAATGTAATGTCAGTTGCATTTCCGTCTCTAATTGCGTACTGCAATTTGTTTTTTGTTGACTGCCACATAGTTATTGTACATGAACAAAATGATCTTTTGTATGTTTTTTTTCCGACTGGCACTCAGTAAGGTCGCGTTTATTCCTCATGGTTTTCTCCTGCAACTTGATTGGATGCTGTCGGATCGGTTCAAAAGCAAAGTGGATCTGGGGAATTAAGCGTTGAATTGCTGGGAATGATTAGCGTTAACATTCATGCATTGATTGGCACACTTTTTGAATTACATACTTTTTAATCTTTGGGCTTGGTATTTTCAAGTCAAAAGGCTCAAGTCCAAGTGAAGTCTCGAGTCACTGGTGTTAAAGTCAAAGTCGAGTTGCAAGTTGTCGAGTCTAAAGTCATCAAATCTGTGACTGGAATCTGACTCGATTGCAAGTCATGTGACTCAAGTCCACTCCTCTGTTACGTGGTACTAGTTAACAGAATATTATGTGCCTTTTGTTGTTTATGTAGCTCTCTATTGTGTTTTCCACCCTCTTTATAATCCTTTCTTTTATTTTGCTTTGTCACATTTGTGCTGTCTGTATTGTTGTATAACGTCAAAATGTTAAAACAAATACAAACATTAAATAACAAATCTTTGGTGTCTCTGTCCAGGTATCATCAAGGTGGGAAGGTGGAACGCTCTGCCCATCCACTTCCTGACTGACGCACCGGAAGCGACAGTCGCCGACATGTTGATGGAGGTCTACCACATGGTCACGCTACGCATCCAGCTGCACAGGTCAGACTGAGTTTACACGTTTCACTTTACCACGATCTAAAATAATTCTGTGTGATATTTCAGAGAGAAAGTAGAAATCTGCACGTCCATATTTTCTGCAGACGAGGCTTTTAAACCGTGCGGTTACACTGACTCAGACACTGGGTCCGCTGGGCGGCTGACGTAATGGCAGCTGATTGCGGTTCAAGAATTTACCATATCTATCAAATTTGAAAGAAGCAATATTGAAACACTAAACAACCCGGTGGGGATTTATCTATTATCTGTCTCCGTGTGCCAGGAACTCATAGCTCCCTCGAATAAGTGAAGCACAGTCTTGATGGACAGATAAAACCAGATAAACTCCAGATGAGATGCTTATTATTGTTATTGTCTTGGAACGTACCAGCCAGGTTTGTTTACGTGTTTATGTGCGTATCCATGGTGATGGCAGAGCTTTGGCACACTTTGTGCTCGGAGTCGAAATGATTCATTTGAGGTTAAAGTGAAATAGAAACGGGAAGATTGTGGGGAAGATACAGGAAGTGGTGGGTTTGAGGTTGAGGTTAATACAGGATGTTTGAGAGATCAGTGGGTTTTGGGCTTAATTTGGGGTTAATTTAGGATTAAAGGAAAAGTTAGATGAGAAGATTAATATCACTCTCATGTCTGAGTGGTAAATATGAAGCTACAGCCAGCAGCCGGTTAACTTAGATTAGCATAATGACTGGAAACAGAGGGAAACAACTAGCCTGGCTCTGATTGAAGGCAACAAAATTCATCTAGCAGCACTTCTAAAGCTCAATAATTAACACATCATATCTCGTTTATTCAATACGTACACAAACTGAAGTGTGAAAACAACAAGTTGTGGTTATGTGTCTGACTCATAGAAGTAGAATAGGAGTAGAAGGGGCATTCCCATTCAAATCAACGTAGCGAGGTGGTCAGAGCAGCGGCTATTTTTATGTGTATTGTTGCCATTGTGACCGTTGTATTCCGTAAAACTTCTGTATAAACCGACTTGCGGCAAGTCACAGACTCACTATTGCTGGTGTGACGTGTAACATAACAGCGTCGGCTTCTGTATGCGTGTAGTCCCGCCATGCCGGCTGTCCCTTTTATAGGCCTAAGTAAGAAAGACAGTATGAATTGGCCTCAACAGATGTTGATTCGGCTCAGTGACGACCTCCACTGCCAGCTTAGCCTGCGGAGCAACAATGTGTGACACACTTTTACGACCATAACAACTAACAACAATCGCCATTTTTCTTTTGTACTAGTCAAATGACCACGGCGAACAGTTCAATGTTCATTCTACTCCTTTTCTATTTCTATGGTCTGATTGTTTCTTGGCCAGGAGACGTTGCCAGGCAACCAGAGGACACTCCAGGAAGTCACAAGTCCAGGGCCAAAAGATAGTCCAAAAAAAATTTAGAAAATAAATCATAGGATAAGGAATTTAACTAATTATTTACTATTATTGTGAAATAGTAGAGAGTACAAAAAACAATTACACAATGGTCTACTTGAAGATGTTCCCTACACCAAATCCAACCTTTTCTTTTTCTTTTTTATTATGTGTTTTTTGAGGTGTGGGGGTCGGCAGATACAGTTATTGTAAATTAGTTTGATTTCTTAGGATGTAACATTTTTACACTTCTGTGCTAGTAGATGGATTTTGGTACCTTTGGGCAAACAGACAAGGCTAGCTGTTTCCCTTTGTTTCCAGTCATTATGCTAAGCTAAGCTAACAGGTTGCTGGCTGTACCTTCATATTCATTGTGAAGACACAAGAGTGGTATCAATCTTCTCATATAACTCTCTGCAAGAAAGAGAGTGCATTTCCCAAAATGTCAAACTATTCCTTTAACTGTCAAACTGTCCTTGTGACTTATTCAACCTAAAGATGTAACTGACTCCTGGGTGTGTGTTTTTGGCTCGTTGTAGTTTTTCAAAGCTGGAGGATCTGCCCTGTGAACAGTGGAACCACGCGACGGTCAGGAACGCTCTCAAAGAGCTGCTGAAGGAAATGAACCAGAGCACTCTGGCCAAAGAGTGTCCTCTGTCACAGGTAACAACTGGATTAACAACAACAACAACACACAGTACCTCACGTTCCTCAACCTCAATGAAATGATAAAGACATCTAGAATGAATGCTACATGCTTTGTATTGATTATTGCTTCATTTTAATTAAACGCCACACCACAAAATTAAGCAGTCTCCTCAATCATGTTAAACTCCCCAGCTGCATGTTTAGCCCTCTATCCTCGGCGCGTGATGACTGCTGTGTGAGATTTATACGTGTGTGTATGTGCAAACTGTGTTTAAATGCAGCTCTGGTGGGGGTGTTGATCAATTGCAAGCATATGTGTGTGTGGCTGGAGATTCTCTCTCTGCAACGTACTGACTTGAGTTTCCATGGGTGGCTTCCAATCATGATGATTAATGTTTGTCTATTTCTATTGTGTGTGTGTGTGTGTGTGTGTGTTTATGTGAGCATGCCATGAGGTTGTTGCGTGAGTGTACGCATTTCATATTACGTTGGTTATTAATGATCTTTCCCCTCTTTCTTTCTTTCTTCTCTCAGAGTATGATTTCCTCCATAGTGAACAGCTCCTACTACGCCAACGTCTCCACCGCCAAATGCCAGGAGTTTGGTCGCTGGTACAAGAAGTATAAGAAAATCAAAGGTGAGATGTTACAGACGGACAGTGGTCCAACTTCTTTGAACGCTCTTACAGTGGTTGTAAACGGTCCAATCCCAATGTTCCTGTAAAGTCTGTGAGGGTTTAGCGCTGTCCCACTGTCAGTTCGTCGAGTGCTTGAGGGCTCTCTCGCAGACATTTATGTACACGTTCCATAAGTCCACATTTCTGCAGACTTTGCCCGAGGTAATTACCCACAATATTCATAGCATTGTGACGTTAAACCCCGGGGGGTTACCGGGGGAAGCCCGGAAGCGTTAAAGTGGCGATCCGTAAGATTTCAGTCCTGGTTGATTTGACGACACCCTGTTTAATGTGGTTTAATACTAACTTTACAGGTCTCAGAATACTGGGGGCAACAAAACAAACTATTGTTTTTCCATCATTCTGTGATGCTGCACACGGCATGAGTCTGCGAACAGTGAATGTGAAAGTAGTTGGTTGCCTCGCTGTGCAGACTGTCGCCTGCAGTTCTTCATCTAACAGCTCACTGTGTCTGCTACCACTTGTTCCATTAAAAAAAAACAAATATCCGTCTTGTTTTCTAGATGCATTTTTTGATGAACAAGAGCGGTCAGTGTCAAATTCACTGAGTCAGTTAATTCAAATGAAACAATCTGAGAGGAGAAAAATCCTCTTTCTACTGAACTGCTAACAACTCCGAGACGAAACCAGTGGAGATTGTTGATAGATTAGGAAGTAGAAGAAGGCTCAGTAGTCTTCTGCTTTTCAGTAACACACATCTACAGTACGTTCTGCTGGCCATGAATGACTGAACGTAAACACAGTGGTTGCATGTCAGTGATCTCCTATTCAGTAAAAGAGACGAGGCGGTGCGTACGCAGTCGCTCTATATCATAAAGTAAATAACAGAATGTAAACACATTTAACTGTGGGGAATAATTCAAGCGCGGTGGCTTGATCACGTACGCTGCAGGGGAGCTTTCAACGGGGGAAATCCAACGCTGGATATAAATCAAAACCTGTGCTGTAGGTATCGATGACTCCTTGAATCAAGTATGAATCCAGCTTCAGACGTGCAACCTGGGTGAAGGGTAGAAGTAAATGTAGCCCTGTATAAAAGGCTGAGAACCACCGTTACAGACTGATCAATGTCTATCTACAGTGATTCTGATCAGCTGAGATATTCAGTAACATGGCCGTCTGACTCAAAACAAATCATCTGTAATGACTCTTCATCAACCCCATCAGCCCATCTCCCTCCTGAGAAGCTACTCTATAATCATCACATTAAACACTGAGCCTGAACGGAAAGATGGATATAGGAAGAGAGAGAGAGAGAGAGAGAGAAGATGGGGTGATGACAGACCTCGCTGCTGACAAGTTCAACCTTTTGAACTTGTTGTGTTTGGTCTAAATTAAGTTCCGGGGACATTTTCGGGGGAACTTTCAACTCGTGTACTGCTTCATTCATAAACAAGGAAGTACTCTAGTATCGATTTAGGACGAGGTGAAAACATTTTTCTTTGTTTGATATAATTGAATGTAAAGTTAGGCTCTGCTGTCGGCCTCCAGACTCATTAAAAAAAGAGAAAGAGAGATCGCGAGGGCGAGTGGTAAGATAAATTACGAATCCTGCTATAGTGAGGTATGACCTGCTCTACTCTGCCTCTGATTGGCTAGTACTTGCGGCCTTTGTTGGTTGGGTTGGTTAGGTTTAGGCATGAGGAGTGAGATTGGTTAGAGTTAGGGTAACAACATCGTTGTAGGCCAATCAGAGGCAGAGTAGGGTGGGTCATGCCTTCACTGTAGTAGGATTCATAACATCACGTTGGCTGCTCCACCTGCCGCTCAGAGCTAGAGGCCCGGGAGGATAGGTGCAATAGGTACAAACTCCCTCAACTGGACAAGCTGGGGTTTTTCCTGACAACGAATATTAATCTTTTGTATGTGGAGTTTTATATAAACGCGTTCATGAGCTTCAAAGTTCATTCTTTACTTGGAAACAGCAGCTGACAAATCAATCTCAACTCAAGGTCGCTCCACCAGCAGATGTTCAATTTTCCATTTTTTGGAGGACGTCTTGTTCATGTTGGCTTAAAAGTTGAGCTTCAAGTTTCATTATATGGACCTTGAGGTGAGATTGTTGTCAACCGTTTGGTCATATATATAAATCAACATCATCAGGTCTTTCCTTTCTGACTGATTGTCTTTGTGTTTTGTTGAGCAGTAGATTACCTGGAGAAGATGTGGGCCGGACGAGATCCTGCTGACATCAAAAGTAACGACTCTTCTCGATCTTTCTGCTCATGTGAAGGTGTTTTTCTTTGTTTGACCACACTCACTGTCTCCTTTCCTCTCCTCTCCAGTAGAGAGAGACACCATGGCCGACTTCTGCGTGCTGGGCCAGAGACCTCCTCCTCACCTGGCCGGCCTGGCCCAGCTCAGTCACCTGGGAGCCGGCAGCCCCCTCCTGAAGGCGGTGTCTGGAGATCTGCAGTCGCCCTCCCAGCAGCCTCAGCAGCAGCCTCCTCCCCAACAACAGCAGCCGTCGCCCCACGGCCCCCTCCACCACAGCCCTCCTCTCCGTACGGGCCAGGTGCCTCATCCGCCCCCGCCGCCTCCACCCGGCGCCCTGCAGCCCCTGCTGGGGCCAGGTGGGCTGCTCTCCCCTCAACTCTCCCCGCAGATGGTGCGTCAACAGCTCGCCATGGCCCACCTCATCAACCAGCAGCTAGCCGTTAGCCGCCTGCTGGCCCATCAGCACCCGCAGGCCATCAACCAGCAGTTCCTCAACCACCCGCCCATCCCTCGGGGTTCGTCCAAAGGCGTCGGCGACCATCCCGGGAGCAACCCCTCGTCCTCCGAGGTCTCCTGTGAAATCTACCAGCAGGTCAGAGACGAGCTGAAGAGAGCTAGTGTCTCCCAGGCCGTGTTCGCCCGTGTGGCTTTCAACCGCACACAGGTAGGAATACAGGACAGACTGGTCAAGATTAGGAGACAGTGTGGTGGTGAAATGATCAGAGGAAGAGGAGAAGCAAGGTGACGCGTCAAGGATAAGAGAGGGTAGCGTCAGATAAACCAGGATGG
Organism: Sebastes fasciatus; assembly: GCF_043250625.1. Taxonomy (NCBI): domain Eukaryota; kingdom Metazoa; phylum Chordata; class Actinopteri; order Perciformes; family Sebastidae; genus Sebastes; species Sebastes fasciatus. The sequence continues at coordinate 27,403,089 of NC_133808.1, read as the reverse complement.
AGATAATCTGAATAATAATATAGATCATCCTGTGGTGGCGTTGAGTCAGACTAAACAGATCATAGTTCTAGTTCAGGTGAGAAAGGATAGTCGCCGTATTTGATAGAAATAAATAAATAGATACTGATAGACTATAATTGTGTGGTCACCCACCTCATGGTATTTTCAGTGGGATTAGCGGAAGCGTGGCAGGGTAGCTCGCTGGGTCATTGAGTCTCCTTCCCCGCCCTCGCAGCAGCACAAACACCTGATGCATTCAGCCTGTGCTAAACTGGTTACCACACGCCCCATTAGACCAATGTAATGGAGGTAGACCTGTTGGTATAGAGGCCAGGTGTGTTTCAGTCAGGTTTTGCATGTGTGTGTGTGTGTCTGTGTATTTGTGTGCGCATCCAACCTATATGCTAATACTGTATATTCTAAGTACATTAACTCAAGTGCTGCACTTAAGTACAAATTTGACATATTTTGTGCTTTACAATTTTTTTTTGCATACAAAACATATCAAGATATTATAAAATGTTTTATTTAATTATATTATTATCATAAATTAAACTACCCAACAGTTAATACAAGTACAGCTGAAGTTATTAGTTGATTAATTGATAAGTACCAGTATTGTTCCAGCTTCTTACATGTGAGGATTTCCTGCTTTTCCTTTAAGTTATTATAATTGTTTTTAGTTATTTGTAATAATGTTGAGGTTTGGACTGTTGGTTCCTGTAAAGTTCACAGAGTAAATGTGTCTCCTCGTGTGTCTTCTCTGTCCAGGGTTTGTTATCAGAGATCCTGCGGAAGGAGGAGGACCCTCGCACCGCCTCGCAGTCTCTGCTGGTGAATCTGAAAGCGATGCAGAACTTCTTGATCCTGTCTGAGAGCGAGAGAGACCGGATCTACCAGGAGGAGAGAGAGCGCACCATGAACCCTACGGTCGGCCTCCCCGCCTCCAACTCCTCCAACCCCGGACCGCCACGCCTCTCACAGGTTAGTGCACCACACAGCCAGTGGTGGGTCAGATTACTTTGAAATGTAGTCAGCTACTGAATACAAATTACATGACAATTTTTTAAACCCTCACAGGTACTGCATTTAGCATAAAAAGTATGCTCAAATCATAACATGGCAAACTGCAGCCCAACAGGCAACAACAGCTGTCAGTGTGTCAGTGTGCTGACTTGACTATGACTTGCCCCAAACTGCATGTGATTATCATAAAGTGGGCATGTCTGTAAAGGGGAGACTCGTGGGTACACATAGAACACGTTTTCATTCACATATCTGGAGGTCAGAGGTCAAGGGCCCCCTTTGAAAATGGCGATGATCGTTTTTCCTTGCAGAAATTTAGCGCAAGTTTAGAGCGTTATTTAACCTCCTTCTTGACAAGTTAGTATGACATGGTTGGTACCAATGGATTCCTCAGGTTTTTTAGTTTCATATGGTGCCAGTAGCTTCACTCTAGCTTTAAAACTGAGCCAGCTAAAGAATTGAATGACGTTAAAATGAATTTGCGTTAACTTTGACAGCCTTGCATAGAACATATTCGGCAGTTAGAATTGGTGAAATCAAATTAGCCTTACAAAAACATGCTTATTTCTAAAGACATAATCAAGTAATCCTTGAAAATGTAACTATAAACTAATTGCAAATTTTTTCAAGTGTAATCTGCGCTGATTGTAGTTACTTATTCTTTGTAATCTGATCATGTAATCCGTTACTACCCAACCCTACATGTAGTCAGTGGTGTTGTTGAGATGATGTGATGCAAACATGTGATTGTAACGTGCCGTGTGTCTTGCGTGTGTGTACATAGAAAGTGTGGGAGAGGGGCTTGGATGACCAGATCACTCCTGATACCTGGGCCTCCATCTGGAAGAACAAGGCTAAGATCTCCAACTCGGTGAGTTATCAACCATCTTTGACTCGCCCTCACAGAGCAGACTGCAGCACGTCATGCACTGTCTTAAAACAAATCCCATTTATAATGGAAAAACAGCTTCAAAGCATCATAGGAGCATATTGTAAACATAAAGGACATTATGCAGTATTTGGACGTTTCTTTCCATGTGCACATAACAATTCAGTGATAAGACGTTCCCTCTGATGCCCATTCATGGCTGTGCTATTCTTATTATGTCTATGTAAAATAATCTCAGCATCGTTTACACTGAGGGAATGTGAGCTCGCTGGTCTGTACATGTCTTGTGGACGACTTCAAACGCTGTGTATACAAGCTCTCAGAGCCAATACATGTTCATTCAAACAGAAACAACAAAGAAAGACAAAAGAGGACGACTTAATGACTTTGATCTGTAAACAAAATTCATGTGGAGATGTGCGCTGCAGATGTGCAGCTGATGCTCGCACAGGGAACACGTCTGTTCTCAGATCGCCAGCTGATAACCTCTCCTCATACGTAAACAAATGATTTGTGGATGAATCTCTTTAGAAGAATCTGTATGATATTTCCTGCCATCCAAACTTATCTGATGGCGTCTCCTCGTCAAACATCAACCATTCAGAGTCCCTTTAATACTGTGCGTTACATCACCGTGTTGATCCTCTGTTCCAGCCAAAGCCGTGCGGCCCGGTCCCCGACCTCTCGCTGAAGCTGGAGTCGCTGGTCAACATTACGTCAGGCATCTACGACGAAATTCAGCAGGAGATGAAGAGAGCCAAGGTGTCCCAAGCGCTGTTCGCTAAGGTCGCCGCCAACAAGAGCCAGGTGAGGGAATCACTGGTGAAAAAGATGTTGGCTGTTAGGAATGAAGGAGCATTTTTAGTCAAGACATTAAGATATTCACTGCTTGATAAATATGTATGTCAAAACAAGCTCATAAAAACCACAAAACTAGGAGCCAAAACACACTACTGCAGAGACCAGAGCTGGAGCGCTGCCACGGCGTACACACTCAGTCATCAACTGTATCACCTGTCACTGAGCTGATGATGAACAGCTCTGGATTGTTTTGTTTCCTCAGAGCTCTGATAACGTGATTTACTGCAGAACTGGAGCTATTTTAATGAATACATGTTTTTCTTAATTTCTCTAGAAATTATCTGGAATATTAAGCATATTATTCCTTGAATCTGAACACAAGCCCAGTGAGCCGCTGGTAACTTCTAAAGGGCATCGCAATAGTCAGTTTTCAAATGGAGACGCCCACTCAGCCGTAAAGCAAAACGCAGTGACGTCGGTTACCAAAAGTAAGCTAAGCAATAAGGTTATGAATAATGTGACGCTTTCTTTAAAACAGTACTTGTGTGGACGGGATTTTTTTTTTGAGAACAAAAGGAGGAAAATGTTGGTCGAAGTACGTATGTTCTAAAAACTTTTTCCCACGTGACCAGACATAGGTTTCTGCATGATGACGCTGCTACATATACAGTATATACACATCCTTATGGTCAGTATATTACATACAGTAACCTAGATGGCGGTCAGCAAGGGAAGCTAAGCGATGTACTGCTGTGGACGCCCACGTTAGTTCGGATCCAAAAGTCACACAATAACACAAACAGACTAACCGATCGATGTAGCGGTAGACCAGCAACTCCCATGTTCTGTGAGGTAAAATTACTGTTTTTGTGAATGGAGTCTGGTGGCTCCACAGCTGCTTTGCCTCGTCGTCAGACAGCCCTTTCTGATGGGGAACTGAAGCCGTTATATCGCTCTCTTCAAAGCCACAAGACTACATTCACAAAAGCAGTAATTTTACCTTGCAGATCGTGAGGAGTATACATACAACCCCACTACAAAAAATCTAAACATAGCACAGCAAGCTTTGACTCTCTTAGCGTTCACATTACTCATAACCTTATTGATTATCTTCGATTAGCTTACTTAGAATACAAACAACAACAAAAAAACAATTTTATCTTTAAATTATTTTTATAAAGAGAGCAAAAACACACCTGAGCTAAATCCCTTCATTTATGGATATAGTCCATTCAAACATGTGTCTATGCGTTAGCAGGTGTAAGCGTGAGAACGGTAATATGTAGAGATGCATGCATCATGTATACAGTACATGCATGCTTGTGTGTGTGTGAGTGCAGTTAGGGAGGTCCCCCAGGTTGGTGGGTCTGGGGGTGGCTGAGGGTCACGGCTCAGTGCACCCATCTGCTGCAGCTGGCCGCAAGGACGGAGAGAGAGGAAGAGAGAGATGATCAGGCTATTAGCGGTGCATGCTGCCCGAGGTGGCTGGTTGAACACAACAGCTGGTGTCACAAACTGAACCAGTCTAGCAGATATAATTGAATCTTCTCCACCTCTCCTTCCCCCCATCTTCCTCTCCTACATTTACATCACACACACTGCGCATTTATAACTTTTTCAACTTTAATTCTGTTACTTCTTTATCTCCCTCCACTCATATTTGTCTTTGTCTGTTGTTTCCCATCTTACTTTTCCCTTTTGTCTCCTTTCTCTCATGGTCCTCCTTCACCACCCAGTGCTAGTAGTTAAGAGGTGTTGATTCTTGGGCTCCACAGCCGGAGAAGGCTCATAAAACGCTTCATAAAACAGGAAATACAAGGATGGGCCACTGCGATATTCTTTTAGGGGGAACACCTCCTTCAAAATGTATTCATAAGACAGCATAGTCTTACATTTTATCATATAAATACACTTATTTGCTTTCTTGCTGAGTTAGATGAGAAGATTATGGCAAATATGAGGCTACAGCAAGCAGCAGGTTAGTTTAGCATAAAGACTGGAAACAGAGGGAAACAGCTAGCCTGGCTGGAGTTGCCGCTGGTTGCCTGGCAACCTCACAGGCTGCAACTAACAATTATTTTCATTGTTGATTATTTTCTCGATTAATCGATTAGTTGTTTGGTCTATAAAATGTCAGAAAATGGTGTAAAATGTCGATCAGTGTTTCCCAAAGTCCAAGATGACGTCCTTGAATGTCTTGTTTTGTACACGACATAAAGATATTCAGTTTACTGTCATAGAGGAGGAAAGAAAACAGAAAATATTCACATTTAAGAAGCTGCAATCAGAGAATTTTGCACTTTATTTTGTAAAAAAAATACTCAAACTGATTAATTGATTATCAAAATAGTTGCAGAATAATTTCAATAGTTTACAACTAATTGATTAATCATTGCAGCTCTACTGCACATAACCCTCTGTAAATCCACAATTTATCGCTTTTACACTAAAAGGCTAGCTGTTTCCCTATGTTTACAGTCTTTATGCTAAGCTGAGCTAACTGTCTATCACCTTATATTTACTGTGCAGACATGAGAGTTGTATCATCTTCTCATCTAACTCTCAGCAAGAGAACGAAAAAGCGTATTTCTCAAAATATGTAAGTATTCCTTCCTGTCCACCCTTACCTTCTTTCTCTGTCTCGTCTCCAGGGTTGGCTGTGTGAGCTGCTCCGGTGGAAGGAGAACCCCAGCCCAGAGAACCGCACCCTGTGGGAGAACCTGTGCACCATCCGGAGGTTCCTGGCGCTGCCGCAGCCCGACAGAGACCTGGCGTACGAGGAGGAGTCCAGACACCATCACTCCGAGAGGCTGCACACCGTCCTCCACCTGCCACAGGACACACAGGTGAGAATCAGACATGTTTACAGCTGCACCTCAGATCTCCATGTCCAGGTGGATGTAACACCTGGCATTAAGATGCATTACATCTGTTGAAATTGAATTAAAAATCGCAATACAAATCGAATCAGCACAGCAAGTATCATGATAATATCAAATCGGGAGATAGGCGTATTTTCCCATCCCTAGTAAAAAGTAAAATATTTCCCTCTGTGATGTAGTGAAGTAGAAGGATAAAGTAACAGAAAATGTAGTGAGTAAATGTACTTAGTTACTTCCCACCACAGCCCATGATAGCGATGGTTACTATTGAACACACACTTCACAAGACAGAAAAGGATGAAGCTGTATCTCTCCGCCGTCAGAGACCACATCCGCTGTTATTAATTCCTCATTATATTAATTTGGTGTACTGTACTGTTTGATCTCGTTGTGTGTGCCCATGTGTTTGTGTGTGTGTGCGTGCCCCAGTGGACTGAAGAGTAAACAGTGTTGCTGGGTGGTGTGGTGCTGGAGGAAATGCCCCATTAGTTAGTGAGGAGGGAGGCCGAGGCCGAAGGAGGGCTGAGGGAGATCGATGCAGGAAACACAGTGATGTGTTGTCCTCTGTCATTACTGCAACCCTCCCACTGAACCCCGTCTATCTCTGTCTTTATTCCTCTCAGGCTGTATAGATAATACCTTATCTGCTATTTAAGTAGCAGACACAACAGAAATATGAAAATAAGACAATACAAACAAACATATTCTTACACTCTATGTACACTTTCTGATTGGTTGGCTCTGTACTCCAGTTCATTGGATGGTTGGTAGTTTTATACATAGTGCCCTAAGATAAACTATTTCCTTTGCAGGTAATCGATGATTCTACTCTGACTTCAGCAGACACTGGTCCTTAATAACATTCTGCTAGGCCTCTACTGCAAACACCTTTACTATGACATTTGTTTGACTTTCTTTTATGGTATACTATATACTATAACGTTTTATGACATATTGTACTGATATTTTTTATGACATACTATATACTATGACCTTTATTACCTTTTTTAATGACTTTTTATGACATACTATCCTATATCTTACTGACATTTTTTAATGTCATACTATACTATGACACTTTTTAGTTTTTATGGCATACAACTTTTTTTACGACTTTTTATGACATACTATACTATGACTTTTGTTATGGCTTTTTATGTCATACTATCCTATATTTTACTGACATGTTTTAATGTCATACTATACTAGGATTTTTTTACGGTACATTTTACAGATATTTTTTAATGTCATACTATGAGATTTTTTACTTTTTATGGCATACAACCTTTTTTATGACGTTTTATGACATACTATACTATGACATTTTTTTGATGACAACTGGCAAATTATCTGCTGATGAATATGATCTGATAGAAAGGTCCAGAATAGCAACTAAATGGACCTTGAGCGGAGACTGTTTTGTCAAACCTCATATTATAAGAAGTAGTTCGGCACATACTGTAAGCCTCTGTAACAACGCAACGTGTCCTCTTATATAACATATTAACCAGTGAGCAGTTTTTATCGTAAGCTAAGCTAACGGACTGCAGGCTCCAGCTACAAATTAGAGAGTGATATTGATCTTCTCATCAACTACAAGAAAGCAAATAAGTGCATTTCCCCCAAAAAATGTTGAACTATTCCTTTAAATCCAATGTGCTGGAGTCCAGAGAAACAACAACAGAAAATGACTCCACTGTAAAGAGGTCAAAGGTCAGGGTCAGCCACACAAACTGAATTCACTGGTTGCTCAAACACACTTCCGGTTGAGAGATAGTATTTCTAACCACCAGCCCCCCAACGCAGAGCTATTATATCCCACATATAGTACGTACCATATGCCATAAATCAAAAACAGGCAAATGCTGAAACTTACCATTTAGCATCTCCTCCACCACCACCACCACCAAGCAATCTTTACCCTCTCGTCCCATTCAGAGCTCTGTATTAAAGGCTGATGGGAAGACTGGGAGGAAGCTGTGGTGGCACCATTAACACATTCCTCTGCTCCTCTCAGCAAAGACTAAAAATAAAGTGTACCCTCATAACGCCCATGTTGTAACCCCTCCACCGCCCCCCACCCACCTCCAGAGGCATGAACTGTGGCGAAACACTGGTGATTTATTAATGGGAAATGAGGTGTGTGTGTGTGTAAATATGCTGTCTTCAAACCCCCCCAACGTCCCAGATGAAGCCCCCTCACCAAACCTCAGGCTCCAGCCAGCCTGCCACCACAGACCACACATGTGTCCCATCTGCCACACATGCTCATACACAGCATCTCACACTGATAGTTGGTAATGTGAGCACTCCTTTGTGTTGTGGACAATAAGAGGGTCCTCTAAAACTGTAGCAACCGACCACAATACACATGAAATATGAATGCTGCGTTGAGACATAGCTGTACCCCCGTGATGTGTGTGTGTGTGGACTGGCCTGGATGTACAGTAGCGTGAGCCATTTTCTGCATGTTGGGGGGGCTCTGGGAGATCTCGCACTGTGTGTCTATTAAGTCTGCAGGTGCTGTGTGTGTGTGTGTGTTTGCATGTCAGTAACCTCAGCAGCATCACATTTCTTCATGACTGACACGGTCCTGGTGCTCGCTCCACAGCTCTTATTCATACGGCTTTAGCAGTTAAGTGCGTCCCACAGCTAATTTGGCAGAGTCTGCCCTTATAAATAATTTCTTTATTGTTTTTGCTAAATTGATTTCGGGCTGCAAGTCGAGGGGTTGTTTATGTGTGTGTGTGTGTGTGTGTGTGTGTGTGTGTGTGTGTGTGTGTGTGTGTGTGTGTGTGTGTGTGTGTGTGTGTGCGTGTGTGTATATGACCGCTCACTGGGGCTGAGAGCCCAGGAGTGGTGGACTAGAACAAGACGTAACAACTACTGCCCCCTTCCTCCTCTACCTCCTCCTCCTCTCTCTCTCTCTGTGTCTCACTTCAATCCAAAGGTGCTTTACTGACATTGCAAACAAAGGCGCTTATTGCCAAGCAGCAACAAATTGCTCCTGTCGACACCGTGAAAAAGTCATATCTCTCTTTTAAGGTGATTATCAAGTGTGAGCCATTTAGTGTTGCACTTCCATAAAGAGACGAGAGGCCAATTAAAGCAAGAGTGGTCAAAATTGGTGCAGCGGAGGCTGAGATTTCTGACTTTTACAGTAGTCCCTTATATTGCTCAAGCGCCGAAACGGCTGTATTTCCCATAATGCAACTCGATAATGTCCCTTCATTAGACCCTCACTGCCTGGTAAATGCTATGGCTGGGACGATACACCTATCTCCCGATTCAATACCATCACGATACTTGGGTGCGGATTTTTAACTATTGGGATTCAATATTACGACTTATTGTGATTTTTATTAACTTTTGTAAGACTAGAGATGGGAAAAAGTTGAATCATACACTCCAGGGACTTTTACTTTGGAAAATCTCAAAATTGATATGGTAAAAATGTTTGATTTTCCAAATGTATGTAGTCAGAGATGTCCTGAAGTCAAATATATCAGTCAGGCATTATTTATTACATTTTTTCCAGCAACCCAAAAATCAAAGAATAAAGACATTTCCCTCACAAATTAGTGGTATTTTCTATTTAATTTATAATGGACATGTAATGTTTTATACTTCTGGTGAATATAATACAATCAATCTTATTTCCATAGATGTATTTTGTATATTATACAGTTTTCTTTGTTAACACCTTATTTTGAAAAACCGGACGTAGTCACACGTGTATACTTCCGCTAACTTCGCCATGTCCGTCTCTAGCTCTCCTGTCAGCTCCATTCTCTCTATACATCCATGGTCGGCTCCATCGGGGCCGTTTGAATGCATTATAGTTGTAGCGTCGGCCGATTTGACCACGGAGATGAGAGTGACGGCTGGCTTGACCGCACGTTACCGCAATATAATAACGTTTCCTGTCCGTGACAGAGTTAGCATGCAGCTTTAGCCGTGATGTCTGCTTTTCCTGGTGATGTGTAGAACCCAAAGTGTTTCCATACTTTACTGGATGTGTAGTGTTTACTACTTTGCATTTAACATGTGAGGGTGCAGGTCGTATCCACGCGGAACCTCCGCTTTTTTTTGTGCTTTGTCGTTTTGGCTCACTGCGTTTCGTTTTGACGGATATGACGTCACATTACTCAGACTACAACAATAAAAGCGGTAACTTCCTTCTACCTCCACATAGACTCAAAAGAAGCAAATATATCGATTGTGGTATTAAAAAAATTATTTAAAAATCTTAAAAAATCACAATACATAGGTGAATCATTTTTCCCCCCACCCCTAATATATAGGACCACAATGACCTTATAAAGTGTCTGGAACAGGTGAAATCACATATATAACACATCATATTAGCAACCATGACAACAAATGGTTCAATAGTATCATTAATCATCGATAGAGAAATCTATTGAAGGTCATAAAACATGAAATCCTTCATCTCTGTCATTGTGACAATAAATAATTTCTCCCAAAATAAATCTTAATTTATTTTACCTTTGGGTAAAGACTGTTAATGCTACAACTATTTGTTTGAGAGGAAGTAGCTCTCTCTCTCTCTCTCTCTCTCTCTCTAGTGCATCCCGGTGGCCTCTTATTTACTGTTGCAGGGTGGAGTTTGGGCTTTTTTGGCAAACCACAATTAACTTAATTGTTTAATTGCAGATAAATGGAATGAATACCACACACAGTTTGTATGAGGGGAAAAAAAAACACGTGCATGCATATACACACACACACATACTGTATATGACCACACAAACACACACTCAGCTGCACTCCCAGCTAGCCTCAATAACATTACGTGTATACAGTTTTTCATCAAAGAAACATTATTTTGCAAAAAAAGGAAATGTGCAGTGACTCATCTGCTCCCCTTAGCCCGGATCCAGTCCTCATGAATCGCAACCACACACACATATTCAAATACGAGAGAGAGAAAGAGAGAAAATCAGAGAAACACACTGATTAACAGGAAAGGTGAAGTCATGCACAAAACTAACAGAAAAGTGATTTTTCCTTCATTATATATTTATCTCTGTGTTAATGGTGTCTCTGGTGGTCATACACTGCCCCCCCCCCTCACCACCACCACAACACAGAGAGAGAGTTAGGGGCCCAGGAGGACCAGAGCTCATTAAGGAGAAGATGAATATTTCATGTTCTATAATTCTTTCATAGTTCTGCGCCGTAATTTGCCTTGATTTACGTTTAAAAGAAAACTTTTTCATTTTACTGCAGAGCACTCACAGCGCTGCCAGGAGAGAGAGAGAGAGAGAGAGAGAGAGAGAGAAGAAAGAGAGAGAGAGAGAGAGAGAGAGAGAGAGGGAAAGAGTGAGACGGAGAGAAGTTTTTCAGGAATATTGAATCATGCCATGTGAAGAGCTGGTCTGGCCGCGGGGCTCCAGTGCTTGTGGTTTTGGGGAGAGCAGGGCTGTATTGTGTTGCTCCGAAGTGACATGTAGTCTCTTCCAAAGTGTAATGGTCAGAGATGGGAGGAGTAAAAAGCCAGAGAGGGAGGTGAAAAGGGATAAATATACTGCAAGCTTCTACTGACGTTACTAACTTTGTACTGTTCAGTAGTTATTTCTGCAAAAACATTATTAGAAAAAAAATGAATGAGCATGACTCTACCAGCGAGCACGCATCGGTCACTTTAAACACCACGGTGTTTTGCAGTGGTGGAAGAAGTACTTTACTTTAGTATCTTTACTAAAAGCACTACCGCTTCTTAAAAAATACTCCACTACAGTTAAAAGTACTCATTATCCATAAAAAAAGCCCCTTTGTGTGTTTATATAATATATTATTGTAGTATTATTTCTCAAGCAGCATTTTACCATCTTAGACTAAGTTGGTTAATTTAACCATTTCATATATTGGATAATTTAATGTAAAACTAGGGCTGTCAAAGTTAACGCGTTTACGCGAATCAGCAGGCTCAGATTTAAAGCTACAGTGAAGGTATCATATGAAACTAGAAAATCTAAGGAATCCATTGGTACCAACCACGTCATATTAGCTTGTTGCGAAAGAGGCTAAATAACGCCCCAAACTTACGCTAAATTTTGATGAGGAAAAACCATTTTCACTTTATGGGTAGTCACCATTAGGAGACCTCTCTTCGTATGTTTCTATTTCTTATGAACAGCCAATGTCGTCTTTGAACTATGACCGCGACCTTTCCCTAACCTTAACAAAAGTGGTTGTTTAACCCAAACCAACATCTTTCTTTAGCTTCAACCAAGTATCCTTAAACCTAACCGAACCTTAACTATAGAGGTGGCAGGTTCAGAAAACAGTCATATGAATCACTTTCACTGGAAAGTGATGTTGTCTTGCAGCTGGGGGATGGATCATTTTGGAAGGCAATAACATACAACCTTTATTTGTCATTTAGTTTGGAGGAGGAGTTATGGTTGGTTACATTTCTCTGTAATTGTCTACCCTCCATGACATATGACTAAGGCTCACTGTTTTTCAGTTTGTTAATCATATTTACCGAAAGGAGCAGTTTAATGATTTTCACCTGGATTTTATGCTTCCCAAAGTTGAACTGTAAGAAGACACTGATTACCCAAAAGTCATCTTGCAATGTCACAAAATGCTTCCAGTAAGAAAGTATAGAAGCTATTTATGCACCAGGGTCTAGATTTCAGCACACATTACATTACACATTTATGCGTCCGAGTCCAGCCATTCTGAAGAAAAATAATAAGTCTCACCTTAACTAATGCGTGTTTTGAAGACTGTAACAAACAATATCTGCGGTGTACTGATTTACAGACGATAGAGGTCGAAGAGCACAAGGCAAATAGACACAGGAGGTGTAAAAAGCTGGGAGGGACAGCAGCGAGGAGGAGGTGGAGGTGGAGGACATGGGGGAGGTGGGGGTGGGAGCTCCTGGCATCTACCAGTTCAGGGCTGATTTGGATGTGGAGTCATGTTGGCTTGGCAGAGGCCCACTTCATTAGTGTCCTGATGCATTAGAACTGAGGGGGGAGAGGGAGGCGGAGGAAGGAAGGAAAAAGCATAGAAGAAGAGAAGGAAAAGACACTAAAGGGAAAAAAACTAAAAAGGTATTAAAAGACGAGTTTGAGCACAGAAGAAAGAGGATGACCATTCGAACGAAGAGAGACACGAGGAGAGATAAACTCCAACTAGCCTTGTGTGTTTGGCTCTGCTCTCTAACATCATCATTAGTGCATGAGGGAGACCAGACCCGCCATTGTTGCATGCGTATGTGTGTGTGTGGCGATTGATCCAAGAGTCCTTGCTGTCAGCCCAAATAAGCGTAGAAATGATGACGGTGTAGATGGGGAGACGGTAGGTTTCACAATCCCTTCCGTGATTTACCCTCAATTTAGTTATTAAGTGTCTCAGTAAGTTTGTAAGTGGGATGTTTGTGGCTGTGTGGTCCTCATTAGGGCAGGGGTACATGTCTTTATGTCTCTCTTACAGTCTTTTTTCAATATCTAAAGCCGTCACTTTGTGTGAAAGAAACAGAAGATGTGGGGGAAGGAGAGAAAAATTACAAAAAAAGGAAAAAACCTAGTGAATTCCTGTAAATTGGTCATTCTCTCCCCCTGAACATAAAGCCCCTGCGAATGAAATCGGAGCAATTTCATGGTCTAGCCTGCCCTCAATATTATTTAAGTAATACCCTGTTATTATTGAAGAGAAGGGAGAGAAAAGCGAATGACTATTATCTTTATGTGGGTCCTTTAATTTTAATGCGCCACAGATTTATAGCTGGGCATTCCAGTGGGGAGGCCCCTCCCTGCTCTTAAAGCGAGCGGGCGGGACACGACCGCAACGCTCTCACAACAGCCACTACCTTCTGACAAACAACCAAAGTCCCCACTTTCCCCTCCCAACACTTCATCCTGCCCTCCTTCATTGCTGTCAAACAGCCCTCACACTGATCCTGACAGCCAGAAGGACCCCCCTTGCTGATGACGAGAGCTCCACCCATCAGAATAACAAACACATTTCTACAACTACCCACATTGTCTCCATTTATAATCTCTCTTTACACCGTCCTAGCCCTTCTCACATGAGCTTTTTAAAAATCCTGTTTATAAATCTTGTTGAAAACTACCATAACCTGATTACTGAAAAATTGGAGTCGATAAAAATCCCGATTGAATCATCTGAAGTTCATCCTTTTCCAGTGTAAAAATGCGCTTGTATCAGTTAACTTGTTTTACCCCGAGTTATGTTCCTCAGTCTGCTCCACTGACAAGCCTTTAAAAGAAAGCTATAATCTGTTTTACGGTTGACAATGTATAAAATACATCTAAAAAATAATGAGAATTGAAAATCAATACTATAATTCAGTAAAGGACAAATACTATTTGAATGTTTTGTTTGTTTAGGAACATCTAAAAACTAAATTTGATACACAAATTAGTACTTCTGTAAACCTCTTTTTGACAGTTATCTACACCAGCAGAAATAGCAATTAACAATTTAAAGTCAGAAAATATTGTATATGTATAAAATATTGGTTGACCGTAGATTATTATTAGACAGACTTGAGCTCTGAATTGACTCTAATCCAGTTTCTATCGTCACAATAAAGTCTTGCTGTTGCTGTAACTACAAAAATGACTAGCGGGGTTCCTCAAGGATCGATCCTTGAGCCTTTTCTGTTCAAACTCAAACATGTTCCCAGTAGCACAAATTAGTTTCTTATAACTATGCATGATGATAGATTTACATCCCTGTGTTATAAAGTGTCTACAGTCTAGCTAAACAAACATATTGAGCAAATCACTGATTTGATTTGCCTACATTTCCTACAGTTAAAAAAGATAAACCTGCACTAGCTACCAGGGTGTTGACATTTCATTATATGTTTATAAAGTACTGAAAGGTACTGATCTGCTTGTGTGATATTCACACTTACTTTGTTGTTTGTTCACTGTGTTACGCAGCTTAAAACAAAGCAACGTAAAACTATTTAGTTTCTCTGCATCAAATATCTGGAACAAACTCCTGTTTGTGATTTGAAGTATCCTGTTAAATCAAGACTACAAACTAGACCTAACTAAACCTACACTCTTACAACAATGATAATGTTGTAAAGTCATTGTATAATATGTAAAAAAGTCGGTATAGTATGACAAAAAAGTCAAAGAAGCCATTGTACAGTATGTCAACAAAAGTAATAAAAAAGTCATAGTACGGTATGTCGTATAAAGTCATAGTATAGTATGTCGTATAAAGTCGTAAAAAGTCATATTATGTCGTATAAAGTCGTAAAAAATCATAGTATGTTGTATAAAGTCGTAAAAAGTCATAGTATGTCGTATAAAGTCGTAAAAAGTCATAGTATAGTGTGTCGTATAAAGTCGTAAAAAGTCATAGTATAGTATGTCGTATAAAGTCGTAAAAGTCATAGTATAGTATGTCGTATAAAGTCGTAAAAAGTCATAGTATAGTATGTCGTATAAAGTCGTAAAAAGTCATAGTATGTCGTATAAAGTCGTAAAAAGTCATAGTATAGTATGTCGTATAAAGTCGTAAAGAGTCATAGTATGTCGTATAAAGTCGTAAAAAGTCATAGTATAGTATGTTGTATAAAGTCGTAAAAAGTCATAGTATGTCGTATAAAGTCGTAAAAAGTCGTATAAAGTCGTAAAAAGTCATAGTATAGTATGTCGTATAATGTCGTAAAAAGTCATAGTATGTCGTATAAAGTCGTAAAAAGTCATTGTATAGTATGTCGTATAAAGTCGTAAAGAGTCATAGTATGTCGTATAAAGTCGTAAAAAGTCATAGTATAGTATGTCGTATAAAGTCGTAAAAAGTCATAGTATATCGTATAAAGTCGTAAAAAGTCATAGTATAGTATGTCGTATAAAGTCGTAAAAAGTCATAGTATAGTATGTCGTATAAAGTCGTAAAAAGTCATAGTATGTCGTATAAAGTTATAAAAAGTCATAGTAAAGTATGTAATAAAAAAGTGATATAAAAGTCAGAGTGTAGTTTGCCATAGAAAAAGTACGTGAAGAGATTTACATTTTATTCTTTCATTCAGTTGTTCCTCATATCTTTTCATTTTTCCTCTCTTCCACTATCACACTAGAACCACAGCCGTTGTTACCGGCATAATCTCAGTACTTATCCAAAACGATTACCTTTCTTTGTCCTCTCTCTCTTTCCCCTCCACTCTTTCCCTCCGAGGTGTTGAGTGGGCTGGTTAAATAGTGATGGGGTGTCATAAGTTTGTAAATAAGAGACTTCCTGGCAGACAGGTGGTTGGCGTTTTACTAGAGCTAATCTTACACACATTAGGTCAAAGGTATACTGGACACAAGGCAGTTTGAATGCCAGCCTTGGAGCAGGTTAATAGACCGTGACGCTCTGTGAGCTGTGAAACACTTGTTCTCACTGTGTGGAGGAGGCCTGGCTACTGTGTGCTGGAGAGAGGAGTGGCAGGTTACTGGTGGTTTTATAAGATGTGTTCCATCATACACGGTTACTGTCAGCTACACATTATCCTCAGGAAATAATATTTGAAGAATATGTCACACAAATGCATCAGGATTTAGGTCAAATAACGGCCAATTGTCATTCATTTCATCATGTTACTGTAAGTGAATTCCTGCCGCAGTCTTGATCAGGGGTCACTGTGCCCCGTTAATCAAGCAGCTCTTCTGTCTTTCTCGTCAGGCACTCCACAGGCCACCCCCGACCCCAATGAAGGAGCACCGCCTGTCTCCGATGCGTGAAGAGCAGTCATCTCTCACCCCGGTGAATGACGAAGGGTCACAGAATATGGTAACAGGGGCTGCAGGCGTCTGTCAACCTGGCTCTGTTATCAGTGCTGGGAGCAACAAGAAGCCACGATCACGCACTAAGGTACACTATGTTACCCTACTCACTCTGTTCAGGACCCATCAAGTGATTATTATGGCATTATGGGACTGGTTTTAATTCACTTTCTATCTATTCTAGATTTCCCTGGAGGCCTTGGGTATCCTGCAGAGCTTCATCCAGGATGTCGGCCTGTACCCGGACCAGGAGGCCATCCACACCTTGTCAGCACAGCTCGACCTGCCCAAACACACCATCATCAAGTTCTTCCAGAACCAGCGCTACCACGTCAAGCACCACGGCCGCCTCAAGGAGCTGGGCGAGGGAGCCGCCGCCAGCGGAGGTGTGGACGTCAGCGAATACAGAGAGGAGGAGCTGCTTTCGGGCTCAGAGGACCCGGAGTCTAGCGAGGACGGTACTGAGGAGATCTACCAGACCACAGACGGGAACGGTGGGAGCACAGCGGGGCTGAACCAGCCTCCGGTCTCCTCCAGCTCCAACTCAAGCCAGTCGTCCTCAGGGAACAACATTGCTCAGGAGGAAGACAAGGTGCACGGCCGGCCTGGTGGCCCTCTGGGCCCCGGAAGCTCCTCATCCAGTCCCAGAGAGCAGGCCGACTACCAGAGGTAGAGACTGACACACAGAGAGGAGAGGACAGAGGGAAAGACGGAGGGAGAGGAAACAAGATAAAGAAAAGGTCTATGATAATGAAGTGAGGAACTGGTCATGAATTGATGGAGGGTCGGGAGGCTGAAATATACTGTAAACCGCTGATACGACCAGACGGACTCTTTATAATGACAATATCAGACATCTGTGAACACCTGATGTGTGGAGTGAAATTACCTCAGCAAAAAGACTGACACAGCAGCGGTTGTGTAACTGTGAAAGAAAGTTCTCCCCCAAAAAACATTTAAATAATTCACTCGCTAACTCTCATTACCAGGTAATCTATTGCTGCTCATGCCACAAACACAAGACAAAATCTCCACGTGTCGACAACCGAAAGACACTCCAAGGCGGCGGGATTTCATCGGCTCCGGGCCAGAAATAGTTCCTGTTCCTCTTCTCTAAAGTCTGAGCACAGTCACGTAAGACATACCAACATGCTGGGTTCAATTTGCCCCGCTGAGTGACATTTATAGTCGGGATTTCCGGAGGCCTTCCCAGACCTCTACGATCCTATAAATCCTCAGGACCCGAGAACGTGGACAGACGGCACTCCACGAGCTCCATTTCATTGTGGAAAAAGGAAACGACCACCACCATCACCACAACCTGCCCTCGCCTCACCGTCACGCGCCAGAATCACTACCAGTCCTATCGAGCACTTAACTGTTCACAAAGACACTGATATTTTGTGGATGTACTCTCGCCTCCCTCTCTCTGTCTCTCCTCTCAAGGCTCACAAAACAGTGTGAGGTTTTAAAAATTGACAGCGGACAGTCTGGCAGGAGGACAGTGGACAAGAGGATGTGGCGTGGAGGGACACTCGAGGATTGTGTGCCCACGGACTCTGAACCCTTTCCTGGCAACCACTCCGCGTATGTGTGGCGAGAAAAATGTCCAGAAAGGAAGGACAGAGCGGAGATTCAGCAACCAAACAATCAGTCACTTTATGTGCGGTAGTCCACTCTTCCTCTCCTCTCTCCATCTCACTCTCTCCCCCCTTTTCCTCTCTCTAATTGGTGCCCACAGTCTTGTGTTTCACCACACCTACCCGCACTTAAACTTCACCAACCCTATTTATTGCTATCTTTATCCATGATTATTATTATCATTATTGTTATTATTGTTGTTATTATGGTTAGAATTGCTGTCATCGCGTGCTATTTTTAGTTTTTTATTTCCATGGGTTTAAATATTGGTTTTCAGAACTGGGCGGTGGTTTGGGAAACAAGAGACATTAAGAGTGCTCTGCCCTAAAAAGAAGAGGAAGAAAAGGAGCGGAGAGTGAAAGAAAATAAAAAAGAAGCAGTTACTGAGTGTTATTGGGTAAAAAAAAAAGTCCTGTCATGTTGTATTATGCCATTTTTTTATAGTTCCCAAAAATAGTAAATGAGAGAAATAGTTAAGAAAGCGAAACTGTTGCCGCAGTTGATGACAATCTACTTTTTTGAGCCATTACAGAAATGTGGCAGGTTTGTTCTTCACTTTTGATGTCTGTAAATACCCAACACGGGATAAATTGTTATTGATATACTTTTATTTTTTGCTGAGTGACTTTAAGTGTTTGAGCCAGTTTGGATTTATCAGAAGTTTTGTTTTTCTTTTCCTTTGGACAACTCAGTGAAATCGGTTCATTTTCATTGTGCCAGGCGAATTCAATCACAAGAGTATTTAAAAAAGAATTGATTTTGATTTTTTTTTTGTTTGCTTGGTGTCAGTTGTGTACAAGTATACAGTATGTTTAAACACAAAAAAAAAATATCTGAGAATGGATAGTGTCCATGTTGTTTGACTATCCCGATCGGCTGCTACACTCAGACAGATGACCTGCCTTTTAATGATTACGTCGACTCCAATCACTCCGTATGATGATATTGTGCTTTTCTGTACGACAGGAATCAGGGTTAGACTCGAATGCAGTTCCAATGAAATCTTTAGTTCATCCAGCGTTGAAGTGAATTAAAATTTGTGAATTCAAACATCGTCTTGTTTTTATTTCAATAACATTATCATGTGTTATAAGTGATACTAACATATTAATGTTAAAAAGGGTAATGTTGTCTCAGCAGGTATCTCTCTGCCCTGTCAGAAGCAGCTCTTTTCCTCGCCAGCATCTCTCTCTCCTGTCCCACCAGATTAGAACAACTGGAAGCTGCAGAATCCCAGTTTACCCAGCAGATATTGAAAACAATGAACTGTCCTGTGTGTGAGTTCACTCTGTTAATCGTCTCAAAATACAACGTAGTAAATGTCCCTAATGCAGGGCTCCAGACTGCGACCAAAATTGTGAGTGTGCGTGCGAGTTAAAAATTCACGTTGTCGCATTCATGCGAGTGAAGGACAGCACGTGATACGGGTGAACGTAGAGGCGTAGGACTTTACCAAACAATCCATTTAGCTGTGTTCAAAAAGTAAAGCAGTCTATAGCGGATTATTTTAAAAAGCAAAATGAGTACAGAGAGGAGGAGCCGGTGTGGTGCTCTTTACGTCAACACTAGAGTACACAAATTAAGATTTGATTTTTTTGTTATTGTCAACAAATCCCAGGAAAAGGCGTCCGAGTCTCTCAATACTTTCCGACTTCACTACCCCGTCTGTGGCTTTCAGCCTCGAGCCAAATTCATACTGAAGACGTACATTTTTAAAAATGGGTCCCAAATATATCTAACAGCTGGGTACTGTAGCATTTAGCAAAGGTTTACTCAAACAGGAGGAAATGCTGCATTTTGGTGGCGACTATTTTCAGCTGCAGATTTGAGTGTGTGTGCAAACCTAAAAGAAAAAACAATTTTAAACAGTTTTTCAGTTTACGGGGCAAAGTCTGTGATGAGTGAGGAGGCTTTTGTTTCCGCTGTTTTGTCAACATTAGTCACCGATTAATGAATCACATTAGAAGGCGGAGTATGAAGGCTAATTTCTTAGGCTTAACATTAACTAGCGTGTGAGGATTATAAACCGTTGTGCTGTGTTTTTAGTCAAGACAGACACATGGAGCAGTCGCCCGTCAATCAGGAACCGTTTGGCATCCCTAAAATCAACTTGAGTAAACAAGTAAAATAAAATAGCTTATCAGACAGGCTACCTCATCACCTACACAAGCTACACACTTACTTCAATTGCCTCTAAATAGTTTCAACTCTGATGAGGTGTGGCGGGGCAGAATAATCTTGGTGTTTAACCTGCCACTAGGGGTTGGGTCAAGCATTTTGTGTGTCTCTCTGTGTGTGTGTGTGTGTGTCTCACTCAGGAAACAATAGAGTCTAAGTGTTGGTGATGAGCTGGGGGGGTCAAGGTCTTTCCTGCAGAAGCGTTTTCCACTCAGCTTGTCTCCTCTGACTGAAGACAATCAGCTCACGCTGTGACCACGGTGGGATAATTATACCTGCTGAGATACACCGATGTCTGTCTTTACATACTTCCCTTCCAAAAATAGCCCGTCTGCCCGTCTCCCTGCTGCATGCTCCTGGAAGCCAGAGGTGACCCGACAAAGCAACACGAAAGAGAAATGAAAATAATTCACTCCTGAAATAGAGCAGCTGTTCATTTCATTGCTGCAGATGATATTTTCATTATCCAGCGAATAGAAACCCGACATCTATTTCTTCTTTTCAGCATGAATTCTTCTTCTCTGAGAGTTTACGTTTAGGCGTCCAAGTTAACCTTGGAATGACTCGTTTCATGATGTTCAAAGGCTTCCAGACTATTTCAGAGCGCCTTGTCTTTTGAACAATGTTGTGCATTGTGTATAAACTTGAATAGGGCTTGGCTTGAGGGAGGACGAGAGGGGGGTGCAGGCTGGGCCGAGTCAACTACGTGGCCACAGGAACCAAATATTGCTTCATGTGTACATGTATGCAATCAAAGAAAACCAGGGATGGAAAAAAAATACTGCCCAAGAGGCTGTCTCGGGTGGAATTTACTGGAAATTGTGGATGACAATGCTGCCTCCTGTGTTTATATAGTGAAAGAATACAATTTAAAAGCACTATTATCAAAAACGGGTGTTCAAGGAAATTAAAAAAGAAACTTTGAAAAGGCATTGCCTGGCTAACTGATTCAAACTAATCAGCCTGTAAGGGAGAATATTATGCAAGATAAAGCTAATAAGTGGCCAACAACTCACTCTGAATGGTAATTCTATGCAAACCTGCCAATTCCTCTGCAAGCAAACTGGACTGAAAATCGTGTTACTAAGAAGGCCTCTATGGATGCTCCAGGAAATTAAAAAACTGTCGCCTGGCCTCCTCAAAACTGATAAACACAGAGATGCACATTTTTCTTTTAATGCTCCAAATTCATCAGTTTAAAAAACCGCAAACAATTTGTATGCAAAATACGGCTTTTAAAAGGAACAACAACTTCATCTGAATGGAAATGCTTTTCTCACCCGCATAATCTTTTACCCGCAAACCGAACTGAATGTTCTGATAAAGACGTTATTTCCTCACAGTGATGACATTTCTTCCAGTAATAATATTTGTGGCGGTTACTAAAATGCATATTACATCTATAAATGTGTTTGTGAACGAGATTACGGCAATATCAGAATAGAGGTGTTCAGTGCATGTGCGGACAAAGTGAACTGACTACTCGCTGACAAAGTACTCAGATCTTTAATTTAAGTAAAAGTAGCAGTACCATAGTGTAAAAATACGCTGTTACAAGTAAAAGTCCCGCATTCAAAATTCTACTTAAGTACAAAAGCTTTAAGCGTCAATATATACTTGCAGTTACAAAAGTAAAAGTACTCATTTTGCAGAATGGTCTCATTAAGAATTATTTATTATAATAATATGAATGTATTTATTGATTATATTGTCTATTGTTAATCAGAATCTGCAAAGAAACTTAAGTTATTTATATAAATATGTCCAACTTAAATGCAGTACAAGTATAAAGTAGTAGGAAATGGAAATGCTCCAGTAAAATACCTCAAATTGTACTTAAGTACAGTAATTGATTGAATGTACTTAGTTACTTTCCACCACTTGGTCACAGTGTGTTACCTCCTTGTTAAAAGCTTATTAAAAAGACCCTGAATGCCACAGAAACGATTACAATCTGTTAAACTGTCATAAATATTAGGCTGCAGAGTTATTTATTATTATACTTATATCCTGCGCTTGTAGTTTTGTACTGAATTGAACGTTACATCTTGAACTAGCAACAGACTGAACTGAAGACAGTCGGTGATGCGTTCACTTACTGTACTGAAGTACCTCTAAACAGTGATGCGTTCACTTGTCATGGATGTATTATTGCTTAGCTTAGGGGAAAGAAAGTGATTAAAATAGGCCGGCGACTACGAATCTTCGAGCTGAACGAAGTGATTTGAATCACCAAAGTGATTTCCATCTCTATATAATAATACTTTCTTCCATTTCACTCCTCCTTTCTCACCACCGCCCTGCTGTACACCCCCATTACACTCCGACACACAGCCGCTCTGCTCTGCAGTTTTGTGGTAAGCACCTCTGGTTTTCATTCAGTACCACCCGTCCCCTTCTACTTCCACCTCATCCCTAAATCTCCTAATTCAACTCATTATTCGCTCAATTGGTGGGCTTTAACCCCTCCTGCCTCGGGTCCTATAGAGCTGGTAGTCATTAGCAGACGGGATTTGTGACGGAGCGGAGCAAGGGGGTAGCAGGCCCAAACTCTCTCTCTCTCTCTCTCCCGCTCACACACACACACACATATATTCAGTGTCATAAAGCCCCTGAAGAGCCTGCGGGGTGTCGCTGCAGTTAAACACATATCAGCCTCCCAGTGTTAAACAGCGGGTCCGTCAGAAGTTGGATGGGAGTCAGGTCTGCTTGGTTAGACGCGGCAAGACCACCCAGAGGTCTGTGGTTCTCAGAGATGCTAGCTGCAGTCTGTGAGCGCTCGGCTGATGTGAGCTGAGCATCCGTCTGGGTGATGGTTTCTGGGAAGTCTCTGGGGACCGCTAATTTGACCTCCATTTGAAAGGATTTTTTTATTTTTTTTGTATTTTGAAGGCAAATGAAGCTTATCACTTCTGCCAATAGACAAAACAAGCCTCTAACAGTGTGGATGCTCTACAGTTTCATCTAGATCACAACGCAGCAGACAGTAAATCCATCTTAACTTAGGTTACACATTTCTATATTCACTATTTTTTGGGGAAAAATCTTGAGGTAAATCCAGAGTAAATGTTACAGTAACTGGTGAAACAAGTCCTCCAAATGATACAACAAAGTCATTGCCAATGACTATTTTTATGACTTAATTTTTCGACATACTATACTATGATCTTTTTTCATGAACTTTTTCGACATACTATTTCAGACATTTTTTTCCATGAAATTTTTCGATATACTATACTATATTTTTTTATCATGACATTTTTTGACATACTATACTATGAATTTTTCATGAAATTTTCCAACTTACTATACTATGACCTTTTATCATAACATTTTTCGCCAATCAATAATATTACCTTTTTTTCATGACATTTTTTGACATACTTTACTCCGACTTTTATGACTTTTTTTGCCATATTATACCATGACTATTTTTCCATGAAATTTTTCGACATACTATACTATGAATTTTTTTCATGAACTTTTTCGACATGCTATACTATGACTTTTTTCATAAAATATTTCGACATACTATAACAATGTTTTTTCATGAAATTTTTCTACGTACTATACTCCGACTTTTATGACATTTTTCGACATACTATACTTTTTGCCATATCATCAGTTCTTTGCCATAATACACTGTAACATTATGAAATACTATAGTATGACATTTTTATGGCATATTATACAATGACTTTTTCATGATATTTTTTTGACATACTATACTATTGACAAAAATTTAATGACATACTATCATATGAATTGTGTTATGACATACTATGCTATGAATTTTTTGACATAT
Source organism: Sebastes fasciatus (assembly GCF_043250625.1). Taxonomy (NCBI): domain Eukaryota; kingdom Metazoa; phylum Chordata; class Actinopteri; order Perciformes; family Sebastidae; genus Sebastes; species Sebastes fasciatus. Next base: position 27,379,074 of record NC_133808.1, on the reverse strand, counting down.
TATACATATTTTAGAGCCATAATTCCTACAGCTTCTAGAGGTCTATGTGACTTGAACGTAAACATGGGCCAGCATTTGACAGATGCTTTTATTTGGGAGGGTATCAACTCTATATAAAGCGTGTGAAAGTGGGATGTTGGAAGTGTGCGTTTCCACTCTGAGAATGAAACCAAATTGTAATTTTTTGGTTGAGGTTTTTGGCCCGTGCTTCTGTTTGCGTGTTTGTATGAGGGAGAGAGAGATTGACAGGTGTCTCGGTACCCATGGCCCCTCAGACAGCTGTGAGGGCACCACTGCAGGGTATTAGGCCTGATAGATGGATGATTAGAGAACATTAGAGGTGAAGGGGGGTGAGGGGGCACAGCTGTTGCTGCTAACTATTATTACCCACAATGCAGCATCAGAGCGGAGGCTCTCTGCGGTGTGGGCTCACACACCTGTGGCCTCCCGCTGTGTGACTACACTCTCAGTGAGTCTGTGTAGGTCAAAACATACATATTGCCTGATATTCAAGCATGAACAAGGCAAGTATTCACATTCTATGACAGACCACAGAATCTCAGAAGTTAACACAATGATTTCTGTGCCTTTACCCCATGAAACGTTTTGTCAGAGTTCACCGCACGCAACCCAATATTGTCTTGTTTGCTGGAATAAGAAATGGAGGCAAGAGGTGCAGATGTGAGAAGAGTAAAGGAGAACGCTTTGAGTTTTCAAGGAGCAATGGCCCATGGGAGTTTTGCCATGGAGCTGCAGAGTGGCGTGGCAGCTGTTGGGCTCGTGGCGTGGCAGCGCTGTACGTCAATGCTAATGCACCGAAGAAACAGAAGGCAGTGGTGGTAGTCACTCGAGAGGCAACATGGAAACAAACAGTAAACAACAGCAGACATTCAATTAGCCAAATGTTACGGCAAGATTAACAACTGCATGACAGGACAGAGCCTTTCATGGGATCCTTGGCGAACTTGGATTGTGACATTTCAAGTTGATCAAGAATACTTTCAGATGTTGCTTTGGGAGACGGAGCGACTGGAAACCGCAGTTGTGTTTTGTTTGATTGGACATGTGTGTTTGAGAGAGCGAATTAATTCTCTATGAAGCACAGACTACAGAAGACCGAAACATGTCCGTTTCATCTGCAAAATGTTTGCATGCTGTGTGAATTAAAAATGGCGTGGGTCACATGGGGTCAGATTTGTCTCATCCAATCTGGGTCTTTGTCAGGCGAGATCTTCAATACGAGAAGGCAAACAGCTGCTGTGATTAAAAATAAATCGCACTCAGCATTTCTCTAAACCCTGGAATAACTAATCTGGACTGGGTCATGAAATATACATGAGGGCAAATGTAATGATTTCATCCATCAAAGGATTTACTCAAACACTTTTAACCAAAGTCTTGGATACAGACACACATAGAGAGAGAGAGGATTGTTCCACCACGGCAGCATCCAAGCAATGATGAAGATAATATTAGTTTAAGGAGTCACCTGGGGAAGAAGTCACTGAGTTTGTTTGGATTGTTTGGTTTTACCAGCGTAAATAAACTTAATCAGATCTTACATTTGGCTGTATTATGGAAGTAGCTGAACTATGTGTATTCATTTATTAAATCACAGTGGTTCATCGTGGTTTCCTAAACATTTTCATATGAAAGACCCTGACAGAGACTCATCAGCTAAGCTTCGTCAAACGGAGCCTGGAGGTCCTGAGCACCATCTTCTGCCCTAATGAGGGTGGTTTAGTTCAAGTAAAAGAAAACTCACCATTAAAAGGTCATAACTGATTAAATCGTTCGTAGGATTTGTCACGCAGCAGTGAACGGATCTGATTGTTCAGTTCAGACAGAAGAACATCAGTGGGCATAAGATCAGCCTTTGGTTCCCCCCGGGCACGGCTCAGTCTCCCTCGGGCTGTCACGGTGGGTGCGGTGGAGGTCCGACTCCCTGGGTGAGCAGAGGCAGGTGTGTGTAGGACAGCGCAGCCCGGGGCCGTCCCTGGGTGCCGGCCTCCACCTTGCCCAGCACTGATGCTTCCTGACAGAGAAGCTGGAACAACTGCTGGAATGAGGCAGTGATGAGAATAGCAAAGCAGAGCTGGTGAGCAGAGACTGTTCCTAATGAACAAACCTCAGTCAAAGTCAAAGTCAGAAAGCTCTACAAGCCCACTGCACACTACCTGCTCAGCACCAAACAACAGTTACCAACTAGCTGGTGGTCAAAGTGGAGCATTTAGCAGCTAAAGAGACAGCTATTCCCCTCAGGAGTCAGCGTTCGGTTGTACTTAGCTCCACCCTCTCGTGTCACTTCTGGTTCCAAAAAGATGGCGATGGCCAAAAACCAAGATGATGACGGCCAAATTGCCGAACTCGTGGCTTCAAAATTGTAGCAATGTACCAATGGGTGACGTCACGATGACTAGAATAAACTCGGCTTGACGGCTACAGCGTGGTTTGGTCAGAAGTTGGAGCTATAGGCTACGCATGGCTGTAATCCGCCAGTAAAAAAGAGTAGAGGTTGTGACCCGGAAACAAAACAAGTCGGCTTGGCCATACGACTAACCATCTACGAGACAAAAATGGAGGAGAGGTCTTCAGGAATTTGTTTCAATTGGGCAAGTTTAGATTGCTCTTTCATGTCAGCTAGTATTGGATGTCCGGAGACGAAGACAAGCATTCACACGTTATTGGATCTATCTGAGATGACGCCTACAGTGGAAACAGCTGATCAGTCATGCAAGTTAAATGTTCGTTACGTCAGAATTTATTGGTCAAAGGTGTTTCCATAAAACTTTTTTTCCGCAATTGAGGAAGTTTTATTGAATTTTGCTTTTTCCATTCAGCTTTTCTAATGTGATACTTCAAAATGTTAATAAAAATATGTGAATGTAAACACGGCTTGTGATTCTGTCCCACCTTTTCCTGCACTGGAAACCAATAAACACATTTATCAAGAAAGGGATTATTAAAGTAACTAAACTAATAAATTAGATTAAAATAAATGATTCAATAAATTAATTAAAATTAGATAAAACACCAGAGGATAAGTGTCCATTTGTCACTGTCCTGTATGATACTTACTGTTGTAACATTAAAAATGTCTCCGTTCTTTCAAGTGTCCCCGTAAGCTAAAAACTAAACTAAACTAACTATTTACACCTGTTCTTTTCCTATTGTGACATGTCAAATATCTTCCAATGAAAAGGCGAACCAGCAGGTGAAATGAATATTATTATTGCAAAAAGTAAACCTTTCAGTATCCTGTGAAGCTCCTGAGTCACTTATTCAACTTGTAGTGGTCTTGATTGTTTACACCTCATCTCATACCGGTCCTTATAATTTCACGTCTTTACATTAAGTGCCCAAAACATGACGGGCAGCAGCGGCGCTGTCAGTCAGTAACTTCTCCTTTCAGCATTTGCGACTGTTGGTGGTGAATTCTCAATTAGGCATTAACTGCATCAGTAGCCTATTGAGCAGCATGTCCTGGTTGAATGGACATCTGTCACTTATTCTCTCTCTGTCTGTTTGTCTTAATACATCCAAACGATCATTCTGTAGATTGGCAGAATGTCAATGTCCCTCCACCTCTGCTTTCCTGCTATTCATTCAGAACAAAGATAAACAAGAGTCATTCAAATATTTACTACTGTGAAAATAAGTAATGAGTGCAGTGTGTGCACGCGAATATGCGTGTGTGGTAAATATGTGTCTGCATATTTGTGTGTTAATAAATGAAGATGGAGATGAGCATGCACCTTCTACAGAACATTGCATGCATTTTCCTCCCCTAGAAATCAGCATTCAGATCTTATCACATATTTTACAGAAGAAACACACACGCACACATTAACCTGGGCACACAATGTATTCAATATTCATCACCACAAGCTGTCACATAATGGGCTCCTTCTGTTGAAATAGTTAAACAGCTGACAGAGCAACATACACACACACACACACACACACACACACACACACACACACAGACACCGAGACACACCTCTGCAATGGGGAAAATGACAAAATGAGAAGAGACCGAGATACAAGCGAAAAGAAGTGACTAGAATAAGAGAGAAGAAGCTTGTACTGATTAAATAACAAGTGTATGTAGCATGCTGGCATCTGCTAATTAGCAATAAACACAAAGTACAGTTGAGGCTGATGGGAATGTCTTTAGATTTGCAGGTATTTGGTCAAACTGTTCTCATCCCAACTCGTCACTTTGGCGTCACTTTCTAACGCACTGGGTAGCCCACCGCGTCAAACTATGATGCTCCACTACGGTCACAGTAAACACGTGGTTAATGTTGTGAATTCAAACAGAAACACTTGCTTAGGTGTAGGCAACAAAACCACTTAGTTATATTCAGGAAAAAAATTCATGGTTGGGCTTAAAATGACTATGTTTGTACAGTGAAAGTGAAACTTAATGTTGTGAACACAAAGACCAACAACAATGGCTGTCAAAGTTAACGTGATTATAATGCATTAACGCAGCTTGCGATTTTTAGGTTGTAGCAGGCTCAGCGTTAAAGCTAGAGTGAAGATACAGGTATCATATGAAACTAAAAAACCTAAAGAATCCATTGGTATCAACCATGTCATGCTAGCTTGTCACCAAGGACGTTAAATAATGCTTCCAACTTACGCTACATTTTGGAGAAGAAAAACTGGCATGGCCATTTTCAAAGGGATCCCTTGACCTCTGACCTCAAGATATGTGAATGAAAATGGGTTCTATGGGTACCAACGAGTCTCCCCTTTACAGACATGCCCACTTTATGATAATCACATGCAGTTTGGGGGCAAGTCATAGTCAAGTCAGCACACTGACACACTGACAGCTGTTGTTGCCTGTTGGGCTGCAGTTTGCCATGTTATGATTTGAGCATATTTTTGTATGCTAAATGCAGTACCTGTGAGGGTTTCTGGACAATATCTGTCATTATTTTGTGTTGGTAATCAATTTCCAATAATAAATATATACATACATTTGCGTAAAGCAGCATATTGGCCCACTCCCATGTCGATAAGAGTATTAAATACTTGACAAATCCTTCTTCACTCTGTATCAACAGTAGACGCTGCAGAAGTTTGGTTTTGTGTACGTGTTCTCCCTCAGGTCTCACCTCTTCATAAGAAAGGTGTATTAGCTCACCTGCTCGGTAACAATACCCGTCATCTCTCCACTGTCACGCTAAATTAGCCTTCATTGGGCGCGTACACACACAAACACGCACATACACAGAGAGACGATACCAGTGATTGGGTGATGACGGCGGCGATATGACTGCACCTCCGTCTGCTAGGTAACGATGCCTGTCTGTTGATGCCAGTGTGGATAACATTCACAGCTCCGCACAGAAGTCTTTCATCCACTCTCCTTTGGAGCAGGACACAAACAAACACACATGTTTGTGTGTTTTACAATGTTGACCTTTATCTCATTTTAGTGGGATTACCAGGATGATACAGACCCAGAAATAAAAACCAAAAGATGCTCTGTTGAGTCCTCTTCACTGTGAGAAGCTTCCAAAGGCTGCATATTTGAAACAATGCCCCTTTTTTGTTTGACTTTTGAGCAGCATACGTATGTGAGTGAGTCATTGTGTCACACAGCAGGCCTGTTTGAGCGGGCCGCCCCACCGGAGACCTGGAAAAGACTGCAGACTGGAAGGCCAGATGATATCATGGCTAGCTGGAGTGACGTGTTGTGATCGGCGACTGCTGGAACTCAGCCACATGTGACACTGGATACGAGCTGAAGGTGAAGGGGTGAAATAAATGAGGGCTGACTAAGAGAAATAGAGCACTGATGTGTTTTTTATTATTTCCCAAATTTATCCTGGCCTCATTACATGCCAACATACTCAAGCCTTCACCTCGACAGCAGTAACTAAGTACAGTTATTCAACAAAAGTTGAACTTAAGGATGGAATAATTACGTTTGATCGTACCATTTGCTTATAATACTTCTATATTTTTAATTAAGTTACTGTGAGATACTTTTAACTGGTTATGGAACAGTCTCAATACTGATCATACATCATACTGATGCCTCTATACGACCTACATAAATAAACAAGATCATCAGCGAGAAGATTAGCGATTTCTATAGTTATTCTTAATGCTTGTCATCGGTGCCACCGGGTCCGAGTCCGCGCAAAATCTGACGAAATCATGCAGGTTCACCAGAAACTCCTTCAGCTCAGACTTGAGCGGGGACTCCGGCAGCGACCTGCCCGCGCTGCCGCCTTTCACCTGCAGTCGGAGCTCTGGCGGGATTTGGAGAGCTCTGCGGCCGCCTGAATTTTGTGGCCCGCTAAAGGGAAGGGATGCACGGGAGAACCAGAACCAGGACTGAGGGGTGGAGACTGTCAGACCCTGCTGCAGTAAAATGAGGTTTTCTAAAAGGGGCTCCGGTGCTCAGAAACACTACCGCCTTTGTCCACAGGGGTCGCCAAAATGAACACAATTAAAGTTCCTCGTAGTAGCTTTAAGTAAAAATTTGAATGCAGGACTTTTATTAGTAATGGAGTATGTTTAAATTGTTGAACTGGTACTTTTACTTAAGTAAAAGTCTGAGTACGTCTCCCACCACTGCTCACCAGGTCACTGCAGGTCAGCCGTTTTGGTCACTAATGGGTGAGTTTGAAGGCTGGTGAGTAAACCAACCGAGGAAGTCCTAATTACACCTCCACACTTATTTCTTACCGTTCTCTTTTACCTGCTCTATCTCCTCGCTCCTTCATTATTTTCCTCTCCTCTTCCTGATTTTCTCCTTCCCTTACTCCTCCCTCCTCCCTCCCTCTTTCCTTTAACTAGGCCGTGCCAGTCAGTGGGATCAGGCCCGGGCCTCCTAGCCTCGCCTCCCAGACAACTGCAAACAATTAGGGAAATTAGTGGCTCCAGCATCACCATCAGGAGGCCTGCTTGTTTATAATTTAATCGGGGCGCATGTCAAAACAGTCAGGGCTTGAGAGAAACAAGATGCGTCGGCGAGATGAAATTCAAACTGCCAGCCAGCTCAAAATATTAGGACTGTTTGTTTAATAGCGTGCGACCAACTGGGTAAGAGTAAAATGTAGAGGGCGGCAGGAGGAGGGAGGAGAGAGAAAGACGCAGGAGAAGGAAAACACTAATGAAGAAACGAGGAAAGAAAACAGCATGGGGAAAAAAATGAAGATGTATTAATTTTTTTTTTAATCCATTCCACATTTCGTGAGTTAATGCATTTTGTGTTTTCGGCTTCTCTTTCTCTCTCTCTCTCTGCCCCCCCACTCCCCTCCGTCTTTCACTTAGCAGTGCTCTGGGAATTTCAAACGCTTGGATCTGTGCCGCCTTTCAAATTCATTATAAAAGCTTTTTGCTAACTAAATAGAGAGAGAGAGAGAAAAAAAAACCTGCCACATTCATCTCTTAGCCCCCGTTCTCCCTCCCCGCTGCCCCCTGACAATATATAAATAAACTAGAGTGACCTGATTGAGATGTAAAAGGCAGGGAGTTAGCACTGGGACCCATACATTACTTCCCAACATTAACAGTAGTCTACTCAGCCGACACATGGTGGTGGGAGTATGGCCCCTGGGCAAATGGTGAGGTTAGAACTAATGCCCCCCTCCTTTAACCACTCGCCTGTGCCCACACCCTTGGAAAGTATGGGCTACGGTTGGCAGCGTGATGATACCGCCACTAAACTGACATATTTCACATAGACGCTCCCGGATTGTGGTGTCCGTTAATGTAAAGAGTTATCATATTCAGACCACTTTTTTTCCTCCTGTGTTTACCCAAAAAAGAAAAACACTGAAGTGATGATTTGCAAAGACTCTTGAAGCAAATCCAAATCTAGAAATATAAAGGTCTGTCAAATCAATCACAGCATTTTATCTTCTGTGCTCTACAGTTTGGAGTAAACCGTGCACCACAATGGAAACTTAAAGGGGAACTACGCCCATTTTCAAAATTCATACATGTTATTCCTACGGTCTGACAGTCCAAATATATTAGTAAACATAATCAATTCTCTCCCAAATCCCAAAACTAGAGTGCTAAAACTCAAACTTGTGATGTCATAGGATCAGTGTTTATGTTTTTACCTATATTGCTAAGAAGTGAAAGTCAATTGTTAGTTCCATTGCAACACCAGCGCCATTTTGGACTGAAAGCGACTACCGGGTGCCAGTAAAACGTCCGCCTACAAAGTGCTGCGCGCATATAAAGATTTCTACTGAAAACTACTTGCTGACTGCTAATGTTCCTCGCGTTAAACAGCAGTCCACTTCTGTGTTGTGGTACAGTCGGCTTTAACACGTAATGTGAACCGTAACATGAACCGTACTCAAGACCACCTACTCAAGTGGACTCGAGTACGGATGGACGAACCGTGCCCCAGTACAGTACGGAGACTTTGGGGTCAAGTGTGCTCGGATCCAGGCCCGGGTCCTTGATGTGAAAACACCCTAACAGAATATTCTCCTTCAATCCTTATTTGTTGGCGTTTAGCCTTTGAAAAAAAACATTTTTATTTGCAGTAAAAAAAACATATGACGACAGACATTCAAAGCTTCATTTAGTGGCTTTGCCTGAGCCACTTTGTTGTCCATTAATTCCCAAATAGTGAATGAACTTTAGTCTTGAAATTAAACAACCCGGTTTCACAGGAAGGCGTATAAATACCACGACATTACGACGACAATCTGTGGAGACGCATTTTAGGCTTTTCACGTGTCATTTGTACGCCACGCAACAAAACTACTGTAAACATCTGCAGTTTGATTTTAGCCAACTTAGTTAGGTTTCGGAAAAAGTCACGGTTGGGTTTAAAATAAGTATGTAAACTAAGTAAAATACGTAAGTAACGATGTAGCATAAGTACGGAAAACACGTCACATACATCACTAAAAAATGTGACAAACGTCCCTTACGTAACAAAACAAAACACCGGTCTCCTGGTTGAAAGTCCTGTTTGTTGGACCCATCTCCACACCCATAAGCAGACTCTCGCTTTTTATTCAACATCACTAGCTCTGACCATAGCATATTTACGCGGATGTCTTTACATTGCAGTCAGTACAGACTACATGGAGTACAAATGTCACGTCAAAAGCAAGAAAGGTGCACATTATCATGGCATTTATATGTATTTTTCTACAAACAGGCGACATTAAAAGCACATCATTCACTCTCTAAGAAAATCCTAATATGACGAGCGGACAGTGAGCCGAGTATAGATGGAGGGTGAAGGGTGAGGCTGATAGAGCCCCGACGATGATGGTCTCAGCGGAGCATCATTAAGCTGATGAGAATCACAACAAGGCAGTAATTGGTGATAAGCTGATGCATGGTGAAAGTGATCCAGAGCCAGGGATCATGATAGCACGAATACACACTGTGACAGACAACCCAGCGAGCAGACTGCGAGGCTGGCAGACATGCAGGGTCCTGGTCAAAGAGCATTATTTAGAGTACATGACTGCATGCAGCGCGGCACCAAACGGCTTTCATTACGCCGGTCTGCTAGCCCGCTAATGCCTGTTCCCCCAGCTACCTTGGCCGACCAGTCAGACAGACACACAGGCCCTGACCATCAGCCGCCAGTCCACGCAATCAGCCGCCTGCTATCAGCTCTCTAATTGGATCAGTGGCACGAATGTGATTACAGCAGGCGTATTTATTTACATAATAATTATTACCGCCCTCCCCAGAGGAGCCAGGGGAGAACGCCAGGGTCTGGGGAGAGATGAAGGGTGGGATAGAGAGGGGGGGGAGGTGGACAGTGGAAACAGCAGGAAGGGTGAAGAGTCTTCCTGTTGAAAAAGACAGAGGAGCAGATTCAGAAGAGACACAAAAATATGTGCAACACCACAAAAGGTGAGGGACTCTGTGTGCTTCTTAGACAAAGAGATATGTCATGGACATGAATTTGCATTTTTAGCTTCAAAGTGAAAGTTATAAAGAAAAAGAGAGCAAAGAAGACACAGTAAGTGGAGACTCCTGGATGTTATCAGAGTGTGAGCTAACGTCAGAGGTTCTGTTTTGCTCTTGGATTTGGGAAAATTTACGCTCCAGCAACCTGACACCAAATGTATTATCCCAGAGAACTTACACATTAGTTAGTCCCCATCCTGAAAGCATTTTCCTCTTGTAACATTAACCCTTACATACTGCTGGGGTCAAATTTGACAGCAGTCAAAACACCCTATATGCCATTCTTTTAGCAGGACGTTTGATGACTTTTTAATGTTGCATTAATAGTTATAGTTAGATTAGTTATGAGGATTTGTTTATGATATAGCAGTGTGGACAGTGTTTGATGGTTGTAATGGTTATACATTGTTATATAATAAACAGTTCCACAATGTTCTTGCCATTTTAATTTTCAATAAAATGTATTTAAATCATTATGGCTGTTATGTTTTCATGTTATAGGTAAAACAGGACATGATATTGTGTGATAATAGATGTGTTTTCTGCATAAACGAGTGGTGCAAAACCTAAAAAATACACTCTACCTGCTCTCTGAAACATTAATTAAAGAATTTATCACCCATGTATTAATGTCACACAGAATATTTACACATTTTAAATAGATCTATGGTTCAAACAAGAAGCAAAGTCCCCCTCCCCTTCTGAAAAAAATTGATGGTACGATAGTTATAATGGCGAGAGACAAATGAATCATGTATAGGATGTTTGTCAATTTAAAATATAATTTTGCAAGTCAAGAAAGTCGCAGTTTGTCGTAAAACCGTTGAAGTTTAAGACTATGAAAATACACAGTTAGAAAGACTACACACCCAAAAGTCGCCTAAGTGACGTCCCTCTCGCTGAAGCTACGATGCCTGTGTGTTTCTGACAGCCGGTAAAATCGCCGGTCATTGTCTAGAAATGAGAAGCTGTTTTGTCTGAAATCAAGTACCCATTGTACTTTATCCCATTATTCCAAATTCAGAGGGGTAAATGTGCCGACATCGTTATTCTAAACTGTGTATGTGCAATGCTAGAATGGAGTAGCAGTAACTAAGGGCTTAGCAAACGTTCAATTGTTGTTTTATGAACAAACAGCCTTTCTGTGTTGGAACCGACTGTGCGGTCTGAATTTGGGCTAACCAGATTAGCATGCAGGTAAGGAGAAAACGTAACCAGGTTAGCCATTAGCATGCTGATGGCAGGGACCTGAGTTATTGCAGTGTCTGTTATCCCCTGTCTGGGGATGCAGTTTGGCGTAGCGCCTGTATGAACTCCCCTTCTTCATACTAACATTCAGTGTGCAAAATGACGTCCACTGCACAAACTCACAGATTAATTCGCTCTCGTAATTTCACAGAGTGGGAGCGGGCTTTCCGCCTCCACAACATGGATTTCCCATTTTGCCAATGGCTCGTGACGCGATACGTCTTTACAGTTTGTACAAAATGTAGATAAATTCTGCCCCCCTGAGAATCTTTCTCCAAACTCAATATAAATACAGCTCTCTATTTCAATAACAGAGGCAGACAGACAGACAGAGAGACGGAGTGAGACAGACAGAGAGGGATGGAGGGACTCTGGGGACACAGTTGCGTTTACGTTCGCTGCCATTGAAGTTGTCCAAAGCCTGGCTTTGCTTGCCGCTTAATGGCGCTTAATCACAGAGCTCCTAAAATAGGCCATTATATCAGCACTGAGCTCTAGAATTACACCGAGCCCTCAGGGCCAGAACAACAGAGCTTTTGTTAATAAGCAGCCATTAATCAGATCCATTACGGAAGCCATTGGTCCAACGGGCGGCACCGCGGTTGATAAATACCTCAAGAATAGAAAACAATTTACTCACCTAGTCTAAACCGCACTTGATGTGTGTGTGTGTGTGTGTTGCTGTGTGTGTGTGTGTGTGTGTTAACAGAGAGGCTGGGTGGGACAGGAACCACGCAGGCTGACTAAAGACACCCAGAGGACTGCTAGCAGAGCCGCCGTGGTGTAAATATTCCTCGGTGAGTTGAAGATGGAGATTAATACTGCATACTGATTATTACTAGGGCTGGGAGGATACACTTATCTCCTCATTCAATACTGTCACGATACTTGAGTGCCGATTCAATATGTATTGTGATTTTAAAGTATTGCGATTCGATACTGCAATTTATTGTGAATTTTGTTAACTTTTTTAACACTAGACTTTGGGACAAGTTAAATCTTACACTTCTAGGGACTTTTACTTTGGAAAAATGTTTGATTTTCATCATCTATGTAGTCAGAGATGTCCTGAAGTCAAATATTATCAGTCATTGTCAGGGATTATTTTTTTTTTTCCAGCAACCCAAAAATCAAAGAATAAAGACATTTCCCTCACAAATTAGTGGTACTTTCTTTTTAATTTATAATGGACATGTAATGTTTTATACTTCTGGGGAATATAATCCATCAATCCTATTTCTATATATGTATTCTGTATATACAGTTCCTTTTGTTGACACCTTATTTTGAAACCGGATTTAGTCACATCTGTATACTTCCTCTAACTTCTCCAAGGTCGTCTCCAGCTCTCCGTCAGCTCCGTTCTCTTTACACATCCATGGTCCATCGGGGCCGTTTGAATGCATTTAACATAAATGTCAATGTATGGGTGCTCTACAGTTGTAGCATTGGACGATTTGACCACGGGGATGAGAGTGACGGCAGGCTTTACCGCACGTTACCGCAATACGATAACGTTTCCTGTCCATGACAGAGTTAGCATGCAGCTTTAGCCGTGATGTCTAGCTCTGCTTTTCCTGGTAATGTGTGAAACCCAAAGTGTTTCCATACTTTACTGGATGTGTTGTGTTTACCACTTTGGATTTAAAATGTGAGGGTGCAGGTCGTATCCACGCACAACCTCCGCCGTTTTCTGCTCTGTCGTTTCGGCTCACTGTGGCCAACTGCGGTTGACTGATACGGCTCGCTGTCACCACAAAGGCTCCTCTGGGGGCAAACGCCGTCCATGCTAATGGGGGTTAATCGAATATATGGCAACACTGCTCTCACTTACAGCCACTGAGACCGTAAGTTATTGATCTGCTCTTTTCAATACTTGTAATTAACTGACCGCTAACACAACCGTAAAGCTGACAGACTATCAAAGCCTCTAATTGAAACGCACGTCGACTGCAGCAATAATATTGAAGGATACACGATTTTTATTGTCACAAACTTTTCACAAATCATTTTCTTTGTGGCTCATTTGAAGCATCGTATGTATGCACTACCAGTCAAGTCTCTCTACTCATTACTGCCACTCCTGTTAATCAGTTGTGTCCTTTCCATCAATCTCACCCTCCTTCTCCGTCTCACCCCCTCCTCCCCCTCCACCCCCTCCTCCCCCGACGTCTCCCCACCCTATCCGTCTCTCTCCAGTCAGCCAGAGACAGACGCAGGCCTCTTCATAGCAGATAAAGCCGCTAATTTCATTAATTATGAACCAATATGTTACAGTGTATGTGTGCGTGTTTGCGTCTGGAGCAATGGGGGGGATTTGAGGGTCCCTTGAACTGGCATCTGGTCCACTCTGGCATCCAGGGAACAAGGGAATAGAAAGGAAGATGGGAGAGACGGCAGCAGAAGGAGAGGGAAGAGAAAATTAGAGAGAGAGGAAACGGCACTACAAGAGGAAAGGATTAGGGTAATCTGGAAAAGGACACGACAGGCCAATCCTGTAGAGAAAGACAGAAGGGAAGAGAAAGTGACAGAATTAATGAGACACACTCGGACTTCACTGTAGAGACACTAATATGTGGTCAGATCAGCAGCAAGTGACTGATTACCCAACTCATATATACAGTACTGCAAGGTTGTCAGTGTGGTATGACTTTTATGGTCTGCTTCTTCAGTTTTTATGAGATTTCATTGCTGCACGTGGAACAGCTGCTGTACGAACATCTGTATAGTAGGGGTGGGAAATTATTTTTTCCTATGTATCGCAATTATTTATTTTTTACGATTTTGAAATAGATTTTTTAATGCCAGAATCTGTATATTTGCCTCATTTGAGTCTATACAGAGGTAGAAGGAAGTTACCCCTTTCATTGTTGTAGTCTGAGTAACGTGACGTCATATCTGTTCCGGATCCGTCACCAAAAAAAAACCAAGCCGGCTGTAGTGAGCGGAAACGACAAAGCAGAAAACGGCGGAGGGTCTGCATGGATAAGACCTGCACTCACATGTTAAATCCAAAGTGATAAACACTACACATACAGTAAAGTATGGAAAACACTTTTGGTTTCACAGATTACCAGGAAAAGCAGAGCTAGACATCACGGCTAAAGCTGCATGCTAACTCTGTCATGGACAGGAAACGTTATCGTATTGCGGTATCGTGCGGTCAAGCCAGCTGTCACTCTCATCTCCGTGGTCAAATCGTCCGACGCTACAACTGTAGAGCACCCATATACTGACATTTATGTTAAATGCATTCAAACGGCCCCGATGGAGCTGACCATGGATGTATAAAGAGAACAGCGCTGACGGGAGAGCTAGAGACGACCTTGGAGAAGTTAGAGGAAGTATACAGATGTGACTACGTCCGGTTTCAAAATAAGGTGTTAACAAAAGGAAATGTATATACAGAATACATATATGGAAATAAGATTGATGGATTATATTCACCAGAAGTATAAAACATTACATGTCCCCTATAAAGTAAAGAAAATACCACTAATTTGTGAGGGAAATGTATTAATAAATAATGTCCGACAATGACTGACGCAAAAAAGAAAAACAAAATACATTTTAATATTGAGTTGAAATCACAATACATCGAATCGGCACCCAAGTATTGTGATAGTATCCAATCGGGAGATAGGTGTCTTGTCCCAGCCCTACATAAAATATGTTGGTTTTTTTTCTTTAAGCCACTTAACAGGATGTTTAGGGGTTAAATGGATCTTCCAAATCACCAACCTATAGTAAAAAAGTATCAACCTTTTCATGTACATATCAATAAAATCACCAAATCCAAACCAGACTCTGATAACAGACTTGTCACACTGGTTTGTGAGACTAAACCAAAGCAAGACTGACCCTTTAATCATCCTTATCATTACAGCCCACTCACACTCGACTTGCAGGGTCACTAAATGCTCGTATTGTGTGATAACCTTGCCTGTGAGCCGCTCTGCGTTTGTGAACGTTCGTGCCGGTGTCTGTGCTCGTGTGTGTCCCTAACAGGTGTGTCCCTCACGCTAGACTGCCTCCTGCCTCTTAGCTCCGTCTCTTTCTGCCTCAAACATACATGAAAACACACACTCACTCACACACACACACACACACACTCGCACAGAGCAGCCTAATCAGTCGCGCTTCACGTCCAAAAGATGGCACAGTGAGAGCTGGATAAATAGCGGAGGCGCATGTGTCTTTGGTATTAATAGTAATTGTGTGTGTAAACTGTTTCACATCAGCCCACTCTATTACAACAGCTGCCCTGCAAATCACCACAGGCTGCGGCAGCTGATGACTTCTGTGTGTGTGTGTGTGTGTGTGTGTGTGTGTGTGTGTGTGTGTGTGTGTGTGTGTGTGTCAGACAAAACAGCCTTCATAAGCACATCCACACTGTCACAAAGGTGTATGGATTCATGCGACACGTGAGTTTTTTATTTGACAAAAGGTGACCAAGTGCACCTTCAGCGGAGGATTATTGCCATTTCATTGGTTGATAAATAGCGGGTTTAACAGTCCGGATATTGGAGGGAAGCGACAGTATTGGATGGGTGTGTTATGTGACTTATACACAAAGAGGACGGCCCAGGTTGTTAAATTGTACTCATAAGCCAGCAGTTAAATGTTGGTTAATGATGCGCCACAGAAACACAAGAGAGACAGACAGCAGAGCAACCTTTGGACTCTGCAGAGTGTCCTCAGGATAATCCCTGGTCATAAATATCACCCTATTCACTCTGCACGTACACACGTCCATGCCCAGTCCTGTGGTCCATAAGGGTCAGCGGCGGTGGTTGCCGTTGCTGCGCACAAACACAAACACACACCACCTCCACCGCCCTGGCCACAGACGCCTAGCCTTGCCTCATGATTAGCATCGCCTGCGCCACGCTTTTGTTTTTTGCTTTGTTTGTTTGCCACTGAGCAGAAATATTTCTGTGGAATCTAGCGTGATTGCACCATAGGTTAGCGACACCCATCTATTACAGCAAAGAAGAGCCTTGTATTTAGACGGCCTCCGCGGCGGCTATATTTATCAGCGCATGCCTACCCGGGGCCAGACGCAGGCCCAGGCGCTCCACTTTACTGCTGAGCTTTCCCCACACATTCCTGCAGCCATCACGATACACGTCTAAAACTGGCCTGAAGATGAACAGCAATACCACAAATCTGTGTGTTTGTGTGTGTGTGTGTGTGTGTGTCATTGCATGCGGAGAGTTATTCATATTTAAGTACAATTTTGAGGTCAAGTATTATACCGAACTTAACTCTGGGATTATTATTATTGTATTATTGTAGTTTTTACTCCACTTTTTCAACAGCTGTAGTTACTGACAATGTGTTGATGTATGTTATAGATTAAAATGATGACGTTGTACTACTGTAATATAGTTTGAAATCACACCACCTGCACCCACTAAAACAATAAAATGTGGATTACAGTTAACACGCTGAGAGGGCCATTATGCATAATGAGGTCTCTCACTCATGATATTTATTGTAGGTGTGTTTTACTAACTCCAATACAACTCATAATGAATTGATTCAAACTACTATCAAAAGCACATTTTACTGGAAACATAAGAAACAAAGAGTAAAACTGTCTACATGCAGAAACCCAGAGATCATGGAGGAATAGTAGGCCAAAACTTCAGACACTACCAGCAATCACAACAGCACTAAGAATCACAACATCCTTGGCTGGATATAGAAGCATATAGAGTCAATATTAGACCATCCATCTCTCACACAGTCAATAAAATAGTGCTTAAAAAATCCATAGCAGTGACTCTGGCAGCTTAGTAGAAATTGTAACCGAATCACTGAACACAGTCGGTAAAAAACAAAAATAAAGAATATATCTCTAATATTTAACTTCTGAGAAAAACATGTATCACTCAACTACAGCGTGTGTTACTTAGGACTCGGTATTGTTTATAAAATGACGATGCCAGTACCCTTGAAGTGATTCCAGTACCAATAGAGCACTTCATTCGATACCCATCATGTGAATGGAAGCTGTGTGTGTCCCACTGGCAAGCTAATCACTGCCGCACTGCACAGCGCTCATACAGCGCTCATACAGCGCTCATACAGCGCTCATACAGTGGTTACCGTTGACAATGCCATCCCCCAACCCCATTTTTATATAACTCACCCGTTTAACTTATATTAAGGCTTAAAGTTCGGCATAATTGAGGGCGTGGCCTCTTTGAGTGACAGGTGGGTGCAGTCTCGGGTCGCAAGCGTTTTGGATAAGCTGTGACTAAGGCTGTGTTGTCACTGCCAAGATGGCAACGGCCGGGGTCAGAGCCAAGCCATGGGTGATGTCACAAAGACTACGTCCATATGTCATACAATCTATGGTTGTAGCTGCTGTGGTAGTGGGCCGATCACATATTGCATTAAATCGTAGAACGCTTGCGCTGATTGACTGTGAGAAAAAACATACAAATATTAGTTTTTTCTAAATCTATATCTAGGTATCGTTTGACTGGAGAGATTTCGATATTACTTGGTACTGGGTTATTTCAGTTGATACCTTAAAGCCCTAGGTTACTGCTAATACCTGTGTTTTTACTCAAGTAAATTTTGGATGCTGAAGAAAGTTGTTTTTTTTCATACCGCAGCGCCACTTTCACTTTATCTGTCTTTATCTGAATACTTCTTCCACCACGGTTTGTCTTTCTGCATGTGTTATTTTAACAGAAGGTAAATGCTGAACACAACAAACTCATCTGCAGTAGCATGTACAGTACATGTGTGAGTAAATTGAATAAGTTATCAAGTTTGATCTCATGGCAGTTGAAGGAAAGAACAACAACTTCGGATCAGTTTTGGTTGCTAAAGAGCGTCTTGTGTTACTGCCTGGCCTCAGTGCCTTGCCCATTATCGCCTCACACAACCCAACACACTCCTGTTTACCATGTTCGCAGGCGCTGATTCCCTAAATAATGCAGGATGAGAGGGAAGTGAGGGAATGGCTGTGTGTATGTGTGTGTGAATGCATTTTTCTGCGTTTGTGTGAAAGTGAGTTTATCTGCATGTGTGTGTACGACTGCATGTGTGTGTATGTGTTTAAAACGAGTCGGTCAAAGCGGGAGGGGGTGAGAGCAGAGGTGAATCAAGCAAATCATCACGTTGACTTAAAAACGCACTCATTATGTGCAGTCATGAATAATTTTGTACCAAAACACTAATTTTGCATTAGACTTACAGTACACTGATTCGGCATCTCAGGAATATTCATACACTCGTGGGGATTTTTCTATTCCGCCACACTGTGTTTTTCCCCATTTAGTGATGCGTTCCTGGCACAGAGAGCGGTGCGGTGAATATAGGTCATATACGCAGTGGGCTCACTTGGTGGCACTAAGGATGGCGCTGCAGGTCTCCAGGCGGCAGCACCGGTACCGAGGGAGTCCCCTCTGCAGTGGCTTTGCTTGTGTACACACACATCCACACACACAAAGTGACTAGCACACCGCGTTGCTATTAATACAGCCACAGCCATTTTAATATTTAATTGCGTTGATGGACTGCATCTGTGCTGCTCTGTGATGCAAACATTATTATACATACTAAGTGGCTTAATTGTAATTAGAGCTGAAAATTTAATTAAACTCAACAATAAAAGGAGATCACAGCATTTTTTTTTTTCCCTGAGCAGACCCTTTCTTCCCCCTCGCTGCGTTTTAACTCCTTCCGTGCTGCAGAGCTGCTCGTGTCCAGATGCCTTGGCTCGGTCGGCTGCTTTCATTACAGGCCGAGTGTCAAACGGATTGTGCCAACGTTTTTTTTATCTGATGCCTTAAATACTTTAGGTCAAATATTAAAGCTGAGTTTGGAAAATATTTCCTAAAATGTGACTTAATACTTTGAAAAGCATGAGAAACACTGTCGTCTTGAAATCTAAAGCAGCTTCTCCCTTATGACCCCTTCAAGGAACAGTGTTACTTTGAGAGAGATGAAAAGATCAATATGACATTCATCTTTATCATATCTGTTTGTTAAATATGAAACTATGAATTAAAAAAACACACGGTGTTAATTTATGAGGTTTGTTTTTTACCTTTGGACAGAGCCAGGCTAGTTGTTTCCCCCATAGACTGTATATAAGAAGTGGATGTAGTCACCGTGACGTCATCCATTGGACTGCTATTTTGAAGCCTCGAGTTCGGTATTTTGGCTGTCGCCATCTTGGTTTTTGGCAACCAGAAGTGACACGAGAGGGTGGAGCTAAGTACAACCGAATGCTGAATAAAACATTTTCAGGTTACCGAAAGGGTTATAATTCACTTTAATGAACTGAAAACACACTGTGAAAGGGTTAAAACAGGGACAACTCCTAGACCAGACAACGCCGTGGTAGCGACCTTTCAATCACAAGGTAGCCACGCCTTATAGCATCCCCTGCTTTATGGTCTATTTGACTATATGGGACCATAATGTACTAAATGAACATCATGCTGTATTGAAGAAGACTTGAAACTAGAGATTGAGACCATAAACTCATGTTTACAATGTTTACTGAGGTAATAAATCAAGTGAGAAGTAGGCTCATTTTCTCATAGACTTCTATACAATCAGACTTCTTTTAGCAACCAGAGGAGTCGCCCCCTGCTGGCTGTTAGAAAGAATGCAGGCTTAAGGCACTTCAGCATTGGCTTCACTTTTCAGAACTGGAGGTAGCCCACTAGCTACGTCTTTCCTAGCTTTAGCTTCATATTAAATGGACAGATAAAATGGAGGGATATATAAACTTCTCATCTAACTATTGGCACGAAAGCGAACAAAGGTATTCATCAAAATGGCAAACTATTCCTTTAAAACAAAGCAACACAGGATTGCATCTCCTCGTCACTGGTTACATGTGTCTACAGAGATTACCCAGGGTGGCTTTTGCTATTCAGATTGTTTCATTTGAATCATTTTTAGAGGCTTGAGATGTCAAAACTATCAAAGATTTCACAAAAAGGGGGGAAATTTAAAGAAAAGTTCCAAAACATTAATAATACTTTGTGTAGCATAAATAAATATTATCATATGTCTTATCCTGTTACATCTTATGACCCCTTAGATTTATATTGGGACCCTTTAGGGGTCCTGAAGCCCCCTATTGGGACCTAGGCATTCTCCCTGTTAATACATCACAATAACTAAGACCTAAAACTACAATATATCAAATTAAACACACACGCAGTAGATGCATGCAGCAGTGGCCGTCTGGCGGTGTGTGTATTATTCATCAGGGCCGAGGCGTGTCGGTGTGGAGTGTTTGCGGCCTGGTGTGTAAACAGCTGTGTGTTGCTTGACATGCTTTTGCACTCTCAGCTCAGCGTCAACCGGGTCTGTTGGTACTGATCAGACCAGAGCTGAGGCGACAGGACAGCCTGCCAAACAACAACAACCACCACCACGGACCTGGCCCGGCCCCAACCCCGTCCACTCACACACACACACACACACAAGGATACAGCCACTTAAATTGTCACAGAAATTGACAGACCCTCACATATGGATACATATGAAACACAGACATATAAACACAAAAGCTGAGGCCCAAGTAACAAATCAACACAGCTTTACAGTAATACATAAATAAATGAACAGACCTCCCGTCTGTCTTGGTTTTTGTTTCAGGTTACACGACTCTTCTGGAGCTGCTGGCTCCATGTCTGGAGATAATAGTTGGGTGGAGACCAGAGGATTTCTTTCTTTAATAAACAAAGAACAAAGACACACCGAGGACCAAATCATTTGATATGTCATGTGAGTTAGTCTTCGTCGTTGCCTTAGTCGTCGTCGTCTTAAGGCCTTTACACACCGGGGGGGGTGAGACGAATAAACAACACGAAATTGCAAAATACTCATCTGCGAATATTAAGTCTAGGGCTTTTATTGTGTAAGAAATACGGCTGTCAAAGGTAACGCGATAACGTGTTAATGCAAATTTGTTTTAACGCCACTAATTCTTTAACGTAATCGATCTTTCGGAGGTTGTAGCAGGCTCAGTTTTAAAGCTAGAGGGATGATCCTGTCACTAGCTTGTCGTGAAGCAGGCTAAATAATTCAAGTTGACATTTTCTGACTTCAAGATATGTGAATGTAAATGGGTTCTATGGGTACCAACAAGACTCCCCTTTACAGACATGCCCACTTTATGATAATCACATGCAGTTTTGGGGCAAGTCATAGTCAAGTCAGCACACTGACACACTGACAGCTGTTGCTGCTTGTTGGGCTGCAGTTTGCAATGTTATGGTTTGAGCATATTTTGTATGCTAAATCCAGTACCTGTGAGGGTTTCTGGACAATATCTGTCAATGTTTTGTGTTGTTAATTGATATCCAATAATAAATATATACATATATTTGCATAAAGCAGCATATTTGCCCACTCCCATGTTGATAAGAGTATTAAATACTTGACAAATCTCCCTTTAAGGTACATTTTGAACAGATAACAAATGTGCAATTAATTTGCAATTAGATATTTTAATCAATTGACAGCCCTACTAAGAACGGAGGAAGTGGATCTGGTTTGAGCTGCCTTTGTCGAGGTTGAAAGGAGTAATAAAGTTTGCCGTCCTGGTACGGACAACGGAGCCTCCATGTTGTTGTTTCAGGGTTAGGGTTAATATAGGCGCAACTCAACCTGTTCTGCACAACGTGATTGAATTACGTCACGTTATCGCCGCATAATGTTCACGTTGTGTGAAAGTATTTATGACAAAAGCAACCGTTCGAAAAAATATATTGACGATCAAATTTTTCGCAGGACTAAAAACACCCCCGGTGTGTAAAGACTTTTAGTCGTCGTCTTCATCTGACTCTCACCAGATTATCATCAGGCCTGTGGATGCTGTCATTTATCCTTTAGCAGAACATGTGAGTTTATGTGTCAAATATTCAGCCCATTTGCACCACTAGCACAATAATTACTGTCTGCCAGGCAATCAGCATGGACACCATCAAACAGCTCTAGGACCCCCAAGTGGGAGCGCCTCTTTACATGAAGGTCAGCTCATCACACCCACCTTCTTTTAGATTACATTTACAGAAATTTGCTCCCCACGAACTATAGTTAAAGTCATGCAGAGAGCACCGTTGCTTCTACATCATATACAATATTTCAAATACTTAAAGAGAAGAGCGAGAATGACTGACAGCGGGAGAAAAAGAAGAGAAGATGAAAAAAGGAAACAGGGGAAGTTAAATAGAGAAACGGAGTTGAGGAGGAGGAATGAGGGCAGATGTGGGGAGGCGGTGTTTGGAAGGAAAGGTTCAAATCGATGCAGGGACTAATGTATTCAATGCCCACTCTGTTTACAGAGCATGCAGCAGGCCTGATGATATCCAGACTTTTGGCCACGATCGAATGAAACCCTTCCACCAACCGCTTCTAATGCTGGTTTCTGAGCGGTTTCGGTCGCAAGCCTCGGCTCTGCAAAACGGCATGTGAACAAGCGGTTTCAGGGCACGATACTGTGTGCTAGAGCGGGAAATACTCTCGTGTTAATTCCACCTTTTATGACCAGGTAGAAGGTATTTAAATGAATACATAAATAGACGTTCAAAGCAACAGTCAGTCAAAGGTGCGTCCACCAACAAAGCCCCGTAATCCGAATGGATCCAGGAAGTACCTTTCAGCGTCATTAGCTAATTGAATCCAGTATTGATTCCATATCAGTAATAAGTGATATATGGGACTCATATTAGTTATATTAGGTTAAATAGGCAGCCACAAGGTCATGTGCATGATACATTTCGTATTCAGTCATAAATTGATCTGCCATGTTTTATTAGAGTGGTGTGTTGCAGTGGCTGTGGATACTTATTAAAAGCACCGTGTGGTTGACGCAGTGCAGCAGGTAGTGGAGGCATTTTTACAATAAATGGACTTGGAGGTATATTTTCAGTTTTTCTCATTTTCTCATTCTGTTTTATGTAACGTAAAATAAGGCTGTTCGGTTTCATAAAGTTATTCAAACTCTGCTAAACAGAAAAAAATTAGATAAAATAAGAACACCTGATAAAAAAAAACTATAATTACCGCTTCACCGCTGTATGCCTCCGCCAGCTAGTCAAGCTGCAGTTTACATCCAAGTCTGTCCAAAATGTTATCACTTCATCATTTACTCCTTTTAGACATTTGTGTGAAATTGTCATAATCTGCATATGAATTCTTTAGTTATGGCCAAAAACGTGTTTTGTGAGGTCACAGTGACCTTTGACCAGCAAAATGTTATGAGTTCTTCCTTGAGTCTAAGTGGACGTTTGTGCCAAATTTGAAGAAATTCCCTCCAGGCGTTCCTGCGATATGGCGTTTAAGAGACTGGACTGCACAGACGGACAACCCAAAAACATAACGCCTCCAGCCAGTCGCCAGTGCGTAGGCATTAAAATATTTTAAAATAGTTTTAAAAGTGCAGAAGAGACAAAAAGTGGAAGCTTGAAGTAAATAAAAATGGACAGCTTTAGGGGCAATCTATCCATCTATCTACTCGTTAGAGCTCTAACGCATCATCAATCGACATGAAGTAAATCAGAAACTATTTTGCTAATCGATTAATAATTTTTCTTTCCAAGCAAAAGTATCCAAAGTATCCTCATACAACTGTTCGTGTGATATCTTATGGAAATCTAATTTTTCCTGCGTTTTCCTACAGATGTCCAACAAGACATGACGAATGTCCAGCAACACGTGTCAATTTCCGCTTGTTATATGCATACAGTCTTTTCAGAATAAACTTCCATCGTGAGGAATCATGAGGAAGTTTTGTCAGCAACAAAACTGTTTTAGGAAAAGATCGTGCTTTGGGTTAAATAACTCTGGAAGTGACGTTACTTAATTATGGAAGTTAAGTGACAAATCAGCGTTGACTTCTGGTTTCACGCGGGACACGAATGCCGGCTCCTGGTCAAAAGTCTGTTGTTTTTTTACCCACACATCCACCACGACCTCCTCATGACCTCCTCCCTATGCAGCATTTGTCGCTCTTTATTCTTCCTGGTTCACGATTATGTGATTTGGTGGGATATATATGAATTACAGTGCATTAATAGGTATAGTTACGAACGTGTATGAGAACAGCCTGAATATTAACAGTCAATCGAACATCTTTAGGTTTTACTGGTGGTCGTACAAAAACATTTAAATTGAAGGCATCACTATTTTTTTTAATTTTCAACAATTCATAGATTAAACAACCGGGAAAATTATCAGCAGATGAATCGATATTGAAAATAATCGTTACAGTAGTTGCGACACTGCTATCTATTTCATCTTTACGATGCACCTGTAAGATCTGCTGCTTTGTGATTACAATTTTACAGTTGGCTCGAGTTGTTGTGAAAAATCTGCAGAAGATACATCGTCAATTTTATTAGTGGAGGATGACACACAAAAAAAACTCATAAAAAATAACCGTGCTGATACTCTTCTTGTAATTTCATCCATTTTTATGGTCTGTTCAAGGTTTAATGCGCATAATAACCAGTGCAGTGGCGTGTTTTCCATGTTTTCCATGTGTTTATGACAGGTGAGTGTGATGTATTGGCAGACGACATCGTAGTTAATGACAGCGCTGTTTTATGAGTGGTGTCACTTGTCAATACGGCGTGTAACCAAACCCACACTTTGACCTGATGGTGCGACATAAACGTTGACGATGTGTGTGCGTGTGTGAGCATGCATGAACAACCGCCTGCATGCATCGCTGTGCACGTGTGTCCATAATGCTCAACGCCGCGCCTTAATCAACATTGCTCGATGTAATTTGACCATTTGTAAGCATTACCGGATTAGTGTGCCCAATTATCTGCCATCCTCAACGCTGATATGAACAAATGCTGCATCCATAACCTGGACTTAATAGACGTATGTTGGGTTGATGTATCACGCAGCTAATTTCGTGATTACATTTTCAGTGACCAGACCTTTTCCTGTCTGCTAATTGCGGCAGGTTAAGTAGCAAGCAAGGCAATACGAATCTATTGGGTCATGTTCCCAACGCAGAGGTCTGTTCTCTGTGCGTACTGGCCCCCATCAATCAATCCTCCGTGATGTACATGGTGTGTGTGTTTGGGCGGTTGGTGTGTGTGTGTGTATGTGTGTGTTTGCACTTCCATCCCCCTTGTGAACTCTCGCCTCGTCCTATTGATGGCTCTCATATGACCACCGTCTATAAAGCAGCATCTCCATTAAAATGAAATACATGTACGGCAGGTACTTTTTTTTACAACTCCAGTAAAAATAAAAGTGTTTTACAGCGTTATTGTTTTCAGGCAGCGGGTAATGATAGAGATGAGGAGGTATTTTATGGGGATTTTATGTGGGTCGTCTTTATGGAGAATCTGGTGGTTATAGATATAATAAAAAGGGACTGATTCTCACGCCATCTCCTGACCTGATGCGACCTGGGGATTAAAATATGTTTCATTAGAAAAACTTGATTGAATCTTGAGGACAAACTTTAAACTCAATTTATTCTTAATCAAAATATGAATGAATCACTCACTGACTATTTGAGCTTTGATAGAATACAAATTTGGTCAGCTTCTGATTAACCGTACCTGATTAATTTACACTCACTGGGATTAACATTCACTGAGCTCTTTGAATGCAAACGTGTCCATTTCACAGGTATCTATTAGAGGAATTGAGCTCTGTGTCAATAACTCTGACTGGCTTAGCGAGCAGTTTCAAAAGGAATGAAAGAACTTCTAATGCTTCTATTAATGCCTGTATGTATATTTTACAAAGAACATACAGTATTTAAATAACCGTGGTACTTAAGTGGCTCCGAATCGGCATGAATTAATGACAAGCATCAATGATCAAAAGTCAAATTCAAAGGGAATTGCATTAATCACTATTATTTAATTCATATTCATTTATAATGTAGAAAACCAATAGATGATTATGAATGTCTATCATTAGCTGGGCTTTTTCGCAAATAACATCTCCAAATATAACTAACCAAACTCAACTTTAAAATAAGATAATATGACTTTATAGATACTTTTTACAGCAGTTCATTAATTGATTTATACATCAGTCTGTCTGTCAGTCATTCAGACATCCAGCTTCTCATTAGAGAGTCGGTTGCTGTCAGGGCGATAAACTGTTTCAGCGCCCTTTGGTCTTTGGCCAAAATTAAAATATTAATTATCAAAGATAGAGGACAAAGATTACGTGCAACACCTTTTAAACATGAAGCAAATCAAACTGCCTTGCATTAGCCTTAACAGTGCAATGAATAGAGCATGTAAAACACATAATATAGAATAATAACAGATAAATGGAATTGACATTACAGTGCTGATAAAACCTCTTAAAAACTTGCATTTTAAAAGAGCTGCATCAGACATAAAAGATTGAAATGTTCATCTACATGGAGTTTAAAGTAAAGCAGATCTTTCTGAAATTTGTTCCAGATATTTGGTGCACGGAAATTAAAAGCTGCTGAACCATGTTTTTTTTTTTAACCCCCAGAATAAACTATTAAACTCTTTTGATTTCCACCCGGGAGAGTTTATGATGCACAAGCAGATCAGAGATGTGTTTTTGAGGTAATAGGAGCGTATTAGTAAGTAATAGTATATAACAGTAGCTAGAGATGTCTCGAGAACCGATACTTCAGTACTTCGGTATTAAGTCGATGACAAAATTCTGAAAACCGTGACCGTACTTGTTTTTCTACAAGCCAGGGCTCGAAACTAACGGCATCCATCGTAGATAAAAAATGAGTGGACGCAGTAAACTCACCATCGACAAGTCCAGGGGACGCACCCTATTTCTTCATTGTGGACAACAAATCTGTGTTGATGTCGGCAGGACGAGAGCTAGCTGTTAGCTCTGTGCTGCTTACCAGCTGCTAAAAGCTGACATTAACTAGATGGGACGGGTGCCATTGATTTACAGATTTGATATTTTGAGTATTTTGAGGTGAAGGTTAATTCTAACGTCATCATGTGTTAAAATGTAATCTTGTAAAATGTCGTTTTTGGTGAGAAACTTGAATGAATCCAGTTGTTTGATTGAGATGTTTTCACAGCAATATAAAACATATAGAGAGGGAATTATGACCTGTTTCACTTCCTAAAAAAAACAGCATGCAAACGTAATAAAGGAGTGGATGTTGAAGTACATGGGATTTATTGTTTTACTTTTGTTTTTTTACCGTCGTATCGAGACTCGTGGAATTTCCCTGGTATTGGTTCCGACTAATACATTTCTGGTATCGTGACATCCCTAATAGTAGCAATGGAGGGAGCACTGTCCTTTAATCCTTCGTCTTTGGTACCACAACTATTATCTTGTCTTTTTAATTGGAGGAAGTTTTGTCCGATAAAATCCCAGATTGTCGTAAATCATGAATTGTTTAGTACATCGAACACATCAATGCACCAGAACTACTGTCTGATCAATAGTTTTCTCAATATGAGCACATGTTGCATCAGCTGGAGCCAACTGACAGATGCAATAAGACAAGTGATTAAATCATAGTATAATTATTGTGTGTGTGTGTTAGAGCATATCATTGCTTTCCAGTGAAACTTGTAAGTATCCACTCTTGAGGAACTAAAAATAAAGCTGTTCTCAGTGTGACCACCGTGTGTTTTACAGTTTTTCCAACAGGATCTGAAAGTGGTTGGGGATTTTGTTCATAACGCCAAAGCTGAGGTTAAAATATGAATATGATCAAGGTTGAAGATGTGAGGTTTTCACGGCACATTGGTGATCGGTGTGTTCTTGTGTAGTGGGGACGTCTCACAGCTCGTTTCTGTCTGGGTGTGAGTACATGCCAAGCAGCCCTGTGGTTAGCCACCCTCCCTCTCCCTCTATGTTGTTGTCCAGTGTGTTTACGGTCCGTGGGCTGCAGCGGGCCAGAAAAGGCCCTCGGCTGTCCCGGACTGAAGGCGCCTATGTGGGTCCGCTCTGGTTCCTGCTCTCCCCCCGCCTCCCTTCATCATCTTGACCACAGCCTCAAGCCCTGCCCAGACCAGCCTGGCCTCAGCCGCAGGAGTGACCAGAGCCCGTCAGACTGAAGCCTGGGAAATAAACTGATGCCTGCATGGACGGAGAGCTGATGGGCGACAGCCAGCAGGAAACGACGGTGTGAGAGGTGACGGGAGAAGCAGGAAAGCCCTTTCTCCTAACACTTACGTTCCCATACAACGAAACCGCATTGTTAATAACGTTTTGAGGGAAATGTATTTTGTCAGGGATTACGTTTGTTTTTGACATTTCACAAATCCGTTTGTAATGATAGTCCGCGCAGGGAGGAGGTCGGGGTGGTGGATAGGTCAACAAACACCAGACTTTCGTCTAGGAGACTGCTGTTCGAGTCCCATGTAAAGCAAAAAGTCAACGTTCACTTATTTTTAACCATGATGTTTTTTTTACTTGACCTTACCAAGTAGTTTTGTTTTGTTTGCGCCAATTTACAACGTTAACGTGGTTGCGTTGGGTGGACTGATTCAGCAGGTAAAGACGAGAGGTGAAATGTGAGGGCAGTTAAATGAGTGTTTTCAGTTAACCTGCAGACAGTTTCTCTCTGGAGCATCTACTTCCTACTCAAACTGGCATCCTGTCCATCCCAACAGCACCACACGCTGTGTCTGAAGTGAATATGATGCACTCACAAGCTATCAATATGATATGAAAGGGCAGATTGTCCTGGCTGTAATCATTCCTCCTGTTCATACTGGCATTTATAAGAGCCCTTCCTAATGCACTTCCAGTGTAAGTGATGGGGACGGCCCTCCAACTGTGTGAAAATAAAGTCAAACGTTTATCTGAAGATAATATATACATCTCACTTAGACAAATCAAATGGTTATTTCTCAAAGCTATTGTCTCATATTCGCTCCAGATAAACTTAGGAATATATTCCAACATGTCACAGAGTGATCTCTTAAAGGCCAGTTTTGAGAGGAGGAATGATTACAGCAAGCGAAAACAGACATGTGAGTATTGTGTTATGATGTAGAGCTGTAACGATTAATCGATTAGTTGTCAACTGTGAAATTAATCGCCAACTATTTTGATAATCGATTAATCTGTTTGAGTCGTTTTTTAAGACAAAAAAGTCTAAATCTCTGATTCTAGCTTCTTAAATGTGAATATTTTCTGGTTTCTTTACTCCTCTATGACAGTAAACTGAATATCTTTGAGTTGTGGACAAAATAAGATATTTGAGGACGTCATCTTGGGCTTTGGGAAACACTGATCGACATCTTTCACCATTTTCTGACATTTCATAGACCAAACAACTAATCCATTAATCGAGAAAATAGATAGATTCGATGGATTAATCGACAATGAAATGAATTGTTAGTTGCAGCCCTAAATGAATGGTTTTTTTTTTATTAAGTAATTAATTGTTTAGTCTATAAAATGTTGAAATTAATTTTTTTTTTGTTCTGTGTGACCAACCGTCAGATATTTCATTTACAATGATATAAAACACAGAAAAGAAACAAATCTTCACATTCACATCCGGGCTGCTACTGGAGGATATTTGGTATGTTGGTTAATAAATGAGTTGTTGTTAATGTTCTGTTGTTTGATTGATTGATTAATCAGCTAATAGTTTCAGAATGAATTATATCATCACAATACAATTCCACTGAAAGTCAATAAAATATTAATTGCACTATCTGTTTATACCATGTTTATTTTATAGCTTATTTTGTAAATTGTACATTTTTTATTCTTATTTTATTCTAACGTTTATCTATTCTTTGTTATTATACTGTTTGCCTCGCACCAATAAGCCAAAGAAAATTCCTCGTGTATACCCCTTACACCTGGCAATAAACACCTTTCTGATTCTGATTCTGATTCTGATTAATCACAAAGGTATCAGATTTTAGAGTCAAATTATCATGTATGCTGATATGCCACTAAAAAATCCCAAATTTAAAACTGTTGCTAAATTCAGTATTGTGACTAAAAGCGTTAAATACGTGAAATCTTTCGAACACCCTCAAAATAACCACCTGGTCTGCCTCTTAAACTTTGGCATGCTCCGCAGGCCACCGTGACATCTACTCACGCTCGCTCCTCAGCAGATAAAATCCCACAGGACACATACTTTAACACACACACACACACATACACACACATACTGGTTATCATAAAACATTTGGCGGAGCTGAGCGGCGATCCTATACTTAGCAGAGTAATGACTGGTGCCGTTTTACATGGACATGTATTCTGATTAGACTGTCATTTGGAGGGATGTCTGCGCCGGCCACAAGATACAGTTCACATGGAAAACAACAGGAAAACAACATGCATGCACACATTAAAGATATGCTCGCTGACTGTCACTTTCTCATTCACACACACACACACACACACACACAGATGTCCATCAGTCACATTGGTTTCAAGTCGGAGCTGTATATGCAGTGTTGTTGAGAGATATTTCACAGCAACACACCTCGGCCTGATTGGGTAGGCAGGGTGAGAGTCTGGGCCAAAAGTAGAGGCCAGTAAAGGTGAGGTGAGAGTTTTATGTGGAGCGCTGGGTCACTCATGCTGTTTACCAGGCCTCTACTGCTCCCTGTTGGCCACAGAGGAAATCTTCCAGCACTCAGTCATCTCTGTGCATACTCTCTATGAGGTTTTATAAGTGTTTATGCTCTTATGTACAGCTCAGTTCATGTGTACTCAATGCCTTCTAACTCAAAAACCTGCGGCGCTTTCTCTTCAAAGTTCCCCCCAGAACCCGAGACAGAGTTTATTTGATTGCTGGTCAAAATATGTGGTGTCACGACGGGATAACAAAGCCTGTAACCCTCCTGCATTACAGAGCGCAGCAGAACGCTGCGTATGCATCCACACAAGCAGCTAGAGTTACAGCCGCTGACCGCCGCAACCTGTTATTCAAGCTTCTCTCCTGTAAACACGCTCGCTTTCATCTCATCCTCCTTCTGATTTTTGTGGAGAGGTGTTCTTGAGAGAATAATATCATCCCCCCCCGACGCTTATACACACACGCAAACAGTATGCAGTGAGAGTCAGTAAACCCTCTTTACACAATATATACACGAGAAAGCATGCAAACGTGGTCCAGCACAAATAAAAGCAGTACTGTATACACAAGGGTAAGAACATGCACTGCACACAAGATGCAGACCGGAGGGAAGAAGTCAAGTCAAATCTTATCTTTTATTGAAATTAGTAAAAACCAATAAGATATTAGTATCAGAAAAATAACACTTGTTTCAAGAACTATTTAAAATAATTTCCTTTGGAGAATGTTTGTAGAAAAGTTGAAAGAAAATCATTTTTTTCCACTTATGAAAGATATTTTTTGCGTTGCTTGTATGAGTGAGGCAGCGAGAGTCAGTGGTGAGAAGTACATTCACTCAAGTATTTATACTTAAGTACAATTTAAGATACCTGAACTGTTCTCAAATTGTACCACTGTCTGCTAGAGTTATGACTAACTTTAGGATTTTACATATAAAACAATGCTCTTATGATGATATACAGTACACATACATGTATGTACATCTATATAATAATATAACTCTCCACACTTTTTTACTTTTACTACATTTTGTTGTAAATATTTTTGTACTTTCATCCAAGTACTTTTTTGAATATAGGACCTTTACTTGTAACGGAGTATTTTTACATTGTGGTAGAATGCATTGCACAAAAACACCACATTGTTACTTAAAGCATCTGAATTCTTCTTCCACCTCTTGGCGTACTATACTTGAGTATTTTCATTACATGTTACTTTATACTTCTACAACACAACATTTTAGGACGAATTGCTGTACTTTATACCCCACTCCTTTTATCTGGCATCTATAGTTGCTCTTTCCAAGTAAACATCTTATGATCCGTTTATAAAATATAATGCATGTTATATATTAAACTACCCAACAATATATAAAGTTCCCCCTCGATCACAATAATATAAAACATATCACAATTTAAAGTCCCCCTCCTGTCAAAAAGGAGTAATCAGCAAAATATACTTACAGTACCCAAAAAAAAGATTTTATTTAGGATTTATTTAGGATTTATAATCAGTGATTTATTAATGAGTCAATCAATTTAATGTTCCAGCAGGTAAAAGTGATGCTAATTTGAATAACTATACTACACACTGCTGGGAAGGAATCAATTAAGTCTGATCTTTAACTATAATAATACATCATAATGTATCTATTGATTATATTTTGTATTATTACTCAGAATCTGCAAAGTAACTAGTGAAATGTGTTTTATGGAAAAGACAAATTATTATTCAGAGTTTTTATGTAAAACATGTCTGGAGGGGATC
Source organism: Sebastes fasciatus (assembly GCF_043250625.1). Lineage (NCBI taxonomy): Eukaryota > Metazoa > Chordata > Actinopteri > Perciformes > Sebastidae > Sebastes > Sebastes fasciatus. Next base: position 27,346,577 of record NC_133808.1, on the reverse strand, counting down.
TTTATCATAAAAATACGTTTGATTCATGCACATGTTTTTTTTAAATTTTACTTGAATGAAGGATTTTAATAACATTTTGACTACAGGACCTTTACGTCTATATTTCCTGTAGCATTGCTCCATTTTTTTCGGTTATAGTGGTGAATACGTCTTCCACCCCTAGCAAGAGTCAACTCTAGAGTGTGACTTCACTCCTGCCTGTTGTTCATATGGAGCTCCAGTCTTATCAGAGGGGCTATCTGAGCGCTGCATGCCCAGCAGAAGAAGCAGGGAGGGGGGGGGGGATGGAAGGTATGACACACTGCCTGGTCTGAAGCCCAGACACCCAGCTCCTGTTACCAATGAGAGAGGCATGAAGACAGAACACAATGCTGGTGGCAGGAGGGAGTACAAGCTGAGTACTGTATATACTGTATGCTGCAGGTTTGTGGATGGATGCACCTCTGAGGAACTCAGTTAGCAGCCGTCTCTGCTAACGGTGCACACTGTCAGTGCCTGTTTGCATTCACTGTACATACTAGGGGTTGGGAACAAAATGTGTCTATTGCTTTTTTGTTTTTTTTTAACGATATTGAAATCGATTTTTAATGCCAGAATCTATAAATTTGCTTTATTTGAGTCTATACAGAGGTAGAGGGAAGTTAACGCTTTTATTGTTGAAGTCTGAAAGCAGAGCTAGACATCACGGCTAAAGCTGCATGCTAAATCTGTCATGGACAGTAAACGTTATTGTATCGCGGTAACGTGCGGTCAAGCCAGCCGTCACTCACATCTCCGTGGTCAAATCGTCCGACGCTACAACTGTAGAGCACCAATATACTGACATTTATGTTAAATGCATTCAAACGGCCCCGATGGAGCTGATCATGGATGGATAAAGAGAACGGAGCTGACGGGAGAGCTAGAGACGGACTTGGCGAAGTTAGCGGAAGTACACACGTACAACTGCTGTACTTCCGGTTTTCAAAATAAGGTGTCAACAAAGGGAAATATAATATTAATTTATATATTTTTCAAATTAAAAGTCCCTAGAAGTGTAGGATTACAATTTTTTCTCATGGTCTAGTGTTAAAAAAGTCACAATAAATCAAATCGTAAAATCAAATCGCAAAACATATCGAATCGGCACCCAAGTATTGTGATAGTATTGAATCGGGAGATAGGTCGTCCCAGCTCTAATACATATAATGTGTGTGTCTCTGATTCTCGTATATTGATTGATATAGTAGAGCTTCTATGTCCCTAGTTTGTGTGTCACTTGCTTTTTGTGTCTCCGTTTACAAATTGCTCAGACTGCGCTCAAAATCTGCACTTGAACTCAAAGCCACATTAAAAGCAGCAAGTTGTGAGAAAACCATCAAAGGGAAAGAGAGAAGCAGTTAAAAAGCACCGACAGTTTTTGAAAAAAAAAAAAAAAAAAATGGAGAGAGGGGAGGGAGAACAAGAGAGCCGAGAGGTTGAGAAAGAAAGAAAAGACAGAGCTGGAGGAGAAAGAAGATGTCGAGTCAGAGCGAGTCGGCGACATGTGTTATTTATTTCCCCCATGTAAACACAGAGAGAAGGCAGACATAATCAATAGGAAACTCCAGATTGTAAATAGACGGCTCTAATAACCTAAACACTGGCCGCTATAGTTACACTCACACACACATATCAGCAGCACTTAGACTCCACACACAGAGACGAGGAGGGGGAGGCGGGATGGGTAGATGGAGTAAAGGAAAGATGTAAGAGCATAAGGAGTGAGAGAAAGACGGGGCCAGGCTGGGCGGGCCACCCTTATTTACCAATAAAGAGCCCTGATGAGAAGATAAACACACAGGAGACAGTCTGGGCAGCGGGAGGGAGGGAAGGAGAGAGGATTTCAGCTTTTATCCTCCACTTTGTTCCAGCAATAAATAAGCAGCAGTGAGGAGCTGAGAGAGGAAAGGTGTGAAGGTATATAGAGGTTAGAGGTTTGGTCCATACAGACTGGATGTTCAGTAATAAGTGATGGGCCCCCAAATTGAATGGGCTTTGCCTGTTGTTATCATCAACTCTGGGGATTTATACGTTTGAAGCTGCACTCCTTTAGATTAACAAATGTGTAATGTGAACCTGAGTCTGTAGTCCTCAGCTCTATGTCGCTGTTTGACGCCAAATTCACACCTGAGCAGCGGCGAAACGCGGCCTGAGGTGAGCTGCCATGCAATTTCTACGAAAAGCGGCCGCTCCTGAGCTCAGTGAGCTGCGGCCGTTTGATTCTGCGGCAAAGTGCGGCCAAGTGCGGAGAGAGAACCCGCAGCCAATCCGTAAACAGATCCTATGACATGTTGACATACGTTACAAATAATTTCTTCCCACATAAAACACATACTACCAGATATTTCAACCCGAAGTTTACACCAAAGTGTGTAACGGACCCGCCTGTCCATCAAAGGATAGCATGACAGTGTCACGTTTTTCCTCACCAAGGAGTGAATATTACATGTGTGTATGAAGGTGCAGTACAAGCAGAGGGCAACAAAACCACTCACTTAGGTTTAGGAAAAACGTCACGGTTGGCCTTAAAATAAGTACATAAACTAAGTACAATATGTACTGAAACAACATAATATAACTATGGAAAACACGTCACAAACGTCACTAAAAAACATGTCACTAGCGTAACTTACTAAACAAAACACCGCTCTCGAACACCGGTCCTGGGGTTGAGGGTCCTGTGTTTGTTGGACCCATCCACCTCCCCTTCTGCCTGCAGCCTCTCTCATTTTTTTATTCTACGTCTCTAGCTCTCAGTGTAGCATATTTACGCGGATGCATTTACATCGCATTCAGTACAGACTACGTGGCGTACACATGAAACGCCAAAAACATGAACGACCTTCTTATTGCACGTTTTTGCCTTGCGCATTATCGTGTCATTCATACGCCTTTTCGTGCGACTGGGATGGATGTTTCCCTCCCAAAGCCTTTGGGGCTCTTTGCTGATGCCCAGAAGAGTCCCGAACACATCAAATTAAGAAGACAATACAGGCAGAGAGCTGCAGGGTCTCTGTAGATACAGACACCACCACACACTACTAGTGGGGCATAACTGATGATTCAGAGGGATTACTTTTGGCTCAGTCATTACATTGTTTTTTTTTTGTAAATTCCTGCATATCATACCTTTAAAAGATGTTCATGGTTAAGTTTAGGCGCACTGGCAACACTTGGTTAAAATTAGGGAAAGATCATGGTCTTTGTTTAACTCCTGTAACTCCTTATTTTGTCTGCTTCGCCACCAAGTATCAGACATTCACAAAGTCTGGAGTGCTGTTAAAAACATGTATTATACATGATTACATTTCATTTTTAATTACAACTTGTCTGACACTGGGACGCTTAGACATAAACTAGTGAGTAAAATGAGACCCGTCGCATTCAGAACCCCAAATTACTGCTAATCTGGTGATATGATTAGAGAGCAACCTTCCCGTAAACATCAACCATAAGCCTGATGTTCACCCATTAATCGTTTGCAACAGATACTTAAAAATAGCTTCTTATCAATTCCTATTTAGTAGAAATGTTCACAGGGTTCTGTTCCTAATGGGAGAATAATGAAGTGAGTGCTTTGTTTTGAAGCTGCTCTTTTATTTTTAGATTAATATCTGAGCGATATTTGTGCAAGAGTAGCTGCACTTGAGTTAATCGTATCAGTGCTCCAACCGTCCCGACGGATGTGGCTTTCTGTGCTCTTGAATTCAAATCCAGTGTGTGTTTGTGTGTGTGTGTGTGTGTGTGAGCGCGCGCACGCATGTGGTTTTGGTTGCTCATGCGGTGTCAGAAGTCATCAGGGTGAGGCTGAGCGGCGACCCCATGACCCCCATCAGAGATCAGAAGTGAAGCACTTAGCGGTCGCCCCCCCTCCTCCTTCCTTCCTCCATGATCCACGCAGACAGCCTTCTCTGATTCCACCGCTGCTGCTAATAAAGGCAGCAGGAGACTAATTCAAGTCAACAGTTGAAGGGGAGTCCTTGAGAGGAGAAGGAAAGTTAAAGGCTGCGCTGTCACTCAGCTAGCAGCTCTGCCTTCTTTAAACAACTGATATTATACTGAAAGTGAAACAGGAAATTCATTCCAGCAGGACAAATATGTACAAAGAAGCCACCATCTAGTGAGGAGGCAGCAGGAGGGACTGCTGCTGGTTCTTATTGTATTTCTGACATTATAATAGTTACAGAACTCTTTCTGTGCGTTCCAATACGCATACTACCATACTGTTCAGTATTAAAGAAACAGATTTAGTATGTCTTAATACATAGTATGTCAAATGCAGCATACTTTTCTGGATATTCTGACCCACAATCCTCTGCTCAGAGGAAGATACATGTCGTCACTAGTGAGGTATCTATAAAATAAACAAGAGAGAGAGCTCGGACAAACAGCCGCTGACAGCGATTGACAGCTGACAACAGCTTATTGACAGCTCACTGACAGCGACTTGACAAGTGTAAGTAGGCTGCGTTCCAAATCACATACTTTTTTTTTTTACTACGGTTGTCAAAGGCGTTAACGCAAATTTGTTTTAACGCCACTAATTTCTTTAACGCTGGAATGCAACTTGTAATTTCTGCATTGTAGAGGGCTCAGTTTTAAAGCTACAGTGAAGATACTGGCATCATATGAAACTACAAAACCTGAGGAATCCATTGGTATCAACCATGTCATACAAGCTTGTCATGAATAACTTTTGAGAGGACATTTTGACATGGCCATTTTCAAAGGGGTCCCTTGACCTCTGACCTCAAGATATGTGAATGTAAATGGGTTCTATGGGTACCCACGAGTCTCCCCTTTACAGACATGCCCACTTTATGATAATCACATGCAGTTTGGGGCAAGTCATAGTCAAGTCAGCACACTGACACACTGACAGCTGTTGTTGCCTGTTGGGCTTGAATTTGACATGTAATGATATGAGCATATCTTTTTATGCTAAATGCAGTACCTGTGAGGGTTTCTGGATAATATTTGTTATTGTTTTGTGATGTTAATTGATTTCCAATAATAAATATATACATACATTTGCATAAAGTAAGCATATTTGCCCACTCCCATGTTGATAAGAGTATTATATACTTGACAAATCTCCCTTTAAGGTACATTTTCAACAGATAAAAAATGTATGATTAATTTGTGATTAATCATAGACAATCATGCGATTAATCACAATTAAATATTTTAATCAACTGACAGACCTAATTGTAACCCTGGTCGCTCTCTTTTTGCAACAAAATAACTTAAACTTTATTACATACAGGTACATACACAAAATTTGCCTTCTGCATCTAATCCATCCTAAACATTTAGGAGCAGTGGGCTGCTGTAAAGCGCCCAGGGAGCGGCTTTTGTTTGCTTTTTGTTTTTTTAGTGTCTTGCTTAAGGACACTTCGACATGCAGACAGTGATAACGGGGATCAACCGCCAACCTTGCAGTTAAAGGACGACCACTCTACCCACTGAGCTACAGCCGCCCAAAATGTGACTATTGGAGAGCTTCTGTAGTAAAACACAATGTAGAGGATGAAGTGATTGTTCAAATCAAGACACCTGACCTCAGTCATCAAGTCAACAGCACAGATCAGCCACCTGCATACTGTATATCAGGATGAATTAAACCTTTTTGATTGCACCTTTAACAGTGACAGTGCTGAGCTTCCACCTGACAAAATGAAAAGGCTGAACAAAGACAAACAACAGAGAGACAAGTGATAATAACACCGTTAGGATAAACCTATCTGCTGTAAGAAAATCCCCGTCTCCTTCCCGGAGGTTGTTGTCTAGAACCATTAATTGCTGGTGCTGCGTGGGACTGTGGGAGTTGTTGCTTATTTCCCTCCGTTGGAATGCCTGCTTCATTAAATCGACTGAGCAGGACGGTTTTGAGGAGAAAAAGATGATAGTTTCTCAGGGTAATAACAGGCCTCAGGATAAGCTATGTTTAAGAGGCTACCGCAATGGCTACCCTGTCCTGCACCGCAGCACTCTCATGACCCTGGCTGCTGGGGACGGCACTGGCCAGACACAATTAGTGGTCGCAGATACCTAGGTGCGTGTGTGTTTGTGTGTGTTTGCATGTGTGGGTGGGTGGATGCTTGCATGCTCGGACGGATGGGCGTGTATGCATGTGTGTGTGTGTGTGTGTTTGCCTCTGTGCACACACAAGTGCATAGTGTGTGTGTGTGCATTTGTAAGCCCATAAAACCCACATTCCACATTCAGTATCAGTGTCGGTGGGTGTGTACTGTCTGTTGTCGACGACACTGTCTACTGTCAACGTGTCCCTAAATAACAGCTGGACAGACTGCTGGTCAGTGGAAATATATCTGCCACTTATATATATATATATATTTATATATATAAAGCTAAAACATAATGTGCTCAATTAACTTGACACATTGGATTTCCTGTCAAACTCCATTTAAGTAAAGCTGTGATGATTCGGGTGATTTTAAACTGAGAAAATACATACATGAATATCAAAAACCCACCACTCGCCTCGCTTTGCAAGGATTTTACAGTCCAGAAGATAAAAAAAAAAACATCTTATATTTTCATGATTACTCATCATTGTACATCATTACCTCTAAATACATTCATCCACTCTCAGCACTCTGGCTCTTTTGAGGCTTCTTCTTATCGTTCTTTTCTCTCTTTGAGATTAACAAAAGGAGATCACTTTATAGCAGCAGAACAAGAGAAGACATGGAGCTAAGTGTGTGCTACGGGGGGTCTCATCTGGACAATTTGGCCCTGCAGGAGACTGGACAGCGGCGCATGTGTGTGTGTCTATGTGCATTCGTTTTTATATTTGCAAGATAACCAGAAATTAAGGATGGGAGTGAAAAAAGGCTTTCTGTCTATTATGTTCCAAAAGTTATGAATCCAACTAGGGGTGTAAGAAAATATAAAAAATATCAAATATCTCGATACTATTAATTAATAGTTTACATGCAAAGATTAACTCAGTCAATACTTTTTTATTTGTAAAGTAGGGCTGTGTATTGGCAAGAATCTGGTGATACGATAGGTATCATGATACATCAGTAACGATTCAATATAATGAGATATATAGCGATACTACACGCCCGGCAAAAGCGGCTCCTCCTCAGGCCGGGAGCAGAGCTTCGCCTGGCTGCTTCCATTAATTTCTTATGGGACGCAGGAGAAGCAGTCGCCCAGTACATGGTGGGAGTGTTACGGGGAGTTGGAGAGGGTCTGTATTTCCATAAAGTTGAAAAATCTCAACTTTATGCTAATGAGCCCGTCCAGCGCGACGCGTCCGGCTCACGAAAACCTGGACCAAGCTGTCAAACTAGGTGACCTACTTCTAAAATGAAACCAGATTCAGCAGTGGCATCACCGATTTCTCACTTAAAATGCTTTCAGAAGTAGATTTTGGTGGATTATTTAGACGTAATAACAAAGTTTACAAGCAGGCCGCCATTTGTTGTTTCCTGTTTGAAACAGGTACAATAGGGTACGTCACCGCTTGAACGGCCAGTTGAGTGGAGCAGCGCGTCCCCCTAATGTCCTCGCTGGACCTGGTGGACATGTACCGCTGGATTTAACATTATAGACACGACCACGGACTATTTGTGTAACAATTTAGCCACAAATTCTCAGACTGACCGTACACGGTCTAGACATTTACTCCGTTTGGACAGAGTCTTGATTTATGTATATTTCCCCCAAAAATAAGTTCACAACTTAAAAAGGTACGATAATTGAAATGGTGTCCAAATTCCCGAGCTTAACTTCCCTTGGAAATGTTCTAACCTTTTGCAACACTAATTCTAGTGTTGAGCTATTTGTGAGGCAGTCTGTGGCTCAAAGGTTTCAAAAGTCTATTTGTGTTTACAGTACATGCAGGTACTGACTCTCACCAGCTGGAGAGTTGCCGGTTGCAAATCACAACTGGTTCAACTGACATAAGTCAGCAACATCTTACTTATACAATCTGTACTGACCACATTATTTGACTGGATTTTGCATTTATGTGGAATTTCTAAAAAATAAGATTTTGCATTTCAGTTGCTCTGTGAACCGCGTCGAGGCTCATGAAGGCCTCTGGTTAGCCTCACTGTACCTGCTCAGGACCAACAGGCTCTCTGAGACTCCATACACACAAACAGCCAGACTCCACACACACTCATACATACACATACACACTCACACAAACAGCAGTGTATGGCAGCTCTATGGGGGCTCTTCACATTGTCCAGACGGCCCAGTGTCAGGCAGCGAAATGAATGGCTGTTTATATTAGAAGGCTGGTTTAATGAATTAGACCCACAGCTCCTCTGTGTCAGCACCAGGCACATACAGACCAGACCCTCTCCTTTCCTCACCCCTCCTTACCCCTTACACAAGGTAAGGGGGGGGGACACTCTGATTGCGTCCTTCGGGACGGGTGAGTCAGGACGCCCGACGGCGCCCCTCTAAGGACTCGCTGCTTATTTACAAAGCCGGGCATCTGGCCCTCACCATCCCCCCTTCTCGCTAACCTCACCCATCACATCTCCCCCATGGTAGCTGAGATGGGCAGAGGCCGGCCTGTTTATATACATGTGTGGGAGGGGAAACAGAGAGGGGAGGATTACCGAGCAACTCGCACATGTTTGAACAAATATGTATACAACATGAGGTTTGCCACCCAGCCGTACATATATACAGGCCTCCAACGAGACCCACCTCTGGTTCTACTCATTCTGTGTGAGAGAAGGAGAGAGAAAGACGGCTGTCATCTCACATCTTCATCAGCCGGTTGAGAAGACGAGCTCCTGACTCTGTGCCTCGGGATAGACAAGGACTAACAGATGGAGGACAGGACAGAGAGGAGAGAAATAGAGGGGGGAAGAGAAGAAGGAACAAGACAGGGGAGGAGAGAGGAGAGAAGGAAACGAGGGGAGATGAGGCGAAGGAACAAGAGAGGGGAGGAGAGAGGAGAGAAGGAAACGAGGGGAGATGAGGCGAAGGAACAAGAGAGGGGAGGAGAGAGGAGAGAAGGAAACGAGGGGAGATGAGGCGAAGGAACAAGAGAGGGGAGGAGAGAGGAGAGAAGGAAACGAGGGGAGATGAGGCGAAGGAACAAGAGAGGGGAGGAGAGAGGAGAGAAGGAAACGAGGGGAGATGAGGCGAAGGAACAAGAGAGGGGAGGAGAGAGGAGAGAAGGAAACGAGGGGAGATGAGGGGAGAGGTGAGGAGAGGAGAGGAGAGGAGAGGAGAGGAGAGGAGAGGAGAGGAGAGGAGAGGAGAGGAGAGGAGAGGAGAGGAGTAAACTAGAGAGGAGGCAACAAGACGGGAGAGGAGGGGAGGAAACATGATGGGAGGAGAGAGGAGGGGAGGATACATGATGGGAGACGAGGACTAACAGATGGAGGAGAGAGGAGAGGAGCATAGGAATGGAGGCCGAGACAAGTTTGTCTCTCCAGTGATTCTTGAGAACAGTTTCAATAATTTGATGAATCGGAGTGAAAATTTACGGCAAAAAAAGGACGAACGAGACGCAGACGTTCTCTGGATGTCAAATACAATTACAACAAAACGACACATTTTATAATCAGCGACGCTTCTTTTCCGCACACACGCACACACACACACACACACACTCACACACACACACATACATATTCGAGCTTCAGGAACAAACACCTACTGTTCACACACGGCCCTGTGCTATGAAATGATTCCTTCTTGCCTTCATAAACCAGTAATCATTTTTTTGCGCTCATCTCCCCTCATTTTCTTTTGTTGTCTCCCTCCCCCGTTCCTCTCTCCCTCTCATCCCCGTCTCTAATTTACCCAGCATCCTGCAGTGCGCAAGGAGCCTCGCAAATTGCCTTTGTCCATTTGCGTACCGGGCCGGGGACAGTGTGTGTGGTGTGTGTTCATGTGTGTGTGTGTGTGAAGGGAGTCTTTAGCAGCGGGGTGGTTGGTTGAGATTGCTGTAATCACAGAGTGCTACCTGTTCATTAAACACACAGTGGGAACCCTGCTTACAGCGTTTAGGAACCAATTAAAGCAGCACAAGCTATTAACATTAGCAACATTAGCTAGACGAGTGTGTGCGTGTGTGTGAGTGCCAAGAAGACAATTCAATATACAAGTGTTACAGTCATTTGCAAAGCACTTTTTACGGGAGCTAAAGTGACTGACTGTTGATGAGTCCTCCAGCGTGCAATCAGGTGAGAAAATAAATGACAAGAATAGAGTAGGAGGATAATACAGAGAGGTAAATTCAAACTTTAGCAAGTTTGTGAATGGCTGTGATTATAATACAATGTCTGTGAAGATGGTGTGATTGCTCAGGTAGGTGGGTGGGACTTCTCAGGTCTTCTGGAGCGGGAGGGCTCAGAGAGGTGCAACAGTGATTCTGGTGAGTGTAATTATCCACGTACTCGCCACCTCACACAATAGAGAGTGATTTGATACGAGACGAGCGGCCTTGATGGGACCTCGTTCGTCGCATCCCGGGCTCATGATTTTTGGGAATCATCCAATGAGAAACACTTTCCAGTGGCTGTCTGTTGTGAATTTAGTATTTAGTTGTGGGAAAGAGAATGGATTGACTTGAGGTACTTTTGTTAAATCGAAACTCTTCTCTTAAGTTGCTGCTGGCTATTAGAAAGAATGCAGGTTTAAGGCACTTCTGCATCGACTTCACTTTTCAGACCTACAGGTTGCCCACTGTGCTTTACAGCGGTGGCTTAAACTCAATGCTAACATGCTTTAGCAGGTATAATGTTTACCATGTTCACCGTTTTAGTTTGGCATATTAGAATGCTAACATTTGCTAAAGAGCAAAAAACTTTAACTACAGAGAAGGCTGTCTTCAGATTTGCAGGTATTTGGATGATGATGGCGTAAGATGAAAAGTCAGAGGATCAAGTAATCACAGTTCCTCCTGAGAGGGTCATGAATGTTTTTACCAAATCTTGTTTGGTTTTTGGAGACATTCCACTCAAAACCATGAAGGTCAACTTCATGGTAGCGCTAGACGAGTCAGAGAATCACCAAGATGTAGAAAGTTTTGTGCCAATCCATTCGACAGATGTGCAGAGATTCGAAGGATGAGTGAAAACTTTGACCTTCCGGTGGTGCTAGGGGTAAAGTAGGGGTATCACCGAAGTCAGTAGGCAAACATGAATAGCTGTACCAAATTTCAGAGCAATACATTCAATAGTTGTTGAGATATTTATGTCTGGACCAAAGTGGTGGACCAACCAACCAACAAAGAATCGATAAAGAATCAATCTTTAAGTCTTCCGATGGAGGAAAGGCTTGATACAATGCATGTATACAAATTAAAACCAGAGATGAGGCATTAAAACTAAACCAAAAGGCCTATTTGCATCCACCAGGTGGTTTAAAAAAAAAAAATCTAATTTCTTTCATCTTAACTTTTCCATCAAAGCTCCACTCTGAGTCATCTCCTCGGTGCCATATTTAATACCCATATAACGACGGACCAGATAATTTTAAAGTATAATTGTTCACCGGGAGAGGTAGAAACATGCAGTGCCATTGTCTGTGTGCCTTTTGTAGTTAGTTAAAAGGTGCATAAATAAGATGCAATTTAGAGACTTTTAAGAGATGATTTTTTTCCCCTCCTGCCTTAATCACGGTGAAATTACCTCTGGGTGAGGGCTGTCATTAAAATAGAAGAGGCACTTGCTTCTTGGATGCTCAAGGCGAGCATGAAGCGCTAATAGCACAGCGCCTCAATGGCGCTAACAGTTTTAACGGGCTCTGTATTATCCTGCTGTGCAGGCAGATGCGTCTACATCACCCACTCACAGAGGAAGTCTTATGATGGTCAATTTGTAGTTTGTCACAGCTGTTAACTGTGATAAATACACTGAGGAAGAAGTCTTCCAAAGCTGCAGAGCCATGTTATTTTCAAATTTATTTCCTGCTAGATTTTTAGCCCTATAAAGTACATGCACATTGGTTTCTATTCTGACAGTATGTGCTGCAGCTCGGTCAATATTACCCTCAACTAGGGCTGTCCTCAACCAAAGAAATTCTTATGCCTTATTTATATTTCTGTGGAAAAGTTTGCACAGAGCCGCAGACACATATGACGTAATATTACATGAATGTCACTAGTAATATCCTACATATTTGTGAATTTGGGTACATTTTATTTACATCAAAATAAAAAGGTTATTGTACCGGCGGTCCCCGGGGATCGGTATGCCGCTGCCACCGCTCATCAGAAATCTAAGACCAAAACAATCGATCAGTCGACTAAAGAAATCGAGGGTGCAGCCCTGCCCTCAACACAAGCTTGATTTTTTGCTTTCACTTCAACGTAGAAGGCAAAGTGACTCCTGCAGTACGTGCACCATTATTGCCGCTGCTTCCTGTCTCAGAGGCTCAGGTTTGGCCCTGGGTGTATGTCCCTCAGGGTGGCTTCTGGCCCCGGGCTAGAGGACCCCGCCGGCAGGCAAGAAGTGACGTGGCCAACAACCTCCAGATGTTAGCCTGCATTAGGGCCTGACAGCTTGTCATGTCACCGCCTACACTACCACACAGTTCCATCACCTCCCATCTGCTGCTCAACACCTCCTGAGGGAGAGGAGGAGGAGGAGGGAGGGGCAGATACCGCATCTATGAGACTTTACTGCCCCTCAACCCAGATATAAAAGACAATGCATCACAACATTAACAGATGACATGATGGCTACGCTTGTTAAGTTCTTATTAGATGATGGTCAACTGGAGTATACGTGTACACATCATATCACATGGACCATCTCCATCTACAGGCAGACAGTCCTTGAACATCCACATCCTATAATCCAGCACTCTTATTCTGAGAAAACAGATTTTATATAACACAGCATGCCATAAAAAAACTTTAAGGCATTCAGCTCACAAGCGATCCCATAAACTAGAACTAAATTATTAGCTGATTTATCAAAATATTTTGATAATCAATTAATCGTTCCAGTCATTTTTTTAAGTGAAAATGCCGAACATAATACTGGTTTCAGTTTCTCAAACAATTGATGCGTCTCTGTTTCACGTCATTGTGAATTTAATATCTTTGGGTTTTGGATTGTTGGTCAAATAAAACAAGCAATTTGACGACGTCAACATGGGCACCATTTTCTGATAATTTAATGATCAATTAAGAAAATAATCAGCAGATTAACAGGCAATGAAAGTAATCATTAGTTGTTGCTCTAATATAAATGTTAAGCAAGATGCAACTTCCTGAGCATGTGACAATTAAGAAAGAAGACATTTATAAGTGTTCATGATTCCACACATCACTATTAAAAACTTAATTAAATAATTAAAACAAATTGAAAAATGAGAAAAAAACATAAAAAAATGTAAATTGCAATGATGAGATATAATGCTGACATACAATGAATATACTCAGCCTTATTAGCATTCAGCATCTAAAATATTCATGCTGAATTATTTGCACAGGAATACCTGGTTTGTTGAAAATAGCTTGATGTTTGGCTCCCCCTCCTGGAGATACACAGTAACATCATGTGCTGCATATTTCAGACCTTGCAGGGAAAAACAGATCTGAGAAAGTTGTTAATGATGGGATAAGACCTAAAACTACTCAACTGCAAACATTTGCCCGTTGCAGAGTAGTTTTAATTGTATTTGTGTACTTCATGTCCATTTCATTTTTTTCTGATGAAAAGAATGTTTGGCATGAATCAATTGCTTTTGGGATTAAATATTTCTGTAAAGCTTTGTCCAAACCTATCAAAACGTCAAGTTCTTTATTGTCATATAAACAAGAATCACAGTGAAGCTGTTGTTGGCAATGAAATTCTTAGATCTCAGGCTCCAAACAATGCTCATAAAAAATATTTATAAAAAGAAAATCACACAAATAAAAATGAGATTCTAAGACAAGAAATAGGGCAGTAAAGTTAAAATATAGGGATAAATTATTATATAAAATAAAATTAGAGACCATCTTGCGATGGGATCACACCATCCGCGACGCCAAATTGGACCAGGGGCGTAAAGTGGAGGGCCAAAGGCTCCTTCCCCACATCCTACCCCTCTACTTCCGGCGCCTTTGCTCGGACCACACTCATCTTTGAACCCTGCCTTTATTTTGATCTCAACTACAAACCTGTAAAGTTTTGTGACTGCATCTTGCACAGTTGTGACACTATCAGACAGACATATAAACACCTGGCAAAGTACTCAAAACCTCTTCTGTACTAGTTCCTGCTACAGTAGGCGTCTCTAGGACCACATTATGCCATGATGACACACACAGACTCACAAAACAATGCAAACACTGTCACAACCATCACATCTGTATTACATCGGAAAAGCCAATATACAACATCACCTTCTACTAGAGACCTGTTTACAGTGAGTCAATGGGAACACTAAACAATGGCAGCAACCTACTGTCGGAAAAGATCAATTCAGCCCATAGGCTAACATTCACAATACTCAAAGTTATATAACGACTACTTTAATCAAAAGCATCACAATGCACATGCCAGACAACAACCCAGAGAAATTACAAGCAATTTGCAATTTATACCAATAAAATACGCCACATACTGGACGCAGATAGCAACAGCAAGAGAGGTAAAAAAAAAAAAATAGCAGCCAGCAAAAGCAAAGACATCATGACATATAAGCAGATCAGCAGGACAGAAATAAAACAGTTTACTGATGATACCAAGCACACAACATAGACTGAACATCTGGTAAGCATGTTAAAGCAAGCAGCAAACTTTGGTGAAACAGCTGATATGACAACCAACATGGAAAAGAGATTCCCAGCAGCAGGGAAGGTGGTGCAAACAGGAAATCACATAATTTGAACTGTTGGCAGACAAACTTAATAATGAAGTGAAACACTGCATGAACAACATCAGCAACATACAGCAGACACTGCAAATGACCAGTGTAGTCTGGCACAGTGAAAGAGTGGCGAACATTAGCAGCCAGCAAAAAACAAGATATGACACACAGGCAGATCAGCAGGAGAGAAATAAAACAGCCAGCATCTTTATATAAATAACATAACCAAGTACTCAAACATAGACTGAACATCTGGTAAGCATGTTATAGCAAGCAGCAAAACTTGTTGAAACTAAACATTTGTCACTAGTATCTCAGAGTAGAGAAAACCCTTCACTCTGGTCCCAAGATGCAAATAGCTGATATGACAACCAACAACAACGTGTCCAGAAGGGAACCCGCAAATTGTGAAATCTGATGAGATCTGCAAAAGCTTGCAAAGACTCTCGCGAGACTTGCTGCCCGACGAGCTATCCTCGAGTTCAATTACTAACCTTAATCTCGCGAGAGTTTCCCCAGTTTGTTGGTTCCCTTCTAGACACTACCAAAATTCACATAATTGTCAAGCTTAATAATGAACTGAAGCACTGTATGAACTATGGGGGCTTATTTTGTCGTAGTAGTAGTTTCAGCCATCATATCTATTGATTATAACAACATGGTACTCACCAGAGCAGCAGCTGAGATGTGTGAACATGATGTCTCTGTGAGGCCTACAGGCAAACAAGCAGTCAGATTGTGACTTAATTTAGGGGTAAAACTGAAAGCTCACCTGAAATGTTGGCAATAGAGTCTCATTGTGTACCTTCACAACTGGTTGCAGGCCTAGGTTGTATTAATTGATGCTAATTAATGGTGATTCAGTGATAGCTGAAGTGAACCTGCTGCACATTCTGTATTGAGCCACAGATTGTTTGTGAGGAAACAGAGACACCACTCTGTAACGGGTTATAGACGACCACGAGTGGACTGTGTAATTTTGTAGTTCGACAACACCAACAGAGTGGCAACTCTTCTCTAGAAAAAAAGATCTGTGTCATTTCAGGATAATCAGACTTGTTTGGGGAGTAAATGTAAAGGGAAAATCCTATTTAAATAAATAGATACAATTTTATTATAAATAAATAAATAAGTTAAAATAAATGAAAAATAATGCAAACATTAATTAATTAATTAATTCATCAAAATAGATTTCAAACAAATAAAGAATGAATGTCACATAAATAAATGTAAAAGTTAATAAATAAATAAACAAATAAATAAAGCAAATTAAAAACAGGGGAATTGATAAAAAAAAAGGTTAATAAATAAATAAGCAGAACATAAATATCAATTTATGTCACATTTTATCAACTGATTAATGAATATATTTATTTTTTATATTATATTTGGTACATTTAATATCATTCTTATTTATTTATCAAGTTATTTATTTATTTTATTTTATTTTTTATTTTATTATTCGTTTTTTATTTTAGCAGGTTCCATCCTCCATAGTTTTTTCACTCAAGCAAAAGTAACTTACCACAGTTTAAAAATACTCCATTTACTAATAAATGAATACATTTGAAAATAAATGTAAAATTACTAAAAATAAATAAATAAATGCAAGAGTAAATAAATACGTGTAAATGCTAATAATGAATAAATAAATAAAAAGGGAAATTAAATAGAAGAGTAGATAGGGGAATTAAGACAAAGGTTGATAAATAAATAAGCAAAATAGAAATATAAATTCATGTCACATTTTAATCAATTGATTAATGCCTACACTTATTTTTAATATTATTTTTGGTAAATATAATGGCATAGTTATTTATTTATCGAGTCATTTATTTATTTATTCATTTTGCATTCATTCATTAGCTGAAGTTTTACTTATTTATAATATATATATATTTATATAAATAAATAAAAAAAGGTTTGGAATTCAATACTGGATTCGGATACAATAAAATGCTACTGAACCCCAACCTGTCCCACTAATTATTAGATATGTCAAAGGGTGCATTAGATATAGGTTGCAGCCAGTGGAGTATCATGAGTGTAACAGTACAACTGAGGACAAATATACAGGAAAAAAAGACTACACATATACACATAACAGCATCAGAGAGACAGTGAAAGATAAAAAGAGGCAACAAAAGGATTTGGTCAGGAAAAGATAACTTTATTTAGTCTGGGATACATACTCTTGTTATATTTGATTACTTGTCAGATAGAAAACACAGTAGCTTTTCAAAAATAAAAGCAAGGTCCATTTAATTAATTATATTTATTTATGTTTTTTAAAACACACTTCAATAAATATTTTTTCTTCTTTTGGTCATTTTTTTTCCTTCTATTTTACAAAAACATACAGTGACTGTAAGAACAGGGAACAACACTGGATTAAAGGTCAGCGGTGTAGACACAGGCCAGCACAGACACTGCAGATGCCACGGGTAATATCGAGCCTAAAATATACCTTTACACATGTCCAAGTGTTTTACACAACTTTGTCCACATCACTATGGCAGGTAAAAACAGCTCTGTCAATTATTCAAATGAATGTTAAGCACACTGGTCTGCAAAGATCACACACTGATGAGCACAGAGAGAGCTAGCTCTAGGTTAAGACACGTGGGAGATACGATGCACACCAATGCAACACCCTGCTCTTTAGCATGGATTTGTCTTCCTTCAAACTCAAACATTGTACCTCAGAGACAGAGCTTGACACAGATCTGTTCCTCTTTTAAAGGTGTAGAGGGAAGTAAAGACATCCTCACTTCAGCAGTCAGGGTGCAGCATTGGGTTGCAAACAAGATACAATATACTGAACATCATAGTAAAGCACTGTAGTGAGTGGATGACCGCAGAGGTAAGCAAATCATCAGGTGAGTGCAGTGACATATGAAGCAGATGCTTGAGAGGCATGGAGAGGATAAGAAAATGCTTCGTACCTAAAACTGTAATTTTTAATGTTTAAAGGATCATACCGGTGTTTTGCACCTGATTTGACTGTTATCAGGCCATTAAATTGGCGTTATCAGTCGCTATAAGTAACATAGATGTGGGTCATTAGGGGCCTATTACACCTACTATGTTGTAAAAGTGAAAGTTAAAAGCAACACATCACATGACACGTTGTAAAACTGTCCCGTTTTGAACACAAACAAGACGGCTTCTTTAGGTTCAGGCAACAAAACTACAACTTCTTTAGGTTTAGGCAGAAAAAACACTTAGTTAAGTTTATGGCAAAAACATTGTGTTTTGGGTTAAAATAACTACAAACACAACTACACTAGAGGTCGCGGTCGTCTTCTTTTATATCGTCTTTCAGTAATCTACCATGTGAATAGATGATAAAACCTGCTATTGGGTGTAGTAGGCCCCTATTGACCCACATCTATGGTGCTTATAGCGACTGAAAACTCCTATTTAATAGCCTGACAACAGTCTAATCGGCTGTGTTTCTGCAAGTTTACTTAATTTACTGCAAATCATGTCATACTGCTGACTGTTGTCAAAAACTTTTGGGACTTGAAACTTGCTCGTGACGGGCGATCCATCACAGTGAACATCACGCTTCTATTAAAGTGACATTAATATTGTGTGCTAATGCAACAGAAAGGATGGATTAATATGAAAAATCTGCTGCTGCTGTGGGGGAAATGATGAGCTGCTGAAGCTCAGACACAGCTGAATACTGTCCAGCGTTGCATTGATGAGCTCTATTGTTAGACACTCAGACCCAGACAACAGCATATACAATGCTGTGCATTATCACAAAAATCCAGTCGCCTTCATTTGCATCAGCACAATATGATATTTTAACAAAAATAACCCTGAGCGTGATGTTCATTGACATGGATTTATTTTAAGCAAGTCTCTGCAGGCTGACATCAACTGCAACCAATAGCTGCCTAGAAGGTATAAAAGCACTTTCAATATATATATATATATATATATTTCAAATACAATGGTATGTGTGAGTGCAGTAAATGATTCAAAGTAGATAGGTTAAATCATGCAGAAACACAGGTATGGTCCTTTTGGATCATCCAGCTACAAATTAGTGGCTCAGGCTTTGACACACTGCAAAGGTTGGTCTCCTCTGAAATAACAAGCTGCCATTTTTCTCAGTTATTTTGACACGTTGCTTTTTATGCAGCAGCACAGTCGTCTACCATAAATCTTCTTTGTAAAAGCAGTATGTACCTAATGAATCACTCTGAATTATTCTGAGAATGAGCTTTACCTGAAAGGGATAGTGTGGGTGTTTGGAAGTGGGGTTGTATGAGGTTCTTATCCATAGTCAGTTTATTACCTACAGTAGATGACGGTCGGCAAGCCACCAGTTTCGAGAAGCAGACAGGAGCAGACGGACTGGCAATAAAACGTATATTAGATACCTGAAAGAAAGGCCTACCTAGAAAAATCAATATCAGTTTAAGTGTATGCTTATTTAGAATATTTTCACCAGTTTACCTTGCCATGACACAGCTAGGGGAACTGAAGCCGTTATCTATGCTCTCGCTAAAGCAACCAGACTCCATTGAAAAAAAACGGAACATGCAGAACACGTTGGTTGCTGATGTAACGCTGTCTCAATCGGTTAGTTTGTTTGTGCCGTTGTGTGACTTTGGTGAATCTGAACTAACCAAAGTCACACAATAACACAAACAAACTAACTGAGGTAAAATTACAGTTTTTTCAATGGAGTCTGGTGGCTTTGGCGAGAGCATAGATGGATACAACTGCTTCAGTTCCCTGTCGGAAAGGGCTGTCTGACAGCAAGGTAAAGCAGTGAAAATATTCTAAATATAGCGTACACTTAGGGGGCTTACACAAGCCAACAATTAGTCAGTTTTAATCAAACTCTGGTCCGGTTTGTTTGGGCAGTTTTGAACGCAGTAATTGTACTCTGGTGAAGACCAAAACAACCGGTCTGAGACCGCTTGCGAGTGGTTGTCTCGGACCGGTTGTTTCCAAGCAAACCCAATCACAGGCTGCCTGTGTGGGCATCTGTTGAGCTGGACACAGGTAAACGACAGGTTAACAGGAGTGGGAGAAGACTGAACTGGACTTTTGCAGAAGTCCGATGTTTGCTTGACGTCTGGACCGAAGAGAACATACAGAATACGCAAAATAAAGTCCACAAAAATAGTGACATTTATAGTCGTGGGAGATAAACTGGAGGAGAAGGGATTCATGTATACAGTAGATCAGCGCAGAGTCAAAAAGAAAAACGTCGACAGCAAGTCTGCAATTCACTGCATAGAAATGTCACCTCTCGAGACAAAGAAGATCAATTTGCTCCTTTGTACACACGCTCACATTAATTTCTGCATTGTGAAACCGAACCAAAAGTTTCAATTCACTCTGATTCGGACTAACCAAACGAACTAAGGCGTTAAAGTGATACAGATTTTTTTAGGTGGGCCTTTTATTTTAGGTGTCTAAAATACATTTAGCTGCCGGCTCCATGCACAGCAGTACATTGCTTTGCTCCCATGTGGTAACTCCTGTCTGCTTCTCAAAACTGGGGGCGTGCCGACCGTCATCTCCTGTACTTAATACACCGATTAATGAATAAGTACCTCATACAACCCCACTTCAAAACATCCAAATCATCCCTTTAACTAGAAAAGAGCTAATTACTGAAACCTGACCCCTCTACTATGTTCACATACAAAAGGTAAACCCTGTGACCTCCATCGTTGCTGTATCCCATCGCCTGTCCGCTCTCTGACCCACTTGTGTTCCCCGTGTCAGCAGGCATGTAAACCAGAACACAGAAAGCTAATACTGTGGTTTGTTTTACTGGAGCTGATGCATCATTAATGCGGCGAGATCCTCCTCACAGGTAAGCAGATCTCTCACAGAGGTCCTATGAAAATTGTAGTTTTCATATACTTGCCTCTCAGGGGCAGTGGAGATCCTCTAAATGGCTCCTGAAGCTGCCGTCTGCTTCAGTGCATTTAAGAGGAAACATGGCAAATAGTTTGGCAATGAGTATTGTGTATGTAGGAGAACCAGTTTGCATCATCAGGCCAGGAATTATTAGGGGCACCACTGTAACATGACAGACACCAGTATATAAACACATCCCAAGGCCTCCAGTGAGTCAGAATGTTATTAATAGACCAAAACTACAGGTGCTGTCACTCTGTCTATCGCTAACAACCAATTATGAAACTCTGCAGGTGTGCCCAGCCGACCACACAGAAGTGAATCCAATATCAGTCCCCTCTTCTTCTATCCTTCAACCTTTTGCTCTCTCTTCAATATATGCCGTCTACTTTTAGAAGCTTTCTCTCAGACACACAACAAAAACACTCACATGGGAATGTTATTAGGTCAACCTCCTCTTGTGGCTGTGACTCAGTTACATCAGCTCTGTTACTCCCCACCTGCAGCCTCCGGTGGCGGAGCAGCAGGAACAACAGGATGGAGAAAAGTGGAGGTATGAGAGAGGTTATTAAAAATGAAAGGAATGTGATAAATGAAAAGGCAGCAAAACAGTGTACAATGCCATTCAGAACATACAGTAGTCCTGCACAAGCACTTAAAGAGGGGTTAGTAAACCTCAGCACCCGCGTTTCAGTGTTTCTCAATACATCCTGTCTGCTGCTAAATGCCACCAGCTGGGTCGATCTGCTGGTGAGCTGTAACAATGTTTATCTGTGATCCTCGTCTCCCGTCGGTCCACCTTCCTGCCTCCCTCAAAAGGGCAGAATAAACATTCACAATGTCTGCTAGTCAAAGGTTCCCTCAAGACGCCGGCTTTGTTCAAACTGTTTGCAGACTTAGGTGGAAATAATTGTTTAAATCCAATAGATTATGAATACTAGTGAATCAAATGGAACCTTTTCAAACACAGCTGTCTCACTTGATCGTTTTTTAAAGGGACAGTGTGTAGGATTTGGCGGCATCTAATGGTGCAGCTGCAGATTGCAACCAACTGAGTACCCCTTCACTCACTCCTCCCTTCCCAGGTAACGTGATCTCAACTCAACGCTTTGTCAGACCCCTCGACGACACCTTCCGGTTGCAGTAAACACGTGCTTACTGTTGTGAATTAAACAAAAACATTTGCTTAGGTTTAGGCAACAAAACCACTGTAGTTAGGTTTAGGGAAAAAACAACATGGTTGGGCGTAAAATGACGGCGTTTGTAAAGTAAAAACGTGACTTGACGTTGTGAACACGGGACATGAACAGCGGTCTCCTGGATGAAAGCCTCCCGCCCGCCCTGTGTGTCTCTTTCGCCCTTTTAACTACGTCATCACAGCATTTTCTCTGAGCATTTGCTGTTGCTGTGGATGGGTTTACATTGTAGTTAATGGAAAGCCCAGTGCGTCGAACAAAAAACAACAAAAAGTAAAAATTCTCTGATTCCAGCTTCTTAAATGTGAATATTTTCTGGTTTCTTTACTCCTCTATGACAGTAAACTGAATATCTTTGAGCTGTGGACAAAACAAGACATTTGAGGACGTCATCCTGAATTTGTCTGACATTTTATAGACTGAGCAACTAATCAATTAATCAAGGAAATAATTGACGGATTAATCAACAATGAAAATAATCGTTAGTTGCAGCCCTACAGGAATGATACACTAATGAAAACAAAGTTATGAGTATTATATTCCATTTCTTCTAATAGATCCCCAAAATGTTACACACTGTTCCTTTAATGACGTCAATCTTTAAAAACCTTTTATCTCCAAAATGTGTTTGGGAGCTAAGAAAAAACGCCTTGTTTAAGCTGATTTAAGCACTATGAAGCGTGAAAATCACCAACATTGGAGATACGATTTTGTTCACCAGAGAACAGAATAGAGTCTAATCTGCTTAGCTTAGTCCTGTGTGTCGTTTAAAATCACTTTTGTCAAGTTTGGTTCAAACGCAGCATTACAAGATACAAGAACATGAGTACAAAAGTTAAAAGAACAGGTGTTTTTCCTGCATTAATTAAGAAACACGCAGTTACACTCAAAGGCCAAGAGGAACGCCATCACTTGCAGGTATAAGCACAACTATGAGCCATGATCAGTAGCACCTGCTTTGTTTTCATACACATTTATAAGCATCACTGAGCTATAACGTTAGTTATATTGTTTTCAATCCTCCAGTCAGTACACATTGAGCCTCGTCGACTTTCTTGTAACTCACCATTAGTATTATTGCTACATCAATACAGTGTACTTCATCAATGCTGCAGGAATCTGTTCTACACACACAAAAACACACACACACATGTACAGACTCTGAGCGTTCATTACCCCACATGTTGGTACAGTGAGGAGGTTATGTGATCCACACGTAGTACAGTATCAACACACATCCACAACTTCTCCAATTACCGTGTCTCTCCTCCACTACACCTCCTCTGCTTGTGTTTCCCTCTCTGAGTGAACATGACAGGCTCAAAGGCCATCAGGTGGAGTTAACAAGAGCCTGTGTGTGTGTGTGTGTATGCACGCTGCTGCTGGTTGTTTCACATAATACATAAACAAAGCAGGTAGATGAGGAAATGTGTGTGTGCTCAGAGTTGCAAGGGGATCTTTGTGTGCTTGAGTTAAAATTGAGAAATCCTCTGTGAAATAACACTGCACCTCTGATGGGTGATTAGCATGTTTGAACTAATCTGTGGAGTTATTTCAGGCCTTTAAACAGACCGGACAACGACTCCAGAGCTCAGTCAATTAGATGAATCAGCAAATGTTTAGATGAATCAGACTTTCCACCTCTCCAAACTCCTAGGCATCATTAATAACCGTTGATACTTTAGATAAGCTCTATTTTCCATCTGAAATTCATTGAGAAACTAATTTTGTCCGCTAGATTTGGAGGAATTTGACGTCACCACAACAGCCGCCATGTTTTTCAGGTTTGAAGACGACGGACAGCCCAGGGTGCGTTCAGTTGATCAGGTTAAAGGTTTCACGGTAATATCAAACATGGGCAGATTATGAAACAATGGGCCCCTGGGCACAGACATGCAAAAGGCCCCGCCACCTCTCCTACCAAAGACACACAGACTTTATAGTTGTTCAGCCTCTTTTTGTAGTCGTTACACATCTCTCGGTGGTTTTGTGTCACTTTGTAATTGTTTTGGTCTTTTTGTGGTTATTTTTTGTCTGCTGTTGTTTTGTGTCTCTTTGTAGTCGTTTTGTGTCTCTGAAGTCATTTTGAGTCTCTTTGTAATAATTTTGTGTCTCTTTGTAGTTATTTTGTGTGTCATTGTAGTCATTTTGAGTCTCTTCGTAGTTGTTTTATGTCTCTTTGTGGTAATTTTTTGTCTCGTTGTGGTTGTTATATGTCTCTTTGTAGTCATTTTGTGACTCGTTGTAGTCATATTGAGTGGCTTTGTAGTCAGGTTTTATCTCTTTGTAGTTGCTTTATATCAATTTGTAGTCATTTTTAGTTTCTTTGTGGTCATTTTGAGTCTCTTCCTTGTTGGTACGTGTCTCTTTGAGTGGATTTTTGTAGGTGAAAACTCTTTGGGCCCCTGACCCTGTGCCCGTCAGACCCGTTCAGTAATCCATCCATGATATCAAGACCTACTTTATGTGACATCATCCTAAATTGAATAAACTCTTTGTCTACTCCTTTAGATGCTTGAGGACTGTGTTGTTGTTTTTACGTTAAGCTACTGCATAAGTTAAATTGCATTAACTGTAGTTACGTATACAAACAAAAGTAGGAGTACCATAGTACTACGCGTAGTAACTCAAAATCTAGGCTAATTGAATTAGTTTCCACCTGTGTGTTTCTGTGAGTCACATCCTGTCAATCAATCTCTTAAAGCACCTTCCACCAACTGCAACACTGTAAACACACACACACACACAGGTAATCTTGTTGCCTCCCCCGGAGACAAGCTGCAGTGCTGAGGCAGAGAATAACTTGTCCATCAGCTCAACATCTGCTCCTCTAAACACCAACAGGACCGTAAACATGAGCTCCACGACAGCCCCGTTGTCACTAATTATTCAGCTGTCTATTATTTCCTCTCTAATGAGGGAAACCCGCAGAGTTACAAAGTTGAATCACACGTTTTCTCACAGAAAAATAAGCGGCAGCCGTCGAAAGTTCAAGAACACGTGTGTGGAGAGTCTGTCTTTTGCTTTTCCGCGGCGGAGTTACGACATTCATGAAAAGCCTCTCTGCAGGCCCGGGACCTTCAGTGATAAGTTGATGAACTCACCGTAAGGCTTTAACAGATATACTGCTCTGGTCTAGGCTAGTCTAGACACATCATACTGCACTGTATAAAGGGATTCACTCTGCCAGAGAGAAAGTCTCCTGTGGTGCTTTTTTACACCCTCGTTCTCGCTCTCATGTCTCCTCTTCTCTGTTATCTTCTCCGTCGTCAGATGCGTCCGTTGCCGTGTGTGCTGCTCCGGCGGCCAGACAGAGGGTGGGAGGAGTAGTGCAGCTCGGCTGTGGAGAAGGTGGACGACGAGGAGTTGGAGGAAGAGGAGGAGGAGGTGAGTCCACAGGCTTCACAGGCCAGAGCCAGCTGCCTCAGGGCATCCAGGGAATCCATCTTAGCTCCTCGCAACAGATCGCTCTGACCCTTCAATTTGAAACATGGAAGAAAAACATCTTTCAAAGTAAATTTACAGCCTGATTTATGAGTTCTAATTAAATTAGCAGGACACTATCAGCTTCTCTTTTACAAGTGAGTCTCTGATGTGTCGGTTACCATAAAACGGAAGAAAAAGACAAGAACATTTTTAAATTAATCCTATAAATTCTGAAAGTTAGGATATCATTATGCAGGCTGTTCTCATACACCGTTCGTAGCTATACTTATGAAAATATGTAGATACTAATGCACTGTAACTTCGTATATATTCATAAAATCAAATCAATTTATATGTAATTCGCTTAATCATGAACCAGGAAGTATAAAGAGCGACAAACGTTGCGTAGGGAGGAGGTCGGGGTGGATTTGGTGGGTCACAAAACACCGGACTTTCGCCCAGGAGACCGCTGTCCATGCCCCGTGTGAAACTAGAAGTCAACGTTGATTCATTTGTCACGTAACTTCTGTAGTTATTTTACCTAAATCACAATCTTTTGCTAAACCTAACCAAGTTGTTTCCTGTCAAGACGGAAGGTTATTTTGAAAATACTGTATGTAACGAGCGGATATTGACACGTGTTGCTGGACATTCGTAGGAAAACGCACCAAAAATGAGGAATCATTTTATGTAAGACATCCCGAACGGTTGTATGAGGATACGTTGCATTATGAGTACCTTGAGCACGGTGATGTTCCAGGTGAAACTCTCCACAGCTTTGATCAGCTTGCGTCCCTTCAGTCCCTCCTTATCCCCGAGCCGAGAGAGCTCCTCATGGAAGTCCATTCCTGCAGAAACACAAACAGGAGCTTTGCATCAGCTTATAGCAGTGGGTGGGCATCAACAATTCAAATTCAGGTGAAAAATATAAATGTCAAAGTGTGAGAGTGATTTTCTTGAATTATTTTTGTGACGAACAAAAAATATCCAGAGGCAAGTGTCAACAACATATCTTGATGGATTGGTTGTCAGATAGTGGATTTACATATTTATGCAACAGCAAAGAGCCATCCCTCCTGACATTTACACTGACAGTTAAAGGTCAGGAGTTATCTAAGACAGCGAGAGTCTAATAATACACAGGTTTGTGTAGATGTTATCTTTTCACTGCAGTCATACAGCTGCATTACACCTGAAACGGCTTAGATAATCCTAAATATTAATGCAAGACAGAACTTAGGAGTGCAGATTTATTGTAAACAACATTTCAAGCAGATATACTTTTTTTTGCAAATGTGTCATTTCATAAAGTACAACCGTGACAGCGCCTTTGGTTTTTCTGCTAATTAGAAAACCGTAATGACAACAGTTTGAGAGTGTCAAAATTGCCAGCGAGTGCTAGATCTCAACGTGCTAAGTTGTTTACTGACAGATTCTCTGAGGAGTCGCCCTCATTAATTTCGGCTGTTTGATGTTCAGAGCTGCTCATTTGAGGAATTTTTAGGATTCGGGCATATCGTCTACTGAAGTCGTTTTAGTCATGAAAGCTCATCAAAACTGTTTCCGCTCAGTTCATTATCACTTCATGTCATCGTCATCCGTCTCTCGCTGTGCTCTTTACCATCTCTCTGCACCTGGGCGATCCTCTCCTGAACAGCATCCGCGTTCTCAATCAGCTGTTTCTGGGCGGCGATCATCTGCAGACACAGGAAGAAAGTTTAACTTATTAAGCTTGTTTTAAAGAAAGCACCGTTCAAATCCGCAGAGCTTTAGTTTCTAATGGTACGAGGAGTCTTTAAAGGGGTAGTTTGGGTGTTTTGAAGTGGGGTTATGTGAGGTACTTATCCATAGTCAGTGTATTACCTACAGTAGATGACGGTCGGCACGACTCCTGTTTGGAGACACAGACAGGAATTACCGCACGGAAGTAAAGCAACGTACTGCTGTGGACGGGGCCGACAGCAAAACGTATTTTAGCAACCTCAAAGAAAGGCCCACCTAAAAAAATCAATATCAGTTTAAGTGTACGCTATATTTAGAATATTTTCGCCAGTTTACCTTGCCGTCAGACAGCTATACAGTCTATGTTTCCGAGGGGAACTTAAGCCCTTTATCTATGCTCTCGCCAAAGCAACCAAACTCCATTGAAAAAAACAGTAGTTTTGCCTCACAGAACACAGGAGTTGCTGGTCTACCGCTGCCTCGATCGGTTAGTTTGCTTTTATTATTGTGTGACTTTGGTTAGTTCAGATTCAACAAAGTCACACAATAACACAAACAAACTAACCGATCGAGGCAGCGGTAGGCCAGCAAACCCCTGTGTTCTGCGAGGTAAAATTACAGGATTTTTCAATGGAGTCTGGTTACTTTGGCGAGAGCATAGATGGATACAACGTCTTCAGTTCCCCGTCGGAGAGGGCTGACTGAGGGCAAGGTAAAGTGGTGAAAATATTATAAATATATCGTACACTTAACATGATATTGATTTTTTTTAGTTGGGCCTTTCTTTTAGCTGTCTAAAATATGTTTTGCTGCCGACCCCGTCCACAGCAGTACATTGCTTTGCTTCCATGCGGTAACTCCTGTCTGCTTCTCCAAACTGGCGGTCTGCCGACTGTCATCTACTGTAGGAAATACACTCAATACAACCCGTCTTCAAAACACCTGAACTCTTTGGGTTTCAAAAAAACACTAAATATGTAAGGCTTGACTTTTGTAGTACTTCTTTGTCTTTTCTCTTACTACACCAAGATACAGCTGCAACGATTAGTCGACGATGGACTGAAAAATAATTGCTCTCTCTAAAAAGTATTTTGATAATTGATTATTAAGCAATTTTTCACTTTCTCTGTTTTATATCACATTAAACTGAATATTTTGGGGTTTTAGACTGACAAAACAAGACATTTAAAGACATCACCTTGGACTTTGAGGAACTGAGATGGACATTTTGTACTATTTTCTGACATTTTATAGACCAAACTATTACTCAATTAATCTAGAAAATAACCGGCAGATTATTCGATAATGAAAATAATCGTTAGTTGCAGCCCTACACTAAAAGATACTGAGGCGAATTCTTTGTATGTGAAAACTTAGTTTGCAATAAACCTGATTCTGAAGTGCAAAAGGACAAGTGGGATTGATTTGGTTCAGAGCTGGAAAGCAACACAGAGCATAAAGTTTGTTTTGAATGAAGAATCTGAGTAAATAAACTGGAGGAAGGAAGAAAAGAACAGACGACTGGCTGCAGGGCAGCAGAACAGAGAGAGATGGGAGAGAGGAGGCTGAGTGTGTGATGACTAAGCCTGGTGTGTGTGTGTGTGTGTGTGTGTGTGTGTGTGTGTGTGTGTGTGTGTGTGTGTGTGTGTGTGTGTGTGTGTGTGTGTGTGTGCCCAGAGAGGCTGAAAGAGGTGTGATGTACGACTTGAGATCACACCAACTGTGGCTTCCTGACACTGACCTGCTGGGCTCACATTCGCTGGGATCACACGCAAACATCATTAGCTCCACTGACGTGATAGTTAGCAAATGAAGCACTCTCTGTACTGAGGTGTGTGTAGGTGTAATAGCCGAGCGCTGAAACAGGTGGGAGAGATTCGTCCTGATCTGATGCGGGAGGAGATGGAGTAGGAGGAGACACAGCTGGCAGCCAGTGTGTGTGTGTGTGTGTGTGTGTGTGTGTGTGTGTGTGTGTGTGTGTGTGTGTGTGTGTGTGTGTGTGTGTGAGGAGGAGTGTGGGTGACTGTTTCATGCATGTCGCCTCAGAGTGTCTTTTTGCATATTTAATGCCTCGGGACAGCATTTGCATGTGTGTGTGTGTGTGTATGTGTGCACACTGAGTAAAACAGTGTTGGGTATCAGAGAACACAATTTAAAACTTTCTGATGGAATAAATTTTGACCAAACTTGAGAGACAAAATTAGGAAAAGCAGCCAATTTCTGAGTAAACTGAGCTAATGAATGTGCATATTGTATTATTAACCCAGTTGTGTTTTATTTTTAAACTGAACACAGAGCACAGAGAGACCTGCCAATCGCTGATGAAGTCATTTTAATAACGTAAAATTACTAGAAGAACTAAAAGAACAAGACAGTACTTTATGAGTATAATTCATAAATGTTATCATTTGAAGGTACAACGTGTAAAACTGAGGTAACGTGAGCTGCTGAGTGCAAAACCGTGGTAACGCTGTTCACCTCGCTCAGAGGTCATCCTCACCATAATAACAACAGTACTTTAGGAGCAACAGAAGTCAGATGGCGGCTGGTGGTACTGCGGTTTTGTACTCTGCAGCTCACGTTAACAGTTTCATGTAGTTTGGAGAACTACGGTGGCCTTCAGGTAACGTAAAAACGTGAAACGCTCTCTCTAGAGCCAGTGTTTGGTTTGTCCGTTCTGGGCTACTGTAGAAACATGGTCACGTGGTCACCCATGTGCAACGTGTGGTTCATTGATGTGTTTTTAGCAGTTTTGGAGAACAATGGAGCAACTATGACACAGAGACGATTCCAGTTTGTTGAGTTTGATGACATTAAGAAAAACAGAGAGTACTGCCAGCCTCATCGTGGTATTCACTACTTTCTCAGGTGGAACTATTCTCTCCAATCAGTGATAAGAACTAGCATTCACCTCTCACAAATCTAACTTCAAAAACATGTAAGAAAATAGCGGTTACCTCTTTTAATTAAAGCACATGTGGGTGAAGTCTACCATGAAAACAAAAGGGTTAGAAAGCAAGTTTCCCCTTGTCTCACTCACCGTGTCGTAGGCGGTAAGCAGCTTGCGCGTCGGCTCTGAGAGGTTGACCAGAGGCTCCAGACACGGGTAGCCCTCCTTCAGCACCATGGTGGCCCCCATGGCGCCCTCGGGGCTCTGCAGCCTGGTGGCCAGGCTCTGGATGCACTGCTTGAGTTTGGCCACCATGGGGAGCCCACACTGCTCTTTGAAGCTGGCGGTGGTGCTCTGGATGGGCAAAAGAGAGAGAGACGAGGAAGAAGAGGAGGAGAGAGGAAAATAGTATTAGATCAGATGTACAGTTCCGGCTGTAAAACTAAGCTGGGAAAGGTCAGAAAGGGTGTTACACCCAACACACACACACACACACACACACACACACACACACACACACACTTCCCATCCTATCCCCTGTCATCTGCTGTCTCCCTTGAGAATTAAATCAATATGGCAGTCATTGCCGCTTTTAATCCGGTGAAATCAGCCTTAGCTTAAGCGCATTTGGCAAAAGAGAAGACAATATGGCAAAAATGTGGAGCGGAAAAAAATCATTTCAGCATTTAGAGTGTTTTTAAACGGCTGCAGGTGCGTCGGGATGCAAAACTGGGTTTGTTGGCGGCTCCGACAGAGACAAAAGAGTCAAGTGTCAATCTGCTGAAATGGCGTTTTGGGTCATAATGAGGCTAAAACATCTATTTCTGCACATACGAGCACTAGAATGCAATTTGCCACCTGGCAGAGCCCCAACTGGACTAGCGATTATCACGCCCCACCTGTGTTGAAGTGCGAGTGTGTGTGTGTGTGTGTGTGTGTGTGTGTGTGTGTGTGTGTGTGTGTGTGTGTGTGTGTGTGTGTGTGTGTGTGTGTGTGTGTGTGTGTGTGTGCGTGCGTGTGTGTGCGTGCGTGTGTGTGCAGACATACAGCAAGCAATAGAGGCATGATGAATAATAACTGACTGTGGCAGATGAGCCCACAGCTGGACTCATGGCAGAGCGACAGGGACAGAGAGGAGGAGAGAGTTCAAGTCAGAGGGAAAGGACAATGAGATTGAAGCCGGCAGATTAAAAGCAGTTTGTGAATGAGTGAATGTGTTGGTGTGTAGGACTGAGTGTGCGTGTGTGTGTGTGTGTGTGTGTGTGTGTGTGTGTGTGTGTGTGTGTGTGTGTGTGTGTGTGTGTGTGTGTGTGTGTGTGTGTGTGTGTGTGTGTGTGGTGTCTGACACAGTGATTGGTTGAGATTGTTTCAGCGTTAGGGTGATACATGAGATGATGGAGATTTATCTCCCGATAGAGATTTTGCTTTACCGTTTACACTGAGAAGGCTATTCAACCATTGTGGGAAATGTTGCATATGAATGGCCGAGGAGTGTTTTATGCCGATATTAGAACTGTCAGAGAATACCTTAATTTCTCAGATGACCGAATTCACCAAAACCAGCGATTCCCTCTTCTTTTTTTGCATGCATAAATCTACACTACATGGCCAAAACTACGTAACCTGACCTGCCAGATGGTTTGTTACGCAGAATCATCTGAGAAAGTGTCATTAGAAACTGTTTGGAAAAGGGCAGATGACTGGATGAACCATCTGTCAATCAAACTCTTGCAGAAGCCAGTCAGGAGAAGAGCGGAAACATATTTGGGTCCAACAAACATAGGACTTTCATCCAGGAGACCGCTGTTTGTGTCTTGTGCATCACATTTCACTTTCACATTACAATCAGATGTTCGTTCCTGTCCCGTGTTCACACGGTTCTGTGTTCACGGTTTTGTTGCCTAATCCTAAATTGACGCCAAAGGGCGCGATTAAGCAGTGGTATGTGACGAGTTGGGCAATCTTATTATAAAACCCTGGTTGTTAAAGGAATAATTTGACATTTAGGCAGTGGTGGAAGACATATTTAGAATCTTTACTTTAGTAAAAGTATGTAAGTATTATCAGTAAAATGCACTTTAAGTATGAAAAATACTCATTGTGCAGTAAAATGTTCCCTGTCAGTCATGAGAGTGGTATCTATCAATCCTCCCCTCTTGGCTGCAGGGAGTTGCTCCCATTCAGCCTCATAAGCATAAGTGAGTTTGGGTACTGATGTTGATGTTGGGTGATAATAGTAAGGTATGGCTCACAGTCGGCGTTCTAGCTCATCCTAAAGGTGTTGGATGGGATTGAGGTCAACTAGTCAAGTTCTTCAACACCAAACTGGGAAAGCCATTCCTTCAATTGCGCATGAGAGGGATTATCATGTTGAAACAGGAAAGGAAGGGGTGTCCACAAACTTCGGGCTTTATAGTGTTCATTTATATAATAATATAAACCTCGAAAAACAGATATAGAGAGAAAAGAGGATTCTATTCACAACGCCCACCCTTACACTGTTTGTATTCAGCGATAAGCTGGTGGGTGCTGTGAGACCAGGTTCTATTTTTGCTGGTATTTATAGAAGCTTTATAATCCTCCTCCGCTCTTCTTACTGACCCTTCTTTTGTCGCTGGCTTTCCTCCTCCTCCTCCTCCTCCCTTCTCTCTCTCTCTCTCTCATTCACCCAACAGAGAAGTCTGATTTCAGCACCGTCATTGCTACTCAGATTCACCTTCATAACCAGACGTCTTCATCAACAACCGCCTAAAAGTAGCTGAGTGACACTTGATCTGCAGTGACTCAGCTGTTGGTATTTTATTTCAACTTGCCTAGCTGGGGTTGGCCACACAAGTCAATTAAAGAGAAAGTATGTTTTTCTACTTTGTTCACCTACACAGAAAAAAACATTTGAGCGCCTCGATGTTGAGATTTCTGCCTCCACCCCCTGAACAATTTGGTGCCTGAGATAAGATTTCAGCTGGTGTCCTTGCATTGCAGCCAATTCCACCACCAATAATTGTGTTCATGCACTCACACAGAAACTACTCAGCTTTATTTCTTTGAAATGAAGCTATGCAGATCACACTTAAAGATATCATGTGTAGGATTTGGCGGTATCTAGCAGTGAGGTTGCAGACTGCAACCAAATGAAACTTCTCCCGTGTGCCAAGCGTGTAGGAAAACTACGTTGGCCGACGCGAAAACGTGAAAATGGCCTTATCTATAGCCAGTGTTTTTTTTGTTCAGTTGATTATACACTAAAGAAAACATACTTAGACATATTATATTACATTTCCGCCATAGATTCGAACGGTGTATGAGAACATCCTGGGCTGGTTCTGGGAATTATGTATTTGATAATGAAGCATGAAAAACTCTCTAAACATTTCTTTCCAGGGACAAAGTCCTGGTTACTCCGGATAATCCAAAATCCTCACTGAACAGTTTCTTTAATTTCTTCCAAAAAATATTCCAAATGAAACCAGTTAAGAAGGTGGTTTGGGGATTATCCAGCGTGGCCAGAACAGCCTGTGCAAACAGCTAATTTACAGGCTGTACGGACATTATCTGTTCCTGTTTGTGTGTTTGTGTTTATGTGGCAGCTCAGACTCTGACTGAACTGCTACGTCCCTCCAGTCTCTCTCTTTTTACATCTTGCTTCGTCAGATATAATCCTCATGAATGAAATCAAACCATTCTGAGGCAGAAAAAAACTTTCAGTCACAAGTTAGGAGCTGCAATCAGTTTTTGGCAGGTGAAAACTATGAGTTGTAATGGTCCTTTAAAGGAATTTCAGCAGGTTAAAAGGATTGGGTGGGCTATAATCTGTCAGATATAATCCTCATGAATGAAATCAAACCATTCTGAGGTAGAAAAAACCTTCCAGTCACAAGGTAGGAGCTGCAATCAGTTTTTGGCAGGTGAAAACTGTATTTAGGGCTTGAACAGGAATCCTGTAGATTCCTGTTCGCATCTACAGGAACTAAACCAAAATGTTGGAAATATGATGACCAGACATGAGGATGCAGCAGGTGGGGATGGGGGGGTGCAGCTGTCTCAATTGTCTGGGGGAGCCAGGATACCAGAGGAGTAAGTGTTATATTTATGATTTGGTTAAACTGACTTTATATAAAGTCTAATGGAAGTGAAACGATGACCTTCATCAACACCTTGACCATTCGCTCTCACCTGAGCATCCTCCCGCATGTCCGTAGCCTCTTTGATGGGGGCACTAGCCGGTTTGAAAGTCTCATCCACCACCTTGATGCCGGTGTGCCTCAGCGTGACGTACTCCCGCCCTCGCCTCCCCACTCTCCTCACCGACAGACCTCGCCGCTGGGCCTTCCCGCCTCCTGGCCGGTTGGTGATCGCCACGTGGACAAACAGGCTGGTGTGGGGTAAGGGGTCTCCCGCCAGGCCCAGCAGGGGCACGTTGCGGTAGCCGGGCTGAAGGCACTCGAAGGCCACGCTGTACTGGCCGATGAAGTCGTCTCCGATGTAGTCGTCGTCTAACACCACGAAGCGCAGCAAGGCCAGCTCCGGCATGTTCACCTGGAGACAGAGAGTGAACAATGAACCCATTCATGCGGCTGAGCACCAGAACAGAAATAAAACAACCAGACATTTCACAATGTTCTCACAAACACTGACACGGGTCAACTCGGCTGCTTCTGAAGGCTTATTCAATTTAAACTAATCTGATTTTGACCCTCGTTACTGATTCTTGTTCTTATCCACGGCTGGTTCTGATTTTCGTCACAAGAAAAGAAACCAAACTTTGTTTAAAAAAAACACACATATTTTGTGTTGTAAAATGGGAAATAAATTAACTATGAACCTAAAGATCAAATAAAATATACTGTGGCTTATAGTATTGAGACCCCTTCACTTCTTCCACAATTTATTGTGTTGTAGATGAAATCTTAAATCAATAAAAGTGTTATTTTCATCTATTTTAAAATGGTGTAATTGTATATTTCTGCATACTGGGGTCCCTAAACAGTCTTGGAATTACATAAATTGGGTATCACTGTAAAGCTGAGACTCTTGTGGATCCAATGAGCCCAACTGTATTCATGTGTGATGATGTTGGTCCCCATAGGAGACATTTCATTGTAGCGAGACCATTTTTTAAAAACTTGACCTTACTGTATAAAATGACCTGTGATGACCTCTAGGATAATCACAGCCTCATGAAACTGTACACCCACAAACTACAGACCTACAGCATTCAGAGGATGGATGGCTTTCCTAGCTAGATTGACAATAAGGGGGTTTCTGAGCAGTTTACACAACAGAAGTGCTCGCCATCTAATCACCAAAAAATGCAATTGTTGCAGAAATCTCCAAATGTCAAAAGTTTTTGATTCCAAACCACAGCATGGCTTTTTCTATGGTATTCCTCAAGGTCTTGGTGTCTTAATGTGGTATTTTGGAGGGATTATTGATCATTTTTATCATTCTCGAGTGGAAAAAATAGTTAAATTTAGCACCAAATGTGTGTAACAAATGGTATCAACACCAAAAATTGCTGCAACAACTTATGAGACATAATAGAGCATGGGAATGACCATCATATACTTCTATCATAATGTTCTAAACCCTTATACACTTTTAAAATGTATTTATACAAATACAACTTGACACACAGTGCTGAGCTGCATCTCAAATGAATCTTCAGGTTCCCAGCTTTCAGATGATGTACACCACTTCTATGTGACATCTACTGTTGACCTGCTATCTCCCCCTAAAGACCCCCTGTACCCCCTAAAAAAGGACAAAACGTGTCTATTGTGGGTCTCAGAGGGTTAATTCAATCTTCTTGGGTCTCTACAAGTTTTGCACACCTGGATTTGAGAGGTTTATCCCATTCGTCCTGATCGTGTGATATGATCGAAAGCCCCAGAACAGCTACTAAATGAACCGTGAGATTGTTTTTCTCCACTGCTGTTTCCAAAGTCAAAAATAAACCCTCCACGCAAATATACTATATATATATAAACACACACACACGCTGGCAGAGCCCCAGCGTTCCGAACCAATTACCAATTCCTCGGAACATCAAACGCGTTATTTACATCTACAGTAAATTGCATTCGCCAGAAGGAACAAACTCGTTCGTTTGATTATCGAGGCTTTTAAAAGTTTAATGCTTTGTCACCTGAGGAGAGACGGCGTTTAAATGTATCTGTACATTATTCATTATCGCTGCTCTTGATTTAGAATCGGCTCTTATCAGGAGGAAAAGATGCACTTCATTAAATGTTTACAACAGTAAAAGAAGTGATCAATTAGTCACAGTATTCAGCTTGAGAAGTTCAAACACCGTTTCCCTGTTATTAAGAGTCACTCATAAAGCTGTTCAGGCGAAGCATTAATGTTAATTACGCGGTACAATGAAAGGAACATCCTGGTGCTGCTGCTGCAGAGGGGAAAACGCTGGGTGAATTATTACACTTGAAATCAGACTTTAATAGCTAATAAGGCCGTAAACACCCGTACATGTGAGAACAGACTGTCAACACGCGCACACACACACACACGCATAGTAAGTGGGAGGACAAATGATGCAGTGTGCCTCTGCATATTCATTCTGTGCACAGGAACAGAGAGTAAACACACTTCATAATAAAACATTATCAGCTAATGGCTGTTTTTCTCTTCACAAAGTCACAAAAACACACACACACACACACAGAGGATGGATACCGGTGTCGCGTCTACAGCAGAAAACAGTATGAATCTATCATTTCCCACAGAGAATGAGAATAAACTTGCCCCAAGCCTCCGTTTGTACGTGTGCGTGTGTGTGTGTGAGTGTGTTATAACACCATATGAAGTCTTCCGGGCTCTGAAGAAGGAAATAAACTCAAGCAGCACAGTTGATTTCCTCACGAATATTGAGATTACAGTTGGTCTGAATGTGTGTGTGTGTGTGTGTTTGTGTGTGTGTCCAGTCACATCTTTTCTAAATTTCAATTTTGTTGTAAATATTCTGGACCACAGCAGTAAAGACGCCCCTTTGTTTCACCCAGAGGTAAAAGCACACTTGTGGAGCCCCCAAAAACAAAAACCGCAGAGTTGTTATTTATGCGGTTCAAGCTTTATATTCATGAAAGTCGGTAGCTGTGTCCCAAATTCAGGGTCCACTGTCTCTGAAGGACATCATGTCCCACAAAGATGGACGACTGATCCTCCTCCCAAAACGAGAGACTGTGTAGCCTCAGAAAAGCTGGAACTAACGCAGCGTTACATTATGTTCTACAGGCACAGCGGGAACACATTCATGTAAATGTTTATTTCTTTTTAGTTGTTTATGAATTATCTATAAAACTATTTTACTATTGCATCTGAGGATGAATGTCATAATTTCCATGAGTAAGTGAGGACTAACAGAGTTACAGCAGTTTATGTTAAAGGGTCCATCTGCGTTCTTTTCCGTTTTTTTTTTTCATTTTTGTGAATGTAGTCTGGTGGCTTTGAAGAGAGCGATGTAACGGCTTCAGTTCCCCGTCGTAAAAGCATGCCTGACTGCGAGGTAAAACGCTTGTTGACGGGAGCAGCAGAAAAACGCTATATTTAGAATATTTTCACCACTTTACCTCGCCGTCAGACAGCTCTTTACGACGGGGAACTGAAGCTGTTATATTGCTCTCTTCAAAGCCACCAGACTACATTCACAAAAACAGTCATTTTCACCTGACTTACACTTCTGCTTCTGTCATAATTATTACGGTCACTAGAAGTCACTGTCGTGTTCTTTTATACCTTCTTTCGGTCATCTACCATGTGAATAGATGACAAAAGCTACTAGTGGGTGTAGTAGGCCCCTACTGACCCACATCTATGGTGCTTATAGCGACTGATAACGCCTATTTAATGGCCTGACAACAGTCTAATCGGCTGCTCTCAGAGGAAAAATGGTTCGACACCCCTGATCTAAATACTTCTTCCACCATTGTGGACATTGTTGCACCATTAAACAATTGAGCAGTCATCCTCAGAAACTACTAAAACTAAACTAAACTAAAAAAATGACTGCATGTCTCAGCTGTATTTTCAGGAAAAGTCTTTGGAAAAGGACAGGCCAAGTCGACCTGAAGTGCAAACTTCAGAGGGAATCAGAATTGGGACACAGTCGGGGGGAGGCTTAAGGTCTTATACCGAGGAGGAAATAAAATCAGACAGACACACACAGGGGCCGTGTTCATATAATGTTTTACAAATGTGTGAGTGTAGCATGAAGGAGAAGCTGGTGGTGATGGATGATGTAGCAGAGAACATGTCACACTGACTGAACGAGGACCGGGCTGCCCCCCTTAGGCTTTGACTGCACTATTATAAAGAATATATCCCCGTGTGTGTGTGTGTGTGTGTGTGTGTTAATGTGTCTCCACTCCCATAAGCTGTGAGTGAGGGCTGAGTGGTGACTGGGGAGAAAAGTTCCATGCATGGGCAAACCAGACAGACAGCTCCACTAGACTGTGTGCTGTAAGTGTGTGTGTGTGTGTGTGTGTGTGTGTGTGTGTGTGTGTGTGTGTGTGTGAGAGCCGAATGATGACTTCAATCCAATCCAATTCTCAATTTTTCAGCAACAAGCCCACGGCTGAGCAGAAAAGCTCTGTGACAGTTAATTCAATCAGTTTCAAACCTCTGAAAAGACGAAATGAGGCGGAGGACACCAAATCTCCTCTCTTACATTACCCTTACATCTGGAGTTGTTACGCAACAGTCAAGTCACACTTCAGTATGATAGACGACACTGTGCTCACGGCTCCATACACTCACTAAAAACTAATCATGGCTGTGGATCATTTCTTGTTTCATCCTTCAAATGCATTAAATTGGAATAAATTTGCCTTTTCAAACTCAACCAAATAGTTTCTCTAATAGAGTTTTATGCAAAATACAAATAACAGAATATCTTCAATGACAACAAAATATTGTTTGCATGTGGATCCTTATTTACTGTCTTCATTAAGATAAACAGTGAATGTGTGATCTGGGCAGTGAGTACTATTTTCCAAGAACCACAGCTGGTCATAAAAGAAACATCTTCAGAAATTGATTTCTGGACAAAAACATGAACTTTAAAAGAAAATGAGGTTGTAAACAGGAAGCAGTTGAGACCATGACAGTTCAAAATGTTAATGTATTGTAATTTAAGTACACCGTCTGGCATTTAGAAGAGTACTCCGCCAATTTAACTTTGCACTCCTGTAACATTATCGGACTCATTTTGTCCGTATGGCTTATTTTACTTAGTTATGTGCCCAGATTTGATTTGTTTTGTTGTGTTCGGCTTGCTTTGTTACTTCATCCTCATTGTTGTTGTTGGGTTTTTTTTATCATCATGTTTTTTATCTATTGGAAAAACTTGAATCATCAATCATGAACAGTTAAAAAGAAAAGATAAAGATTGATGCAGCAGAACCAGGGATATTGTCTTTTTATTCCACATATTCTTCTTTTCCTTGTCAACACTGCCGCCTACATTACCCACAATGCAACTTGACTGCCGACAGTTTGGTCGGAGTATGGAAAGAGAACAGGAGAACAAGGGTCACTGAACCTCTGAATAGTTAAGGTTAGGCATTGACCTCGAATAGTTAAGGTTAGGTATTGACCTTGAATAGTTAAGGTTAGGATAAGTTGTCGGGCAGCGAGTCCCGCAAGAGTTTTTTCAGATCTCACATCAGATTTCGTTATTTGTGAGCTCCCTTCTAGACACGACCCCATTCTTCTACGTTGATTTGAATGGAAATGACCGTTCTACTACTAATTCCATTTCTATGGGCCGGAGATTCGGTTGAGTTATGCTCGTAGTAGTTATGATAATGTAGCCTGAAGCCTTTAGCCTGCAGCAGAGATGAGGAGCGGTCTGAAGAGGTCTGGTAAGCTCACTTCTTTCAACTCCACAACTCCAGATTTGTTTCATTTTCAAACTTGTTGTCTTCAACCAACGCTCAGACTTCTCACAGCTCCCTCTGTTGCCACATAAAGGCTTTATACAACTTTTTTTCCCACATATGCGGTAATACTACTAAGACCTGTAAACAGATTTTGATGTGTAAAAATCTGTGGAGTTCCCCTATAATACACTGCATGTCAACCAAAACAATAATAGTACCCTCTGGGAGACATCAATTATGATCCAATTTTCAGTTCCCTGATGCACATCATCACATTTTTAATATACTGTCACGCCCGTATTACTCACAGTTAATATGTGTTTTATGAGTGCAGACAGCTGAGACAGTGGTTTTCATCGTGTTAGTCTGCACTCTCAGTGTTTATGTGTGTGTTCAGGACGTGTGTGCTGCTGATGTGGCTGCCCAGTGTCTGAGCTTGGCCGCTGTGTCAAAGCCTGTAGGACAAATGATTAAAACATATGAGAGCATGCTTCAACAGGCTGATACGCTCACTTAACTGAACAGCATGACCTCGACTGTGCCTCGACTGCTGCCCTCCAGTTCCCCCACTAGGCTTTTGGTAACAATCCACAAGGCCAATGAGACGGGCAGAGCCAAAGACTTAAAGCTGGGCAGACGCTGTCCGTTTTTATTCATCTTGTACGCTGTAGTACAAGGCCAGAACCAGCAGACTGAATATTAGCATGGAGCCGCCGGTCAGTTTTTGTCCTGTGACAATTCCTATAAATTTATTCAAGCAAAACAACCACGTCCTCAATAATGATGACAGAAAGGGAGAAAGGCAGCGTTACTTTAAAGGGATAGTTTGGGTGTTTTGAAGTGGGGTTGTATGAGGTACTTATCCATAGTCAGACTGGGGGCGTGCCGATCATCATCTACTGTAGGTAATATACTGACTATGGATAAGTACCTCATACAACCCCACTTCAAAAACACCCGAACTATCCCTTTAAGTAACGCTGCCTTTCTCCCTTTCTGTCATCATTATTGAGGACGCGACTGCAGAAAGTAAGAAAAAAAAAATTAAAATATGGAGCCGCAGATGGCTGGAAGATGCAGACAATATGGTCTCTTCTGCAAGTGAAGTTCAGTTTTATGTCACAGCAGCTTCAGCACATTTAACCACAACATGTAAAATACAACTCCGGTAATATCAAAACAAACTCATCACAGTTTTACAACAGATCTTTTGACAGCAGCCATGTGGGATATTGGACCATGGAACTGCTCAGACTGTAAGACAGCTGAGCAGAAATTCTGACGTGCCAGAAATCCAACCGATGGCAATTAATCAGGCGTCGTGACCTCAAACTGAATGCCCGATTGTAAAATTAGTCGACGGTGACCAATTCGGGGGCTAAAATCAGGCAGTGTCTGCCCGGCTTGAAAGTCTCCTCCTCCTCATCATCTTCCTGCTCCTCACCGTTTTCTCATTTGAAACCCTTTTATTTCCTCTCATCACTAATAATACTCAAGTATGCAACAAGGTGACAAGCATCACAACACTGGGGCAGGTTAAGGTATGAAGGTGATGTCACATCCAATTCGTTTGGTGTCAAATGTGCATTCAGATTTCCCTTTATGTCTGCTAAAGATCCTGTATAATTACAGTCAAATATCCTTTTGCATTACAGGTATTACACAACTCGTTTGCAGCCTTTGGGAAGGTACATTATGTCGACACACACACACACACACACACACACACTGTGTTGCCACAGAGAACACGCCATATCAGTTGTGACAGCTTGTCATTACGGCTCAGCCACACTGATACAGGACTCTGTCGGTGAGCGGCGAAAAAGCCAAATCAGCAACGCAGCAGCCATCAAATCACATCTCCTGTAATAAATTCACTGCAGACAGAAGTGTATTCATGGGACCTAATTTAAATCTTGATGGCCTTGACCCCTCCCCCTCCCCCCAATTAAGTACTTCGGGCTCTGTTTTCATGCAGGTGCAAAGCCGACAGAAGAGCAGACGTAGACCTCTCCAAAATCACATAAGCCTCTTTTATGTTGTTGACATTTCCCCTCTTTCGCTTTCCCATAAATCTTTAATCTAGAGTACACTTTTAAATGCACATTAAAATACAATTTTATGCAATAAAAGCAAAGTCGGTACTGGGTTACATTAATGGATGATTTTGAACTATAACGTCATCCACAAAGACGCCACCAACTACAGTATTTTGCTTAATTATCACCTCAGAATGCATCCTGAGACCTCGGGACATTTATTTTTTCTTTTGAGAAAAACACAAATAACAATTTTTTCTAGAAAATTAAAATAATATTTTTGCGCCTGTAAACAGGATTATTATGGGGAGCTGTCATGCAGTTATGTAAATGGCTTAAACAGGCTATTGCTTTTCTCAGTTTTTGCTGTATGGACATTATTGTGTGCATGTTAATAACCCAAATATAACTAACTTAAAGGGGACATGTCGTGAAAAAAACTCACCTTTTCAGTGCCTGTGCACATACAGTATATTTGACTATCTATCTGGAGTCCCTACCAACCCACAAACTGGGAAATAAGACAACCCAGATCAGAAAACACGTGATTCAACAAGTCCTTCAGATTTGGCTTCCCTTCCTATGTCACATATTGGCACACTTCCACCAAGCAGTCCAGTCCAGTTCAGTTCTGTTCAGTTTGTTACACATTAGAACAGTTATTTTTGCGTTTCCACTAGCAAAAGTTGTGAATGGTACCAATAGAACCAGTCTATTTTTGGTGCAAGCTGAGCCAATACTAGAAGGTGGAGTTAAAACACTGCAGACCACTGATGGGTCAGAGAGAATCGTCACTAGCGCAACACTAGATATCCTGCACAAACCTGGCATTTCTAAATAGCCAAGCTACGGTCAATAGCGACCGCAATTTTCAATTCACTCGACCCAGATCTTAAAAAAATGGCAGCCAGCAAAACTACACTGTACAATTGACGAAGTGCAGACGTTCCTCTGTTTGGTGATGATTCAGAGATTGTCGCGTTGAAGATGATGTCACAGCAGTTTTACGAGCCACCACAACGGCGATCAGCTGACAATCAAACTACACTGAGGGGGTGCTATCTGCAGTGGAAACACGGCACAGAGAAAAGGACCTGGTACCAAAAGTGAGTCAAGTCGAGCAGAGCCGTACTGTGCAGTGGAAACACAGCTATTCTGGATCATTAGAATATATCGCCCACAGCATGACAACTACCTTTGCAAATGTGCACCATATTTTTCTCACAAGCCAATAAGAGCAGACTGGGCTTTTTAAAGAGACAGACGCTAAAAGAGAGTGTTTCAGACAGAGGGTGAATACAGGTGAACATTAAAGCATGTAAACATGTTCTAGTACAAACCCAAAATACAACCTGAAAATGAGCATGATATGTCCCCTTTAATGCAACCTAGTTAGTGACCTGCAACACTTACTAACTGTAAAGATTGAGAGCATATTAGGATTTCAGTGTCTTATAAAACGTTTTTTTGCCCTTTTAAGTTGATTTGGAAAGCTGTATTTTCATATTTTAGGTTATGTAATGTATAATAACATTAAGGGGAGCTGTATGGTGCCGGCCTACAGTCTCCTCCCGGCCCATTAGGAAAATGTTTGCTTCTTTTAAAGAGGATGAGAGGTATTAAAGTGGCTCGCCACTACTGAAGCCTAACCCAAATCCACCAACCAATGATAAATTCCTCCTGATAACCATGTATTAAGGCTGAGTCATGCCCTACTGTGAGTTGCCATAGTTGCGCTCACCAAAGCTGCAAAAATTAGTCGACAACACTCACCTGCACTTGAAGCCCAAGCTTGAGCATTTGCACAGTTTCACAAATTCAGAAAATTGCATTACTTATTGCGAAATCAAAATCAAAATAAACTCACATATAAACAAACAGACCTTTTGCGTTGAACAGAAACTCATGGCAGTGTATGCAGCTGTAACAGGCCTTACCTGAAACTCAAAGGTCTCGTCAAAGAGTGGGTCATCCTGGTTCTGAGCAGCGGTGCGTGTCCGCTGTTCAGCGCAGTCAGCTGGTACGCCGTGCAGCTCCAGGACCACGTACGGGTCAATGACTTCTCCCTTAGCCCCTGACCCCTGAGGCTTGGGCAGGTTATGAGCACTGATCACCTGCACAGAAGAACACAAAGCAGTTGATGTATGATTCAGTTGATATTTGAGTGCCAAAACAAAGAATATTGAATATTAAGGAAAAACCCAACAGAAATATGAATATAGTGTCTTCACCTTAATCCGTAGAGTTTGAGCTGGCACTCCTGGCACACAGCCCTGCGTGTGAGCACTGAAATACGACACCTCATCCCTCATTAC
The DNA here is from genome assembly GCF_043250625.1 of Sebastes fasciatus. Classification (NCBI taxonomy): domain Eukaryota; kingdom Metazoa; phylum Chordata; class Actinopteri; order Perciformes; family Sebastidae; genus Sebastes; species Sebastes fasciatus. Next base: position 27,302,357 of record NC_133808.1, on the reverse strand, counting down.
AGCCGGTCGGAGAACATAACCACACCCTCCGTTCTGTGAGAAGCGACCTCTGTGAAGGTCAAGCATGGCGCCGGGGGTCTGCTGGTTCAAGGCCACGAGCTGGACCCCTCCTTTCCAGTATCCCTGTGGGTTGGGGTTACTGGAGTCCAGACGCACTGAGCTGGGTCGTACCCTGGTCAGGATGCGCTTGGTGAACATTACAAGGTCCTCTGGGCTCTCGGTGGTCAGGCGCCCGGCCTCTCCTTCGCCCAGGGAGCACAGCGTCCAATAAGGCGGCTCAGGAGGCAGCGGCGTGCTGGGTGAAGAGGGGCTGCTGGGCGGCGACTGCTGCTGAGCGTGTTTGTGACTGGCTCTCTGAGCGTAGAAGTTGCGGCTGCCCGTGCGAGCGATCGCCACCAGGTCGGACAGATCTTTGTGGAGGCGCAGCTTTCTGGGTTGAGAGGGTGGAGGCACCACCAAGACCACGCCTAGTTCTTCCTCGCCAGGGATGGTCATTCGCCGTCCTGCCAGAGGCCCCCCTCCTCCTATCTCCTCATCCTCCTCAGATACCTCCCCATCAGAGCCGTTCTGCTCCGGAAGGAGCTTCTTCCCCACTAATAGGATGCGTCCCTTCAGCTGCTCAGGGGAGGGTAAGGTGGTGACTCGCCCCGCCAGGTTGACATGGAGGGCCTCTGGGGTGTAAAGACGGGAGCCAAACACTTTCTTTAAGTGCTGAGCCATGGTGCGCTGCTGGCCGGGAGAGCAACGCTGGCACAAGTACACCAAGAGCGGGTACTGAGAGGTCAGGAAGGCGTACTTGTTGACCACCTCCAGAGCAGAGCGGATAGTGACGGGCGCATGGTGGTGGTGGTGATGGTGGTGGTGATGATGGTGGCGGGGGATATCTGGCCCATAGTCGACCCCGAGGAGAGGCTCCCCCTCTGGGCCGTCAGTCACTCCCAGCTCCACGCATCGACAGCCGGTCTGCAGCGCCTTGATCAACCCGCCGAGGTCGGCTCTGCCGTGGACCTGGTCATCCAGCAGGTAGGAGCGGTACGAGGTGCTGAGGAACAAAATCAACACCATATTACTCACAACACTGATCGGTTTTATAGTATTAATGACATTTAGTGACAGCTGTAAATATCTTATGAAATGTCAGAGAAGAGGACAAATTATAGACTGACACACAAAATAAACAACTTATAAATAATCACTTAACTAATAATCAAATTTAAAGACACATTTCAGCCCAAAATGAAAAATTGAACACTGTCCAAATAATTAAAGCAGTGTGGTACTGTCTAAAAAAATACATATGTATGATGTAATACTGGCACAATATGCCCAATTTAATGTGCATATTTTTCTCAAATGTTTGTTTTGGTAGCATGCAGGGCGCGGTGAGTAAGCAGAACCATCTGGCAGATGAGCGGACAGCAGCTTTTATTAAAAAAAAGGAAGTGAATTAATTCAGAGATAGTCAGCTATGTATAGAGATTTATTAAAGGGATAGATTGGGTGTTCTGCAGTGGGGTTGTATGAGGTATGAGGCCTTTCTTTTAGGTGTCTAAAATAAGTTTTTCTGACGGCCCGTCCACAGCAGTACATTGCTTTCGTTCCGTGTGGTAACTCCTGTCTGTTTCTCCAAACTGAGGGCGTGCCGACCGTCATCTACTGTAGGTAATACACTGACTATGGATAAGTACCTCATACAACCCCACTTCAAAACACCTGAACTATCCCTTTAACAGGGCAATCATCTGTCTAAAAACTGGTGCTCCAATTTGCAAACACGTCACACGCACCTGATGTAGTAGTGAGACAGAGGCATGTTCATGTCCTGACAAACCCCCAGGTGCTCCGGGTCGAGCAGCTGGCACTCTGGAGACTGCAGGTAGCGGGCGAATCCATCCATACCCAGCAGCCCCCTCTCCTTGCCCTGGGCCGAGGGCTCGCAGCGCCTCAGCAGCTCCCAGCAGCCCTCGGTCGTCGCCAGAGACAAACCCTGCTCCGTCTCCAGGAAGAGGCGGAGGTCCTGAGGGTCCAGACACTCGCGGTCCTTCGACAGCTGCACCAATAAGAAGTAGACGTCTGGCCGGGTGCAGAGCTCGCAGAAGGCCTCGTGGAACTCCTCACGCGTCACGTGGGAGGTCAGCTTCTCCTTGCTGCGCTGGATCTCCTTAAAGCGCAGACGCACCTGTGGAGAGAGAGGAGAGAGGAGAGTCAGGAGGAGAACAGAAAGTTTATTGAGCGAGAGATGAAGTGAGTTAATTAGTTAGCCAACGTTATGCCTCATTCATTCGCTGAAGCTTGATTAAACTTTATCTTTTTTCAATAAGGATATTAAAGTGGCCCATTAAACATCACAATGTATTAATTATTTCTCCTGTCATCTCTTCCTTTCATCTACTTCCTCTCTATCGTTTCATCTTGTTCTCTGCAGTAATCTTCCCTCTCTGATATCATCTCAGTAAAATGTGTCTGAGTTTTTACAGGTAGTCAGCAGTCATGTCACCTGTCTGAGCCGATACAGACGTCTCTCCTCTCTCTATGTTTCCAGGGTAACTCTGTCTCTTTGTTCAGGCAGCAGGTGATACAGGAGGAGGAAAGTGAGAGAAGTAACCGACCTCTGTCTACCTGCACTTCAGATGAAATGTTTTTACAGCACATGACATCGTGTTCCTTTGCTTTCTACCAGAAAAAGGTGAATTATATATAAGCTTTGTCGGTGCGAGACAGCTGGGTATCTGTGATTTGGCTTCATGTGTAAAACATACAGCCAGGTATGCTTTGTTAAATCAACCAATATACAAGTGCTCATTGTGTGAGGACATATGCAGCATTAAAACCTTTAAAGAAAGATGAAGGAAGAAAGATTTTCTGTCCTTTTTTTGACTTGACACACATCCTTTACATACCATACTAGATATATATTGTATGATGCTGACATTAAATGCCTCTTTAATGTCAAGAGGAGTGATAAAGACTCTTTAATTGTTTTTAAACCTGCAGTAATGACATACAGTATTATCCCATTTTAAGTTGACATGGCGAACTTGTTAGCAAACAGCAAACAACACAGAATAATATTAAGCATTTATTTGGAGTTTTTGGAACATGATGAATCCAAGTCCAATATTCACCAACTCCTCTGGGAAATATCTGGCACTTTAGCTTCTAAATGCTCCACTATGTTCACAAGCTAGTCTCTAACTGAGTCTGTCTGCTGTTTGCTGCTGAGCAGGTGGTGTACAATGACTTTTTTTAGAGGTTTAAGCTGATAATAGTTTGCTTGCTGCAGCCAAAACCGACACCATGAGAGCAGTGAGAGTGAACCAAAACAGTAAAGTTGCTAAAAACTCACTATAAAGAGCTGAGGGAACGGCAGAGTCGGGTGATAATTTCTGTGGGTTCATCACGGTGAACGACCTCTTTCACTTACGAGTAGTAATGTGATTAACTGTTGCTTCGAATATCAAACAGTTGAAATAATTATGCAGAAATGCACAGCTTCATATCAGCCACCAGTCTAATTTTCATGTCTGCATGTAGGTTTCTATATTTCTATGATTCTATAGACCCCCCCCCCCCTCCTCACCTTGGCTTCCTTGATACCGGGGCAGAGTTTACAGATGGTGGCGACGGCCACGTCCTCTGACACGATGCCGTAGCCATCTTCATCCACCTGGGCGAACTCCGCCGCCAGCCACTCGCTCCTTATCTTCCCTCCCAGGGTGCCGTCTACCGCAAAGCCCCCTCCTTCACCCAGCCCTCCTACTCCTCCACAACCTCCCCCAGCAGCCCCGATGATTGAGGGGTGGGCCAGCAGGTAGCGAAGGCCCGTCACCCAGATGTTGGCCACATCTGCCGACAATGCAACCAAGTCCAGAGACTGTAGGGAGTGACAGATAATAGAGATTACTGGGTGGATGCATGGGAACACTAACAGGATCTTTAAGGATGAAACAACATTATACCTGGTAGTCGTCCCCGTGTATGATGGAGAAGGCCGCTTCCTCAGCCAGGTGCTCAGAGAGAGGACCGTTGTGGATGAACGTCTCGGTGCTCTTCCCGGTGCGAACCTCTCGGACGCTGGAGACGTCAAGCCGAGCCCGGTCCCCGTCCTTCTTAGACGGCTCCCAGCGTAGGCAGCTGAGGTCGGCGTCCAGCGTGTAGAAACGACAGTAAACCCTGGAGTTGGGCCGGATCTTCTTCAGCTCACACCCGCCCTGCATGAACGCCAAGCAGTCTGCTGCACTGCTCACCTGGGACATTAAAAATCAACGATTACAACTAGAAAAGTACAACAGAAGTTTTCTTTTTAATCATGTAATTCTAGGATAATAATCTACCTTCTTCTCAGAGGGCATGCTGCTGAAGGACACAGTCTTCTTTCTGCCTCCGCCCACCTTCTGCACCGAGGGATCCTGGGAAAAGACAAAGACAGATGGCCAAGAGGTCAAAACGAGAAGAAGTGTTTCTACATGTTGAGAGGAACAGCAATATAATCAGACTCAAGGAACTGTCTAAAAATACACTCAACACCCCCTTTAGGTAGTGTAGTTAAAAAGATATTATTCTCCAGCTAGGCACTTCATTTTGTTGGCTCAATACCTGTTTTGTTTGGCTGAAAAATACTGGCATATCTTGAATACATCTGTAGTTTTGAGAGGAACCTTATTATTAAAACAAATTAATTTCAGTCCACGTCCTTCGTCAGGATCATCAAACAACATTTACAAAGGAAAAACATGAAACAATGTCATGTACAGTATCAGCTAGTGGTGTATTCAAACACAGATCCTGTGGCCATGAATGACTTTGGCCATGCTGTTTTTTTAAACCAATAAATGGATTTGGACGTAGGCGGGCGCTATATTTGGAGCCCATTCAACAGAGAGAGAGAGAGAGAGAGAGAGAGGGGCTGGAGAGTTCACTATGTGGTGGGAGGTTTTTCCATCTGATGCCTGTAAAGTATGGAATAATAAAAAAAAAACGAACAAGCCATGCAATGCATTAAACATTAGTATTACACAACTTTCTTAGAAGAAGTACTGACTGTGAAACTCTATAAAAGTCCCTGTTCAGACACTATCTACATAGAGTTTTGAGCTTAAAACAAAAATGCTTCTCTCTCTTCTGAGGAAATTAACATTTCCACCTTTTCAGTAGCGCTGATTCACTTTGATGCTTCAGTTCAATAAAACAGGGTTAGTTACATTATCAATACAGATATAATAGAGCTCCCATAGCGCTGTTGTGTGATTCACTCTTTTTATATTTTACCACACGGACACTATATCATATAAAAATAGTTTTGAAGCATTTCCAGGGATGGATGTTAATATCCTGGCCCCACGAGCCACCAGGCTAATCAGTCGTTTTGGTCTCAGTCTAATGAGATTTCTTTAGTCAATTACTCATTTTTTTATGCTTTTTCATGCTGAATGACTTACCTCTAAGAAACGTATGAGCATATCTCTGGTAAACACAAGATTTAAAGTGGTACTTTTGTGTGATTATCTGTCGATTAGTTGCCAAAATCGTCGTGTTAGTCAACTAAGAGTTTCTTTAGTCGAGGACAGCCCAAGTGGAAATGTGTTTATTTCTGATGTATGCCAAACAACAGAAGGAGCACTCTGGAAACTATGCCGATGTTTTAATATCACATCCTCAACATTCCTGAGGGTAAACAGGTCTTGGATTGGCTTGGATTTGGATATTTTTTGGACTTCTAGGTGAGTTTCACAGCTTCTTTTTTTCACCATGTTGGCACAGACGAGCCGGTCCACTCACTATGCAATCTCCTTCTCTAAATTTGGACAGAATGGCTTTTTTTTTTTTTTTTATATTTATCGTCATCCTTATTTAGTCTGCTGAGCTGGTTTGCAGGAAAAAGGTTTTCATAAGCGGGATGGAAGCTCCGTGCTTGCAGAGGTGTGAGAAGACAAGAGGAACCTTTTCCTTTATATCTCAAGAACATTTATGGTGTGAAACTAGAAAACATTTAGCATTTAAGAGTGTTTCAAATGTTAATCCGAGGAAGAAGGTGGTTTAACACAGACTGTTGTCAGTCTTCCTGGACAACATGAAAGTAATTTTGGTTCCTCTGGTTCTTGACCCTTAAAAAAATCCTCTTTGGAGCTGAAGTCAGTTAGTCAATCAACAGAAAAATTATATTTTGATAATCATTCAAGTCATTTTAAGGCAAGAATGCCAAAAATATATATGCTCCAGCTTCTAAGATGTGAATATTAGATGATTTTCTTCTTTATTATACTCTGGGACATATTTAATAGGAAAATGGCACTGCTGTATTCATTGAGCTTGCAGCCACAATCTCTGTAATACAGTAGATAAAAGTAAAATCAAAGCCACATTAAATAAACACACAGCACTACAAGAGAGAGAGAGAGAGCAGGTTGCCATGGAGATGGCGTTGATATGGATGTTAATACTGAGGTAAATGCAGCCAAATGTTCAATTAAATGTCTAAACAAACAAAACAAACAAAAAGAAAAGTAAAGTTGCAGTCGCATGAAAAAGGCGTATGAATGACACGATAATGCGCAAGCATGCAATAAGAACGCCATTGTTGCTTTTGGTGTGTCATTTTCACACCATGGTGTCTGTATTGACTGCAATGTAACGTGGAAATATGCTACGCTCAGAGCTAGTGACGTAGAATAAAAAGTGAGAAAGACTGCTTATGGCCAATGCATGAAAAAACTGATTTTCGACACAATGAAATTCAAACTCCACGTCACTTCCCGACAGTTGCCGGGAGTTTTCTGTGCTGCCTGCAAATTCCCAACCTGAACTTCCACGGCAATTTACAGTGCAGCTTACCTCCGAAAATCCCACTTTTCATGCAGTCGGCAGGCGGGAGAGGAGGACTTTCAACCAGGAGACCGGTGTTTTGTTTTGTAAGTTACGCGTCGTAGGTGACCTCTTTTTTAGGGTCATTTGTGACGTGTTTTCTGTACTTCTGTTACCTTGTGTCTGTATGTATTGTACTTAGTTTACGTACTTATTTTAAGCCCAACTGTGACGTTTTTCTTAAACTTAACTAAGTGGTTTAGTTGCCCCCTGCTGGTACTGCACCTTCATACATGTGTGTATTGTTCACGCCTCATCGAGGTAAAATGTGACACTGACACGCTATCGTCTGGTGGACAGATGGGTCTATTAAAAGCTTTGGCGTGATATCAGATTGTGCAGTCTGATGTGATTTTTACAGTTCATTGATGGTCAAGTTCAAGAGACAAGTGTTCATTAATAAAAGCATATTTGCTTTTTTAGTGATACTGCATATAAGACTATGCTTGATGCATGTTTCTTGCACGAGTCTTTTGTTTTAAATCCCATCTGTGCTGTCATTCTGCCTCCTCTTCAGAGGTGGTGAATTTTTCCCGCCAAACAAACACTTGCAAATGCGGTGATGATGCAGTGGAATACATAATCCTCCTCTGTTAACACGTCTCTTCCTGTTGTTTGCACGATTCTCCCTTAAATACATATGCAATGAAGAGAGAGGCGCTCAATATCTTTGGTTTTCTAGGCTAAATTGTAATGAATTTCTCTAAATTTTCTGACATTTTATAGATCAAACGATAATGAAAATAATCGTTGATTTCAGCCCTAATCGTATTTACCAAAAGATATGTTAAAGTTTCTCTTGTCACAGTTAAGCTGTTTGTATAGAAGACTATTACTGTTGTTTTTCTGTACATACACCTGTTTTGTAACCCTGCTTCCCGCCTCTGGCTACTTCCAGCAAGTGACAGATTGATTGGCAGCTTCATCTCTGCTTCGGTGAGCAAATGTCAATGTTACTTTAACTTTCATTAACGCTACAGCGCCGGATTTTTACTGATAATAGCTCTTCACTGGTTTGTAATGAGCTGCGATGGTCTTGGCAGAGATGACAGCAGTAATTACGTGTTGCGCTGAGTGCAGAGAGTCGGCCACGTCTCCTGTGTGCAGCCCTTTCCCCTGTTACCTCCAGCAGCCAGCAGTGTTTGCTCTTACAGATATACAGTATATATACTGTACTGATGAAGCTGCTTCCCTTCGGTGATAAAAACACCTACATAACAGCATATACCGACCAACCACAGGAACCACTCACTCTTCTTTATGTTTTTATATGTGGTGTGAGCGCTGGAATAAAACAGAAAGTTGTTGCTGTATGTTGAAAATAATAATAATGATAATAATAATAATAATAATAACTGTAAAACCAACCAATTCTTTTCTTTCAAATATTTTTCTTTTACTTCTGACCTCATTAAAACCCAATATGTAGTGGTAACCTTTCTCTTTGACTCAATTTGAAAAAAGGTCAAAGAGCCAGAAGCATTGTTATTACACCGAATAAGGAATTATATCATGTTTTATGTATTATATGTGAACAAAGTGAACAAAGATGTATTCCTTTCACTTGCGAAAAAGTCATTCACAGATAAAGAAATGAAGATTTTCCAAAACGTTTTTCTTTTCCAAAAACAGATATTCCCATTTTGATTTATTTTCTTAAAATCATGCTGAATATCAATCAAACTGGTGTTGGTTTATTCATTATATATATTATATATTAGATCTTAGGTTACAATAGTTTTGTTAGTTGATTGACAGAAAGATAATCAGCAACTAATTTGGTAAATCAATTAATTGTTTCAGTCATTTTTCAAGCAAAAATAGTGAAAGAAGCCAAATATTATGAGGATCTGCTGTATTTCTTTGTCATACATCATCGCAAACTGAATATCTTTGAGTTTTGAAAGATGTCTGAAGATGTCACTTTGGACTTATGAACAACAAATACTCAGATTAATCAATAATATACAGTAAATAATCATTAGTTGCAACTCTAATATACTGTAATAGATGTGATAAAACAATATTAGTGGGGCTGTCAATCGATTAAAACATTCAATCACGATTAATCACATGATTGTGTATAGTTAATCAGAATTAATCGCAAATACATCGCACGTTTTTTATTTGTTCAAAATGTACCTTAAAGGCAGATTTGACAAGTATTTAATACTCTTATCAACGTGGGAGTGGGCAAATATGCTGCTTTATGCAAATGTATGTATATATTTATTATTGTAAATCAATCAACAACACAAAACAATGACAAATATTGTCCAGAAACCCTCACAGGTACTGCATTTAACATAAAAAATATGCTCAAATCATAACATGGCAAACTGCAACCCAACAGGCAACAACAGCTGTCAGTGTGTCAGTGTGCTGACTTGACTATGACTTGCCCCAAACTGCATGTGATTATCATAAAGTAGGCATGTATGTAAAGAGGAGACTCGTGAGTACCCAGAGAACCCTTTTTCATTCACATATCTGGAGGTCAGAGGTCAAGGGGACCCCTTGGAAATAGCCATGACAGTTTTTCCTCGCCAAAATTAAGTGCAAGTTTGGAGCGTTATTTATCCACCTTCCCAACAAGCTTGTATGATATGATTGGTATTAATGGATTCCTTAGGTTTTTCTAGTTTCATATGATGCCAGTATCTTCACTCTAGCTTTAAAAACTGAGCCGCTACAACCTAAAAATCACAAGTTGCGTTAATGCGTTAAAGAAATTAGTGGCGTTAAAACAAATTTCTTACCCAAAGAGACTTCCTATTCTACTCTCTCACTACCTTGTGGTAGCAGGTATCAGAGCCATCCACATCCTCTGATAATACAAAGAGGATCCGCTCGTACTAAATCTCCTCCACCGATCACAGACTGACGGACAGATTGAGCTGATATGTGATGAAAATGTCCAGATTTTTGAACATCTGTGTTTTTTTTTCAGCTTTGTGTCCTAATACTCAGGACATTTTGCTGTGCAGAGTAAGCATGACGGATTTATTGAATGAAGGAAAAACACTTTTTCTCCTTTCATGCTGCCAACTTTAATCTCATATGAATATCTTGAGTAATTATCCTACTGTATGTTTAGTGTGAACGCAGTCTGTTGCCTACAAAATAGGTCAAAGAGCTACAAGTAGTTTGCAGAAGCTGCAGTTTTTGAATGTTTGAGCTGGTGTGAAACCGAATATTGTGTGTCTGTGTCTGTGTGATTTGATCTGTTTGGAGTGTGTGACAAACAATAGCAGTAGCAGTAGTAGACGTAGTAACCTGACATCATCATCATCATCAATAATGAACACGAAGGGCAACCGGAGCTGGAAAACCAGGTTTACAGACTGCCAGCCGATCTGCCTCGCTCAGCTTCGATCAACGCCAACAATCCGTGGTTATACACTGAACATTTAATCCATTGTTAATGTCATTTGTGTTTAATAAGCAAATGTACACAGTGATTCAAAGTTTAACAAGCTGTCCTGGCTCCAAGGAGATCGATGTGAAAACCTGCTGTCGCTCACAGCTGATCTATTGTCCACAGAACATGAATAAACAAGGTCCACTCTGTCCTGTATTTAAAGTGCACACACACACACACACACACACACACACACACACACACACACACTGTAAGTGGTTCAGAGATGTAATTAATCACAAAACAACATGACTTAATAACGAGACTACTAAGCCTCCTTTCAAAACTCTATGGGAACCGAAGCGTACAGTATTTCAGCCGCGGTGACATAAGGTCCAATGATTAACTGATCATGAGGGAGCTAAATTTCAGGCTTTAAATGTTGTCACAGAGTCCTGTAAACACGCAGGGTGGATTTGAGCCGTCGCAGGCCTCGGCTCTGCTTCCTGAGACTCTGACGGATCAGAGCTGGTCTGGTTGTAGGGGACACTTAAGTGAACAGGAAGGAGCACCTGAGAAAGACCATGATGGTAAATGTCCACAGCCTCCATCTGCGTCACGATGCCCGCTCCTCATTTGCATAAAGTTGAGGTCTATTTTATGTAAATCTCGGGCGTCCGAAGCGACTCGACGCCTCTGGAAACTCTTGAGAAACTTTTAAACTAACTGTTGTCGGTCAAAAAAAAGACAGATTCAGCAACTGCATGGTTTATTTCTGTCATAAAATGTTTTCAGAAACACGTTTCAGTGAACTATATTCGTGATATAAGAGAAGAAAGTTTCCAAACGCCGATCCCTTGCTATAAAAAATGCCCTTGTGGACACGTACCAAGAGACTCTGGTGGATCTGGAGCCTCATGTTGGTTCCGGTTTGAAAGCTGGGAGCAGCATTCGTCCAATCAGGTACCGAGTGTCAAGTGGCAGCCCATCAAGAGTCCAATGCTGGGAAGCGAGGCGATCCTTCGCTATAAAAAATGCCCCTGTGGACACGTACCAAGAGACTCTGGTTGGTCTGGAGCCTCAGGAGACATATACTGTACGTACAGATATGAGGTGAAAAAGAAGTTATCTCTTTAAGAGAAGGAACTTGTCCTTGTGCAAAGGAAAGTTGTACGTATGGTACTTCCGGACGACAAAAGCGCTACAAATCAATGTTGAAAGATAAATGAGTTTTCAGGTTTAATAAAAAGATCATGGTTTGGGTTCAAATAAGGACTGTAGTTATAAATATGGAAACATTGGGGTTTGAAATGGCTACTTCGTTAAAGGCACAGCGAGTAGGATTAGTCGCTTGCGGCCCTTCCTCCTCGGCTCAATGTGGTTACGGTGCTCGCCAGCGGGTGAAAGCCAACCTCAGATTCACTCTTGTGTTGGAACGAGCTTTGTCGCTATATTTGCATTTGCCAATTTCGTAGCTTCCTCTTGGATGCAGGCTTGTGATCTGGCACCTGGTCGCTACCATTTTTATAGAGATTGAAGAAGCGTCCCGAACACACCAAAATGATCAAATCTAGGCCGAGGGCTGCAGGGTCTCTGCAGATACAGACACCATCACACACTTCTAGTGGGTCGTACGTGATGATTGAGAGGGATTATTTTTGAATCAGCTTATACATTGTTTTTTAGGAAAATCCTACTGAATTTGGGGAGCTTTGTTATCATGATTACAAAAATGAATTTGTGGTTAAGGTTAGGGAAAAAACAACGTCGACTGTCGCTTGTAAACGGGAAACGAACAGCTGTTTCCTGTGTTTATTGTAAGTGTGATGTTTAGTCTGACACAAAGTACAACTGAGGCTGGTGGGAATGTCGTTTTGCAGGTATTTGGTCATAAAGCAAAATATTGGACAAACAAACCATAAAGCAGCTTACTAACAAACCAAAACACGTTCTCTATGGAGAAAGGACACCTGTAAAACATCATGTGACAGGTGTTGTGTGTGAGCATTTGCATCTGAGTTTTGGAATTAGTTTCAAAATTTGGATATCACTATTTTTAATATAAAAAATCCGAAAAATTTAAATTTGAAATATCAATAATACTAATATCTAAGGATGAAAGTTGGATCTTGAAAATACTATCTGTAGCGCAAATATTATATAGTTTATTTAATGATTTATTTTGATTTAATCATCAACTCATTTAGCTTTTTTCTCTATTTGTCTTCACTTCCTAAGCTGTGCTCTTTGCTCAAGGATCTATTTTACTCTACATTTACTGTGTTAATGATGTACTAATTACTGAAAAGTGTTTCTTGGGGTAAGAAACGCAACAACTTTTGGAAGTTTGTGCTTGCGAGTGCATCTTTTGGCACTTTCAAGAGGCTTCATCCTAATAAAAGTTGACTAAGTAAGCGATAATGTACAGGGAGCCGGGCATTGTTGTGAAATAAACCCCGACAGCCCCCGATGCAGCAGCCCTGATGTGAAGCTGTGTAATAAAGTGTGATAAAATCAGAGTGAAAATAGTGTAATTGAGATAGAAGGTTCATTCTTAAAGAGTAACTTACCAAAACATCCAATACATGTACAGTTACTTTATTATACTATCTATTGATCCCAGCATTCATTACAACATTTTGTTATATTTTTGTTCATAAAGAGACTTTTATTTTATCCAGTTGTTTCCAACACTAGCCGCTCTTACTGCTGCGACATCAGCCTGGTAACTCGGCGGCAATCCTGTCAAATGAAACCAGCGACATCTGTATGGGGGAGTGGCGCGTTCAAGATAAAACGGGGTATCAAGTTGCTCTTTAAGCTCGTAAATCATCTGCTGATGAAGACCACGAGATGTGCTCGAAAGCTTTGGAAAGCAACAAGTAAGGTGAGGTTAAACTCTCTGCTTCAAAACATTCAGAGTATTTTTTGTCCAGAGAAATGATTGGCAGCCCAGCACACAATAAGCAGTGATTACCTCAGAGAGAGAGAGACGGATGGGAGGGAGTGAGTGACTGTAGCGAGAGAAAAAGAGCTGAAAATCATTGCCTCTTCTCATTCACTACACAAACACGTATTGATTTCCAATTCCAATATTCCCACAACTCCCAGCACACAGATTGGACACAGAGTTTCCAATAAAGGCTGCTTGCTTATTTGTCTTTGTTCACATAACTGTCCCACAAAATGTCTTTTTTATTAAGTTGGTCAGCGAGGAAGCTGGACAGACGAGCTTAGAGAAAGCAGGTCAGCGGGTATTTAGGTGGACAGAGCCGGGCGGGGGCGGCGGCGGCGACGGCGGTGTCTCTCTGGCCGTGTTAGCGATGCTGCTTTGGGGCGGCGTGGACATTTGGGAGCATTGACGTTGTTGTGGCTGTCATTACTAATCCAGTGTGTGCATGCGTGCGTGTTGTGCATGTTTCCACGGTCACTTTGACATCTCGGTGCATGACACACGATGCCATCCAGGAAACTATGGCCACGTCTGCCTAAAGCCTTTAATGCAGCGTTCTGTTTGGCCTAAAAGGGCATCTATCAGTTATAATCCACAGCCTGCTTTAAGCTCCATCTCCCTCTCTCTCTCTCTCTCTCTCTCTTTCTCTCTCTCCGGTTTGTTTTACTTCTACGCTCTCTTCAGGCTCAGATGTGATCATTCTCTCCATCACTGAGCTGCTGCCAGGGAAAAATCTCAGCACAGATGGAGAGATGCTAAAGAGAAATGGGAGCAAAAGCTGGAGGGAAAAAGGGAGAGGAGACGCAAGAAAGGTCAGACGAGACAAATGAAAGGATGTTCTTGGGTGGAAGGCAGAGCAAATGGCTCGAAAAGTGGCACACAAATAAAATAAAAATACAGTGCAAACTGAATAAAATAATAGATGAGAGGTGGCAGATGAAAAGAGGACGGAGATGCAACAAGTGGGGACGCAGAGAGCAAGTAGAATAAATGGATGCAGAACAATAGGTCATTGTAGTGAACAGGAACGGACAGCATGAAGTGTTTACAGCCGCTTTCTCCTCACTCGGGATAAACTCTTCAGCACGACAGCAAATATTTGTGTATGAAGAGAAAGACAGAATACAGCGGAAACCTCTTATAGTGATCACGTCTGTCCGGTCACATTGATCACTATAAGCAGATGATTATTATAACCAAATTGTTGTTGTTGTTGTTGTGCATCATTTCTCATGCAGATTACCATCTAATTGACATTTGTAGATTTATTACATGAATACAAAGTAATGAAACGGGCGGCTTCGCTATTTACTGGCTCGCTGTCGATTCTTCTGTCCTTTCCCTCAACAAGGGTGAGACGTTACCATTTTTGGTCGGCTCTACAGCGCAAGCGCGCATGCAGAACGGCGCCCATTTGCCGGGGCTCCTTGCTCGCTCACCCGGTAGCGGCATGGAGGGAGACGGGCGCCGGTCTGCCTGAGCTTCCGGCGCTGCCGTGCAGAGGAGCCGGTCGGCAGAGTTTCCCTTTAAGGGCATTAGGTGACGAGGCATTATCAATCCACTTGAGGGTGCTTTCCCTGTCCGCATTCATTTTTTATTGAGAGAAAATTAGTTTCCTTTTCCCATCATGATATCAATGTGCACGTAAGCAGCATCAGCCTCACGTATCCTGCCGGAAAGCAGACCGTAAGCACTCTAAATTAAAGTATCATGGGAATAAAGTAAAAAATAAAACAAAAATTCAATTAACTTTAGTCTACCATAGTTTTAAAATGTTTTTTCCAGATGTTGTCATGTATGAAAAGACCGAAAATGAACACTTTAAGGGGACTACTTGATTACTATATGTGAATTATATAAACAGCATTTGTACAGCACAGAGTCTGTGCTAAGTATTCATCCTTGCAGATCACCATTTCAATGTGAGAATGTAAACATCCTGTTAAAGAGCAGTAACACAGACAGGAGTCCTTTATTCCGTCCTGCATGGTGACCTTCAACAGCTGGAACTGTAACACCGATACTGAATAAGCTTAAATGAAGTGAAAGAGCCAGTGGAACATAAACACGGAAATCAATTTACAACCGTGACATAACCCGCACTCGAACACACTCCTATACACACCCGATCATTCGTCAATCCCTATACTGTGCCTGCCTCGATGTTTCCATCTATTGTCAAACTTGTTTATACAACTTGTTAACTTTGTGCATAGTACAGTACTCACACACACACTCTCACACACACATGCAGACTGCTGAACACACCCGACCAACACCTGGCAGTTGCATAAATCCAGCCCCGATCTGATCCTATGATCTGGCTAATAATCCCTCAGCACATTGGCAGAAGATTAGCACAATAGATTACTGCGCTGCCGCCCGCATCCACAGTCTTACAGCCACTAATCCACAGCAAAGGACGGGATCGCTGTGGACCGCAGTCAGCACAACGGACCACAACTCAGCAGAACACACACGGCATACACTATATTACACTTCATGTTAATTATCAAATAAGTCTTATTAACTAAGAATATGATTTATTGATGCATTTAGTTACATATACACTTCATGTCTGATAACCTTTAACTACTTTTCGGGCCAACATGTCTACTATGAGAATGATCAATCTTAAGGGGCATTTTGGGACCAACACATTCTCACTTCCAACTCGTCAAATACCGCCGCTTGGTCTGTGCCCCTCGGCATCGGAGACCGACGCACGGGGTACCCCTCTTGCGTTACTTTTGGACAGACTGGGTACGGCCGGCTAAGAGCACTTGTAACATGCGTAGTGTCCTTTCAAAATAAACTTCTGTTTTCACAGGAAGTTAGGTTTAAGCAACGCAACCACTTAGGTTGGGTTAGGAAACGGTCGTGGTTGACGTTAACTTCACTGACTAACGACTCACACGACTCACGGGACTGACGATAAACAAAATTTCTACAAAAAAGTTAACGCTACTTTTAGTTTCACACGGGACACGAACACCAGTCTCCTGGTTGAAAGTCGTTTGACCCATCCACCTCCCCTCCCGCCCTTAGCGGACTTTCACCCGACCGTCAAATAACCCCGTGGGTGGGATTAAATTGGATTTAGTTGAAAGCCCGGTTCGTCACATATACTATTGCTGAAGGGTGCGTCGGTTTCCAATGCAGACAGGCACTTACCAAACGGCAGTATTTGATGAATTGGAGAGAGAACGGGTTGTTGGGACTTAAGACACTACAGAGCAACAGGTGTCACATAGAGTAAATAGTGATATTTGGAAAGAGAGATAACTGGTTGCACGGTGTGTTCAATCGTAAGGTAAAATGCGTCTGGTGCTTTTGGAAAACGGGGGAAAAAATCAGGATAAACATAAAGGCAATCCAGAAACTCCAAAATATCAAAAAAGTAGCAACGAGGAAGAGAATATATTAAAAAGCCAACATGTTTCGACCACTGTAGGTCTTCGTCAGGGCTTACAAACTAACATAAATAGTGACATTATTCAGATTATTTTAATGGTTAGGTCTCCTTTTAAACCAGCACAATTAACTAATAACTATGTTTATTTAAACTGTAAAATCCCAAGTTTATTTCCCAGTATATTTTACAAGTGCGTAGTGTACAATACAAAGTACTTAAAAAAATATATATAATTAAAAAAGTAGTTTCCAGCAGATCCAGCAGAGAACATGGAGTATTGAAGCATAAAAATCACTGCAGAGTATTAACAACTGAATAAGTCCTAACCTTGTTATGGCCCGGTCACACCAGAAAGTGCAAATTCACATGTCAAAGTTCACCAACACTGAACTTGACGTGAAAGATTTGTGCACATTTCCTTGGTGACCTGGCCTTATAGTGGTGGCCAGAGTGCGGGAGGAGTAAAGGGTAAAGGCTCGGTAAGTATATCATACTAGCATCAGTAGAACAACACCAGCCTCTTCTGCTCAAGCAAGTAAAATAAAAAATCTATTTTCTCTTGATTTTTTGCCTTTTATTCACAAACTAAACCAGCATTCCTTAGAAAACATCTGTATTAATTGCATGTTTATGCTTTAAGACTAAACAAGACGCCCAACAGCAGCGACCCCGGTGTCACAGAGGAGCCACAAAACCACCACAAGCTGAAAATAGCTCGTCACAACAGTTTGAAGATGCTGCTGCTCTTTTTGCCCTGAGTCCATGTGTGTGTGTGTGTGTGTGTGTGTGTGTGTGTGTGTGTGTGCCTTTCAGCCTGATTTAACTTCTCTTATGCTGAATTTCACACAGACACTGAGCACTGATGAAGCTTATTGAAAGATGAGACGGACAGAGAGTCAGCGCGAAGGAGCAGAATGGAGTCGCAGAGGATAAAAAAATCTGACAAACACTCCGAGGGAGTCGTGAGAAACCAGAATGATTAATTGATATCCGTGACTGTAAGTGTCATGTGTGTGTACGAGTGTGTGGGTGGGAGTGTGCGTGTGCAGATATTTCAGTGCGTGCCCACTGATCGTATTTGGTTGAGTCATCCAATAAAAAGGTGTTATAACTCGGATTCCTACAGTACCTCCGTGTGGCATTGTTTGTCGCTTCCTACACAGTATGGATTCTGTACTGAACCGCTGCAACAGTCGGCTCGATTTAAATCGATATAAACGCACGGCAATTATCTTCGACACATTATAAATCACAAGAGCAAGAAGCTCCGCGGTGACCTGAACCTGGAGTGGTCTGTGAATAATGTGTTTGTAATGATGTCTGGGAGTGTATTCACAATGTGTTGTCATTATCCTTCGACTGGTGTGTGTCTGTGTGTGTCCCTTTCACACTGGAAAAAAAAGTTTCTGTCGGTGTAAAATGGGCAGTGATGTGTAATTTTATAACGAAAGACAAAAACAGAACTCTTATTTCTGCTTATGTTTCTTTTTCACAGTTGTCTTCGGGGTTTAGTTTCTCTAGACGGCACAAAAAGTCAAAAAGATCTCAGCAATTGTCTTGGTGAGAACAATGTTATCATTCTGTAACAGATGGCTGATGCTATGAAGAGAAAATAATGTCATTACGAGCTTTTTGGAGTTTTCAACCGTATCTCACAGTTTGAAAATGATTTGCGTCCTCATTATTGTTTCCAGGTCATTATAGTAGGGACCTCTGAACAGCCTGAAAATGGCTAAATCTCTTCTTCTTCTTCGCCTTCTTTTCAATCGACTAAAGGCCCCAACACACCAAGCCCGCGGTCGGCCGTTGGACAGTTTGTCGGCTCTAGTCTGCCCGTTTCTGAGGTTTTTCGGCCGATTCAGTATGTTGAATCGGCGGCGGAGCTCGTCGGTGAGAGAAATCACTCTGATTGGCTGTTCAGCTTAAAGGAATCAGTGTACGAGAAGAGAAACGGATGGGATGAAAGAAAGACAACGAGTAAAGAGAAAAAACACAGAGGGCTCTTCTCATTTTTCATCTCATCTGATCATTCAAATACACGAATATTTTCACAACTCTGGAATGAATTCATGTACGTATCATAACAACAGCTTGTATATACACCGTCCTCGGTCTTCCGGTTTCCCTTTTTAGAATGACTAATACAGACTACGGCCACCTGCTGGTGTGGAGAGTTATTTCCTCTCACGCAGGCGCAGAACGTACGTGATAACTGGCCGTCGGCTGTCGTCTTTGCGGTGTATTCAAATGCAACTTGTTGGCCAAAACAAAGGCAGCGCATGAGGCGACGCAACAGTCGGCCTTCATCTTTGATGCCGGCTCGGTGTGTCTGGGCCTTAACAGCAAAACTGCATCACTGCCAACATCTGGTAAGAAGTGGGACAAACAGCTGGCTGATCAAAGCATGAATTTATTGTTGCAACGTCATCCACCAACATAAAAGACAGCATTAATGTTTAAAATGCATGATTACAGAAAGAGGCAACAGAAACTTCGTCGTCTTAACTTTGCTGCCACACAACTGACTGTGACCCCGTGTCTAAACTGCAAGAGTCACATCAGCGTCGCCTTCACATCATAACAGCTCTGACGTGTATTCAACTATATTATTGACGTTTAAAATGAACGATCACAGAGAAAGTTAGAGGTGACTGAAGGTTGTCTTCTTCACTGACTTGTTTTGCTACAGCTCATTTTACCCCACACTCAAATACCAAGCTGACGTTTTAAGATTTATCCACTCTGGAGGAGGTTTTAGTCCTGGACAGAGGGATGACACTGAGAGGAAAAAGATGCGTTTACGAATTCAACCGGCTTAATGCGGACGTACTCACAGCTGAAAGCTCCAAAAGAACAAGTCAGTGGACTTTCAGTAGATATTACACATGGTGAATAATGAACTTGTGATAGCACAATTATTCATATGATATGATCTATTTCATAATGTCTTTTTTCATTAATTTAATATTGAACATTTGGGGTTTCCATAGTAACCTAATCAGGGTGTTTCCTGCAGTAACCTGCATGTCTTCCGTGTCTTACGTGTGTTATGTGTTGGTGTCTGGCCTCCTGTTTTGTAGATGATTGTGAAGGACAAGAGTTGATGGGACATTTCAATCAAAGCCTTTTGCACCACAGGTTCTCTCTCACACACACACACACACACACACACACACACACACACACACACACACACACACACACACACACACACACACACACACACACACACACACCGTTAACAGGCTCTGGCTACTCCTTGGCTCTCTGCCCGTCTGCCCTCATATAATGAAGAGAATCTCTGATGGATTTCAACAAGGCTTTGTGCTTCACCTTGCCTGACTCCCTACACACATACAAACAAGCTCTCTCTCTCTCTCTCTCTCTCTCTCTCTCTCACGCACACACAGACACTCACACACACACAACTAAAAAAACAAAGTACCTGGTGTTAAAAAAAAAGATGTGAGGTTCTTGGACGGCTGATTTTACAGTGTGAGCATGAGCTAGTTTCAGACATGAAATACAGAACATGTCTGGCTTCATCTATCTGTTTAAGTGTCAGTGTGTCAAAGTCGGTTTCATTGATTTTGAAAAGGCATTTGACAGCATGGACCGTGAGTTTCCATAGCAACTCACGGTCCATGCTGTCAAATGCCTTTTCACGCTATGGAACCCCCCTCCCCCCTCAAATACATCAGCATCATCAAGAACACTTCTCCTCTTCCTCGTATGTGTCGACTGGATCAAGAACCAATCAACCAACGATGAACAGCATCCAGAGGAGCTTCACAGATCATCTCGAGGACCTTGACTTTGCTGATGACATCTCACGACTCTCACATACCCACCAACAGATGCAGCTGCTGGAAACCACTGCAGCTGGGCTTGGACTCAA
Source organism: Sebastes fasciatus (assembly GCF_043250625.1). Lineage (NCBI taxonomy): Eukaryota > Metazoa > Chordata > Actinopteri > Perciformes > Sebastidae > Sebastes > Sebastes fasciatus. The sequence continues at coordinate 27,281,869 of NC_133808.1, read as the reverse complement.
AATAAATGGACCAAAAACCAAAAGCATGCAGATCAACAACAAAAGCAGCAACCCTATAACTATCGAGAACCAGATGCTTGAAGAGGTCGATTAATTCACATACCTAGGAAGTGATATAGCTGTGGCTGGAGGAACAGAGGAAGACGTAAAGGCAAGAACAGCATTTCTGGAAGTCCAAAAGTATTTCACTCAAGACAAAACTCTTCCGAAACTGGAAGACCACCAGTAACATCATCAACAAGCTGCAGTCATTCACTAATCGCTGTCTAAGATGCCTCGTTTGAGTAAACTTTATTGGGAAATGTCAATGGACAAAAACAGACTGAAGTTTCCGTGCTTACGTTCAGTGCGAGCATAAAAGTCGCAGGCTCTGTCAAAACAATTTAACTTGAGTTAACACAAGATCAATACAAATGCACAAAGCTTTTTACGGAGAGAGCCGCAAAGCTTGAACGATATTTGGTGCACGAGTGGGAAGAGACCAGAGAGAAAGAGAGAGAGAGCAGTGAGTTCAAAATGTCGTGAATGGTAGAGAATCTCTGGCTGCATCCACACTAATACTCTCCGTCCAGAAGAGCGTTTTAGGGCCGTTTCAGAATTAATCTCCGTCCGTACTTCCACGCCTGAAAACGCATGACCTTTCACATACACTGGGCATGCGTGTGCCGGTTTAAACAGGAAGCAGCGCTGGACGCGGGAATTGATGCAAAGCACTCGAATAATAGCTTGCCTCCTGCACATGTAGGCAGTAGTAGCATTAGAAAATACTGAATTTAACGCTGCTAGCATAAACAACAAGGTCAGCAACGCTTGTAACTCGTTCTCCACGTTGAAATTAACCACCGGAGGTCAAGGCTGATGTTGTTTGCTTTCTTTCTTCCGGAAAAGGTTCACGTGATGGGGCGTGACGAATCATGGAAGGACACGTCATGAGGCAAACCTGGGTGTCTGCGTCATCGTTTCCGAAGGTCCCCGTTTCTGTCCGTCCAGACTAAAACTCAACCCCGGAGTTTTAAAACTAAAACGGGGTCAGCAGCGTTTTCAAACGTCTCCATTTTAGGGGCTCGAAAACGCCGGAGTAGTGTGGACGCTATAGGCATAAACGTAGCAAAAGTTATGCATTTTAAAACAAAAATGTATTAGTGTGGATGTAGCCTCAGGCGGCATCACTGAAGATGTTAGAACTCATAGTTGCAGCCTTAATTAATGACCTTCACCCTTCTCTTCTAGAGGAGAGAAATTGTCGCATCAACTTCATCATTCAGCCAAATATTACCAGAGAGCGAACTCTGCTGCCTGTTTCATGATAGCCAACAGAATTGAAAACATAAACAGGGAGTGCCGGTCAGATTGTTACTATGTGCAATAAACTTCTGCAATGTCGCACCACTCCAGTCCTCTACGACTGAACTGTCTCTTTCACCGTGTTGAAACAGACTTATTGATGATTTATTAAAGTGATCTCAGAAGAACAAGATGTGCATTTAATCTCTTTCTATGTGCATGTTTTTACCTTATGCTTCTGTTTGTTGAATGTGATACAGAAATGTTCCTTATAGGCCCAAATTGATTGTCGTCATGACTTTTACATAAAACTGAATTGCCATCGCATTTTGATGAAGAGTTTGAAAAGGGTCATGTGTGCATATTTATTGACAATCCATTAGCTTCTGCCGACACATTTGGCTTTCTCTCTTAACGGACGATAATGCCTTCTGCAGCACACGGCACATAAATTAAACCATTGTGACACCAGAGGACGAACCAAACCCACCCAGACAGGACAATTCCACCTCTCCCTCTGCCTCCATTTACTCCTCCTGATGCCTCTAAACGCTGCTCCTCCTCTCCTCTGCTTCCTGTCTGACTTTAACTGACCCCTCCCCGTTGATCACCTCTCCTTCTTCGCCCTTTTCCGTCTCTCCTGTTGCTCTCTATTGTTTTGCCCTTTATCCGCACCCTCCTCTCCTTCTCCTCCATCCCTTCATCCGAGCATTAGTGCTATCAAGGGAAGCCTGGGGGGGTCTCGAGGCCGTGGCCAAAAGGGGCCCTTATCCAAAGCAATGACACACTTCCAAGTCAAGAGGACAGTTGTTATGTAACAGATTAAAGCTTCTCTGGTGGGCCTGTGACTCGACGGATATATACACACAAACACACACACACCGAGGGAGACGACGAGGGAGGAAAGATTAAGCTGGAAGTGAGATCAAGAGGAGGGGGGGAGAAGCGACAGAAGGGAAAAGAAAGGAGAAGGAGGACAAAGTGAGATTAAGAAAGGAGAAGGCAGAGAGATATATGAGGAAGAGAGAGAAAATGAAAGCAGAGATGAGAGAGAGAGAAAAAGACAGCTGGTGGACGAAATTGGTGGAGGAAGTCGAGTCGAGCCTTGTAGGGAAAAAGTAAATGAATGGAGAGGAAGGAAAAGTGAAAGAAAAACAAGAAGAGAGAGGAGCAGGAGGAGGTCAGGCAGGTATCTCTAAAAACACAGAGACCCAATCAGCTTCCACAAATAAAAAAGAAAAAGAAAAATAATACCAGGCTGACATTTGAGTGCTCTATTCCTGCTCCTCGCACTGTGGGAAGGAGACATGAAAACAAAGATGAGGAGGAGGAGGACGAGAGGGAGGGAGGGGAGAGGAGACAGTTGGATGGCAGCCCTGTACGCTTCTGAAAAGGAGATGTTTAGTAAATGGCTTGATGAATCTTTCAGAGCAGGAAGAGAAGAATGAAGAAGAGGAGGAGGAGGAGGAGGAGGAGGACGCTGATTTTGAATAATTGACTATAAAGGCAATTAAGTGGAGACCTCAGGGGGAGTTGGCTTGATAAATCTGAACAATGCATGTGTGCATGTGGGTCGCGTGTGATGAGCAGTTAAAGTATGTGTGTTATGTGTGTGTGTGTGTGTGTGTGTGTTTGTTGGAGGAGGATCTTTGTAAAACAAGCAGAAACGTCTCCAGAAGGCTCCGGAGCAGACAGCCAAACGGCGGGTCTGTCAGACGAGAACCAGCGCTGGCCGAGACAGCAGTTATGCAACCCCCCCGCCTCATACCCCTCCAAAAACAACAACGTACCCACAGAGACATGTCAGAGCAGTGGTCGGGCTGCACACACACACACACACACACACACAATCACTGTACTATATATGCACACTGTTTTGATTACGCTTCTATTTTCAGTGTGATTTCAGCCGCTGCCTAGCAACCGCAGGTGAAGGACACTAGGCGGGATAATGAAAATGTAATAGTCTCAATCTGCTTTTCTATCCTGAACAAACACAACAAGAGGAGAGGAGGAAACAAGAGTGTGTGTGTGTGTGTGTGTGTGTGTGTGTGTGTGTGTGTGTGTGTGTGTGTGTGTGTGTGTGTGTGTGTGTGTGTGTGTGTGTGTGTGTGTGTCAGTGGTACAACCCAGTGTCACACCCATTTCCTGTGTGAGTGCCTGAGAGAGGATTTCCGCAAACAAACACGTCTATTTGAACCCCGCTAATTTGCGCCAGAGCTTTGATACTGCAGCGAAAAAAAGTCCATCAAGATACTTCATCACATCTGCTCTTATGTCACGTAAACGCGGGTTCCCACAGTTAGCCGTAGCTACACCACGCAGCTGTGAGTGCTTTTTATTTTAAAAAAATAAATAAACATGATCTGATCAAATATTCCCTCGAGCTTTTAAACTCTGCAGTATAAACTGTTCATGGCTCAGAGTGGTTTTCCACAAGGTTCCATATTAGGGTTTCTTTTATTTCTTATATATGTCAATGATTTGATATCAAAAGAAGTGATCTTCATTTTAGAGCTGCAATAATTAATCGATCCAACCATTAAATTAACCACCAACTATTTTAATAATCGATTAATCAGTCGAAGTATTTTTTCAAGAAAAGTAAGTCAAAATTCTCTGATTCCAGCTTCTTAAATGTGAATATTTTCTGGTTTCTTTACTCCTTTATGACAGTAAATGGAATATCTTTGAGTGGTGGACAAAGCAAAACATTTGAGGACGTCGTCTTGAGCTTTGATCAACATTTTTCACCATTTTCAGACATTTTATAATTGAGAAAATAATCAACAGACTATTTAGTTGCAGCCCTACTTCATTTTATATGCTGACGATACCAATATTTATCTTACAGATAAAGATGAACATAGGTTGATAACTGGTATGAACAATGTTCTACATAGGATGGATATCTGGTTCAAATGCTATAAATTATCCCTCAGCGTTAAAAGGCAACATGTTCTCATTCCAACTCGTCATTAATTGGCGCTTTATCAGACCCCTCGGCGTCACTATTCGGTCGCATTACACACGTGTTAATATTGTGAATTTTACAAAAACACTTGCTTAGGTTTAGGCAACAAAACCACTTAGTTAGGTGATGATGGATGGGCTGTAAAAAGTGTGCTTATATGATCTTCAAACATAAAATTTGTATCCAGATCATCTGCTTCATCCTACAGTATCTGCTGCAAACTAACTGTAACTTTAGGGTTAAGCTTCAGACAAAGCATCAAGCATCCCACAAGCCAAGAGTGTCATGTTTTTAAAAAGAAGACAGATGTTAAAATCTGTAGTTTTTATTCTTTATATCAAAGCCCACGTGAGACAGAAGCCTTTGAGGGTTTAAAGTGAAAGAGTGAATGAATGAGAGCCAAGAGAGACAGATGGAGAGAGAGAGAGAAATGATGTCTGAAGTCAATAAAGCTAACATTAAATGACAGGATTTCATAACATCTGAGACATTAGGAGCCATCAGAAATAAAAGGCAGCTGCTCCGTATAAACACTGTCTGATGTACAGCCACATATCAAACAAACTGTAAAGAGGAGACGAAAATTCTTACTGTTCATCTCCAAAATGTTGTTCACTTGAAAAGAAAAAGAAACTAAAGAATCCGTAAACACAAAAACAAGAGTGAGAAAAGGCATGTGAGGGTTGGAGGGAGGATGACCTTTACTATTCCAGAGATAGTGAGAGAAAAATGGAAACGGCCTTGAGAGAGACGAAGCGAGAGACCGAGAGCAGCTGGACTGATAAGCAACAGTAACAACAGTAAGACTGTGACTGAGCTCTCAGGAGGAAACAAAGTACCATCAAGCCAATATTTCAGTCTTAAAAACATGTAGCTATATGCTTTAAAGTATTTACAGAGATGTGCAACAGACAAGCTGAGAACCGTAAAGTAAAAGCAAAATGATTTTCTGTTTTTTTTTTAACAAATTGTGCTCAATTACACTGAAAGCTGCAGATGCTGCTAACACTGTAAACAGGTTCAAGTGTCTTAAAATGTTAAGTGTGGGTCAGTTCAAGTTGAAGCACTTAAAAGGTTTGTGTGAAATTTCTGAAAGCATTTCAAATGTTAGTTTCAAGATTAATACCTGTGGGCATTCTGTAGCCAACGTAAACACTGAAAGGGTAAGAGAGCTGAAAGCAGATGAACTGTCACCTGCTGTCAAAGCAGTTTAAATTCAGCAGCCTGACCCAAACCCGATTATTTTCAAATACTACTTTTAAACTCTCTCTGGCTCTGCCAATCGTCTGCCTGGTTGCGTGTCATGTGTTGCAAGTGGATGCACACTGAGAAAGTGTTAGCCTGGCATGTTGGCGTTCAGTAATGGATGAAATAAAGCAAAATCATGCAAAAGAGGAGCTTCTTAAAATGCGTTAAGATTCAGGGAAGACCATTGCATTTTCAGCTTGTTGTGACGAAAAAAACAGTGCAGAGATTAACAAAACTAATCTGATATGCAAGGACGGCGTTAAAAGCATCTATGGTGGATGCAATTGTCTTTCTCTACGACTCCTCCTCTTAAAGAGCATCACGATGGTGCGTGTACAACGTTTTGTTAACTGTTTGGACTGTTGCCGAGTTCAGCTTGGTAAGACGATTTGAGTTTACGAGCCACAGTCATCTGGATATATCGGTAAAAGGTACTAACTAATTTTGATTTCGACCGCAATGTGTGTATTGCCATTAAACCTATGATTCATCTGCTAGTAGAAGTAGTATATGTTTTGTGCTGGGGGGCCGCCGTTCCATATTCTGTGTTGAGAGAAAGCCTCTGTCTCAGGTCAGGTTTGGTTCTTCTGGTTGCAAAAAAAACAGGATGGCGACGGCCAAAATGCCAAACTCGAGGCTTCAAATGTCCACAAACCAATGGGTGTCACGTCAGGGTGACTACAGTACGTCCACTTATTATATACAGTCTATGGTTTTAGGTCCATGCAAAACTCTAGCAGCTGAAATGTCAGTTGAATTGTGAAAAATAAGCAAATTTCGTTATACACTGTACACTGTAAATGTCAGCGGTTATATAAGCAGCCAAAATATCTGCTGTACATTGTACATTCGCATAGATTTATAAGGTCATATCTGCCAGTTGTCTACAAAAACGGAAAAAATCACACTCCTACAATCCTTCACACTCCTACACTTCAACACTTGACTTCGAAAAAATATATAATTAGTTGCCAAAGAAATCCAGTTTCTAAAACAATACTGTGACGTGCACTGTTACCAAACTACATATGATAAAAATATGGAACTGGACATCACTGACATACGCCTCTTCACTTTGTTTTCTGCGTTGAGATTTTAATGTGGCATGGAAACATCATGAAATATATGAAAAGGAAATACATGTAACAATGTGTTCTGTATTTCACTTTATTTCTTTGTTTGATTGATCTTAAGTAAAAGTTGCAGCCCTTATATTTATCTTAAGTACAAGTTGCATTCGATATTTATTCTTCGTGTGATTTGTTTTAATTTAGGCATTTTAAATATTCCATAGAAAAAGGGAGTGCGGTGCTTTATAAAAAGGACATTTTACAACTTAACAGTTAAAACTTCACCATTTGATATTAAAAACATCTTTACTTTGGTGTACTTTAGTAAGCTGTGAGCAATTTTTCTATTCAATTTCCTTGAGATAAAACCTTGAGCTTTGAGATCTGCCAGGGTTTTTTTCTGTTGATGATTTGTAGGAGCTCACTGACACCAACATGTTTGCAGTAATTTATTTGAACTCAGAAACCAGTGATCATTTGCTTTTCTTTCTCCCCTTTAGTTCATTTCATGTTGCGGAGGTGAAATCAATGCCAGGTGGAACCTATTAACCACACACAGAAATACAGAAATGAGAAAGAGAGAATGTTGTCTGAACCAACTAACAAAAGGACATGACCCCTCAATGAAACAGTAAAAGGTTTTACGAGCACAAGAAGTCCAAAGCTGATATCTAATAGGCAACATTTCCTCATGCTTGGAAAGCCAAAGAGAACACAATGAACCGCCAAAAAATTACAGCCTTGACTGGTGCTCACATACACTCACATTCAAACAGAAGTTTTCATCAACATGACTGGCATGAGAAGGGAACTCTGAACCTGACACACAAACACCATTAGACGACTCAGTCAATACTGACGATACAGGAAATAATGGAAAAGGTATTCAACAGTATCAATGAAAAATACAGTCCTGCAAAATCCTGAAAATCTTACTTAGGTTAGACTTTAAAAAGTATTTAAAGGAATCAATAAATCATCCATTTTAACGTTAAAATGATTGACCTGATTATTGAATATTTTAAATTTTGGGTCACTAGAGGGCAGAAAAAAAAATAAAAACACCTTTGTTTCAGCAGGCTGTTCTCATACACCGTTCGCAGCTATACGTACAAAAAGTAATGTACTGTAATTCGTGTATATCCTATAACATTAATTCATATGTAATCCAGGTAATCGTGAACTACGACGTATAAAGAGCAACAAACGCCGCGTTGGGAGGAGGTTGGAGACCGCTGTTCGTATCCTGTGTGAAACCAGAAGTCAACGTTGATCTATTTGTCATGTAACCTTCGTACTTAAGTTACGCCACTTCCGGAGTTATTTAAACCCAAACCACCATCTTTTCCTAAAGTTAACTAAGTAGTTTTGTTGCCTAAACCTAACCAAGTTGTTTCCTGCATTCTGGTGACTTTTAAAGAATGAAAATAGCAAAATAATAAGTACACTGCAACAGCTCTTTTATATTTAGTAGGTCTAATTTTAATTTTATTTCTCAGGAAAGAAAACAGAATAATGTGACCCTCTGACGTGAACTAATCGGCTATTCATCAGTTTTCATTCATTCATTCATTCAATCGATCAATTATTCATACATTTTTTGCTCATGCTTGAGTATTTCTTTCTCTTGGTACTCTCCATTTCTCTCTCCACCTCTCACTCACTGAATGTCTTTTTAGACACAACACAACAATCGCACCACTGCGCTCTGAAGTCCATTATTTCCAATGGTTTGTGACGCGCCACGACGGCCTTTCGCTGCGTCGAGCAATGCCCAACTTTGTGGCGCTGCACGCTGTGACCCAGCAGCAAGCGCAGACCAACATTTGGTGCAGCTGTATTGTTGTTCAGGTGGAAACAGTAGGGCTTATACACGCTGTACAGGCTGAGATCACAGAAAGGATAAAAAGGTGTGAAAGTTTGTCATAAATCAGGAGAAATATGGGAGAATTGTGAAGAGCATAAAAAGAAATCTTTGTATTTACTTTGTCTTTGTCTTTGAATGTAACACAAACAAATACAGTTAGAACATGAAGCATTCAGCGACAAAACTTATTACAGTTTTTCAAAGCTCCTGATCCAGCAATTTTTGGTTCGTGACAAGTCGTGACACCATGTAAGGCTTTTCCTTTCCTTTCGGGACTTGAAGCATGACAGTGTAATTTGTGCCCGACTGGATTTAATAGATGCTAATCAAGTAGATTTGAGTTAATCATCTTTTCAGTTAATCTCCCCAGATAGAAGCTGTGTTGGGATCTGCACCTCAAAAAAACGCCACAGTGCCTGACAAGTGAAGATTCAAAGCGACGCATGGATGGATGGATGGATAGGTGGATGGATGGATGGATGGATGAGAAAGAGGGCAGAGAGGAGAGTGGAGGCAGGGGAGGAGGTGGCGATGGACAAACCGACGGCGGAGAATAGATGGGTGGCAGAACCGAGACAAGAGAGCGGGAGGGAGCGACACAGCGAGCCAAAAACTGATTATGATAAATGTCATGCTATTATTGCCTGAATAGAATTTAGGACAGCAGGAGGGGGGCACGACGGAGAAAGAATGAGAGAAATAGAGTGGCTGAGGCGAGAGGAGGAGGATGGCTGGAGGTTAGTAGAGCAGTAAGTTGAGAGGTGTATCATGAAATACTGAAACACACACTCAGACGGGACTGTGGGGAAAAGATGCTGTCATCACTGAGAGATGGAGACAGGGCTGGTAAACATGTTGTGTTGTCTCAGCAAGTCATCTGTGGTGGTGTTCTACTGTAGAAAAAGGTTTTTAATGTCAACACATCACAACTACACTGTTTTACTTCTGACGTGGAACTACTGCAAACACAAGAGACCTTCACTGAGAACATCGGATCGTCTTTGAACTCCAGTTTCTCAATGTCAGAATTTTATCTACGTCATTGAGATAAACCACGAAAATGATCTCAAACTGGCTGTAAGACGTTAATGAACCGACCATCTGATAAAACCCCAAGAGTTGAGTGATTCTCTGACTTTTAATTATACAATTAAAAGAATAGCATTATCTCGGGTTGCACTCATTTTACATCACAGCAGATAGAAGTCACAACTCTCCAGCCGGCACCGCAAACGTATTCACTGCATCCCAATTAAATACCGCATGCTTTGCCTAACAGGGGTTTTGAGTATGTCGTGTTTCCTTGTTGGAAAAGTGACAAAAATTAACTTTATTTTTAAATGTTCTGTTGATTGACACTATTGCCCCACAATGCAAACTAAGTAGCAGATGTACTGTAGGCGACAAGTTACAGCTCTAATGTTATATATCTAACCTGAAGTACAACATGCAGCCCTTATATTCATCTCAAAGCTGAAGAAGGCGAGATTGGCGGTTGCTATATCCTGACAGTAGTACATGAAACCGGTAACCTGAAAAAAATCATGTGCCTCTGTGTCCTCCGGTGCTCCTAACGGCATCTGCAAGATTTCACAGACCGGAGGAAAACAAGCAGTAAGAGCTGATCTGGTCTGCTGTCCAGCTGGCGTCTATGAGAGCCAGAATCATATTGTAGTGCACGGTTTAGCTGTAAAATGAGAACGTTTGTGACGCAGCTGCCATTGTGAAATCTGTTGAAGGAATGCCAAGTTCCGGTCACATGACCGGAGCACAGCCAATAGGAATGCTCTCTCTCTCTGAAATTACCTGTGATTGGTTAAAGTCTCCCGTCACGGGCTAGATTTTCTAAAGCCTGAAAGCAGAGCCATGAGGAGGTGCAGAAGTCTTGAATTACAATAAACTGAAAGGTTATTATGGAATTTTTGCCCAGTGATGCCAAAAATATACTGCCTACTGCCACTTTAAATACAACTTGCAGCCCTAATATTTATCTCAAGTACAAGTTGCAGCCCATATATTTCAACCTGATATCACGCCAAAGCGTGTAATAGACCCGCCTGTCCACCAGAGGATAACGTGTCAGTGTCACATTTTGCCTCGCCGAGGCGTGAATATTACACGCATGTATGAAGGTGCAGTAGCCTACCAGCAGGGGGCAACAAAACCACTCAGTTAGGTTTAGAGAAAACGTCATGGTTGGGATTGAAATAAGTCAGTAAACTAAGTAAAATACTTACGCAAACAATGTGACATAAGTACAGAAAACAATAGTCTTGTGTTTGTTGTTCCACCTCCCCACCCGCCCGCCATAAGCAGCTTTCTCCCCTTTTATTCTACGTCACTACATTGCCGTCAGTACAGACTTTACCTTAAGTACAAGTTGCAGCCTTTATTTAATCATCTGTTCATCAGTATGTGGGTGATTGTGAGGGCATCCAGGTAAACAAACAGGTTGACTTAAAGTGAGTGATTGTAATTACAGGCAGGTGGTGCTGCTGGAAGAAGTAATCAGTTTCTGAATATGTTTGATGTGGAACGATGAATACATGATGTTGTTTTGGGGTATTTGAACTTGTGGATCTACGATGTCTGTGGACGTGTAGTGTAGCGGTTAAAACATGTTTTCAGTGAGCAGAGATGCAAATATGATTGAAAAGAGGAAGTAGTATGCATGTTGATTGACACCAGGATGTAAGTGTGTGTGTGTAATGTCCAGCCTCACCCTGCTCCCAGCGGTGTATGAGTGTGTGTGATTTGGGTGAAAACTGGGATATGGAAACAATGGAGAAAATAAAAGGGGTTGTAGGTGGGTGCTGGGGCTTGCCAGCTACAGCGTAAATGCTAAAACACACACACACATTCACTAACACACACACACTAAGAAGAAACACTACTGTTTGTTTGGTCTCCTTGCAAAAAAAACAAAAACGTTACATAATATAATCTCCTTATGTAACAAAGTGCAGTCACTACACATAGAAACACATACGTATGCACAAACACACATAGGACAAACGTGCACGAAGACACAAGGTCGGCCGCATGTAAAGCAGATGTAGAAACACACTAACACATAAACATTACAAATAAACAGCTGCTCTGCTACATTATGAGCTGCACAAACATGCTCTCTAAACATTGACTCTACCCTTTATTCATTCATTTATGTGATTTACACAATAAGCAACAGGGCCTGCACACACACACACACACACACACACACACACAAACACACGCACACACATACACACACACACACACACACACACACACACACACACACATGCACACACACACGTACAGTGTTGTGACCCCATTAGTTGAGCGCCAGCCCACCGGATGTCTTTCTGTTTGTGTGCTTTGGAGAGCAACATGGGAACATTGTAAACACACAAGCTATGGGAGATAATTAATGCCTAAAAACTGAATGTATTTAGTGAGAATATAACAACATGAAACTAAACAAGCATTACTGAGACATCATTTGCAAATAATTTCTGTACTGAATGAACGAAGAAGACACATCCCAAAGGGTCATATTTACAGATTACTGTATACTAAGCTTCCCCTCCTGTGGGATCGTCTTATCCGACTGTATGGAAGACAGCGCCGGATTCATCCCATTGAAAAGCTCCAGGGAAGCGGCTCCTTATTGGAAGTGGAAGGGTTAACCCGACGTACGTTTGCCAAATCAGTCGGTTAGTCTTTTCTGCTGTAAAAGCCAAACATGTTTGAAAATACTAATGAAGACTAAATGTCATAATTGTGCAGCTATGGCTGTCTGAAATCACACCCTATTTAATAAATAGTGCTCTATTTTACTAGGGCTGTCAATCGATTGAAATATTTAATCGCGATTAATCGCATTATTGTCCATAATTAATAATTAATAAATTATTTTTTATCTGTTCAAAATGTACCTTAAAGGGAGATTTGTCAAGTATTTAATGGGCAAATATGCTTGCTTTATGCAAACTTATAGTATAATATATAGTAAAAGGGAAATACAACATTTTTTATAAGATTTGGGACTCATTCATGTTATTTATTTATTTATTTATTTATTTATTTATTTATTTATTTATTTACATTTTTTTAATTTTCAGCGGTTTTGTTATTAATAAGAGTGTGATTTTTTTTTTCCACCAAGTACCTTGTCAGTAAGTACGACAGCAGAATGTGCCTTACCTACATTATATTCAAAGTGCCGTTATGGGTTGTATTTAGGTTTGCCTTTTTTGTGCACCATTTATGTGCAATGTGAAGTGTATGTTTTTTATGTTATGCGAAAAATTCAATAAACATATTTGTCAAAAAAAAGGTGCTAAATGCGGGATTGGGATGATTTGTATATTGCCTTTCAACAGCTCTCAACATGGCGACGGTGAGCCAGCGGTGTTAACAGCACTAACAGTCCAAACAACGGCGAAAGTGTTGACAGAGATAACAGTGTCTACCTGAGGGTGGGACTGGAAGGTGGGCGCTACGCTTCTGCAACGACGCTGTCGGTCGGGACGGCGTTATCAGCTGTAACCGCCGTATGAGAGCAGTGCAGAGCGGCGGCCGTGAGCTAGCCAAAAGGGGCACGCTCACATACATGTACAAGCACTAAAAGCACGCACGACCGGCCCGGCGATGTCAACAAAGCAAGGAGAAGCTCTGATTACAACACACACAGAGGGAGAGTGACTTCATTCTCTGCTCAGGTAGACATTAACGTCTCTATATCTTTACATAGAAAATAGTAGTTTGCTGCTTTATTAATGCTCTGGATATCAAATTTAGCACCTTTAAAATCACAACTCTCACAAACTTCCGACTACCAACTACACTTTACAGACAGAGGCAGAACAACTTAACAGGCCTTCCTGTTCTCACAATCTAGGTTGCAATTACAGCTGATAAGAAAACCACTAAAACAACATAAACATGTGCAACCAAACACACTCTACACACACACACACACATACACACACACACACACACAGGCCCTAGCAAACAGCATTAGTCTAAGAAAGCGGACTACTTTTCATGGTGTCCTACATAGAAGCAATTCCCACATCAGGGCTATTTGTCACTGCAATGACCTGCTATCAGCCTCAAACTCATTAGCAGCACCAAGCGCATATTTCGCCTCGCACACATTTGCTTGAATCCATATGCAACACGTACTTTCTGTTTTTTTTTATGTACTGACATGCTGCTCTATGTCACACACAACACACACACACACACACACACACACACACTCACAGATAATGCTATATATAGCCCATAATGTTCCATCTCCTTTAACACAGCCACGTCTCACAGGAAATCCTATATGGCCCTCTACAGCTCTCCTCCACCTTCACACCCACGTGTTGAATTTATATTTGTCATATAACTAAAATGTGTTGGCATACACACACACACACACACACACACGCATGTTTAGAGAAGCGGCCTCCCTAATAAGCCGCCTTAATGTCAGTAGCCCCGCATCACTGACAGGTGTCATTATCTAACAGCATGCATCCTTCAAGTGTTCACATAACTATCTCCATGGAGACCACACAAGTCTCTATTTAACAGGTTTTTTATATCATTGTAATGAATACAGACATTTTCAGTCTGTTTTTAGATAATTGTTTTCATGAAACAAGCCAGAAAGCACCGAGCCTAAACAACAACTGTTATGAAAGATGAAGGCTGGATTGACCTTGATTACCAGGTGTTGAGAGGTCGGTATTCTCCGGGAATTGACAATTCACAATGCCAGGATTTTTGGTATGTGCTTGTGTGCTGACATAGTGAATAATATTGTATGTACTGAATAGGGCTGTGTGTTCATTTCTCCTCCGTTGTTGTTCAGCACTTGTAGCCTACATGTAGGATGTGACAGTTGGTCTTTGTGGTTTTTGTCCCGCCCCTCCTCTACTGTGATTGGATGGCTGGGTAAACAGCGACAGTGACGAGCGCAGAGTTTTACCCAAAGTTGAACATTTTTCAACTCTCGGCAACCATAACAAAAAAAAAACACCAAACGGCTTGTTGATGACACGGTATTGCAATATTGCGGTTATTGTGACAGCCCTAGTTATGGCCAAAAAAAATTTTTTTGTGAGGTCACAGTGACCTTGACATGTGACCTTTGACCACCAAATTCAAATCAGTTCATCCTTGAATCCAAGTGGATGTTTGAAATTTGAAGAAATTCCCTCCTGGCGTTCCTGAGATATCGCGTTCACAAGAATGAGACGGACGGACGGACGGACAACCTGAAAACATAATCGCCAGCACAGATGCATAAAAACAATTTGCGAGCAGTAACAATGTCCTGGATTCTCCTCCCTATCGTGACAATCGAACCGTAACTAAAGAACACACAGTAGTCAAGTGTAGCTGTTCATTTTGATACCACCACTGAAGAAGAAAAACTAATTCAATGATCGTCAGTGGAGGCAAAGGTGTGGGTGCATTTAGGATTCAATAATCTCCAAGGATCTTGACATGACTCATGCAAACTGCAGCTTTTTTAGAGGCGTTATCTCAGGCTGTCAAACTACAGTGTGATGAGCATTAATAACAGGAAGGATTTAGTTGTGTTTTTTAGCTCACTGCGATATGAAACAAACAGCTGTAAGAGGTCTTCTTGATCAAAGACTAAAACAGTAAGGAATAAGGCAGATATATTGAATATCACTGACAATATCAATCAATAGTTCTGGACAATGTGGCTGCAAAAATAAACACTGATAAATCACTAAAATGTCATATTAATAGACTTAAAAATCAATAAAGTATTGAGTTCTGAGTCTATTCCCATCCTCGCTCTCATCCTTATAGCATCATAGCGAAGCCGTTTGTTGTTGCGTTTTGCTTTTTCTTCATGTCTCAGCATCAACCTGTGTCTCTGCTGTCGTTTCATCACCGTCTCCATTGTCGTGTTGAGTGTCTCTCAAGGGAGGCCCTACAGCAGTCTTCCAACCACTCTCCACCTCTCCTCCGCCTTCCCTTCATTCCCTTGTGCTCCACTTTTTTCGCTGCATTTTTTACTCCCGTACGTACATGCATCTTTTTTTCCTCTCCCACCAGCTCTAACATTGTCGCCTCGCTCTCTCCGGTCCTCTTTTCTCTCCCCTGTCACAGCTGGATAGGACACACACAGGGCGGTAATGAGAGCACACAACGATGTCTGCAGGAGGCACGCTTTCATAGGCCATCCTGGATCACTGTAACCATGGAAATAAGTACCACTGTGGTGACACACACGCACACACACACACAGAGGGATGTGGTGCTCTTGACTCATCGGGCACCAAATGCACTCATTCTGAGAAATCTTTACTCCGAACAGTTTGTCACCACATCACTCCGCAGGGGAAGCTTGAACACATTCGTGCCTCACGGGACCAACATGCCAACATTGTCGTCTTATAGTGTGACAAACAAAAATATAAATCACAAGACAAATACTGAAGTTCTATTATAATATGAATTAACATATGAGCTATAGCTGGCATCGTACACTACAACACAGCACACACACATACAGGCTAAATAGGCCACAAGCCCTAAAGGCTAAATACAGTATGCCCTGGTGGCCAAGGGGTTAAGGTCTGAACCTGAACCACAACGTTTATGATTCACCTCCAGCCAGAGACCTTTGTTGCATGTCATTCCCAATCTCATCTCTCTCCACCACTTTCTGCCTGCAAAAAAAAAGTCCAAGTATGCTCTGCTCACAGAAAATACCAAAGGCAAAACCATCCGTGCTTCTTTAGAATATGTGATGCTGCAGGATTGGTGCTGTTCAGCTGATACCTACCATACACTAGGAGACTTTGAAAAGACTTTTAAAAGACTGAAGTCCAACAACCTCTCACATCTAAAGACAATGTGTCTTAAAGGCATGGTTGACGATATTCTCCAGTATTCACTATTTGTTAAATTGGTTGAAATGGTCTTTACACCCCGACAGCAATCCATAACTAATGAGCTCTGAAAAAGGACCGGAAAAGAGCCGTCATCTGTAGCTGCTGTGATCCTGTAAGAACGTCTACCAATCACTGCCTCGCGGTGCGCTTGGAAAGAACCAATCAGATGCCTCCTTGCCTCCCTGCTCGTACTCTACCCTTGGCGTGCAACAGCCTGAACTGAAAGCGCGTCGCCGCCGCAAGTTTACTGGAGAATGGAAGAGAAAACTCAGCCCTTTGAAATTGTGCAAGCTTTCCAACATCGTCAACCCTATCTTTAAGTAACAGAGGTTTTAGTCACAGACTGTAATATTTTTGTGTGCCGCAACTCTTTTCAAAAGTCTCGTGATTTTATTCCAACATTGGAAATACGTCTGCTACAGTGAAATCGCTTGAAAGGTCGTTTGGTGTAAGGTCGGCATAAGTGGTGACTTAGTCACTAACCGGACAATAATTGAACAAAGTTTACTCCAGTGACGTAGGCTACAGTATTCATGCCATCCACTCCTCAAAATGTCAACATGCTATTCCAGTTTTGTGGAGCAGTTTATACGATGGCAGAGCAAGGGGCATCATCTGTAAAGGTTATGCAACGCAAGTCAAATGGTCAGCACTGTCAGGAAAACGGTTAACAGCTGGTCAACAGTACAAATTCATGTAAGAGATCACCCAAGCTGAAATTTACCCGAAAGCTTTGCATGGATTTAATTTATTCTGAAATGTGCCGGCGTTAATGCTGGTGTGACCAGGCTCTGATACTGATTGGTCTAAACTTAAGGAAGGCCTAATCAATGGAAGATTATTATGAAGATTATTAAGACACTTCCCGTGCCTTGTCTGATGAATGTCTCTCTCATCCCGCTGAGCAGTGGCTGAGCGGCTCTCTTTCTTCAGAGGCGGGACATTTAACTAGCAAAGTAAAATGACAAACATCGCCCCAAAAGATCGCCCAAAAAAAACAACTGCCGATGTACTCAGCCAATCGCCCAACCCTAGTACAAGTGGTATTACAAGACGGGACAGGCCGGGGCTAGCTGGTTAGCATGCTAATTTCATTAGATATTTCTGCAACACAATACATAGATACCTTTGTCATAACGTCAACACTGTTCTTCACATTCTGTTGTTAATGTTCGTTCATTTCTTTAATGTTTTAAACTAAAGTTCTGGCCACACATTGCATCTTTAAAAGCAGGGCTGGGAGGGGGAGCACACGAGAACAAGACACATCCAAAGTGATCACATGTATACGACAGACAATGGTCTGAAGGGCTTGGCAAATGGAAATGTGACTCTGAAATCACCTGTCACCATGAGTTCAACAGGCGTGAAGGTTGGGGGGCAAAGTTGAGCCCAGTGAGAGGAGAAGAAATGGGAGAAAAAAAATTGACAGTAACACCCATTCTTGCAGTTTATCGAAGTCCCTATTTGTCCGAGGTAAACTGCAGTCAGCGGAGAGAATATGAGGCTGACGTGCACCGCTGCACTGCTAATGGTTTGCTACCACAATGTTGTGGGTCATGCCGTTCCGAATTTCAATTACATCTGGTGAGAACACACCCGAGCACACAAACACGCACACTCTACCCGCCTCATGCGGCGCTCAGATGTGCAACGAGAGTATTTGCATTCACCCCAGTTTCATGCTTCACGGGCATGCTCAAAAATAAAGTGGCTCTCTAATACAGCACTGAGAGATAAGACCTGACTTCTCTCAATGGAAAGGTAAGTGCTCAAAAGAAATTACCCCCCCCCAAAAAAGCCACATGCACACATATATTCATAAATAAACATGTGCATACATGACAACAAATTCACACACTGCCGTGCACACACACACACACATGGCAACAAGGTAATAATCTCATAGAAGGTTATGCACCTCAAGCTCCGCTACACAGTCAAAATAATAAACAAATCAAATTGACTTGACTCTCCAGGTCGCTCGTTATTGACTTTAATAAGACGTCTAGACAAAGACATCCTCCAGCAACAAGGGAGGAAATATAGTGACAGAGAGACGAACAGAAAGAGGACACAGAGACTGAGACAGGAGAGAGAAGAGACAGAGTCAATAAAACAGAAGAACAGAATAATAAGGAGGTTTTGTTTCGACTTTTGATTCCTGATTGACTCCTCCGTGTATGTGTTTCTCGGTTCAGATTCTTGACATATTAATTGAACTAAAAAAAGTAAACAACATACATTGAAAGAAGAAAAAAACACGAATATTTTAGCAGATCATTTTTGCCATTAATAGCCATTTGTCATGACAGAATATTTCGAAACCTTTGGATCATCGTTTTCTAGACACAAAAAAAATAGTTTTTGCTCTTGGCCGACGTGCTGTCATCCCTACACGTCGTATTTTGCTGTTGGGCAGAATCCCTCGGTATCATTATAGCAGCCTTTTGCGTAGTATCTTGACGCAGAAGATAAAAATTAGACTGCTTGTAACCTAACATTTAGCCTAAGCTACATGTAACTCAGTGGCATAATGCCATCAGTAAAAAACTAAACTTTTGGTTTCATGTGGGACACGAACGCCGGTCCCCGTAAGTAAAAGTCCTGTGTTTGTTTGACCCATTCACCACCTCTCCCTCCTGCCCTTAGCAGACTTCTCGCTCTCTACGTCTGTTGCTCTGAGCATCTAATAATGACGTGGATGGGTTTACATTAGGGTTAGTTGAAAGCCTGGTGCATCTCATATAGACAGGCCACTGCCAAGCGTCAGTATTTATCGCCCGGGAGTGAGACCAGGCTGTTCTGGCTGAGGTGGAAAAGCACAATGCGAGAAAGTGCAATGGAAATTAAACATGTGACATAAACGTCCACCGAAGACACGAAAAATGATATGTGTGGAGCGGTCCAGAGACTATAAACTTCCTCAAATTAATACATGGAGCAAACATAAATGTCATATTTACATCAGATTTTCTAAATATTTTTTTCCCACCATTTGGGGTTTGACAAGAGCTCTTTTAATTACATTATTTCGTGGTGTGTCGTCTTCTCCTGCAATGGTACAATGGCACCTGACTGGAGAATTTTCACCACCTACTGTACCTAATATTCACCTAACAGTATAGTGGATGGAAACACGCATAAATTAGCCTGTTCTTTTGCCGATTGTATGAAGATTCGGTTCAAATTTGCACGACATTTGGATGGAAACTTGGCTACTGTTAGCGGCTCAAGCAACAGAATATATACAACACAATGAATATGAAATACATCGTAAAGAACTCTTAGAGTCCAAACAGCTGAGAGGGAAGTATGATGGGCAGAGGAGAGCAGCAGAGAGGTGGAATTAAACTCCTGATAAGATAAAGCACTGAGGCTAAAAGAGGGAGTTGGGACACAATGGTAACAGGACAGGAAAAGAGATGAAGTGAAGATGGAGCAGCAGAGACAGTCGAGTGTGTGTGTCTGTGTATGTGTGTACATGTGTGCTGGAAGGCGCTCTAAGCGAGCGGGAGTGACAGGCGGAGACGGAGATGGAGAGGACAGCTTTGTGCACAGACAGACATGGAGCAGCGCTAAATAAATCAGCCAGCGCTGCAAGTAAGTGTGACTGAAATGTTTACGATACGGCAGCATAATGGAGAGACAGACGGGGAGCGAGGGAGAGAGAGAAGGAGGGGAAGCCCAGCCTGCCTGTCAACCGAGAGACAGAAAAAGAATTTAAAAAAAAGAAAGAATAGGGTGTAGGTGGATCTTTGATAGGTAAAGGCAGACAAAAGAGCAGGCTGACTGAGTTAAGTGCTCGTTAAAACGCCCACACCTATTATTTTATATGCAAGCCCACACCACGGCAGCGGCGGCGAGACGTAAACCCATTATGATGCATGCTTCAGGATATATAACACACAGACCTATGACCTCTGAATGCAGACAGCCAATGCCTGCATGTTTCTATAAATGTAAAAAGAGTCATGAATTTTGGGCAGCGCCGACATGAGCAGCTGACAAAATTTAAAGCACAAGAACATTCAAGGAACCTCTCAGCTATGTGGTGAATCCGTGTTGCCAGGTTTGATAGAAAAAATAGCCAAAAGTTGTTCTTTCATTTAGGAGAAGGCTTGTTTCTTTCCTTCTCTTTCTGTCTTTCTACATATATATATATATATCTCTGAATGTGAGCTTAAGTATCAGTATGATTAATTAATCTTTTTCTACAAAGTATTTTGAATAATGTTACATTAAAAGTCTTCACTTATATGAACAAATGTAAACAATAGGGCTGTCAACGTTAACACGACAATGACGCGTTAACGCAAATTCGTTTTAACGCCACTCATTTCTTTAACGCATTAGCGCTACTTGCGATGTTTAGGTTTTAACAGTTTGAAAGTGAAAGTAGAAAACCTAAGGAATCCATTGGTACCAACCATGTCAACTAGCTTGTTGGGAAGGATGCTAAATAACGCTCTAAACTAACGCTAAACGCGGAACAACAACTATGTACAATATATTTAAATATGTAAAACAACTTGTAACAAGTATAACATAGGTATCACTAGTTGACAGACGATGTACTGCAGTTGTACTGTATATGTTATTATGGTGCACATTAGAAATATGTTTAAAGCAGACTGAATTTAAAGGGTTGACAGGCATCTGTTTTATCTTTTTTAATTAATGTTTTTAATGCTGCAGAATGAAATTCTGGTGGTTCACAGATGTTCACCAGAGGTTATGAACACTAAGAGGAAATGGTAGCTATATAATGTAAATGTCCAGCACATCTGGAGCTTAGTACTGTAAGTGGTCCACAATGTCAGAGAGGCAGTACTAAAAACCCTCCAGTATTCTGTAGCATGGAGGTCACATGACCTATGCATTTGTATGCATTAGATGTCTGACCTGACGACTAACGGTGCTAATGGTGCATACAGCGCAAACAATTGCTGACAGAGCTAACACTTAACCTGGAGGGGAACTGGAGGGAGGCTGTTACGCTTCCGCGACAACGCTGTCCCGCAACCGTGGGTCGGGGGACGGCATTATCACGAG
This sequence comes from Sebastes fasciatus, assembly GCF_043250625.1. Classification (NCBI taxonomy): domain Eukaryota; kingdom Metazoa; phylum Chordata; class Actinopteri; order Perciformes; family Sebastidae; genus Sebastes; species Sebastes fasciatus. Next base: position 27,260,452 of record NC_133808.1, on the reverse strand, counting down.
TAACCGCTGTAAGAGCGCCGTGCAGTGCGATTATCTAGCCAGTGGGACACACACACAGCTTCCATTCACATGATGGGTATCGAATGAAGTACTCTCTTGGTATCGGTATCACTTTAAGGGTACTGGTATTGGTACTGGCGTCGTCATTTTTTTAAATGATACCCAGCCCCAGCGACCTCAGTCTGAACAGGCATAATGGAATTCATGCAACTTTTACGTCACGTCTCGATTTGTCACAACTCTGCACTGTGAAGCCATTCACATCACGATCCCACCACTCCTCGCTCCGACTCCACATCCACACACACACACCTCCGTACAGAAGTGGCAGCCACAAAAAGCCTCCACAAAATAAAATCTGCTTACCGTTATACTAAATGGGTGTAGGGGTGACAAATGACACAATGTGATGCAGCATAAGTGCAATGCCCTTAGGCGTGAAGGTGGAACGGTCACACAGGAGCTGGCTAATTGCTTCTAATTGGTGACATTATGTCGCTAGCAGTTGTGTTTAATCTATGAATAGTGACCTTAGCTCTGTGTGTCATCAATGTTTAAATTTATCCCCATTAGTGACTCATGTCCCCAATCAGTCAAAGACGCAAAGTTTATGGAAGGATCCTTGAACCTTGATCAAAACGCGGGAATAAAACTAGCTGAGACCTACAAACATGATCTGCTTAAAACCCACAGCCACCATCTTTATAAAACGTACATCGTCTCAGGCTGTGTCCACTGTAATGCAGATAGATTAGAAAATGCTTGTGACATTTAAACGGGCTTTACTTATTTATTTACTCTCAATTATTTATTTTCAACATGTTCTGTGTTCAGTCTGCTGGTTTATGTTATGGAAAATGAAGCTGCTGAACCGTATCATTTCAGAATATTGAAACTGCTTCAGTAAAAAATAAATATGACAACGGCATTATAAATAGGCTTTCATCCATACCAGCGTTTTCATACCAAAACACTACAACATGATAAAGGCTGTGGGTGTTTGAATGCAACATTTTTGTCATACATGGACCGTGATATAAGTAATAAAGTGGTTCCAAACCCCTTTTTGGATTGTGGACCATTAAAATGAAGTACTGCCTACTGTGAGCAGTTTGTTTCATTTTAAGGATTTTTTTAAGAGCTAAAAGTATGCAGTGTTTTACAAGTTAAAAAAAGCAAAACATTAGAGAATTACACTTCATTTTGCATAAAACATTTTTTTATTTAATCATATAGAGAGATTTTTAAGACCCTCATGTTGGGAACCACTACTGTAAGCATCCATGATCAGGGAATTATTAATTTATGGCACTGGTGGTGGACTCCTTGATGCCCCTCTCTTTAAACAAACCACAGATATAGTGCCCTCTCAAATGCCCCTATGGTAGATAAAACATGATAAAGTGCCCTCTAGGGTGCCCTTCCAGTGAAGAAAGCATGATGAAGTGCCCTCTAGGGTGCCCTTAAATGAATAAAAAAACATGATAAAGTGCCCTCTGGGGTGCCCTTCCAGTGGAGAAAGCGTGATGAAGTGCCCTCTACGGTGGCCTTAAAATTGAGAAAACATGATGCAGTACTGCCCTAAATGCTAGATAATGTTCTGCACGCTGGTGCCCTACGGCGTGCAGCTGGTGTCCTTTTTATGTTTTTCGCCCCCATGCCCTGACTGACTTTACTACATGGTATACCTTAGTGAGCTCTTCATCGAATCAATGCCCTGAAGCAGTTTATCTCCATGCCTCCTATTGCAATATTTAAAACTGATCCGCTACAAAAAGCACTAAAGTACCGCATGCTATTTGCTATAAAAATGCATGTCGTGTATGTAAACAAACATAAAAAAAAACACAGTGGAAGTACAGATGATCACAGCTCTGAATGCCACTGTGCAGCGCTAGATTACTTACTTAAAAAGTTGGTGATTCTTATAAGGAGCGTCTTTTATTCCTATGATTTCTCAGCTTATTTATGGGCCTTTATTCGCAACAGGCATCCAAGATAATTATATCATCGGAGAGTGTAAGTAACACTGAACCTAGATAAATGTATATCAAGTCTGTGTGTTCAGATTTGCCTGAGTTAAAGGGACTGTTTGTAACTTCTTACACGTATAAATCATTGCGGGTCGGTGTCCCATGCGCGCTTGCATATGGCTACGCTGTTCAGACTCAGACTCCACCACAAACTACACGGAAGCACCAAAAACGCAAAGTTATATCTAGTGAAGCCCGTCTTGCAAAACAGTGTTGGCCGCAGTCGGAGGACGCGGGGGAGACCGTAGTTTTGGTCTCCAAGGCCGGAGTCTCTGCTCCTCTGCCTGCCTGCCTTTACTCACGCACCGCGCTCGTTCTCGCTCTTTCGCTCTATTCTCACGTGCATGCGCGCATACTCCACACTGCAGGAAAGTTAGTTTAGCTCTGAGAATATCTAGTGAATGTACAGTGGACGTTTGTGCAGAAATAAATGCTGCAGCTCCTCCAGACCAACAGAGGTTTCCCGTGTCTTGTGAAGTGACGGGGCTCTGCAGAGAGTAACGTTATCGTCTCCGACCAAAACTCCGGTGTCTCCCCTGTTCCCTCCGGCCGCGGTCGGGAAGCTGAGGCAGGAAAAGCCAACACTAGGATCAGCAGTGATTCATGGAGAGACCTTCGTCTGGTCAGCTAACATTACTGCCAAGCAGGTGAAATATAGAGTGATATTGTGGTTTTAGCTGACGTGTGTCGCCTCACTGTGTTGAGCGATGCTCGTTCATGTCTATTTAGAGCGAGCACAAGCGCAAGCAACAGGACGCTGACTTTCGTTGACTTGACGGCCACAGGTGTCGCTGTTAACAAGCAATTTCTGATTCTTACAAACAGTCCCTTTAAAACTTAGAAAAGAAGTGAGATTTTGACGCAAATTGCGGCTACGGGGTTTTAAAGTACCTTTAATGCCTGCGTGCCACTGCTACTCTTGACCTTTGCCTTATGTGTTAGTTTGTTTTTGTTCATGTGTTGGGCTTATTAAATCCAGTTTTTGAATACAGGTGTTTATTCTGAATATTAAGAGAAATAGTAATTAGTCTGGGGTACTCTGGTGCTCGACAGCTGCTTCGTTTTCTGTTACCGGAGGCATTTTCATGTGCCTGCGGCAAAAGGACCTTGTTAACTCTTACCTGCTGTAAACTAAGAAAAACTTTTTCACGTGACAACATACAATGTACTACCTACTATTTTTTGGCAAATGGTAAAAAAGGAGAATGATAAGCTGCCTGATAGACTGCCGACCTTTCACCTCACGTACGCATTCCCTGAATAGGAATAAGTAGGTGTACAAATTGAAAGGGATCGACAAATTAACCTGATCTCTTAGTAATCCTGTCAGAGTTAACTGAAGCAGATTACCTCTGAAACCTCTGACCTGAGGAGTAGTGAGCTCTCTATTGATGATTCGTCATGGTATAGGAGAGGAGGGGAGGGGTGGGAGGAGACTAATAGGATTGAGAAGTCTGCCGTGTTTAGACTACTGTGACACTGAAAGACCAACATAGCGGGACCACTCACTAATATAGAAGCTCTAATGACTGAGCCTATTACACTGAAGTGGTCTGCAGCAAGACTTGTCTGTATCTGAACTCCTTTCATGTTCCAAGTGCAGTATTTCCAGTTTTGTCTGACTCAATGTCAAATTGATTTCACTGATGAATGAATCCTTATGTCTGTCACAAAGCCATAAACACACACACACACACATACACACACACACACACACAGTATATATAAGCCTATACGAATATGAAACCAGCTACGAAAGAGGCGTTCCATCTTTTTGAGCATTGTTGTTTCAGGCGCCGTCATCTCACACAGTCATCAATAACCACAGAGTGATGAAATGGACTGGAACCAATAAGAAATACACAGGAAATACATTCAATATACTGTCAAGAATAGTGGATCTGGTGCCGACCAGTCCCCGGACTGTGCAGTACTGTGGCCCTCCTGTCACATACAATACAATGTGAAATGAAACAGTCTTTGTGGGTTCACTGATTCAGCTGGATAGACAGTTATCAGATCATTAAGTGGGCGTTATCAGTGGTTATAAGCCAAATAGATGTTGGTCAGAAGGGTCCTGCTACACCCACTTGTAGGTTTTATCATCAATTCACATGGGCGATCACCGAAAGAAGGAATAAAAGACGACAGCAGCGACCTCTAGTGACTGCAGCAAAAGCGGAAGTCTGCGCTTCAGTACCGACAACATGAAACTCCATATGGAGTGGAGGTCTGGGGGGATGGATGGGTCACAAAACTCAGGGCATTCACCCAAGAGACCAGGATTCACATCCTGTGTGAAACCAACAAAGTGTAGCTGTCTTTGTGTTCACAACCTTAAGTTTCACTTTCACTTTTCAGACGTAGTTATTAGGGCTGTCAAAGTTAAAGTTTAAGGTACATTTTGAACAGATACAAAATGTGCGATTAATTTGTGATTAATCGTGATTAACTATGGACTATCACGCGATTAATCCAATTAAATATTTGCATCAATTGACAGCCCTAATTAAAATGTTTCTAAATGGAAACTTGGGGATTTATAACTTAAAACTCTTTAAATATTGAATCTAGGGTTGTGCAATATGAACAAAATGATTTCTCATGTCATGCCAGTATGTTATTATTTCTTATCCTCATACAACGGTTCGTATGATATCATAAGAAAAGTTATTTGTGTCTTCCTACGGATGTCCAGCAATACATGTCAATTTCTGCTCGCTACATGCATACAGTCTTTAAAAAAAAAAAACTTCCGTCTTCACAGGAAGCGACTTGGTTAGGTTTAGGCAACAAAATGACTTAATTAGGTTTTGGAAAAGATCATGAGTACGGAAGTTACGTGACAAATAAATCAACGTTGACTTTTGGTTTCACACGGGACACAAACAGCGGTCTCTTGGGCGGATGTCCTGTACTTTTAGACCCACTCCTCCACCGCGACCTCCTCCCTATGTTGCTCTTTATACCTATTTTCTTTATTTCATACAAACTGATTTTGTGGAATATAAAGTATACAAATTACAGTTTATTACTTTGATATGATGAAGTGAATTTACTGTACAAACTATTCACAAAGCTCTCTAATATTAATTCAGATAAACTCAAGGATAGCAGGTCAACAGTCATTTTCCTTTTTAAAAAACATTCATTTCTACGATATCAGACATGTGCAGAGCGGTCTGATGACGTCAGCGTGGTTACATAACAAAACCATTTAAATGGATCTTTTGCTTGGGCTCAAAGGCAATCTCCAGCAAATCCAGTTTTGACACCTTGAAAGAATAATGACAGATAATTTATACCACAAAGGAGATGATGAGAAATGATCGCAGAAGCCACGTTAGCAATTATGACTTAATGGGAGCCGTGAAAAGCTGGCAGATGAGTGAAAGAAAGGAAGAGATGTTCACACGAGAGAGGAGAAGACTATTTTGGGGAGTAAATAAGACTCCTAATGATGCCTCCATCCCTGCAGCAGTAACAAAAAACACCAGAGGGGGAAAAGAGGGGAGAGAACATCTCTTCATGCTAGAAAAGCTGTAATTATTTTAATTAGCCCTTGTTTAAATCTGAATAGAGGCCCAAAGCTGGAGTTGCGGCACAGACGTGGGATCCTCATATTCGTGTGTGTGTGTGTGTGTGTGTGTGTGTGTGTGTGTGTGTGTGTGTGTGTGTGTGTGTGTGTGTGTTCATCCTCAAGAGGAATCACTGCTTTGCAAAATGCTTTTTTTCTTTTTTCTTAAGCCTGGCTGTCTGTGTACCAGCCGGGTTCCCCGTCTCCCTGCCTGCTCATTAACAAACACGCCTGCTTGTCAGCTTCTCCCTTCGTCCATAGCTGCAAAAAAATATCACAAGTGAATCCGAGTGATAAAAAGTACAAAGATATCTAAAGAGCAACAGGAGCCGTGAGCAGCTCTTTGTGGTTACGGATCATCAGTTTCAGCTTGTACTAGCCACACTAGTTAAGTTTCCATCCAAATGTAGCACAAAGAATCTGCAGAAGAAAATCTAAATTCATGTGCGATTAAATCCAGCACTGTTACGTGAATAGATAGAATAGATAAACAGTTGGTGGCGCTAATTCTCCAGTCGGGAGCCATTCAATTACTGCAGAAGACGAGGGAGAAACTATAGATCATGACTATGTTCCAAATCGCATACTTTTACTTTTTACTCAAGTACTTACTGCAGCTGCCCTTACAAAGTACGTACTGTTGCATGCAGCAACATTACTACAGTTTCAATGTCTAGATATCTGTAGAATATGTCACAGACATGAAAAAAAGTAAAGATTTATTTTTAAATCAACACTTCCTGCTTTCATTTCAAAATAAAAGCCCATAAAAGCGTATTTTTTTCTGTGGACAGAATTCCTTCATTTGTTAACACAAGGCTTTTACTCTGAAATATTTGAGGGACAGTGTTGTAGAACATGCAGTGACTTGCAGTGCTCCATGGATGAATATAGCACCGGGTTTTAATTGTGGATCATTACTATTATTTATAAATTACCACACGTTTCTTAACCTTTTTCTGTCTTTAAATAAATATAAATGACAGATTACAACACAGAGAGAGGGAGAGGGACTTCATTCTCTGCTCAGGTAGACATTGCTCCTCTATATCTTTACATAGAAAATAGTTGTTTGCTGAGGAAGGTTACAGTCTCCTCATCAGTTCACACAGATCTGATGTTTTCAGCTCTTCAGTGGATGTTTAAGTCACATGCTTGATGTACGTCATGATTTATTTGCTATGAATCTTTCTATTGCATTTTGTTTTTATGGATACACCCACTCTCCCACCTCGGCTAAGCATAAAAACTTTTTTGCAATATTTCCAAAATAATTTCCAACGTCTCTTCTCAGGTTTTTTTTTAAAGCACAAACTGAAAATGTGCTTAGAAACAGGTGGATGGAAACACAGATTGCAGTCCTCAGCCTCCTACATGCAACAGTTTGAACTCAGGCTGCGGTATACACAGCTGAGACCCTCCAAAAATCTGCTGAGAGAAAAAAAAAAATGGGTGTGTGTATGAAAAAGGAGAGCCAGATGGAGAAGGCAGCGGAGCCATTATTTTTTTTTCCCCTCACTGTAGCCAAGGAAACCAACCAAAGATGTCCTCATTCAAGGTCAGAGGTCACGGGTGACGTGCAGGAAGTGGCTGCTGGAGGACAGAGAGGCTGATGGAGAGAGAGATTTGATTTTACCATTTAAGCTCAGAGTGATACAACAGAGTGTGACAGAGACAAAGAGGAGCGCCTGAATGGTCTTAATAAGGAGTTTTTTATAACTTGTGTGAGATGTGTCCACTACACCCTGCATGTCTGGGAGCACAATGACCTCACCATCTGAATCCACAGAACGACATGTGCAGCAGCGAACAAGTTATACTGTTCAGACAAAGTACCCGATGTGTCTTTTTTTTGGATCCAGAACAGCTTGACTCAGCTGGAAAAGGTCAATTTACCTGAATCACAATTGGCACCAACCATGTCATACGAGCTAAATAACGCTCCAAAGTTACACTCAATTTTCGCGAGGTAAAAACTGGCATGGCCATTTTCAAAGGGGTCCCTTGACCTCTGACCTCAAGATATGTGAATGAAAATGGGTTCTATGGGTACCCACGAGTCTCCCCTTTACAGACATGCCCACTTTATGATAATCACATGCAGTTTGGGGCAAGTCATAGTCAAGTCAGCACACTGACACACTGACAGCTGTTGTTGCCTGTTGGGTTTCAGTTTGCCATGTTATGATATGAGCATATTTTTTTATGCTAAAAATTAATTAATCACACATTTTTATCTGTTCAAAATGTACCTTGAAGGGAGATTTGTCAAGTATTTAATTACATTTTTATCTTTTCAACATGGGAGTGGACAAATATGATGACTTTATGCAAATGTATGTATATATTTATTATTAGAAATCAATTAACAACACAAAACAATGACAAATATTGTCCAGAAACCCTCACAGGTACTGCATTTAGCATAAAAAATATGCTCAAATCATAACATGGCAAACTAAAAGTGGGCATGTCTGTAAAGGGGAGACTCGTGGGTACCCATAGAACCCATTTTCATTCACATATCTTGAGGTCAGAGGTCAAGGGACCCCTTTGAAAATGGCCATGCCAGTCTTTCCTTGCCAAAATTGAGCGTAAGTTTGGAGCGTTATTTAGCGACAAGCTAGTATGACATGGTTGGTACCAATGGATTCATTAGGTTTTCTAGTTTCATATGATGTCAGTATCTTCTAGCTTTAAAACTGAGCCCTCTACAACCTAAACATCCCAAGTTGCGTTAATGTATTAAAGAAATTAGTGGCGTTAAAACAGCTTTGCGTTAATATCACGTTCATTTTGTCAGCCCTAAAAAGAGAACCCCGTTAGTTATAGCTCCATGAGAGGTTCTGGTGCTCAAAGCATAAAAAAAGACATTTGAAAAACCCAACAGCAGAGTCCTCCTTCACAAGCAGCAACATCCCATAGTTACCTCACTGTGGATCGTTCTCATTAAAACTATTTTCTACTGAGGAAACGGCCCCAATTAAAATATTTCACGGTGAGGTGTTTGTGTGGATTGTCCTGAGCAACGCAGGCATTTTTTTTCTTAAAAGAGATGTTGAGCTTTTCAAATGCACCGATGTGGTGGTTGCTGAGGTCGCAGGCTTCTCAAAACATTAGGAAGAGAAAATAATGAAATATCTGTCTGGTATGGTAGCAGACTCAGACACCCATTATTCTCTCTTCATCTTTGTATCAGGATTGCTTCTGAATGTGTACACATGTTCACGTTTTCTCGTACTGCTTTTAAAGTTTGTTTCAATTCCTTTCTTTTAAACTTTAAAAGAATGTAAAGAACGTTGAACTTTCTTGTTCATATAAGTGTGTAAACGATAGAATAAATAGATTTGCTTGGCCTTGGATGGATACCAATGTGACCTCAGACCAGCTCTTGCTACTGGCAGCTATCCAACGCGATGCTCCTGCAGGACGGAGACGATTCGCGCTGAATTTTGTTTTTGGCATCAACAGGAAACAGAGTTTGTTATCGTTGAAGAAAAGAAGCAGGTTTTTTTTAACATATTCATTCATCTCGTCCTCCAGTGGGATGGATGTTTACTCTCTTTCCTTCTTATTGCCTGAGTCCATCCAGTACCAGGCAACGAGAAAAAGGACCGTAACGTTGCTTATTTTCTAATGTTAATGTTACTGAACGAATTAGACCTCCAAAGACTGTTTGACCCGCTGCTCTTAGTCATTTTTGTTTAAACTTTCACAAAGAAAAAACACTCAGGAATTTTTGACACGATGTCAAGTATTGCTTCTGTTCACATGACCCCCTGAAGCAGAGGCATTCTGGGTAAAAAAAAACAGTGTGTAAAATGAGCATTTGACTTGTAACAAAGAACGTATCATTGCTAAGAAGTGGAAGTTTGTTCCATTGCAACGACAGCGCCCAGCAGCAGAGCAACGCCTCCGCCATTTTGGACTGAAAGCGACTATCGGACGCCAGTCAAAACGTCCGCCTACAAGTGCCGTACAAAAATAAAAATAAATTATTTCTATTCTATTGTCATCATTTTAATGTTTCTACCGAAATGGCCTGTGTTGAACAATACAAATCTTATAAATATGCATACTATTTTAACTATTTACGTACTTACTTATTCATTTATTAAATTGTTTTGCTTCCAGAGGAGCGTAAAGTGAACAATGGACATAAATGAAAGTTAGAAAAATCCAGATTTTGAGAGCAATCTCAAACTTTTTCATGTCAATGACAAACCAAAATGGATGTCCGATAGACCACACACCATGGATGTATAAGAGGTTGTGTCCTGTGCTTTTGCCCTGCGTGTTAGTAAATAGCCTCCAACTCCATTAAATTCTGTTGATGTCATGCTACTAGCACTACTAGCTACTGGCCGATAGCCGGTTGTTTGGGAACAGAGACGTTAATACGTCCACCACAGTACAGGCTTACAGCATCCAGCCCATGGGTGTTTTATAAGATAATAAAAGTGATGAATTACAGCCAATATATCCATTATTACAGCTAGCAGGAAGCTGGCAGAACTGGATATGTCATATGAACATGCAGGGCGGTGCATTTAAATGAGGGCTATTTAAGTGTTCGTACTGGGAAGTTGATTAAAAAAAATTATCCTCCGATTTATAGACGTCTGTTTATTTTCCAAAACAGCGTCATCTAGAGGCTGTTGTCAAAAAAGCACCAGAGTTTCATCTCTTTGCTTCTCTACTCTTTGTTTGACTTGTGAAACAGAAGCTAGCCTCCTCACACTCATGTTGTCAACTCTCTCTCTCCATACTGCACTCAGCGGAGCTCTGGCTGTGTTTGAACTTTCTACATACTGTACATGATGTCACCCGGTCGGCTGCATACCATGTGGAAAGGTTTTTTTTATATAAAGAATTCAGTGGATGTTTTGGTTGGAGGTTTAATATAGAAATTATAAATCATGCATCATAAGCGTTTGGCGGAAATGGCGAATTCTTGTACGGGATGTCATGAGCGGTGGATTGAAGCAGACAGCCAACAGCAGAGTCCAGCTTGTTACTCTTCTAGAAAATCTACAAAACACCCGAATCCAAAATGTTTTATTATGTTCTTGAAAACAAATACCATCTTCTCTCAGTCACAATCGGAGTACAAAAAGCTTTACTTTAGGCTTAAAGGATAAAACTGGAGTGGTTCTTTGGTATCTTTCAGATTGTCAATAAATCCCCATGAAAAGATCAAAATCAGCAGTGCATTAGTCTGTCTCTAAGTATGCCTGTGGCACTCAACCCCTGAGTCTATTTCTTCCTACTGAAGATGTAAATCTTTAAGAGCACAAATAGATGATTTCATTTCACAGGAAGGTTTTAGCAAACGTTACTCGACAAGACTCAAAACCGAGTATATGTCTGGACTGTGTACGGTCAGTCTGTGAATTTGTGGCTAAATTGTTATACAAATAGTCAGTGGTTACGTCTATAATGTTAAATCCAGCGCTACAAGTCCAAGAGGTCTGGCGAGGACTCTAGTGCTATGTCTACTAAGTAAGGAGAAGCTCTGATTACAACACACACACAGAGGGAGAGCGACTTCATTCTCTGCTCAGGTAGACATTACTCCTCTATATCTTTACATAGCTAATAGATGTATGCTGCTATATTAACGCTCTGGATATCGTATAGAGAACCTTTAAGCAATCAATCAATTATCAGAATAGTTGATAACATTTTCTGTGGATCTATTAATTGACTAATTGGTTCAGGTATATTGCCAGCCTAATTCTTTGAGTCTTATTAGTGGATTAAGGGTTAATCAGGCTTAGGTTAAGGTGAGTGTACTTTACAGTAAGGGTTGGTTTATTATTGGCACAGCTCCAATGTCTTCTCCAGTGTTTTTGTGGGAGTTCCTCAACTGAAGCGGTTCTGTTTCTGGACTAACCAAAGACTTTCAGAGAGCATCCATCAGCTTTTGGAATTCATGGCACCTCTTTCCTTTTTCTCCAGCCGCAGCCACAACAGCTGAAGGCAGAGGTTTTTCCAGGAAAGTGCGACGCATGAGCGATCTTCTGGCTTCCAGGAAAAACTACTTGCACGTTTATAGCAGCGAGGTCGCAGCAGTTAACAGGCAACGTGTTGCTTTATATTCTTCCAACTTCACAATAGAAATAGAAGGTTAGTCTATGGGATATGACGTTTGAGTGGACATAGTCACCGTGACGTCTCCCGTTGGTTTGTGGACTACGGTTTTGAAGCCTCAAGATCGGCATTTTAGCCGTTGCCATTTCGGGTTTTTTTGCAACCAGAAGTGACACGAGAGGGTGGAGCTAAGTATAACAGAACGCTGAATAAGACATTTTTAGGTGACCAAAATGTTACAATTAACTTCCATGAACTGAAAGCACACAGTGAAAGGGTTAAAGTTGTAAGATGAAAACAAGGACAACTCCCAGACTGGACAACGCCGTGGTAGCGACCTGTCAATCACAAGGTAGCCACGCCCTAAAGCATCCCCTGCTTTATGGTCTATTTGACTCTAAATGGGACCATCATTTACTAAATGAACATCATGCTGTATTGAAGAAGACTTGAAACTAGCAACTGAGACCATAAACTCATGTTTACAATGTTTACTGAGGTAATAAATCAAGTGAGAAGTAGGCTCATTTTCTCATAGACCATTTTGTATAGAATCTGATTGATTCTATACAATCAGACTTCTTTTTGCAACCAGAGGAGTCGCCCCCTGCTGGCTATTAGAAAGAATGCAAGTTTAAGGTACTTCAGCATTGGCTTCACTTTTAAATCTATTCAATCTAACCATTGAGTAGGCTGCAAAGGGGCCAAAAGAAAAACATTTAGAGCCCAATTGCGCCGTTGCGGTTCAATAATGATCGAGGGTCACTTGCGCTTTTCTGGACTGGAAAACTAATTCAAAATCAAAGGGTATTTGGGGGGGAAATTATCCTTTTTCTGCCAACCCTAACAGGTGCAGCGTCACATAACTGTAATTTCCACATCTGTCAAAGGCAAAGCATTATTGGATTTCTAGCAAAAAGTCAAGTACGTGCTTCTACTATTGTCCATTTGTTTTTTTCAGGGAACAATTTGAACACAAATGAAAATGGTTAAAGTAAATCTAGCGCACGAGGTCGAGACTGAATGATTTTGGTCACAGTTTGAAACTATAATAACACAGGGGGATGAGGTGTTTATAAGCTGTATAATGGATCGTAGAGGGAGAAAAACAAGGGGGATCAACTGTGGGGAGAAGCAACACCGGAAAAACGAAAGATAGCGAAGAGGAAATGTTTTATTATTTTGGGTGAAAACAGCTCTTCAACAGCAGCTATTTTATATTGGAACACAGCTATGTAGTGTCAATATATTGCTGTGGGAGGACGCACGAGTGCTGTATCGCTTCTGCTTTTGTTTGTCTATTTCGAGTCTACCTTTCCTGCTCTCACCTTTCATATATTTGCTACCTCCACATGATGATTCACAGCGATTTGTGCCTTCAAAAGCACCTGACTGTCCTTCTCCACTTGCATCTCACACACTCTGATTCAACCACCCCTCCAGTCATTATCATTTTCCTCTTTTCCCTCGCTCTCTCCGGCAATTCGTTCTGCAAGGCTGAATAAAAAGGATGAGATAAGAGAGACAGAAAGAGAGACAGAGAGAGAGAGAGAGAGAGAGAGCACTGGTGCAATAAATGCAATAATTTCTGAAGGGATTTCTTCCAAAAGTCTTTTCAAATGTATCATGAACCTAAAACTGAGACCACAGACAAGAAAAATGTCAGGGTGAAATGATAAAATGTTGGAAAATTAGAAGAAAAACCTCTTATCTGAGGTGTTAATTCAGGTCTATTATGAGCTAATTTTACCTGAATAGGTGTACATGTAAGGGGATAATGTACAGCTAGCAGGTTATTACACAGCTACTTACTGAAGAAATCAATATTTTGACACAAAAACAGTCCGCCAGAGTCCAACATCAGAGCTGCTCCCATAGCAACGGTCTGTTATACATAGCAACGGTCTGTTATAGAGAAATTACAGACCGCAGAACGCCATGATTGACCAATCAGAATCGAGTATTCAACTCAGCCGTGTAATAAATATGTATAAAGGGGTTAAAACAGATATGTATGTACAGTTTTTGTTTTTTTCTAGTTGTATTTTGAACGTGAATTTGTATTAATTGCATTAGTTAGCACCTGCTTCCTCTTACTGCAGACGGATATTAGCTAGTATAGCTAAGTCTGGTACAGTACATCTCTTCTCCTTGTATAAGATTAATGTTTTTTTTGTACTTGGTTCCTGACAAATAAAAGTAATAAACTAATAAACTTAAAAAGGTGATGATATGTTAATGTTGGATGTTTCTGCTGCCCCCAAGTGGCCAAAAAAAACATTAAATAATGCAGGTTCAAGCCAATCACATGGGTTTAATTTCCACAGGAGCCACCACCAAAATTTGAGAAGCAACTCAAAACGGTACAGAGAGATGTTGAAACACACACACACATAGTTTTGAGGCGTGGAGAGGAGGAGGAGGAGGAGGAGGGAGCTGGTTTTGGGATTAGAGGGGTAGTTTGTCATGGGTCTTGTATGCGGTTGCCATGGCAGCAGGTGTGTGCGGTGCCAGGGATCTCCGCCGGTCCCAGTGAAGTCACAGCAGCCGACTCTGGCAGCCGCACAGCATTCCTCCTCTCTCTAAAAGAGCTGAAGCATGCCCTTCACACACACACACACACACACTGAATAACAAACACACACATGCACATGTTTTTAGTGACTCCCTGACGAGAAGAAGCCCACTCAACCACACTCACTGACAGACATGGATGAACCTAAAGTTATAGGACGGGCGTTTATATATTGTAAACTTGGGTTATGTCTTTTAAAATAAAGTTGGTCAGTGGTGTTTTGAATGTGTCAACCTGTGGATGTTGTGTATTCTGAAAGTTGAGGGAATCTTGAGTGGGTGGTTCTTCTTTTGTGTGCGACCTCCTCCGACAGCTGCGGTGGACTATCGTGCAATTATGGGCTGTATTTAAGCGCTGTGTCCCTTTATGATTGATGATATGTCTTGAGAAAGGTCCTTGTGACCGAAATGTTTTTTAAAAGGGGAACACCACACATATTAAGGATGTTATTTCCATGGCCTAGTAAAGTCAATATCTGTGAACATGAGCTGCTCTCTCTCTCGAAGGCAGAAACCAGAGAACTTGTGATGTCATGGAGCAGTTCCACACTTTATACCCAATGACATCACAAGTTTGAGGTTTATCACTCTAGTTTTTGGATTTGGGAGAGAGTTGTTCATGCTTTCTAATATTTTTTGGACTGTCTCAGACAACAGCATTAACATGTATGAATGTTAAAAATAGGCGTAGTTCCCCTTTAAATCAGAATCAATGCGGGAGCTGACTTTTTCTTTGGAATTGGATCTTTGGGGGGAAATCAATTCCCTGCACCACAAAGGAGACAAAGCAAGTTGTGTGTATGTTGCCTTCTACTCATCTGATACACACACACGCTACCTTAAAGGTGCAGTGTGTAGGATCTGGCGGTATATCTGGCGGTGAGGTTGCAGATTGCAACCAACTGATGCCTCTCCCGTGTACCAAGCGTGTTGGAGAGCTACGGTGGCCGACACGAAAACACAAATGTCCCCCTCTAGAGCTATTTGTTGTGAGAGTAGCGTAGGTCGGTTGGAGCAGAGCCAGTGTGTATGTGGGAAGTGAGTGGTGAAGCAAAAGAGAGAGAGTGGCGGCGACGGGAGCGAGTAACGTTATCGATTCCGGCCCATGCAGGAAAAGGTTTGTCTGTTCTGTTTTTATGCTGTTTTTATGCTGAATAACTTATTTCCAAGAAACGTATGAGCACATTTCTGGTTAACACCAGATTTGAAGTGGTGACTCTGTGCAATTTTGTGCAGAAACTCAGTTTTACAGATCTGCAGATTAAATCAACTAATCAATTAGTCGACAAAATCATGTGAGTGTTAGTCGACTAAGAATTTCTCTGGTTGAGGACAGCCCTACAACACACACTCTTTAAGTACATAAGACACACACACATACATAATCAGGACACACCCACTGGCATTAAAACCAGCGTGTCAGCTGGACACACTCATAACAGAGTAATTATGAAGCACAGCTGCAGAAAACAGACAGATAAGAGATGGAGAGATTTTGAAACAGGTAGTTTAGTTTAGTTCAGCCTAATAAAGTGGACATTTGAACACTTCTTGCTTAAATAGAAACCTTAACTGAGCTGATCTGAGATCAGTCCCAGTTTAACTGTCGTCCATATGAAGACAATTCAAGACTGCACATGGTGATAACATCATTAGTGACATTCCTGCACAGCCAGCAAAATAAAACAGGAGAGATAAAATGCCTCAACGTGATACTAGACAACATCTTTCTCTCTCTAGTGGGATCGTAGAAGACACTCATTTGTTGTTGTTGTTGTTGTTGTTTTTTACTTCCTTGTGGCTCATATGGGGAGTCACATTCCCTTCGGTCCCGTCCATATAAAGGTCCAGTCACAACACCATTTAAAATGTCAACATTTTGCAGCGAAAGCAGTTCATTTTGATGAAATCTGTTTCCAGGTTCTCAAACGTGACAATTTGCTGCTTTTCTTGGTCTTACAGTGTAGTAAATCTTATATTCGGGGGTTTTGGACTGTTGGTCAGATAAAACAAGACATTTAATGAAGTCACCTTGGGCTCT
The DNA here is from genome assembly GCF_043250625.1 of Sebastes fasciatus. NCBI lineage: Eukaryota > Metazoa > Chordata > Actinopteri > Perciformes > Sebastidae > Sebastes > Sebastes fasciatus. The sequence continues at coordinate 27,244,134 of NC_133808.1, read as the reverse complement.
AGGAAAATATGATGGCCTTTTTTCACTGTTTCAAAGATTAAATAATTAATGGCAGATTAATTGAAGAAGAAAATAACTGTTAGTTGCAGCCATAATGGAATCGCTGTGGTCAGCGGATTCGTTCCCGGAGGTGGAGTAAATGTGTCAAGTTCAACTTCGTAGCTTATTATCTGTGTGCACCATTAAAATAAAAGGTTAAGGTTAAGTTAAAGGTGTATTTAACTTCCTCTGTCGGAATATAAACTGCTCTGCAAAAGAGAAACGGTTTGCAGACAAATTCTGAATAAACGGCGTGAACTTATTGTCCCATTAGCTACCGCAAAAAAACTGATTAAGTGACTATTGTGATTATCGATTACGTTTCAGTCATTTTTCAAGCAAAAACGCCGAACATTTGATGGTCCCAAGTTCTGAAATGTGAGAATTTGCTGCGTTTCTTGGTCGTGCATTGTAGTAAATTGACTATTTTGGGGTTTGGGTTAGCCACTGTAGCTATCTCTGAGAGTTTTTTCCCCTTTTCAATAACTTTTTATTGAATGAAAATGATGAACAATCTTGAGAACAAAATGCCAGAGGGAGTAAATAGCAGAGTATAGAGAAAACAGAAAGAAACTCTTAGAGGTACTGTGACTGGCTAGCGCTAGCATGTTAGCTCACTAACTTAGAGCTGCAACGATTATTTTCATTATCGATTAATCTGCTGAAATATCTCTCAGAAAAAAGTTAAATATGTCCATCCCAGTTTCTCAAAGACCACAGTGATGTCTTTAAATGTCTTGTTTTGTCAGTCCGAAACCAAAAGATATTCAGCTTAATAGGATATAGAACAGAAAAAAGCAGAACATCTCCATATTTGAGAGGTTGAAAACAGCATTTTATGTCAATTTTGCAAAAACAAATAATACTCTACCGATTTATCGCTTATTAAAATAGTTGGTTATTATTTTCTGTCAATCAACTAATCAATTAGTCAACTAATTGTTGCAGCTCTACACTAATTACAGTAGATCAAAGACATATAAAGATAAACTCCACTGTGCCTTTCTAGTGTGATCAGGCTTTAAGGGCTCCAACATGGTTCCTGGATCATTAATAAACACCTGCAATTAGTCGATGAAAGACAGACACAAAGGAACCAAAGAAGAAGAAGACCACTGGGGTTGTGGGGAGTGGGATTCAAACCAGCAAACCCAGCATGAAGACAGCCTCTGTTACATCACCCACCCATCTGTGTGTGTGTGTGTGTGTGTGTTGCCCTCTAGGCTGAAGCCCAAAACAGCAAAACAACCCGACATGCAGTCTCTAGAGTTTCCCCCCCGATCTATCCACCCTGAGGTTAACGCCACGCACTGCTGAGCTGACACACACACACACACACACACACACTGCTAACTGCGTATCTTTCCCCTCTCGTTGAGTCCTCTGCGCTTCACTTTTCTACGACCTGTCGAACCACATTCAGCGTTTCTCTTCATCTGTCTGCTCTGGAGACGCTTCCAGAAATGAAATGTCATCCTCTTTCTTTGTTTCCTGCATGTTCGAAGAGAAACTGACGGTGATAGAAAGGCAAGACAGCTTGTAGAGCGGTTTTAAACAGGAAGTGATTTGTAGATTTAAAAAAAAAAAAAAAAAAACGTCCTTGCCACAGTCAGTCACCCCGGCAGCCACTCGGCTTTTAAACTAGTTTGTGTTTCCAGTTATTCAAATAGAAAATCCTCTTTTATGATCTGGTGTTTTAATTCCAGCACTGGAAACCTTGCCGCCCGCGGAGTGAAGGTCACGGTTTAAATCCCACATCATTCGCATTAACTCTAATGATGATCACGCTCTCACATGTATTAAGTCGGTGTCTCGCTCACATTCATTTCCTACAAACACCCTCTGATGAAATACTTAGAAGTCTCACACGATTGAACTCTTTTGAGAAACACAATCAGCCCATGAATGTGAAATGAATGCTATATTCTTGGTTTTCATGATGCTTTTAATAGTTTCTCTAATGAACGTCTTTGAATAAAGTCAATTAAATAATTTTAAATTATAAACTTTGCATTAAAGCAACGACGTCACCGTTCTGTTGGTGGCTGACGGTCAGAATCAATACTGCAAAAGTCAAGAATCATACTGTATATATATAAAATAGATATTTACATAAAAAACATGTGAAAAATGTCTAATTTGTTTAGATTTTTTTAAGATTCCAGCTTCTTAAATGTGAATATTTTCTTGTTTCTTTACTCCTCTATGACAGTAAACTGAATATCTTTGAGTTGTGGACAAAACAAGACATTTGAGGACGTCATCTTGGGCTTTGGGAAACACTGATTGTCATTTTTCACCATTTTCTGACATTTTATAGACTAAACAATTAATCGATTAATTGAGGAAATAATCGACAGATTAATCGACAATGAAAATAATCGTTAGTAGCAGCCCTATATCTGTTATAAAATGAAGAGTTGTGCAGTCACAGTAACAACCAGACAGTATGCCGCCACACAGCATAAAGAGCTACAGACTTTAAACAACCATCCACATTAGCTTTCTTGCTGTTGTCTTCTTCTACAAGCATGGACACACACATCTTGTGTTGCACCTCAGCTCGCCGAGTAAACATCCACACAAACATCCAAACAAACATCCACCGGGGAAAATGCTCTGCCAACTGAAGTTTGCAGACTAGATACTGTAGTTAATTAGCTTCTGCAGATTAAAAACTGCTTAAAAACTTCGCTGCAAAAGTCAAAATTGGTCGGTTTCAATGCTAAATGGTACGGTTTTTATTCTTCAACACCATTGCTAAAGAAAATGTTACCCATCCTCAGCTTTTAGGCCAGTTAGTGGTGCAAGTTTGTGACTTCTTTCTGCCCCGACTGGAGCTTCCAATCAAACACATGCTAAAGAACCACTGACTCAGAGGCTTTGAGGCCAACGCCAAATTCACACCAGGCAGAGGCGAAGTGCGGCTCACCGCAATAATTCGATTTTTCTTTGTCCGGGAGGCGTGTTCATGTGTTTCCAGTGGGAAGAAATTCTTTGTAACACAAGTTAACATGTCACAGGAGTCACATGATCTGTTTACTGATTGGCTGCGGGTCCTCTCTTGCCGCACTTCACTGCAGAATCAAACGGCCCCAGTTCTGGTGGGAATTTGGCGTAAAGGAACATTTCTGATGCATCCCCAAGATCATTTACCTTCCTTTCAATAATATATGAAACAATAACAACACATTTCAAAATCACTTTGGCATCATATTTGACTGAATATTTCAGCTGAACTAAAACTAAGAAGAAAGCAAGATTTGTTGAGCATCATAAGCTCAGAAGCTACACAAAAGAACACTAGTTGCTCTAAATATCACAAATCCATATGGTTGTCAAAGTCTTAAATCAGAAATTTATAAAATTTACATTAAATTACAGATATATTGTCTTTATTATAATCATTGTCTTTTATATTGTTTTAGATTGTCTACTTACTTTTACTGCCCTTTAAGACAGTTTGCAAATACGACACAACACTGGTTACTAACCTTATAGGTGTTGCTTGTATAGTACCCTATATTTATATTTATAGACCGTCTTTTAATGCATCGGGTATGTGATAGGGAGTTGCAAACTCAATTTCGTTGGACCTGTACAATGACAATAAAGGAAATCTAATCTAATCTAAAGGTATCACAAATTCTGTGTGCCGGTCGGAGAAATCTGCCCCGAAGTTCAACACAGTTCTTTTCCACACTCCTGTGAGGTATAAGTACAATCAGAATCAGTAAATAAAATTAGGAGATAAGATTCCTCACAGCGCTCTGATTGGTTTTTAACCTTAAAGTCAGGTGATATGTGTAATCAGGTAATCACACTGTGCAAATGTTTCACACACGCGGCTCAGCCAAATTATTACGTAACGTCATTTTCCATCGGTCAGTTGTTTTACACTTGGGCCTCCAAGTCCTGAACTCTCAGGTCTGGACGTCACAAGAAGAAAGTGTTCTGCAGGACAATGTCCTCTCACATGAGCCACTATTTTTCAAATCTAGCATATTCCAGTGGCTTTAATATCACACAACATTTATGAGTGTGAACACCTCAACAAATGCAAACGTCCGATGTAGTACAAACAGAATTGGGTCCACTAGAGCTAAACCAGCAGATATTAGCATATTGAAGATCAGGCTGTTCTCGTACACCGTTCGTAGCTATACTTAAGAAAAGTAATGCACTGTAATTTGTATATATATCCCACGAAATCAATTTGTAAATAATCCATGTAATTGTGAACCAGGAAGTATAAAGAGCAACAAACGCAGCATAGGGAGGAGGTCGGTGGATGGGTGGGTCAAAGGAAAACCCTACAGCTGATGCTCAGACAACACTCAACCCTCATTGAACGCTGTCTTTGTAAATCTTTCTGTGTTGAAGTGTCAATGTGCTTTTGAAGCTGCACTTTGTGGTGTGTTTGTGATGAATCGTGGTACATTGTGAGGTGTTTCATCAGAACACCATGTACTTAACAGTCACGCACACTGAACTCCTGACCGGCAGCAGCTGTGATGAGGTGGTGTGTGTTCCCGGAGAGACGTGGCACCAGTAGCAGGATGATACCGGGAGACAGTGGGGCTCTCAGAGGCCTCCTTAATTGCTTTGCATGCACACACACGGTACATTGTCATTACTGTTGACGGGTTTCCAGGAGCACGTTGTTAACAAATCATTGTTCGCTTCTCGGCACAGCGGGTGCGGGACGGAGAATTAGAGCGAACACGGGAAAAAACAACGGAAAACATCAAAGTGCCGCTGAATGAAAAACACGGATTTGGAAAAAAGACAAAAGAAAAACAACAATGCGGAGCTTCAGAGTGCAGATTGGAGAGAGGAGAAGGAGGCAGAGCGGGATAAGAAAACCCACATGGCGCTCTGACTGAGAAGGGACAAAAATAAAGTCATATCAAACACAAACAGCGCTCCCTCGGAGGCCTTGATATGAAATTCCATGACTTTTCCATGACTTTTCCATAATGGAGCGAAGGCACATCTGTGCACTTTTCAGGTTTTAAACTTTTATGGCTTGTTAGGCGGTTTCTCAGCTCATTATGATTTATACAGAGAGAGATAACCAGCCTGTTTTACAATACAGCTGCAGTCACCACTTTGATTCAGACTGAAATATCTCGACAACTGTTGGATGGATAGCAATGACATTTTGTACAGATATTTATTAAGAGTAAGCACAATGGTCTATAATTTGCACAATAACCACTTGTACATGTCTTGCTGTACAAAACTGATGAGTTGATTCTCAGTAAAGTTGTTGTACTCTTTCATCGTATGAGCCATCACATGCAGAATGATCCATTCAATTATCAAAATCTGTCGCACATACATGCATATTCCATAAATATCTATGACATGTTGTTCCGTACAGTGAGGAGGTACAATTAGTTGTTTATTTACTGAGGTTTTTTTATTTTTTTTTTGGCATGGATGTAATTTTGTGGCAAAATTTTCAGTTTACTGTAAATTACTTTATATGAAAAATCAAAGGTGAATTTTCTGTACTATAATACATGTAGTGGCAGCTTGCTATAAACCGTCCTCGTCACTTCTAGCAGGATATAAAGGTTTCTGACTTACGTAGACTACCATTTCCTACTTCCTGGAAATAACTGAAATACAGTCTACAATCTGTGATCTGTGTTTCAGTTATTTCCAGCGGAATTGGTCCGGTTTTGAAAGTCCAAGATTGGTCATATGGATATATTTTTGTTTATTTCAATTTTCGTGGAATAAAGTACTTTTCACTCACAATACGAGTCTCATCTTTGAAGCTGACCAAGGAGTGAGTGTCTGCAGAAGGCAAGTGGAAGTAGGACATGGTAGTTTCTCTACATGAGTCAGAAACCTTTCCATCCTGCTAGAAATGACGAGGACGGTTTAGAGCAAGCTGCCACCACATAAAGTCAGAAAAGTTGTTGCTTGCGTTCTGCTCCCACTGAAGCCTAACTTGCACTAATCACACTTAAAGGGACACGCCCAAATTGTCCAACAGCAGGACGACTAGAGGAGCACATCTTAACAAGGCAAAACACACAGCATAGAGTCTAAATGGATCAACGCCCATACTACAACAGGACTAACTGACCTTAACTCTAATGTATATCAAACATTTTATATTGCATAACACAATGTTCTTTTTAAATGATGCAAAAAACTGTAAATAATACAACATGTAACACATGAGTACACAAAAACATTTACTGTATACATACACATGTGCATATTCTTTTTCTGTGTACAAATTTGAGTCGTTTCCAAGTAAACTTTAACTTTACTGTTGAAATGGGAATCTAAAAAGCTCAGTGCGACAGCACACAACAGCATTCAGCTGGACAAAACTGTAACTTTAAAAACAAGTCCTGTGTTTGTTGGACTCATCCCCCTCCCCTCCCACCTGCTATAAGCAGTCTTTCTCCCTTTTTATTCTACATCACTAGCTCTGAGCGTAACATATCTGGCTAGATAAATGTAAAAAGTTAAGTTACTTGCATGCATACAGGTGTGCAACTTGCAGTAAGGTGTGCAAAATGTATTTGTAAATGTACTTAAAAATGTAAGTTCTAAATTAACAGCTGTATTGCACCAGAGTTTCCTCTCAGTCCACTACTGTCCACACCGCAACAAAGAGCCCCGTTAAGTGACTCATGAGAAGGATTTAGATAATCCAGGATAACGCAGCTGATTCCCATTTAAATTCTCAGAAAATCTTTAATATTCAGGAAATATTCAGCGACCACTGGAAACCACCGGCAGTCATACTAAACACAGTCTGGCGGTCAAACTGTGAGACATCAAGGCTCTGCTCTCCAAACACAACAACAGAGAGAGAGAGACGGCGTCCTTCACGCGTTCTAACAGCGAGCTGTCAGGCGGCACACCGGCCTGTCAGAGAGACGTCCAACCATGCCTCCCCCTGAGACAACCTGCGTGTCCATCCGTCCATGTGTGTGTGTGTGTGTGTGTGTGTGTGTGTGTGTGTGTGTGTTTGAGTGTTAATCCCGCTCCACTCTCCCCTCCCAGGCCCGGCTGACCGGCATGTCTGCCGCATGTTCGCCTGTAATGCTGAAAGCTAATCGCTGATGGTTTGTTGGGGGGGAAATTAATATAACAGCCTGAGCACTAATGTGTTTAACTTGATTGAGATTAACGTCCCTTTAACTCGCTCTTTATACGTGATGCAGCGCCGCTCTGGCAGCCGCTCCGACTATGACTGTGACTGTGAATAACAATACATGAATGAGTGAAAATGAGCCTGAACGATGTCACATATTTTTCAATTAGTTTAGCATATTTCTGGGTGAACTGTTGTTGCACTAAAAATGGGAGAGACGTCTAAAGTCTTAGTCACTTCTCACTTCACTTTCACAACTTAAATTTGTATTAGCCGGAGAGAAAATGGTAGTTTTGAAGTTAAGATAAGCTCGTCGTCTTCCTATTCTGTTTTGCTTTATTGCAGCTCAACATCCTGAAGGAGTACCGGAAGGCTTTTCTCTAAAGCCAGCCGAGCACTCATAATTATTTTCTTATTAAACTAGACAAGAAGGGAGAGTTATTTCTGGCATCAGGGGTCAAGAGGTGACAGGCCGTTGGAGCTTTTTCAAGAGTTGGATGGACGTGAAACTCTCCCGGATGAATCATCAGGGCGAAAAATGAACAACACAGCAAAAAAATCTGGTTCTTTGATTAAGAAATAAAGTCAAAGATACATGATTGTGTAATAATGTATCATGTATCTGCAAAGCGTTAACTTTTCATGACAAAAACACCTCTTCTGGGGTTGAATGGTTATAACCGGTTTGATTTGACCCTTGTTGCATGTCATACCATTTCTCTCTCCTCTCAGTTCCTGTCTGCCTCTTTCTACATTATCAACTGTACAATAAAAGACTGTACACCACTTTTTTTTAGCTTTGTGGTAATGCATTTTTTCAGATAGTCCACTGGGTATTAAAACGGTTTATTTAGCTTCTGAAGTCTGAGAATTTTCTCAGCCTGTATTCAAAGTCATTAAAGTGGCAGTAGTCAGTATATTTTTGGCATCATTGGGCAAAAATTCCATAAAAACCTTTCAGCATATTGTAATTCAAGTGTTCTGAGAGATAAGTAGACTTCTGCATCTCCTCATGGCTCTGTCACAAACTTTCTCATTTCACAGCTAAACCGTGCACTACAAGATGATTCTGAAAACATTTGAGGAGAGTCATAGGCATTAACGTAACATAATATTGAGTCATATTTGATCAGCGCTGCCTAGTTTGACCGTTTGATCAGAGTTCGCGAGTGATTGACAGCCGGCTCTCATAGACGGCAGCTGGACAGCAGACCTCAGATCAGCTCTGACTGCTTGTTTTCCTCCGATCTGTGAACTCTTGCAGATGCCGTTAGGAGCACCGGAGGACACAGAGGCACCTGATTTGTTTTCAGGGTACCTGTTTTATGTACTACTGTCAGGATATAGCGACCGTTTTATGAAAATAACTTCTTTTTTTTTTAATCATATTTGCTCCAATCTCGCCTACTTCAGCTTTAACTAGGGCTGCAACTAAACTGCAGATTTTTTTCTATGAAATGCGAAAAGAAAAGGCATTCACAATTTCTCAGAGGCCACTGTAATGTCTTCAATTTGCTTGCTTAGTCTATTGAACACTCAAAAACCTTAAAATGTTCAATTTACTGTCACGTAAAACAAAGAAAATCAGCAAATTATCACATTTGGGAAGCTGGAACCTGAAAATGTTTGCTTGAAAAATAAATGAATCAATTATGATGCAGCAGCGTATGACGTTCTTTATACTTCCTGGTTCACGATTACGTGGATTATATATGAATTTTCTAAGTATAACTACGATATGGAAGAACAGCCTGCTGTACTTGTTGGTACTTTGACACACATCTGGAGCACCAAAGCTATAAACTCGTGCTGTGCAGCCAAATATTGTTCAAAAACCCCCAGAACTTTATTATTTAATTATAGAGGAATTCCGGAAATGTTCCATTTGATGGATGTGAAAAACACGTAGTAAACATCAGGAAGCTTCAATGAAGAGCTGCAACTAGCTGATACAAAAGAGTCTCATGATGATGATGACGACGATGATCTTAACAATTACACCTACACACAGGCTCTTGAGCTGAGGATGTAATCACTGCATCCATGCAACAGTTTCAGGGCTTGCGGACAGAACAAGGACCGACTTAATTGCTGGCATGTGTGTGTGTGTGTGTGTGTGTGTGTGTGTGTGTGTGTGTGTGTGTGTGTGTGTGTGTGTGTGTGTTTTGATGGGGGGAGCTGAACAAACAGGGGAGTGTGTGTGTGTGCCGTCGGTATGGCATGTGTGGGAGTCTCAGATACATGTGAGCGTGTGTCGTAGTAACGCGAGCCGTGCAGGAGTGAACCTCGCCCTTTTGCTTCATTTCAACTGGTAAAAAAAAAATACACTCTAAATTAAGACGTCTGCTGGTTTCATGTTGAGTGTGTGTGTGTGTGTGTGTGTGTGTGTGTGTGTGTGTGTGTGTGTGTGTGTGTGTGTGTGTGTGTGTGTGCGTGCTCCCTCACTGTCTCCAGGACGACATATTCATTACAAGTCAAAGTGAAATTAAAATAATGTTTTGATAAGAAATCAGTATGCATATGTGGTTGCTTGCGTATACTTACTACGTCAAAATTATTATTTTTCTGCTTTGACTGCAGCACTCACTACATTAGTGTTCTCTCTCTGATGTGATTCTTTGCTTCTGACTAAAATATCTGTGAAATAACATCAAGTAGGAACCAACGCTGTTATTACACTTCCACTCGGAAATAAAAACTCCCATCAAGACTCTTTGAGTTGTGGACAAAACAAGTCATTTCAGGACGTCATCTTGGGCTTTGATCCTCATTTTTCCCCATTTTCTGACATTTTATAGACCAAACAACTAATCAATTAATCAAGAAAATAATCAACAGATTACTCTACAATGAAGATAATCATTGGAGCCTTAATATCAACCAATAACAAGCAGAATATCCTCACATTTCTTTAAGCTGGAACCAAAAAATTCTGAATTTTCCGCTTTAAAAATGACTAAAAAAGGATTCTACTATCAAAACAGTTGCAGATTAATCGAGTAATCGTTGGTGCCAACTGTCAGCCCTCGCCAGTTATTGATAATCTGACTTATCTGGGAGGATTCTGAGAGGTTACTGATACCCATGCCCCGGCTGTCACAGCTGATCGTGCCTGTCGCTGACATCACTCCTATCTGTCCATCCTTTCATCCGTTTCCTCCCCAGCAGCAGCAGCAGTCAAAGGACTCTCTGTTCAGTCCTCCAGATGGGGCTCGCTGGCCTGACTCACGGCCCCCCCGATACAGTACGGACGAGAGGCTGGCTGAAAATCACCACCACCACCACCACCACCACCTCCCCCCGGGACTTCACCGCTGACATGAAATATGGAGCATCACATGTGAGAAGGTCATACACCTAAAGAGTCAATCTATTTCCTCGTCTTCCTGGCTGATTTCTGACCAGGTGACACATAACCGGAGGTGGAACGGATATGTTAGAACTAATGATCCCCAAACATGATCCGCACACTTCAACACCCGCCAGCTCCTTCAGGGGGTTTGGTGATCTGCAACCTGAGCACAGGTGAGGGCGGAAAAGCTACGGTGTCAACCATGACGTCGGCCGCTCAGTAGGTGAAGGGGCTTTCCATACAGCAGAAAGTAACTAAGTACATTTGCTGTACTATTTTCTGCTACTACTTTACTACATGTCAGAGAGAAATGCTGTTCTCCATTACAGCTGCAGTTATTTTTCATATGAAGATCTGACCTAAAACAACATGTGATATATTGTGTGTTCTGTTAAGATAGATATGAAAAATATTGAGTTATTCTAACTCATTGTACCCCGAAATAACTTACAAAAGCACTTAAAATACAGTATGCATGTAATATATATGAGCCGATCATTGACGAAGGGGCCTCTCATCGCCCTGAAGGGGTTTATTTCACAACAATGACCCGCTAGCTGTCCATTATCCCGCTTATTACACAGCTACTTACTTAAAAAATCTATAATTTGACACAAAAATGGTCCTCCAGAGTCAGACATCAGAACTGCGCCCATAGCAACGGTCTGTTAAACATAGCAACGGTCTGTTAAACAGAAATAACAGACCGTAGAACGCTGTGATTGACCAATCAGAATCAAGTATTCAATAAAAGTGTGTAATAAAGTAAGATGGCAATCACTAAATCCGCCCCTGCCTACAGTATGAGAGACATTTCCCCTCTAAACTCTTCACTTGGTGGGATTTAAATAACTGTTTGAAGCTCAGAGAGGTCAAATTAACCATTATTTCACAAAAACAGCAAAAAAAAATGAATAGAAATGTTTCTTTGTTCGTCTCTCCTGTCACATTAACCATGTAATCATGACCCTTCAGATTTATCTGGTGAGCCTTCGGAGAGGCCAGACTCTTAAATTCTGAACCATCAAGCACCTTGCTGCTTATACTAACAATCTAATAATGACATATATAATAACATATCAGTCACATTGGACATTTTTCTTCCAGAACAAGTACTTTAAGTACATTTTGCTGATCATACTTGTGTATTTTTACTTAAATGCAGGACTTTTACTTGTAAGGGGAGTATTTTTATGATGTTGAACTGGTTCTTCTACTCAAGTTAATGATCTGAATACTTCTTCCACCACAGCTTTCCAGACTAGACCAAAGATAAGGGTACATTTTGTCTGTAATATTCCCAGTAGAATAAGTGTTCCTGTAGAGACTTTCCTGGTATTTTAATCCTTTAAAAATGTGTCAAAGCTCATTCTTATGACGGGGGGAACTTAATCCTTAAGGAGCTTTAAATTGCATGTTTTATGAATCAGCAGCAGCAGTTATACAGTATAGTGTCACACAGGAAAAAGGCTCAGAAGTTGTGTTTCACCTTGCTCAGTCAGCTATCCTTTCATCTGAGAATGTGGTAAGGCTACTTTGAAACCTGCAGTCACGGACAAAAGACGGAGATTTGAGGAATTCGAAATTACGCACCTGTGACGCGCGTAAAAGTGACGTGAAATGAGGGATTACTGTGAGGGACGTGCCATGTGCCACAAGATGAGCTGCTGTTGTCATTCAAGAGATTCCTCACTTGTAGATTGTTGTTGAACAATAGGCTACTGAGAATATTCTGTCTCTTAAGGTGCTATTTGACACCTATTATATGGCCATCTTGGGTTTTTATTTTCGAATCAAGTTATGTTTTTCTTTTAATGTAAAAAAGCGTTTAGTTTGTACAACATTTTTACCAGTTTTAGATTATGGAGATGTTTTGTAAATGCACGCCTCTGCTCAGTGCCTTCCTATGCTTGACGTAGCTCACCATGCATCCTTAAGGTTCATCACAGATAGTAAAGCTCTGACTCACCACTGTGAGTTGTTCTCTCGGGTGGGATGGCCTGCACTGGCAGCCCGTAGGCTCTCCCATTGGTACATCCTTATATATAAGGTGATTCTGGGTCTGCTCCCACTATACTTAAGTGTTTTTATGAAGCAAAAAAAGTGTGGACTGTATTCACTGCGTTCCAAGGACCTCTTTGTGCTCTCTGTCCCAAAAGCTCGGACAAAATTGGGGAAAGGGCTTTTGCATATTCTGAATTTGCTCCAAAATGACTTGAAAATCAAGGAGCTGGTATCATTAGATAGATTTATGTGCTTTATTGATCCCAAATTGGGAAATCTGTGTTACAGCAGCAGGTAACACAATAATTTCCTAATTTGGGATCAATAAAGCACATTAACATGTAAATCCAGAGGACAGATGGTGATTTTGTAATGGGTTATGTATGAATATTTGTGATGTGTTTTGTTTTTTTTGTCTGATGGGTCTTACCTGTCAGTCTGTTTATGGTAACAGTATGTCTATTGTATGTGTACTTATTCTCAAACTGAGCTGCCTATAGATGCAAACTGAATTTCAGTGCAAACTGACAATAAAGTTGTATCTTATCTTATGACATGCCCATTGAGGTTCACAAGTGAAATGGAAACAAACAACTGGGGGAAAAGGGCACCATGCACCGTGTCAGGTTTCTTACCTTAATGATGCTGCTCCTGCGAGGTGCTGCTTTTACCGCGTCCAGGAGGATGGTGTCGGTGTCCTGACCGCCACTACCGGGCAGGATGACTCCGCTCCGCCGGCCGCGGGACGCTCTGGGCGGGATGAAATCCGGCGCTCCGTCGCTGCACAGCGCGTCTCCATATCCATCACGCTCAGACATCTCGAGGAGAGGAGGAGAGGGGCTCGATTTGAAACTGGAAAATTAATAATCAAGTCGTTGGATCTGACCTGAATAAAGTTTGACTTGGCTGCAAGTGGATGCCATTTAAAGGAGGAATGTTTTTCCTAAAGAAGCTCAGCAGCAGTAGCAGAAAGCTCTGACACACTGGAGGAAACTAATCACCCCGATGGTCTTTAATTATGAGCAGATTCTCAGAGTCAGTGCGCACAGAGCCGCGGTGACTTCAGGCTGATCCACTCAGTCCATTCCAGTGTTGGCCAGCCAATAGAGGGCGCTATAGTCACACACAAAAACACATTATTACTACTACTTATAATAATAATAATAATAATAACAATACAAATTATTTAAATTGTCAATATTTGTGTTTTAAATATGGAATGCACCCAGTAATATGTGTAGTTTGATTTTTAATGTGATAATATTTTGTATTAATAATCTGAATCTGTAAAGTAACTAAAGTAGTAGTAGAAGTAGAAAGTAGCAGAACATGGAAATACTCAAGTAAAGTAACTAAAAATTATATTTTAGTTACATTCCACCACTCAGTACATTTTATACTGTTGTGTTTTTTAAAAGCATTAATGTTGAAATAAAATAATTGTTAATTATTTAACTGAAAAGTAGTAATGTGTTTTTCATATCTTCACTTTCTTTTGCATTAAATTATCAATATTTGTGTTTCAAATAGGGAATGTACCCAGTAATATGTGTAATTTGATTATATTTTGTATTAATAATCTGAATCTGTAAAGTAACTAAAGTTGTCAGATAAATGTAGTGGAGTAAAAAAGTCTAATATTTCCCTCTGAACATGGAAATACTCAAGTAAAGTACCTCAAAATTGTATTTTAGTTACATTCTACCACTGAGTACATTTTATACTGTTGTGTTTTTTTAAAAGCATTATTTACTCTTCCTGTTGGAATAAAATAATTGTTAATTATTTAACTGAAAAGTAGTAATGTGTTTTTGATAGCTTCACTTTTTTTGCATTAAATTGTCAATATTTGTGTTTTAAATATGGAATGCACCAAGTAAAGTAGAAGTACCTCAAAATTGTATTTAAGCACTTAGTTACATTCCACCACTGAGTACATTTTATACTGTAGCATTATTTACTCTTCCTGTTGGAATAAAGTAATTGTTAATTATTTAACTGAAAAGTAGTAATGTGTTTTTCATACCTTTACTTTTTTTGCATTAAATCATACTTTGCTGAAATCGATTGGATGTGGCACCACAGCACCACCAAGAAATATTTCCACCAGCCTCCACTGAGTCCATTCAGTCCATTCAGCTCCACTCAGAAATCAGAGCATCACACGCAGGTAGGTAGAGTCTCTTTGGATGGAAACTGGGCTGGTGCGCTTCTCTTTCTCTCTCTCTCTCCGGATGCGCAACAAGTCTCCACCGCGGAGCTGCGTCTCTTTATCCTCCTCCTCAAGACACAGTTCGACGCGTAAAACCTTCAGTGCGTAACTGAAGAAACGATGAAAGAAAGCGACGTGGTGTTTGGTGGGTAAAAATGTTTGAAAACAATCCAGCGTTGGTTCACAAGACGACCAGAAAACCTTCTCTCTTAGTCTTCTCCTCCAAAACACATCGAAGTGCAGAAAGGAGCGTCCAGAAGAGAGGAGATGCGTTCATGTGTCAGTGCTCTGACTGAACACAGCTCCACTGGTCGTCTCGGTTGTACTCAACAGCAACAAACAGACGACTTTTGACGAGAATAGGGAACACAATTTGACAGTTGCACCGCCTCTAACCCGCCACTCCTCCCTCCATCCTTCCAGCCGGCTCCTCCTCCCACACGCCGCCCGGAATCATGACTGATGCGCGGGTTGGCCAATGCGCCTCCTCCGCTGGGAGAGCTGAAAGCAGTCTGAGGCGCTGATTGGTGGAGAGAGAGTCCTTATCACTTTTAAAGAGAATGGATTCAGGTTCAGGTTCAGCATAAACTCCAGGGAACAGGAGCATTAAATAGATATTGTTTTAATTAAACAAATATATATTATTATTATGCCTTAAAAATGATGAGAAACTGGATTAGATTGAATTTGGCGTCTCCCAAAGTCTACAGCAAAGGTTCAGACCATGCACATAACACATTAAAAAACATACAGAATATACAGTATACAATAGTGCAAAACGTGCATGAAAAATCTTACAAAAACTGGCAGAAACAATCGATTAATCGATAAGTCAATGGACAGAAAATTAACTGGCAACTTTTGATAATCATTTAATCAATTAAAGGTATATGATTTGGCGCCATCTAGCGGTGTGGTTGCAGATTGCAACCAACTGAGTAAACCCTCCACTCACCTTCATCCTTCCAGCCGGCTCCTCCCACACACGCCGCCCGGAATCATGACTGACGCGCGGGTTGGCCAATGCGCCTCCTCCGCTGGGAGATGTGGAAGCAGTCGGAGGCGCTGATTGAGGGAGGGTCGAGTCCAAGTGGCTGAGAGAGAGTCCTTATCACTTTTAAAGAGAATGGACCAGGCACTGGGAGCACTGGAAGGGGGATTCAGGTACAGTATAAACCCCAGAGAACAGGAGCACTAAATGGATATTTTTTTTTATTTAATTTAAATTTAACCCAAGTTGTCTTCGCTGTTTTTTATTATTATGCCTTAAAAATGATGAGAAACTTTGGCATCTCCAAAGGTCTACTGCAAAGGTTCAGACCATGCACATAACACGGCACACCATTAAAAAACATACAGAATATACAGTATACAATAGTGCAAAATGTGCAAGTAAAATCTTATAATACTAGCAGAAACAATCAATAAGTCAATGGACAGAAAATTATCTGGCAACTTTGGATAATAATTTAATCAATGAAAGGGACAGTGTGTTTGATTTGGCGCCATCTAGTGGTGTGGTTGCAGATTGCAACCAACTGAGTTCCCCTCCGCTCACTCCACCCTTTCAAAAGACTGCGGTAACGAGTGCAAAACCATGGTTACGCCGTTCTTCACCTCCCTCAGAGGCCATCCTTACCATAATAACACTACTTTAGGAGCAACAGAAGTCAGACGACTGCTGGCAGTACCACGGTTTTGCACTCTGTGGCTCATGCTACCGCAGTTTCACAAGCGATGGCCTTCAGGTAACGTAAAAACGTGTTTAGTTTGTCCGTTCTGGGCTACTGTAGAAACATGGCGGAGCAACATGTCGGACTCTGTGAAGAGGACCCGCTACCTATGTAGATATGAATGGCTCATTCTAAGCTAACGGAAACACAACGATTCTTAGTTTCAGGTGATTATACACTAATGAAAACATAGTTATGAATATTATATTCCATTTCTGCTAATAGATCCCCCCAAATGTTACACCCTGTTCCTTTAAGTCAGTTTTCAAGCAAAAAGGCCCAAAAAATTGTTGGTTAAAGCTTCTGAAATGTTGAGAATTTGTTGCTTTTCATCATTTTACATCATAATAAACTGGAAATCTTTAGACTGTTGTCTGTCTTGGGCTTGAAAATGTGCCCTCTGGAAGTTATGATGGACATTTTTCCCCTTTTTTTCTAATGTTTTATCAACCAAACAAAATAATTATTAGTTGCTGCCATGAAAAATATGAAGCAAAAACAGCCAAACATGAGGATTATGATCATATCTTGAAGAAAAGTGAAGAAGAAAAAAAACAGTCTGGTACATTTTATAAATAAGATGTTTACCTAACCTTTAGCAGTTGTATGGGCGAGCATCACAACAGTTCCACATGCAGTATTGACAGAATTGAAAACCTTGAGAAAGCACACCCACTGGCTTCCATGTTATTAGTTAGAAACTTTTACCGGTAAATCATTAAAAATGTGCTGGTTTCAAGAGTTACACAAAGCCTCAAACTTTGCAAGGACAGTGTGGCTTTAAAGAAATAAACACAACTTAGTGGTGAATTTAGACGTCTGACGTGCATGCATGACCTCCGACCTCTTCTTATTGTCCAGTTGGAGTTGGTTCAGCGTGACAGGCAGACCGGTAAAGATTGGTAGGCGATGTAGACGTATAATAAAAGTGTGATACATTATTCATCATCGCTGTGGCAAAATTGCTGTTTTCTCTCTCGAGCCTCTTCCAGGGAGGTCAGAGGTCAGGGAGACAGCAGCTCCCCCGGGGCTGGCAGGGATTTAGTGTCTTGCTCAAGGACACATCAGTAGGCCGGATTGTAGACACTTGAACCCTGGTTGTCTTGGTAACGTACAGGCTCTCTAATACAATTCCCAATCAAGTGGTATTTAGTCCTACTTCTACAGTTGCTATAGTGAACAAAGGAGAAGCTCTGTAATTGAAAAATAAATATGATTTGGTAAAAAGGTATAAATACATCCACATAAATGTGTTTAGAATGATTACAAATTGATGCATTGGCTGACCTTTAGTATCAACACTAGTGGAAGAAATATTCAGATCCTTTACTTCAGTAAAAGTACTAATACTACACTGTGTTTTCTCAACACATAAAGAAACACTTCATCCTTGAGTTTATCACATTCAAAATTAACACATCTGTATCACAGACTGTATATAAGAAGTGGACGTAGTCACCAGGACGTCACCCGTTGGTTTGTGGACTGCCGTTTTGAAGCCTTGAGTTCGTCATTTTGGCCATTGCCATGTTGTTTTTTGCAACTAGAAGTGACAAGAGAGGGTGGAGCTAAGTACAACCGAACGCTGAATAAGACATTTCTAGGCGACCAAAAGGGTTAAAGTTGTAAGACAAAAACACGGACAACTCCCAGACCGGACAACGCTGTGGTAGTGACCTGTCAATCACAAGGTAGTCCCGCCCAAAGCATCCCCTGCTTTATGGTCTATTTGACTCTAAATGGGACCATAATTTACTAAATGAACATCATGCTGTATTGAAGAAGACTTGAAACTAGCAATTGAGACCATAAACTCATGTTTACAATGTTTACTGAGGTAATAAATCAAGTGAGGAGTAGGCTCATTTTCTCATAGACTTCTATACAATCAGACTTCTTTCTGCAACCAGAGTTGCCCCCTGCTGGCTGTTAGAGAGAATGCAAGTTTAAGGCACTTCAGGATTGGCTTCATTTGCAATATGGAAAGTAACTAAAGCTGAAGTGGAGTAGAAATTACAATATTTACCAGAAGTCAGCGTTGACTTATTTGTCACATAATTTCCGTACTTAAGTAACGCCACTTCTGTAGTTATTTTAACCCAAAACACAATCTTTTCCTAAACCTAACCAAGTTGTTTCCTGTGAAGGTGGAAGTTTATTTTGAAAAGACTGTATGCATGTAACGAGCGGAAATTGACAAGAGATGCTGAACATTTGTAGGAAAACACACAAAAACCTGCAAATTGCAAAAACTTGAAGCAAGATTCGCTGCGTGGTGACCTATCCTAACCTTAACCATTCAAGGTCAATGCCTAACCTTAACTTTTCCAGGTCAATGCCTAACCTTAACTATTTGAGGACTTGAATGTAGTTACACTCCTCTGTAGCACCATTATACAAAACATACTGAAGTATAAAATCAAACTCCCTACAGAAAAAAACATTCCTGTTATTTGAAATAATAGAGTTTTATCCCACAGGGCCGAGATGAAGGCGACCACGTGCCCTCAAAAAAAACACACGTCCTAAATCCCAAATGAACTCTGAGCCTCTTTCATATAGTGGAAACACTTTGAAGGTATTGAGACTTAAACTCACTGAATCCCCTGAATTATTTTTTGAAGGTGTTCCCGACTGAGCCGATATGAGGGCAGTGTGTGCGTGTGTGTGTGTGTGTGTGTGTGTGTGTGTGTGTGTGTGTGTGTGTGTGTGTGTGTGTGTGTGTGTGTGTGTGTGTGTGTGTGTGTGTGTGTGTGTGTGTGTGTGTGTGTGTGTGTGGACCTTGAGCCACACAGCTGTGGAATGTGGTCAGCTGGTGAGGGGCTATTAGTGCATGAAGCTCGCCAGTCGCACCTCGCTGTTAGTATTCATGGAGCCAGAGTTCAGTCGTTTGTATTTTTCTCGTTATGACAGAAAAGCCGAGAATAGAAAGTGAAGATTCTGCTGCCACTTGTTGCATTACACACAAACACTATACAGTAAATACGTTTATATGTTTATAGGTATATTTATTTGTTATTATTTGTTTTATAGCCACATTATTCCTCATATAATACCTTAACATAACTACAATGACATATTTTATATTGCTTGACTTGATATTTATTGTCATTATCAGCTATGGTTGAAACACATTTACTCAAATACTGTACTACAATTGTGAGGTAGGCTACTTGTACTTCACTTGAGTATTTTATGTTACTTCATACTTTTAATCTGTAGGCACTATATCAGAGCATTTGATGGGAAGCCTTTAAAAGAAAACTATCTTGTAAGAAGTATTAAAGTGGTACAAATTTGAGGTACTTAGATGCACAAAACACTGAGTTGAATCCAGTGGTGGAAAGTAACCAAAGTACATTTACTCAAGTACTGTACTTGGATACAATTTTGAGGTACTTCTGCTTTACATTTCTATTAAATGCTACGTTATACTTCTATTCCACTTACTTCTCTACAGATTAGATTTATTTACTGGCTTATATTTATTTATTTACTTATTAATTCATTTATTTATTTTCATTGAATTTTAACATAATACAAATAAATACGCCATCTTTGACTAGGTACTATTTATTACTTAAATAATTGTAAGAATAAATAAGTAAATAAATAAATAAAAATAGAAGACCCATGAATACGTTAATATGATATAATATAATATAAATAAATAAACAAGAAGGAAAAATATTATGATAGGCTAAACTACCCAACAATATATAAATATATATATAAATTTGTCCACTTTTACGAGCTGCAGCATTAAAGTGATGATCACATTAATACATCAAAACTTATAATACAATAATATAATATATACTATTTTGAAATGAGCCATTCTGCACCATGAGTACTTTTATTTTGGTAATTTCAATATATTTGGATGCTAAACTTTTGTACTAAAACTTTGAATACAGGACATTTACTTGTAACAAAGTATTTCTAAACTGTGGTAATGCTACTTCTACTGAAGTAAGAGATGTGAGTACTTCTTCCATCTCTGCTGTCTGCAAACCAAATCACCTTCAGGAGGATAATAGAAGTTGCTCCTTTTGGAAACGGAGGTACATTCAGCTGTTTATTTCTTACAGAATGTGAGTCATTGACATTTAAATGCCAGTTCACTTGAACCTCGCTGCAAAATGACAAAAGGTTTCTGAGGTGAGGAGGAGACAGTTAAGTAAAACTCTGACAAAATAAGAACCATTTTTTTGATCCCATGAGGAGGAAAATCAGCAAAGGGTGAAAGAGGAATGTGACTCCAAATGTCCCTCTGCTGCTGAAATTCGTGCCTTCATGCTACGCTGCCACCGTGGTGTGAGAAAGTCTTTCAGAGGTCCAGTAGTGTGTGTGTGCAAATGTGTAAAATGTGCTCGGTGTGGTCAGGTGCATGCTGTTCTCTGTTGGGTTTGTCTCCTCAGGACCTTGAGGAAAAAACACCTAGAGAAGAGGACATCTTATTCTACGAGCTCCCTCTCATGTAAACATTGTCTTTAGGTACATTTATACTACGCCTCAGTTTACTCTTCTGTTTTTATTGGACCTTATTAAACATATTAGCTGTAGCTATTTCCCCTTTGTTTACTCTACCGTTACTCACGTAGACAGCTGTATAAAACATTTAGCTGTTAAGCAGGCCGCAGTAATCCGCCACCTGGGTGGCTATCAACCTTTTATCCCTTTGTTTCTCATACATTTACACCAGCTGAGTGACTGTAAAGCCATGCAATCATTACAGTATTAGAGTTAATAAATCAGCATGGGAGTTATTATCAACAACGTCCACAGTTTTGGATCTTCAGAGCAGATTCTTGTGTCGGCTTCCTCTTGTAAAACCTCTCCAAATGGGGATATTTTTCTCTCTCTGTTTGCAGATCACACTGTGTGTGTGCCAGGTGTGTGTGGGGGAGTATCTACACGTCAAAATGTTCACGGTGAATATTTGCATGTAAAGAAGAAGAACAGGTGTTGTGCGCCGGTCTTATACATATCCTGTAGTGTTTTGTAGATCTCTCTCTCCTGGGTCAAAGTGACAGCGGCGTCTCACACCTGCCCTCTAAAGCACTCCCTGTTCACTAAACTGCTCTCTGAAAAGCACACCGGATGAAGCACAGATCCTTCATTGTTTTGTCCAGGGCTTATTAACACACAATATTTCCTGTGGATTTTAAGGTCATGATGACACCGAAGGATCACAGACGTGTTCATACGGCTGCCTAGAATCAATGCGGGCATGAAGTGTCACTAATTTAGATGTGTATTGATCAGAGCTTGAACCCATAAACTATACTACATATATAAATAGGATTCAGGTTGGAGAGAAAGTTAGAGGGCAGTAATATCAATATATAGTATTCTTTGTACAGTACAATATAACTATGTTCATGTCATCACTAGTTAAAATAATTGTGTCTGATAATGTTATGAGTATATGTCAGGGGTCAGCAACCTTTACTATCAAAAGGCAAAAAAAAAAAAAGAATCTGTCTGGAGCTGCAAAACATTTAAGCATTGTGATGAAGGTAACACAGTTTATAGTTTAAGTGTATAATATATGTCTAATGCAGTGAGGGCCAAAGTGCAAATGTACGACGGAGTATTAGGGCCACATTGAGGGAAAAAAAATTGGAGATTTCCAGAATAAAGTCAAAATATTACGAGAAAAAAAGTCGTAATATTATGAGAATAAAGTCATAACTTTATGAGAAAAAAAGAAAATAACACGTAAAATTACTATTTTGTATATTATAATATTATTAATATTATGACTTTATTCTAAAAATCTCAGATTTATTTATTTTTTCTCAATGTGGCCCTAATACTCTGTTGTACCGTCGTACCATAGACCTACAACAATGATAAATACAAATTAAAATGTAACCAAATAACAGTTATTCATTTCCATTTTTATAAATCCCCAGTGAGCCACTGGAGAGGAGCTAAAGAGCCGCATGTGGCTCCGGAGCCGCAGGTTGCTGACCCTGGTATATGTGTATTGAGAATAAACCCATTGCTTTTCTGTTCATAGTTTTTATTTACAGCACACTAAAAATGAAAATATCAAAGACTCTAGATAATAGGCTAATGTAGTGATTTTAACTTAGCTTTAACTTAACTATTTATTTGGTGTTTGTGTGTAAAGTTGTGATGCAAAAACAGTTTTTACAAGAGTTTATATAGTTTTGAAAGAAGTGTTTGCTTTTGCAAGATATGTGAGATATTTTGTGTTTTTGTTTTTTGTGTTTCAACAAAGAGGGACCTCGTTTCACAAATTTTAGCAACAGCAAAAAAAGCTGTATTTCATTTTATTGTAAATAATCTGCTTTCTACTTTCTATATATTTCAATAGGGTTGCTGCAGAAATGCACAAAATGTGTAATCATTCTGTATTTAATGTGTTAAAAGCAGTTTGGAAAACAGTGTGTTAGCATTCGAAAAATGTGCTGCAAATATATAAAGATGGTGTTTTGCAGGCGATAGAGTATGGATGAGAATATAGTTCATGGATTTTTGGAAAACATGGTCATTGAATGCATTTTGATGTGAAAGCATGAAAAAATGATTCACAGTTTGGTCTGTTTTGCTGACTGTGTGAAGAGTTTTAACCAATGTTAGCAATCTCAAAAAAACAACCTGTAACACTGAGCATGTTCAACTTGCAGTGGACACCTCCTCCCTCCTCAACAATAACACTGGTCAGCACTAGATGGCGCCATCACCAAATAAATGAACACAGACAGGCGAGCCCACACAGATGCTTCATTTATTTAATCATCTACAGGTAGATGTTTTTCACAGCAAACATTTTGAGTAAGAAAAACACAAACACACAGAAAAATACATTTTAAAACATAATATAATGAAATAAAAAGTGTCACACATGTGAAGTTAAAACAGCTCTTCAGTGATCTCATCATGCCGTTATGAATTAAAGCAGAGAGGAGCACCCTGAGAGGTCATCATAGTGTTTAATGTACTGCTGCTGTATATAAACTGGTCTCTTCCTTCCACTGTGAGGTCTGTGTTTAGTGAACGAGGCCTCGGGTTTCCTTCCCGCCGAGACGGGTGGAGCTCCTGAATGATAGTGGTTTCCTGCTGCAGGCTCACTTTTTATTTTTGAATCATTATTACATCCCAAAACACAAAATCGTTTTAACACCACTGATTTCTTTAACACATTAACGCAACTTGCTATTTTAGTGGTGGTGGTGGTAACGGGCTCCGTTTTAAAGCTAAAGTGAAGATAGAAAACCTAAAGAATCCATCGGTACCAACCACGGCGTACTAGCTTGTCGTGAAGGAAGGTTATGGTCATTTTCAAAGGGGTCCCTTGACCTCTGACCTCCAGATATGTGAATGAAAATGGGTTCTATGGGTACCCACGAGTCTCCCCTTTACAGACATGCCCACTCTATGATAATCACATGCAGTTTGGGGGCAAGTCATAGTCAAGTCAGCACACTGACACACTGACAGCTGTTGTTGCCTGTTGGGCTGCAGTTTGCCATGTTATGATTTGAGCATATTTCTTTATGTTTGTCTACAAATACAGCCAAATTCTAACAGTTGTGTACCGCTCTTCCAAAATATAATAAAATACCGTAGATTTCGATGCTTATTTGAGCTAAAAACAACAAAAGTTTGTTTGTTGGATACATTTTAAGTTAAATTAATACTTTACAATATGTCATGCAATGCTATAAAACTGGTTCTTCTCTCATCCTCCTATTTGCAGTATATGCCTGCAATTTACAGTAGTTTTTATTAATATGAATAAAACTACATACAGTTAGAAACCATTAATGTAGATTACAATAGCAACAGTGTATAAATACAGTATATTACTGGCAGGCTTAGCTGCAGTATTACACCGTAAACATCACATTCAATACAATGCAACCACAGCTGACAGTAGTTTACTATAGAGTCTATAGTATAGACTGTCTATTACATGTTTATATGCCGCTTATGAATGCTAAATGGGAGACTTAAAGTAAATATTTTAATTAAACAGAGCTGCAGGTGTTTGTGCTGAGCAGCGGCTGTAGATGGACATAATAACAAAGAGATATACACAGTTTATACACAGTAAATATTTTTAGTATTTCCACGGCTGTCCTCGTCTCCTCTAATAACGCCTCTCATCCAGCAGCTGCTTCCTCTCCTCCTCTGCTTCCTCGCATTCATTCAGACAAAAGAAAAGTTAAGACAGGAAAACGTATATCACTCACAGCATGATAATGAGGATTGTTATTCTAATATTTATCATTATCCACATCTACATTCATTAATGTAATAACATAATGTGGTGTGAAGGTTGGTGTCGTGTTCTCTGATACGGTGAAAGGAACCGTTCAAGAACAATTATCTTTCTAAAGTCTTCGACAATGAGACCAGATGAGCAATTAGTGGAGAGCTGAAATAGATCCAAGTGTGTGTGCGTGAGTGTGTGTGTGTGTGTGTGTGTGTGAGAGAGAGAGAGAGAGAGAGAGAGAGAGAGAGAGAGAGAGACAGGCAGCACCTGGCAGTGGTTTTTGGATGAGGGTGTGCAGCTGGCGTTACTGGCTCAGAGCCTCAGCTGCCTCTCTGACTTTAGTTAGTTCCCCTCATCATCACTGTGTGTGTTTGCATTAGAAATACAGCTCAGAAACACTTACACACATTTTATCAGAAATGAAGATTACATTAGGATAACTGGAGGATAACTGTTCTTTAGTTATGTTGCAGTTTTGTATGCATTAGGGAGATAACGACGGTGATATTTCAGTTTCCTTACATTCTGACCTTTTGGAATGAATTCAGCTTTATAGAATAATATTTGGATAACTCTACAGAATAAGTGTGACGAACAGTAGAACTAATACAACTTAGAATACAAACCTTTCACATTTATTTGGACAGCAGAATAAATTGGAGGATTTTTTTATCCACTCAAAAAGAGACAATAACTTGGTTACTGCGGGTCCTCTTGTGTGGACCCGAAGAGGCTGTGAGGCCATGTTTCTACAGTAGCCCAGAACGGACAAACCAAACATGATAGGGCCATAGTTCTCCTACACGCTTGACACACGGGAGAAGCTTCAGTTGGTTGCAATCTGCAACCTCACCGCTAGATACTGCCAAATCCTACACACTGCACCTTTAAGATCCGTGGAGACATGTTCTCATCCCAACTCGTCACGCCTCTTGGTGTCACGTGTCACTTTATTTTCGGCATCAAAAACACTATAGTTACCCTTGGCGTCACTTTAGGATTAGGCAACGAAACCACTATAGTTAGGTTCAGGAAAGAATTCCTTGGCGTCACGCCCCTTGGCGTCCTTGGCGTCCTTGGCATCACGCCCTTTGGTGTCACGCCCCTTGGCATCACTTTATTTTGGGCATCAAAAACACTAAAGTAACCTCTGGCGCCACTTTAGGATTAGGCAACAAAACCGCTATAGTTAGGTTTAGGAAAGAACAACATGGTTGGGCTTAAAACTACTACGTTTGTACAGTGAAAATGACACTGAACGTTGTGAACACGGGACACAAACGAACAGCTGATTGTAACGTGACACCGGTGACACAAACAGCTGTCTTCTGGATGAAAGCATTGTGCTTGTTGGACCCGTCCACCTCTT